>NC_143130.1:57507500-58132500 GCF_059928025.1 Delphinapterus leucas | reverse complement strand
TGTTGGGAGTCCAACCAGGTTGTTGTGTATAATCTCTGGTATTAACAATTGGAGGCCTCTGCAGAGGGCCACAGGGACACACAGAGAGCAAGATGCGTTTTCAGAGGCACACGCAGGAACCCACAATCGCGTCCTCGTGCGCAGTCGCAGTCACACACGCCCACGCACGTGAATACACACATACAGCGTCTCACACACTGGCCAATGTACATGCCTAACTTCCTGCAGACATGCTGTGAGACACAAAACAATAATCGGTGAGGGATAGAGGTCCTTGGGAAGCAGGTTCAGAGCAGAAGCCCAGGTAAAGATTCGCATGGATCATGTTCCCTGAGGACCTCGGTCCACTTCTGAAGCCTCTGTTATTTCTGTCCACTTCTCAGGTGTAGTTGCTCGGCAAGGCCGGCTGTCGGCAAGACGAAGATGACCTTCGCGTACTCTGATGACTGGGTGAGCTAAGGAAAACTGGAAAAAGTGAGGCGGGCGCATACTGCTGAGCATGGCCGTAGATAACTCAGGACGGTAGGCATTCACTCACCCTAAGATGTGCCATTCTATATTAGGTTTTCCTCAGATGGGCCCAATGGCTGCAAGAGTGGATTGATGTTTGCTTTTGCTGAGTGGTCTGAGGACTGTGGATTCCCCAGGCTGTTGGAGTACTCCAGGGTAATGTCTCCTCTGCAGAGCCCCATGGCCTGCCCGGTTATGTTCTGCAGCTTCCCAGCATGTATTCGGATCGATGATGACACCCTTGTATGCATTCCTTGGAAAATGTGAACAAAATGAGTTAGAACACTCTACAGTCTCCTTATCGAAACTGAGGTCCAGCACGTTTCCTCTCTCGGGGTTAGGGCACAGTGAGGAGTGAGGGTCATCATCCCCTCCTGACATACATGCAAATACCACCCAGTACTCCAGCATTGGAGGGGTTTCTGTCTGAGGGTGGACCGTGTCTGCACGTAAACTGGGTCGTCTGTGAACCCCAGGTCCCTGGTGAAAGGCCGATGAGGGAATGTGAGGGGGCAGGCTCACCTGCTGATCTTCAGAGGCAGAGTGTGGGCTGAGGTAGGTGCAGTGAGCTTGCAGTTTGGGAGGTGTGTTTTGGCCAGTGTCGTGGTTTTTTTGTGCCGCTTTGGGGGTTAATTCTGGAAGTCAAAATGAGAAAGCTTCCCTGGTTGGAGCCCGGAGACTCAGGCCAGGCCTGTGGCCCTCCCTGTTTTTGCGTTTGTCATGGTGAAGTTCTTGAGTGCCCAGTGGGGCTGGAGCAGTGGGTGTGTGGGGGCTGGCGTTGGGCATCGGCGCAAGGGGGCTGATGGATTAGGCCTCGGTGTTGCGCTTGTCAGCTCCTGTATTGCAATTCCTGGCACGGTGTTTTCGCCCCGTGGGTCATCGTGGAGTGGGGTGAGATACGAGTGTTGCATTTAAGCCTGCGCCGTGGCTGATGGTCTGGACAGGAAGGTAAGGCATGATAAGGACAGGTCCTACGTGATGTTGTGGCATGGGCTGTCATCATTGGGTTGCAGGCTCTGGCCTCGGCTTCTCAAGGATTTGTCACGTACTTGATGGGCTGGCATCACCTGCCTATGGAGAGGATGACTTTGGCGGTTCATGTGGATGCGATGAGGTAGGTAACCTGTGTAGACTTGTTGTGATCCCGTTGCCGGAGAAATGATTCCCAAAGGGTGTCTTGCGTAACCTAGAAAAGATCGATATGCTGAGGAGTGTGTGCCGGCCTTCTCGGGGTAGGTGAGTTATGCGAACATGCCCTTTGGCCACTTTGTTCCCTAGTTTGGGAATGTGCAAAGCGAAAGTGTTTTTCCCGGAAGGCGTGACGCGGCCGGCCCATGAGGTACGGATGCCTATCTAACAGCCAGAGGTTTATCCGAAGCAGTCCGTTGGCATGGTAGAGATGGGCGCGCTGTTGTGATGCCAGGTGCGCTGACCTTGACAGCCACTGTGCCCTTACTGGCTTCCAGGCCCCCTCTCATGGCAGAGGTCTTCCGTTGGAAGTTTGTCTGTGGTCCTCGGGGACAGTGCTTTTGATCTCTGTGAGGTCCTCGGTAGTATCGCTATGGCAGTGGAGAAGTGCCAGGATGCATGGTGTGGGTTCGGCATCATCAAAGCAGACATGCTTGTGGTTTGTCTTCCCTGGTGTATAGTGTCCCCGTGTTCGCATGTTATCTGTGGCTTCCAGTAGGGTCGAGTTGCCGTGTGGGCAGGAGGAGGGCAGTGAGGACAAGGTTGCTCAGTGTTTGAGCGTTTCCTCGGGATTCAGGGCTCTGAATCCTGCCGAGGGGGAGCTGGCCGAGACGTGGCTGGAAAGGTGGCCTGGTTTCTGCCGTGGGGTTTGAACCTGGGTCATGGTTGCCGAAGACCACCTCTTGCCGTGGTGGGCATTCCAACAGGTCCACAGAAAGTGATTTGGCCTAGTTGGCGAGAAGTCACACTTGGGCTGAAGTCCATTAGACCCTTGAGAGGTGCCAGGTTGCATCTTGCCTATAGCCAGCTGCAGGTCATTGTCAACGCCATCCATGGGAAGTTCCCTTGCTTCCAAAAGCGCTGGGAGTGACCCCTAGTGCTCATCAGGTGTGTTAGTAGCTAGCAGGGTCTCTAGGTCCACGTAGATGTGGCCACTCACGGCTGGGAGGCAGATCTCCTCGAGTGTTTGTGCTTTGGTCAGAAGGCATGGCTGTGGGATAGCGGGAGTCTGTGGCCTATTTCAACAGCCTCTGGGGGTCAAAGTTCTCATGTGGCTTCTTGAAGCTGGTAGGGATGTTTCTCCATTCAGTGGGGTGGTCCAAAGCCAGGGTACTGTGTATAACCTGTGACTTTTACTATTCAGTGTCACTGCAGAGGGCCTCAAGGACACACAAAGACCAGGACGGGGATGCAGAGGCTGACACAGAAACCCACAAGCGCATCATCGTGCCTAGTCATAGTCACGCACGCGCACACGCAGGAACACACACATACACCCTCACACACAACGGCCAACGTACATGCCTAACTTCCTGCAGTCATGCTGTCAGACACACTTTCAGTTCTTGGTAAGGGATAGGGGTCCTTGTGAAGCAGGTTCAGGGCTCCAGCCCAGGTAAATGTTCGCATAAATCATGTTCTCTAAGGACCCAGGTTCACTTCTGAATCCTGCGTGATTTCCGTCCACATCTCAGGTGCAGTTTCTTGGCAAGGCTGGCCGTCAGCAAAGACAAGAGGACGTTTGCGTGGGCTGACGACTGGAGGTGCTGAGGAGAACTGGAAAAAGTGAGGCGGGCCCACGTTTCCGAGCGTGGACGTGGCTATTTCAGGATGGTAGGCATTCAACCACCACAACGTGTGTCATTGGATATTAGGTTTTCCTCTGACGGCCCCAGTGGCTGCGAGAGTAGATTGACTGTTGCTCTTGCAGAGTGGCCTGAGGGCTGTGGATTCCCCAGGGTTTTGGAGTACTACGAGGTCATGGCTCCTCTGCAGACCCGCATGGCATGCCCGGTTGTGTTGTGCAGCGTCCCAGCACGTGCTTGGATCGATGATGACACCCTTGTATGCATTCCTTGGAAAATCTGAACAAAATGAGTGAGAACACTCTACCGTCTCCTCATCGAGTCTGAGGTCCGGCACGTTTCCTCTCTCGGGTGTTTCAGACAGTGAGGAGTGAGGGCCAGTGTCCCCTACTGACATGCATGCAAACACCACCCAGGGCTCCAGACTTGGAGGGGCTACTGTCTGAGGTTCGACTGTGTCTGCCCGTAAGCTGGGTCATGTATGAATATCAGGTCGCTGCTAGAAGACCGTTAAGGGAATGCGAGTGGGAAGGCTCTCGTGATGGTCTTCAGAGTTGGATTGTGTGCAGGTGTAGGCCCAGTGAGCTTGCAGCTTGGAAAGGTGTGCTTTGGCCGGGATCACGCTTTGTGCACGCCGCTTGGGTGGTTAATTCTGGAAGCCAAAATGTGCAAGCTTCCCTGATTGGAGCATGGAGCCTCAGGCCAGGCCTGTGTGGCCCTCCCTGTCCTTGAGTTTGGCGCGTTGAGGTTCTTGAGTGCCCGGTGGGGCTGGAGCAGTGGGTGGGTGTGGGCTGGGGTTGGACGTTGGCGGAAGGGGGCTGATGGATTAGGCCTCGGTGGTGCCCACGTCAGCTCATCTACTGCAGCTTCTGGCACAGTGTTTGCACTAAGTGGGTCATCGTGGAGTGGGGTTAGGAACGAGTGCTGCATTTAAGCCTGCGTGGTGACTGCTGGCCTGGAGAGGAAGGTGAGGTGTTATGAGGACATGTCCTGTGTGATGTCGTGGGATGGGCTGTCATCATTGGGTTGCAGACGCTGGCCATGGCTTCCCAAGCACGTGTCCTGTTTGTGGTGGGCTGGCATCAGCTGCCTATGAAGGGGATGGCTTTGGCATTTCATGAGGATTCGGTGAGGTAGGTAACCTGTGATGAGTTGAGATTCCGTTGCTGGAGGGATGACTCCCAAAGGGTGTCTTGCGGGACCTAGAGAAGATGGACATGCTGAGGCATTTGTGCTGGCCTCCTTGGAGGAAGGTGAGTTATGCAAACAGGCCCTTTGGCCGCTTTGTCCCACGTTTGGGAATGTGCAAAGTGAAAGTTTTTCTCCCAGAGGGCATGATGCGGCCGGCCCGTGTGTCATGCAGGCCTTTCGAACAGCCAGAAGTTTACGCGGGGCAGAGATGGGGGCACTGTTGCTATGCTAGGTGAGCTGCCGTGGACAGGCACTGTGCCCTTTCAGACTTACAGGTCCCCTCGCGTGGCAGAGATCTTCTGTTGGAAGTCTGTCTGTGGCTCTCGGGGACAGTGCTTTTGATCTCTGTAAGGTCCTTGGTAGTGTCACTGTGGCAGTGGAGAAGTGCCAGAATGCATGGGGTGGGGTCGGCGTCATTAAAGCAGACATGTATGTGGTCTGTCTTCCTTGGTGTACAGTGACCCCGTGTTCGCATGATGTCTGTGGCTTCAAGTAAGGTCGAGTTGCCCTGCGGGCAGGAGGAGGGCACTTCGGACGAGGCTGTCAAGTGTTTGAGCGTTTCCTCCGGTTTCAGGGCCGAGAAACCTGCCGGCTGGGCGCTGGCGAGGTGCGGCCGGGAAGATGATCTAGTTTCGCCGTGGGGTTCCAACCTGGGTTATGGGTGCTTAAGCCCACCACTTCCCATGTTGGGCATACACACGGGTCCACGGAACACGATTTGGCCTAGTTGGCGAGAATTGGCATTTGGGCCAAATTTCGTTAGGCCCTTGAGTGGTGCCAGGCTGCATCTTGCCTGTAGCCATCTGCAGGTTGGTTTCAGCCCACCCATAGGAGGTTCCCTTGCTTCCGGAAGCACTGGGAGTGGCCCAAGTGCACATCAGATGTGCTGTTAGCTGGCAGGATGTCCATGTCCACAGACATGCGACACCCACGGCCGGTAGGCAGGTCTCATCTAGGTTCGTGCTTTGGTCAGAAGGCATGGCTGTGGGAGAGCGGGAGTCCGTGGCCTATTTCTACAGCTCCTGTGGGGTCACAGTTCGCATGCGGCTCTTGCAGCTCACAGGAGACTTTCTTTTTCTGTTGGGAGTCCAACCAGGGTGTTGTGTATAAACTCTGGTATTTACTGTTGGAGGCCTCTGCAGAGGGCCACAGGGACACACAGAGAGCAAGACGTGTTTTCAGAGGCACACACAGGACCCCACAATCGCGTCATCGTGCACAGTCGCAGTCACACACGCCCACGCGTGTGAATACACACATACAGCATCTCACACACTGGCCAATGTACGTGCCTAACTTCCTGCAGACATGCTGTGAGACACAAATCAATACTCGGTAAGAGATAATAGGTCCTTGGGAAGCAGGTTCAGAGCAGAAGCCCAGGTAAATATTCGCATGGATCATGTTCCCTGAGGACCTCGGTCCACTTCTGAAGCCTCTGTTATTTCTGTCCACTTCTCAGGTGTAGTTGCTCGGCAAGGCCGGCTGTCGGCAAGACGAAGATGACCTTCGCGTACTCTGATGACTGGATGTGCTAAGAAAACTGGAAAAAGTGAGGCGAGTGCATGTTGCTGAGCATGGCTGTGGATAACTCAGGACGGTAGGCATTCGCTCACCCTAAGATGTGCCATTCTATATTAGGTTTTCCTCAGATGGGCCCAATGGCTGCAAGAGTGGATTGATTGTTGCTTTTGCTGAGTGGCCTGAGGACTGTGGATTCCCCAGGCTGTTGGAGTACTCCAGGGTAATGGCTCCTGTGCAGAGCCCCGCGGCAGCCCGGTTATGTTCTACAGCTTCCCAGCAGAGCTTGCATCAATGACGACACCCTTGTATGCATTCCTTGGAAAATGTGAACAAAATGAGTGAGAACACTCTACCGTCTCCTCATCGAAACTGAGGTCCAGCACGTTTCCTCTCTCGGGGGTAGGGCACAGTTAGGTGTGAGGGCCATCGTGCCCTCCTGACATGATGCAAACACCACCCAGGTCTCCAGCTTTGGAGGGGTTTCTGTCTGAGAGTGGACCGTGTCTGCACATAAACTGGGTCGTCTATGAATCCCAGGCCCCTGCTGAAAGGCCGATGAGGGAATTTGAGGGGGCAGGCTCAACTGCTGATCTTCAGAGTGGGAGTGTGGACTGGGGTAGGCCCATTGAGCTTGCAGCTTGGGAGGTGTGTTTTGGCCAGTGTCAGGGTTTGTGCGTGCCACTTTGGGGGTTGATTCTGGAAGCCAAAATGAGAAAGCTTCCCTGGTTGGAGCATGGAACCTCAGGCCAGGCCTGTGGCCCTCCCTGTCGTTGTGTTTGGCGTATTGAGGTTCTTGAGTGCCTGGTGGGTCTGGAGCAGTCGGTGGGGCTGGCTGGGGTTGGACAGTGGCGGAAGGGGGCTGATGGATTAGGCCTCAGGGGTGCCCATGTCAGCTCATCTACTGCAGCTTCTGGCACAGTGTTTGCACTAAGTGGGTCATCGTGGAGTGGGGTTAGGAACGAGTGCTGCATTTAAGCCTGCGTGGTGACTGCTGGCCTGGAGAGGAAAGTAAGGCATTATGAGGACATGTCCTTTGTGATGTCGTGGGATGGGCTGTCATCATTGGGTTGCAGATTCTGGCCACGGCTTCCCAAGCACGTGTCCTGTTCGGGGTGGGCTGGCGTCAGCTGCGTATTAAGGGGATGGCTTTGGCATTTCATGAGGATTCGGTGAGGTAGGTAACCTGTGATGAGTTGAGATTCCGTTGCTGGAGGGATGACTCCCAAAGGGTGTCTTGCGGGACCTAGAGAAGATAGACATGCTGAGGCGTCTGTGCCCCTCTTCTTGAGGATAGGTGAGTTATGTGAACATGCCCTTTGGCCGCTTTGTCCCTTGTTTGGGAATGTGCCAAGTGAAAGTTTTTCTCCCGGAGGGCATGATGCAGCCGACCCGTGTGTCATGCAGGCCTTTCGAACAGCCAGAAGTTTACGCGGGGCAGAGATGGGGGCACTGTTGCTATGCTAGGTGCGCTGCCATGGCCAGGCACTATGCCCTTTCAGAGTTAGAGGTCCCCTCGCGTGGCAGAGGTCTTCTGTTGGAAGTCTGTCTGTGGTCCTCGGGGACAGTGCTTTTGATCTCTGCAAGGTCCTTAGTAGTGTCGCTGTGGCAGTGGAGAAGTGCCAGAATGCATGGGGTGGGATCGGCGTCATCAAAGCAGACATGTATGTGGTCTGTCTTCCTTGGTGTACAGTGACCCCGTGTTCGCATGATGTCTGTGACTTCAAGTAAGGTCGAGTTGCCCTGAGGGCAGGAGGAGGGCGCTTCGGACGAGGCTGTCAAAAATTGGAGCATTTCCTCCAGGTTCAGGGCCGAGAAACCTGCCGGCTGGGCGCTGGTGAGACGTGGCCGGGAAGATGGTCTAGTTTCTGCTGTGGGGTTCCAACCTGGATTATGGTTGCTGAATCCTACCACTTCCCGTGGTGGGCATACCCATGGGTCCACAGAACATGATTTGTCCTATTTGGCGAGAATTGGCTTTTGGGCCAAATATCGTTAGCCCCTTGAGTGGAGCCAGGCTGCATCTTGCCTGTAGCCATCTTCAGGTTGGTTTCAGTCCACCCATAGGAGTTTCCCTTGCTTCCGGAAGCACTGGGAGTGGCCCAAGTGCACATCAGATGTGCTGTTAGCTGGCAGGATGTCCACGTCCACACTCATGTGACACCCACGGCCGGTAGGCAGGTCTCATCTAGGTTCGTCCTTTGGTCAGAAGGCATGGCTATGCGAGAGCGGGAGTCTGTGGCCTATTTCTACAGCTCCTGGGGGTCACAGTTCTCATAAGGCTCTTGCAGCTCACAGGGGTCTTTCTTTTTCTGTTGGGAGTCCAACCAGGTTGTTGTGTATAATCTCTGGTATTAACAATTGGAGGCCTCTGCAGAGGGCCACAGGGACACACAGAGAGCAAGATGCGTTTTCAGAGGCACACGCAGGAACCCACAATCGCGTCCTCGTGCGCAGTCGCAGTCACACACGCCCACGCACGTGAATACACACATACAGCGTCTCACACACTGGCCAATGTACATGCCTAACTTCCTGCAGACATGCTGTGAGACACAAAACAATAATCGGTGAGGGATAGAGGTCCTTGGGAAGCAGGTTCAGAGCAGAAGCCCAGGTAAAGATTCGCATGGATCATGTTCCCTGAGGACCTCGGTCCACTTCTGAAGCCTCTGTTATTTCTGTCCACTTCTCAGGTGTAGTTGCTCGGCAAGGCTGACTGTCGGCAAGAAGAAGACCTTCGCGTACTCTGATGACTGGATGAGCTAAGGAAAACTGGAAAAAGTGAGGCGGGCGCATACTGCTGAGCATGGCCGTAGATAACTCAGGACGGTAGGCATTCACTCACCCTAAGATGTGCCATTCTGTATTAGGTTTTCCTCAGATGGGCCCAATGGCTGCAAGAGTGGATTGATGTTTGCTTTTGCTGAGTGGTCTGAGGACTGTGGATTCCCCAGGCTGTTGGAGTACTCCAGGGTAATGTCTCCTCTGCAGAGCCCCATGGCCTGCCCGGTTATGTTCTGCAGCTTCCCAGCATGTATTCGGATCGATGATGACACCCTTGTATGCATTCCTTGGAAAATGTGAACAAAATGAGTTAGAACACTCTACAGTCTCCTTATCGAAACTGAGGTCCAGCACGTTTCCTCTCTCGGGGTTAGGGCACAGTGAGGATTGAGGGTCATCATCCCCTCCTGACATACATGCAAATACCACCCAGTACTCCAGCATTGGAGGGGTTTCTGTCTGAGGGTGGACCGTGTCTGCACGTAAACTGGGTCGTCTATGAACCCCAGGTCCCTGGTGAAAGGCCGATGAGGGAATGTGAGGGGGCAGGCTCACCTGCTGATCTTCAGAGGCAGAGTGTGGGCTGAGGTAGGTGCAGTGAGCTTGCAGTTTGGGAGGTGTGTTTTGGCCAGTGTCGTGGTTTTTTTGTGCCGCTTTGGGGGTTAATTCTGGAAGTCAAAATGAGAAAGCTTCCCTGGTTGGAGCCCGGAGACTCAGGCCAGGCCTGTGGCCCTCCCTGTTTTTGCGTTTGTCATGGTGAAGTTCTTGAGTGCCCAGTGGGGCTGGAGCAGTGGGTGTGTGGGGGCTGGCGTTGGGCATCGGCGCAAGGGGGCTGATGGATTAGGCCTCGGTGTTGCGCTTGTCAGCTCCTGTATTGCAATTCCTGGCACGGTGTTTTCGCCCCGTCGGTCATCGTGGAGTGGGGTGAGATACGAGTGTTGCATTTAAGCCTGCGCCGTGGCTGATGGTCTGGACAGGAAGGTAAGGCATGATAAGGACAGGTCCTACGTGATGTTGTGGCATGGGCTGTCATCATTGGGTTGCAGGCTCTGGCCTCGGCTTCTCAAGGATTTGTCACGTACTTGATGGGCTGGCATCACCTGCCTATGGAGAGGATGACTTTGGCGGTTCATGTGGATGCGATGAGGTAGGTAACCTGTGTAGACTTGTTGTGATCCCGTTGCCGGAGAAATGATTCCCAAAGGGTGTCTTGCGTAACCTAGAAAAGATCGATATGCTGAGGAGTGTGTGCCGGCCTTCTCGGGGTAGGTGAGGTATGCGAACATGCCCTTTGGCCACTTTGTTCCCTAGTTTGGGAATGTGCAAAGCGAAAGTGTTTTTCCCGGAAGGCGTGACGCGGCCGGCCCATGAGGTACGGATGCCTATCTAACAGCCAGAGGTTTATCCGAAGCAGTCCGTTGGCATGGTAGAGATGGGCGCGCTGTTGTGATGCCAGGTGCGCTGACCTTGACAGCCACTGTGCCCTTACTGGCTTCCAGGCCCCCTCTCATGGCAGAGGTCTTCCGTTGGAAGTTTGTCTGTGGTCCTCGGGGACAGTGCTTTTGATCTCTGTGAGGTCCTCGGTAGTATCGCTATGGCAGTGGAGAAGTGCCAGGATGCATGGTGTGGGTTCGGCATCATCAAAGCAGACATGCTTGTGGTTTGTCTTCCCTGGTGTATAGTGTCCCCGTGTTCGCATGTTATCTGTGGCTTCCAGTAGGGTCGAGTTGCCGTGTGGGCAGGAGGAGGGCAGTGAGGACAAGGTTGCTCAGTGTTTGAGCGTTTCCTCGGGATTCAGGGCTCTGAATCCTGCCGAGGGGGAGCTGGCCGAGACGTGGCTGGAAAGGTGGCCTGGTTTCTGCCGTGGGGTTTGAACCTGGGTCATGGTTGCCGAAGACCACCTCTTGCCGTGGTGGGCATTCCAACAGGTCCACAGAAAGTGATTTGGCCTAGTTGGCGAGAAGTCACACTTGGGCTGAAGTCCATTAGACCCTTGAGAGGTGCCAGGTTGCATCTTGCCTATAGCCAGCTGCAGGTCATTGTCAACGCCATCCATGGGAAGTTCCCTTGCTTCCAAAAGCGCTGGGAGTGACCCCTAGTGCTCATCAGGTGTGTTAGTAGCTAGCAGGGTCTCTAGGTCCACGTAGATGTGGCCACTCACGGCTGGGAGGCAGATCTCCTCGAGTGTTTGTGCTTTGGTCAGAAGGCGTGGCTGTGGGATAGCGGGAGTCTGTGGCCTATTTCAACAGCCTCTGGGGGTCAAAGTTCTCATGTGGCTTCTTGAAGCTGGTAGGGATGTTTCTCCATTCAGTGGGGTGGTCCAAAGCCAGGGTACTGTGTATAACCTGTGACTTTTACTATTCAGTGTCACTGCAGAGGGCCTCAAGGACACACAAAGACCAGGACGGGGATGCAGAGGCTGACACAGAAACCCACAAGCGCATCATCGTGCCTAGTCATAGTCACGCACGCGCACACGCAGGAACACACACATACACCCTCACACACAACGGCCAACGTACATGCCTAACTTCCTGCAGTCATGCTGTCAGACACACTTTCAGTTCTTGGTAAGGGATAGGGGTCCTTGTGAAGCAGGTTCAGGGCTCCAGCCCAGGTAAATGTTCGCATAAATCATGTTCTCTAAGGACCCAGGTTCACTTCTGAATCCTGCGTGATTTCCGTCCACATCTCAGGTGCAGTTTCTTGGCAAGGCTGGCCGTCAGCAAAGACAAGAGGACGTTTGCGTGGGCTGACGACTGGAGGTGCTGAGGAGAACTGGAAAAAGTGAGGCGGGCCCACGTTTCCGAGCGTGGACGTGGCTATTTCAGGATGGTAGGCATTCAACCACCACAACGTGTGTCATTGGATATTAGGTTTTCCTCTGACGGCCCCAGTGGCTGCAAGAGTAGATTGACTGTTGCTCTTGCAGAGTGGCCTGAGGGCTGTGGATTCCCCAGGGTTTTGGAGTACTACGAGGTCATGGCTCCTCTGCAGACCCGCATGGCATGCCCGGTTGTGTTGTGCAGCGTCCCAGCACGTGCTTGGATCGATGATGACACCCTTGTATGCATTCCTTGGAAAATCTGAACAAAATGAGTGAGAACACTCTACCGTCTCCTCATTGAGTCTGAGGTCCGGCACGTTTCCTCTCTCGGGTGTTTCAGACAGTGAGGAGTGAGGGCCAGTGTCCCCTACTGACATGCATGCAAACACCACCCAGGGCTCCAGACTTGGAGGGGCTACTGTCTGAGGTTCGACTGTGTCTGCCCGTAAGCTGGGTCATGTATGAATATCAGGTCGCTGCTAGAAGACCGTTAAGGGAATGCGAGTGGGAAGGCTCTCGTGATGGTCTTCAGAGTTGGATTGTGTGCAGGTGTAGGCCCAGTGAGCTTGCAGCTTGGAAAGGTGTGCTTTGGCCGGGATCACGCTTTGTGCACGCCGCTTGGGTGGTTAATTCTGGAAGCCAAAATGTGCAAGCTTCCCTGATTGGAGCATGGAGCCTCAGGCCAGGCCTGTGTGGCCCTCCCTGTCCTTGAGTTTGGCGCGTTGAGGTTCTTGAGTGCCCGGTGGGGCTGGAGCAGTGGGTGGGTGTGGGCTGGGGTTGGACGTTGGCGGAAGGGGGCTGATGGATTAGGCCTCGGTGGTGCCCACGTCAGCTCATCTACTGCAGCTTCTGGCACAGTGTTTGCACTAAGTGGGTCATCGTGGAGTGGGGTTAGGAACGAGTGCTGCATTTAAGCCTGCGTGGTGACTGCTGGCCTGGAGAGGAAGGTGAGGTGTTATGAGGACATGTCCTGTGTGATGTCGTGGGATGGGCTGTCATCATTGGGTTGCAGACGCTGGCCATGGCTTCCCAAGCACGTGTCCTGTTTGTGGTGGGCTGGCATCAGCTGCCTATGAAGGGGATGGCTTTGGCATTTCATGAGGATTCGGTGAGGTAGGTAACCTGTGATGAGTTGAGATTCCGTTGCTGGAGGGATGACTCCCAAAGGGTGTCTTGCGGGACCTAGAGAAGATGGACATGCTGAGGCATTTGTGCTGGCCTCCTTGGAGGAAGGTGAGTTATGCAAACAGGCCCTTTGGCCGCTTTGTCCCATGTTTGGGAATGTGCAAAGTGAAAGTTTTTCTCCCAGAGGGCATGATGCGGCCGGCCCGTGTGTCATGCAGGCCTTTCGAACAGCCAGAAGTTTACGCGGGGCAGAGATGGGGGCACTGTTGCTATGCTAGGTGAGCTGCCGTGGACAGGCACTGTGCCCTTTCAGACTTACAGGTCCCCTCGCGTGGCAGAGGTCTTCTGTTGGAAGTCTGTCTGTGGTTCTCGGGGACAGTGCTTTTGATCTCTGTAAGGTCCTTGGTAGTGTCACTGTGGCAGTGGAGAAGTGCCAGAATGCATGGGGTGGGGTCGGCGTCATTAAAGCAGACATGTATGTGGTCTGTCTTCCTTGGTGTACAGTGACCCCGTGTTCGCATGATGTCTGTGGCTTCAAGTAAGGTCGAGTTGCCCTGCGGGCAGGAGGAGGGCACTTCGGACGAGGCTGTCAAGTATTTGAGCGTTTCCTCCGGTTTCAGGGCCGAGAAACCTGCCGGCTGGGCGCTGGCGAGGTGTGGCCGGGAAGATGATCTAGTTTCGCCGTGGGGTTCCAACCTGGGTTATGGGTGCTTAAGCCCACCACTTCCCATGTTGGGCATACACACGGGTCCACGGAACACGATTTGGCCTAGTTGGCGAGAATTGGCATTTGGGCCAAATTTCGTTAGGCCCTTGAGTGGTGCCAGGCTGCATCTTGCCTGTAGCCATCTGCAGGTTGGTTTCAGCCCACCCATAGGAGGTTCCCTTGCTTCCGGAAGCACTGGGAGTGGCCCAAGTGCACATCAGATGTGCTGTTAGCTGGCAGGATGTCCATGTCCACAGACATGCGACACCCACGGCCGGTAGGCAGGTCTCATCTAGGTTCGTGCTTTGGTCAGAAGGCATGGCTGTGGGAGAGCGGGAGTCCGTGGCCTATTTCTACAGCTCCTGTGGGGTCACAGTTCGCATGCGGCTCTTGCAGCGCACAGGAGACTTTCTTTTTCTGTTGGGAGTCCAACCAGGGTGTTGTGTATAAACTCTGGTATTTACTGTTGGAGGCCTCTGCAGAGGGCCACAGGGACACACAGAGAGCAAGACGTGTTTTCAGAGGCACACACAGGACCCCACAATCGCGTCATCGTGCACAGTCGCAGTCACACACGCCCACGCGCGTGAATACACACATACAGCGTCTCACACACTGGCCAATGTACGTGCCTAACTTCCTGCAGACATGCTGTGAGACACAAATCAATACTCGGTAAGAGATAATAGGTCCTTGGGAAGCAGGTTCAGAGCAGAAGCCCAGGTAAATATTCGCATGGATCATGTTCCCTGAGGACCTCGGTCCACTTCTGAAGCCTCTGTTATTTCTGTCCACTTCTCAGGTGTAGTTGCTCGGCAAGGCCGGCTGTCGGCAAGACGAAGATGACCTTCGCGTACTCTGATGACTGGATGTGCTAAGAAAACTGGAAAAAGTGAGGCGAGTGCATGTTGCTGAGCATGGCTGTGGATAACTCAGGACGGTAGGCATTCGCTCACCCTAAGATGTGCCATTCTATATTAGGTTTTCCTCAGATGGGCCCAATGGCTGCAAGAGTGGATTGATTGTTGCTTTTGCTGAGTGGCCTGAGGACTGTGGATTCCCCAGGCTGTTGGAGTACTCCAGGGTAATGGCTCCTGTGCAGAGCCCCGCGGCAGCCCGGTTATGTTCTACAGCTTCCCAGCAGAGCTTGCATCAATGACGACACCCTTGTATGCATTCCTTGGAAAATGTGAACACAATGAGTGAGAACACTCTACCGTCTCCTCATCGAAACTGAGGTCCAGCACGTTTCCTCTCTCGGGGGTAGGGCACAGTTAGGTGTGAGGGCCATCGTGCCCTCCTGACATGATGCAAACACCACCCAGGTCTCCAGCTTTGGAGGGGTTTCTGTCTGAGAGTGGACCGTGTCTGCACATAAACTGGGTCGTCTATGAATCCCAGGCCCCTGCTGAAAGGCCGATGAGGGAATTTGAGGGGGCAGGCTCAACTGCTGATCTTCAGAGTGGGAGTGTGGACTGGGGTAGGCCCATTGAGCTTGCAGCTTGGGAGGTGTGTTTTGGCCAGTGTCAGGGTTTGTGCGTGCCACTTTGGGGGTTGATTCTGGAAGCCAAAATGAGAAAGCTTCCCTGGTTGGAGCATGGAACCTCAGGCCAGGCCTGTGGCCCTCCCTGTCGTTGTGTTTGGCGTATTGAGGTTCTTGAGTGCCTGGTGGGTCTGGAGCAGTCGGTGGGGCTGGCTGGGGTTGGACAGTGGCGGAAGGGGGCTGATGGATTAGGCCTCAGGGGTGCCCATGTCAGCTCATCTACTGCAGCTTCTGGCACAGTGTTTGCACTAAGTGGGTCATCGTGGAGTGGGGTTAGGAACGAGTGCTGCATTTAAGCCTGCGTGGTGACTGCTGGCCTGGAGAGGAAAGTAAGGCATTATGAGGACATGTCCTTTGTGATGTCGTGGGATGGGCTGTCATCATTGGGTTGCAGATTCTGGCCACGGCTTCCCAAGCACGTGTCCTGTTCGGGGTGGGCTGGCGTCAGCTGCGTATTAAGGGGATGGCTTTGGCATTTCATGAGGATTCGGTGAGGTAGGTAACCTGTGATGAGTTGAGATTCCGTTGCTGGAGGGATGACTCCCAAAGGGTGTCTTGGGGGACCTAGAGAAGATAGACATGCTGAGGCGTCTGTGCCCCTCTTCTTGAGGATAGGTGAGTTATGTGAACATGCCCTTTGGCCGCTTTGTCCCTTGTTTGGGAATGTGCCAAGTGAAAGTTTTTCTCCTGGAGGGCATGATGCAGCCGACCCGTGTGTCATGCAGGCCTTTCGAACAGCCAGAAGTTTACGCGGGGCAGAGATGGGGGCACTGTTGCTATGCTAGGTGCGCTGCCATGGCCAGGCACTATGCCCTTTCAGAGTTAGAGGTCCCCTCGCGTGGCAGAGGTCTTCTGTTGGAAGTCTGTCTGTGGTCCTCGGGGACAGTGCTTTTGATCTCTGCAAGGTCCTTAGTAGTGTCGCTGTGGCAGTGGAGAAGTGCCAGAATGCATGGGGTGGGATCGGCGTCATCAAAGCAGACATGTATGTGGTCTGTCTTCCTTGGTGTACAGTGACCCCGTGTTCGCATGATGTCTGTGACTTCAAGTAAGGTCGAGTTGCCCTGAGGGCAGGAGGAGGGCGCTTCGGACGAGGCTGTCAAAAATTTGAGCATTTCCTCCAGGTTCAGGGCCGAGAAACCTGCCGGCTGGGCGCTGGTGAGACGTGGCCGGGAAGATGGTCTAGTTTCTGCTGTGGGGTTCCAACCTGGATTATGGTTGCTGAATCCTACCACTTCCCGTGGTGGGCATACCCATGGGTCCGCAGAACATGATTTGTCCTATTTGGCGAGAATTGGCTTTGGGGCCAAATATCGTTAGCCCCTTGAGTGGAGCCAGGCTGCATCTTGCCTGTAGCCATCTTCAGGTTGGTTTCAGTCCACCCATAGGAGTTTCCCTTGCTTCCGGAAGCACTGGGAGTGGCCCAAGTGCACATCAGATGTGCTGTTAGCTGGCAGGATGTCCACGTCCACACTCATGTGACACCCACGGCCGGTAGGCAGGTCTCATCTAGGTTCGTCCTTTGGTCAGAAGGCATGGCTATGCGAGAGCGGGAGTCTGTGGCCTATTTCTACAGCTCCTGGGGGTCACAGTTCTCATAAGGCTCTTGCAGCTCACAGGGGTCTTTCTTTTTCTGTTGGGAGTCCAACCAGGTTGTTGTGTATAATCTCTGGTATTAACAATTGGAGGCCTCTGCAGAGGGCCACAGGGACACACAGAGAGCAAGATGCGTTTTCAGAGGCACACGCAGGAACCCACAATCGCGTCCTCGTGCGCAGTCGCAGTCACACACGCCCACGCACGTGAATACACACATACAGCGTCTCACACACTGGCCAATGTACATGCCTAACTTCCTGCAGACATGCTGTGAGACACAAAACAATAATCGGTGAGGGATAGAGGTCCTTGGGAAGCAGGTTCAGAGCAGAAGCCCAGGTAAAGATTCGCATGGATCATGTTCCCTGAGGACCTCGGTCCACTTCTGAAGCCTCTGTTATTTCTGTCCACTTCTCAGGTGTAGTTGCTCGGCAAGGCTGACTGTCGGCAAGAAGAAGACCTTCGCGTACTCTGATGACTGGATGAGCTAAGGAAAACTGGAAAAAGTAAGGCGGGCGCATACTGCTGAGCATGGCCGTAGATAACTCAGGACGGTAGGCATTCACTCACCCTAAGATGTGCCATTCTGTATTAGGTTTTCCTCAGATGGGCCCAATGGCTGCAAGAGTGGATTGATGTTTGCTTTTGCTGAGTGGTCTGAGGACTGTGGATTCCCCAGGCTGTTGGAGTACTCCAGGGTAATGTCTCCTCTGCAGAGCCCCATGGCCTGCCCGGTTATGTTCTGCAGCTTCCCAGCATGTATTCGGATCAATGATGACACCCTTGTATGCATTCCTTGGAAAATGTGAACAAAATGAGTTAGAACACTCTACAGTCTCCTTATCGAAACTGAGGTCCAGCACGTTTCCTCTCTCGGGGTTAGGGCACAGTGAGGATTGAGGGTCATCATCCCCTCCTGACATACATGCAAATACCACCCAGTACTCCAGCATTGGAGGGGTTTCTGTCTGAGGGTGGACCGTGTCTGCACGTAAACTGGGTCGTCTGTGAACCCCAGGTCCCTGGTGAAAGGCCGATGAGGGAATGTGAGGGGGCAGGCTCACCTGCTGATCTTCAGAGGCAGAGTGTGGGCTGAGGTAGGTGCAGTGAGCTTGCAGTTTGGGAGGTGTGTTTTGGCCAGTGTCGTGGTTTTTTTGTGCCGCTTTGGGGGTTAATTCTGGAAGTCAAAATGAGAAAGCTTCCCTGGTTGGAGCCCGGAGACTCAGGCCAGGCCTGTGGCCCTCCCTGTTTTTGCGTTTGTCATGGTGAAGTTCTTGAGTGCCCAGTGGGGCTGGAGCAGTGGGTGTGTGGGGGCTGGCGTTGGGCATCGGCGCAAGGGGGCTGATGGATTAGGCCTCGGTGTTGCGCTTGTCAGCTCCTGTATTGCAATTCCTGGCACGGTGTTTTCGCCCCGTGGGTCATCGTGGAGTGGGGTGAGATACGAGTGTTGCATTTAAGCCTGCGCCGTGGCTGATGGTCTGGACAGGAAGGTAAGGCATGATAAGGACAGGTCCTACGTGATGTTGTGGCATGGGCTGTCATCATTGGGTTGCAGGCTCTGGCCTCGGCTTCTCAAGGATTTGTCACGTACTTGATGGGCTGGCATCACCTGCCTATGGAGAGGATGACTTTGGCGGTTCATGTGGATGCGATGAGGTAGGTAACCTGTGTAGACTTGTTGTGATCCCGTTGCCGGAGAAATGATTCCCAAAGGGTGTCTTGCGTAACCTAGAAAAGATCGATATGCTGAGGAGTGTGTGCCGGCCTTCTCGGGGTAGGTGAGTTATGCGAACATGCCCTTTGGCCACTTTGTTCCCTAGTTTGGGAATGTGCAAAGCGAAAGTGTTTTTCCCGGAAGGCGTGACGCGGCCGGCCCATGAGGTACGGATGCCTATCTAACAGCCAGAGGTTTATCCGAAGCAGTCCGTTGGCATGGTAGAGATGGGCGCGCTGTTGTGATGCCAGGTGCGCTGACCTTGACAGCCACTGTGCCCTTACTGGCTTCCAGGCCCCCTCTCATGGCAGAGGTCTTCCGTTGGAAGTTTGTCTGTGGTCCTCGGGGACAGTGCTTTTGATCTCTGTGAGGTCCTCGGTAGTATCGCTATGGCAGTGGAGAAGTGCCAGGATGCATGGTGTGGGTTCGGCATCATCAAAGCAGACATGCTTGTGGTTTGTCTTCCCTGGTGTATAGTGTCCCCGTGTTCGCATGTTATCTGTGGCTTCCAGTAGGGTCGAGTTGCCGTGTGGGCAGGAGGAGGGCAGTGAGGACAAGGTTGCTCAGTGTTTGAGCGTTTCCTCGGGATTCAGGGCTCTGAATCCTGCCGAGGGGGAGCTGGCCGAGACGTGGCTGGAAAGGTGGCCTGGTTTCTGCCGTGGGGTTTGAACCTGGGTCATGGTTGCCGAAGACCACCTCTTGCCGTGGTGGGCATTCCAACAGGTCCACAGAAAGTGATTTGGCCTAGTTGGCGAGAAGTCACACTTGGGCTGAAGTCCATTAGACCCTTGAGAGGTGCCGGGTTGCATCTTGCCTATAGCCAGCTGCAGGTCATTGTCAACGCCATCCATGGGAAGTTCCCTTGCTTCCAAAAGCGCTGGGAGTGACCCCTAGTGCTCATCAGGTGTGTTAGTAGCTAGCAGGGTCTCTAGGTCCACGTAGATGTGGCCACTCACGGCTGGGAGGCAGATCTCCTCGAGTGTTTGTGCTTTGGTCAGAAGGCGTGGCTGTGGGATAGCGGGAGTCTGTGGCCTATTTCAACAGCCTCTGGGGGTCAAAGTTCTCATGTGGCTTCTTGAAGCTGGTAGGGATGTTTCTCCATTCAGTGGGGTGGTCCAAAGCCAGGGTACTGTGTATAACCTGTGACTTTTACTATTCAGTGTCACTGCAGAGGGCCTCAAGGACACACAAAGACCAGGACGGGGATGCAGAGGCTGACACAGAAACCCACAAGCGCATCATCGTGCCTAGTCATAGTCACGCACGCGCACACGCAGGAACACACACATACACCCTCACACACAACGGCCAACGTACATGCCTAACTTCCTGCAGTCATGCTGTCAGACACACTTTCAGTTCTTGGTAAGGGATAGGGGTCCTTGTGAAGCAGGTTCAGGGCTCCAGCCCAGGTAAATGTTCGCATAAATCATGTTCTCTAAGGACCCAGGTTCACTTCTGAATCCTGCGTGATTTCCGTCCACATCTCAGGTGCAGTTTCTTGGCAAGGCTGGCCGTCAGCAAAGACAAGAGGACGTTTGCGTGGGCTGACGACTGGAGGTGCTGAGGAGGACTGGAAAAAGTGAGGCGGGCCCACGTTTCCGAGCGTGGACGTGGCTATTTCAGGATGGTAGGCATTCAACCACCACAACGTGTGTCATTGGATATTAGGTTTTCCTCTGACGGCCCCAGTGGCTGCAAGAGTAGATTGACTGTTGCTCTTGCAGAGTGGCCTGAGGGCTGTGGATTCCCCAGGGTTTTGGAGTACTACGAGGTCATGGCTCCTCTGCAGACCCGCATGGCATGCCCGGTTGTGTTGTGCAGCGTCCCAGCACGTGCTTGGATCGATGATGACACCCTTGTATGCATTCCTTGGAAAATCTGAACAAAATGAGTGAGAACACTCTACCGTCTCCTCATCGAGTCTGAGGTCCGGCACGTTTCCTCTCTCGGGTGTTTCAGACAGTGAGGAGTGAGGGCCAGTGTCCCCTACTGACATGCATGCAAACACCACCCAGGGCTCCAGACTTGGAGGGGCTACTGTCTGAGGTTCGACTGTGTCTGCCCGTAAGCTGGGTCATGTATGAAGAATATCAGGTCGCTGCTAGAAGACCGTTAAGGGAATGCGAGTGGGAAGGCTCTCGTGATGGTCTTCAGAGTTGGATTGTGTGCAGGTGTAGGCCCAGTGAGCTTGCAGCTTGGAAAGGTGTGCTTTGGCCGGGATCACGCTTTGTGCACGCCGCTTGGGTGGTTAATTCTGGAAGCCAAAATGTGCAAGCTTCCCTGATTGGAGCATGGAGCCTCAGGCCAGGCCTGTGTGGCCCTCCCTGTCCTTGAGTTTGGCGCGTTGAGGTTCTTGAGTGCCCGGTGGGGCTGGAGCAGTGGGTGGGTGTGGGCTGGGGTTGGACGTTGGCGGAAGGGGGCTGATGGATTAGGCCTCGGTGGTGCCCACGTCAGCTCATCTACTGCAGCTTCTGGCACAGTGTTTGCACTAAGTGGGTCATCGTGGAGTGGGGTTAGGAACGAGTGCTGCATTTAAGCCTGCGTGGTGACTGCTGGCCTGGAGAGGAAGGTGAGGTGTTATGAGGACATGTCCTGTGTGATGTCGTGGGATGGGCTGTCATCATTGGGTTGCAGACGCTGGCCATGGCTTCCCAAGCACGTGTCCTGTTTGTGGTGGGCTGGCATCAGCTGCCTATGAAGGGGATGGCTTTGGCATTTCATGAGGATTCGGTGAGGTAGGTAACCTGTGATGAGTTGAGATTCCGTTGCTGGAGGGATGACTCCCAAAGGGTGTCTTGCGGGACCTAGAGAAGATGGACATGCTGAGGCATTTGTGCTGGCCTCCTTGGAGGAAGGTGAGTTATGCAAACAGGCCCTTTGGCCGCTTTGTCCCATGTTTGGGAATGTGCAAAGTGAAAGTTTTTCTCCCAGAGGGCGTGATGCGGCCGGCCCGTGTGTCATGCAGGCCTTTCGAACAGCCAGAAGTTTACGCGGGGCAGAGATGGGGGCACTGTTGCTATGCTAGGTGAGCTGCCGTGGACAGGCACTGTGCCCTTTCAGACTTACAGGTCCCCTCGCGTGGCAGAGGTCTTCTGTTGGAAGTCTGTCTGTGGTTCTCGGGGACAGTGCTTTTGATCTCTGTAAGGTCCTTGGTAGTGTCACTGTGGCAGTGGAGAAGTGCCAGAATGCATGGGGTGGGGTCGGCGTCATTAAAGCAGACATGTATGTGGTCTGTCTTCCTTGGTGTACAGTGACCCCGTGTTCGCATGATGTCTGTGGCTTCAAGTAAGGTCGAGTTGCCCTGCGGGCAGGAGGAGGGCACTTCGGACGAGGCTGTCAAGTATTTGAGCGTTTCCTCCGGTTTCAGGGCCGAGAAACCTGCCGGCTGGGCGCTGGCGAGGTGTGGCCGGGAAGATGATCTAGTTTCGCCGTGGGGTTCCAACCTGGGTTATGGGTGCTTAAGCCCACCACTTCCCATGTTGGGCATACACACGGGTCCACGGAACACGATTTGGCCTAGTTGGCGAGAATTGGCATTTGGGCCAAATTTCGTTAGGCCCTTGAGTGGTGCCAGGCTGCATCTTGCCTGTAGCCATCTGCAGGTTGGTTTCAGCCCACCCATAGGAGGTTCCCTTGCTTCCGGAAGCACTGGGAGTGGCCCAAGTGCACATCAGATGTGCTGTTAGCTGGCAGGATGTCCATGTCCACAGACATGCGACACCCACGGCCGGTAGGCAGGTCTCATCTAGGTTCGTGCTTTGGTCAGAAGGCATGGCTGTGGGAGAGCGGGAGTCCGTGGCCTATTTCTACAGCTCCTGTGGGGTCACAGTTCGCATGCGGCTCTTGCAGCGCACAGGAGACTTTCTTTTTCTGTTGGGAGTCCAACCAGGGTGTTGTGTATAAACTCTGGTATTTACTGTTGGAGGCCTCTGCAGAGGGCCACAGGGACACACAGAGAGCAAGACGTGTTTTCAGAGGCACACACAGGACCCCACAATCGCGTCATCGTGCACAGTCGCAGTCACACACGCCCACGCGCGTGAATACACACATACAGCGTCTCACACACTGGCCAATGTACGTGCCTAACTTCCTGCAGACATGCTGTGAGACACAAATCAATACTCGGTAAGAGATAATAGGTCCTTGGGAAGCAGGTTCAGAGCAGAAGCCCAGGTAAAGATTCGCATGGATCATGTTCCCTGAGGACCTCGGTCCACTTCTGAAGCCTCTGTTATTTCTGTCCACTTCTCAGGTGTAGTTGCTCGGCAAGGCCGGCTGTCGGCAAGACGAAGATGACCTTCGCGTACTCTGATGACTGGATGTGCTAAGAAAACTGGAAAAAGTGAGGCGAGTGCATGTTGCTGAGCATGGCTGTGGATAACTCAGGACGGTAGGCATTCGCTCACCCTAAGATGTGCCATTCTATATTAGGTTTTCCTCAGATGGGCCCAATGGCTGCAAGAGTGGATTGATTGTTGCTTTTGCTGAGTGGCCTGAGGACTGTGGATTCCCCAGGCTGTTGGAGTACTCCAGGGTAATGGCTCCTGTGCAGAGCCCCGCGGCAGCCCGGTTATGTTCTACAGCTTCCCAGCAGAGCTTGCATCAATGACGACACCCTTGTATGCATTCCTTGGAAAATGTGAACACAATGAGTGAGAACACTCTACCGTCTCCTCATCGAAACTGAGGTCCAGCACGTTTCCTCTCTCGGGGGTAGGGCACAGTTAGGTGTGAGGGCCATCGTGCCCTCCTGACATGATGCAAACACCACCCAGGTCTCCAGCTTTGGAGGGGTTTCTGTCTGAGAGTGGACCGTGTCTGCACATAAACTGGGTCGTCTATGAATCCCAGGCCCCTGCTGAAAGGCCGATGAGGGAATTTGAGGGGGCAGGCTCAACTGCTGATCTTCAGAGTGGGAGTGTGGACTGGGGTAGGCCCATTGAGCTTGCAGCTTGGGAGGTGTGTTTTGGCCAGTGTCAGGGTTTGTGCGTGCCACTTTGGGGGTTGATTCTGGAAGCCAAAATGAGAAAGCTTCCCTGGTTGGAGCACGGAACCTCAGGCCAGGCCTGTGGCCCTCCCTGTCGTTGTGTTTGGCGTATTGAGGTTCTTGAGTGCCTGGTGGGTCTGGAGCAGTCGGTGGGGCTGGCTGGGGTTGGACAGTGGCGGAAGGGGGCTGATGGATTAGGCCTCAGGGGTGCCCATGTCAGCTCATCTACTGCAGCTTCTGGCACAGTGTTTGCACTAAGTGGGTCATCGTGGAGTGGGGTTAGGAACGAGTGCTGCATTTAAGCCTGCGTGGTGACTGCTGGCCTGGAGAGGAAAGTAAGGCATTATGAGGACATGTCCTTTGTGATGTCGTGGGATGGGCTGTCATCATTGGGTTGCAGATTCTGGCCACGGCTTCCCAAGCACGTGTCCTGTTCGGGGTGGGCTGGCGTCAGCTGCGTATTAAGGGGATGGCTTTGGCATTTCATGAGGATTCGGTGAGGTAGGTAACCTGTGATGAGTTGAGATTCCGTTGCTGGAGGGATGACTCCCAAAGGGTGTCTTGCGGGACCTAGAGAAGATAGACATGCTGAGGCGTCTGTGCCCCTCTTCTTGAGGATAGGTGAGTTATGTGAACATGCCCTTTGGCCGCTTTGTCCCTTGTTTGGGAATGTGCCAAGTGAAAGTTTTTCTCCCGGAGGGCATGATGCAGCCGACCCGTGTGTCATGCAGGCCTTTCGAACAGCCAGAAGTTTACGCGGGGCAGAGATGGGGGCACTGTTGCTATGCTAGGTGCGCTGCCATGGCCAGGCACTATGCCCTTTCAGAGTTAGAGGTCCCCTCGCGTGGCAGAGGTCTTCTGTTGGAAGTCTGTCTGTGGTCCTCGGGGACAGTGCTTTTGATCTCTGCAAGGTCCTTAGTAGTGTCGCTGTGGCAGTGGAGAAGTGCCAGAATGCATGGGGTGGGATCGGCGTCATCAAAGCAGACATGTATGTGGTCTGTCTTCCTTGGTGTACAGTGACCCCGTGTTCGCATGATGTCTGTGACTTCAAGTAAGGTCGAGTTGCCCTGAGGGCAGGAGGAGGGCGCTTCGGACGAGGCTGTCAAAAATTTGAGCATTTCCTCCAGGTTCAGGGCCGAGAAACCTGCCGGCTGGGCGCTGGTGAGACGTGGCCGGGAAGATGGTCTAGTTTCTGCTGTGGGGTTCCAACCTGGATTATGGTTGCTGAATCCTACCACTTCCCGTGGTGGGCATACCCATGGGTCCACAGAACATGATTTGTCCTATTTGGCGAGAATTGGCTTTTGGGCCAAATATCGTTAGCCCCTTGAGTGGAGCCAGGCTGCATCTTGCCTGTAGCCATCTTCAGGTTGGTTTCAGTCCACCCATAGGAGTTTCCCTTGCTTCCGGAAGCACTGGGAGTGGCCCAAGTGCACATCAGATGTGCTGTTAGCTGGCAGGATGTCCACGTCCACACTCATGTGACACCCACGGCCGGTAGGCAGGTCTCATCTAGGTTCGTCCTTTGGTCAGAAGGCATGGCTATGCGAGAGCGGGAGTCTGTGGCCTATTTCTACAGCTCCTGGGGGTCACAGTTCTCATAAGGCTCTTGCAGCTCACAGGGGTCTTTCTTTTTCTGTTGGGAGTCCAACCAGGTTGTTGTGTATAATCTCTGGTATTAACAATTGGAGGCCTCTGCAGAGGGCCACAGGGACACACAGAGAGCAAGATGCGTTTTCAGAGGCACACGCAGGAACCCACAATCGCGTCCTCGTGCGCAGTCGCAGTCACACACGCCCACGCACGTGAATACACACATACAGCGTCTCACACACTGGCCAATGTACATGCCTAACTTCCTGCAGACATGCTGTGAGACACAAAACAATAATCGGTGAGGGATAGAGGTCCTTGGGAAGCAGGTTCAGAGCAGAAGCCCAGGTAAAGATTCGCATGGATCATGTTCCCTGAGGACCTCGGTCCACTTCTGAAGCCTCTGTTATTTCTGTCCACTTCTCAGGTGTAGTTGCTCGGCAAGGCTGACTGTCGGCAAGAAGAAGACCTTCGCGTACTCTGATGACTGGATGAGCTAAGGAAAACTGGAAAAAGTGAGGCGGGCGCATACTGCTGAGCATGGCCGTAGATAACTCAGGACGGTAGGCATTCACTCACCCTAAGATGTGCCATTCTGTATTAGGTTTTCCTCAGATGGGCCCAATGGCTGCAAGAGTGGATTGATGTTTGCTTTTGCTGAGTGGTCTGAGGACTGTGGATTCCCCAGGCTGTTGGAGTACTCCAGGGTAATGTCTCCTCTGCAGAGCCCCATGGCCTGCCCGGTTATGTTCTGCAGCTTCCCAGCATGTATTCGGATCGATGATGACACCCTTGTATGCATTCCTTGGAAAATGTGAACAAAATGAGTTAGAACACTCTACAGTCTCCTTATCGAAACTGAGGTCCAGCACGTTTCCTCTCTCGGGGTTAGGGCACAGTGAGGATTGAGGGTCATCATCCCCTCCTGACATACATGCAAATACCACCCAGTACTCCAGCATTGGAGGGGTTTCTGTCTGAGGGTGGACCGTGTCTGCACGTAAACTGGGTCGTCTATGAACCCCAGGTCCCTGGTGAAAGGCCGATGAGGGAATGTGAGGGGGCAGGCTCACCTGCTGATCTTCAGAGGCAGAGTGTGGGCTGAGGTAGGTGCAGTGAGCTTGCAGTTTGGGAGGTGTGTTTTGGCCAGTGTCGTGGTTTTTTTGTGCCGCTTTGGGGGTTAATTCTGGAAGTCAAAATGAGAAAGCTTCCCTGGTTGGAGCCCGGAGACTCAGGCCAGGCCTGTGGCCCTCCCTGTTTTTGCGTTTGTCATGGTGAAGTTCTTGAGTGCCCAGTGGGGCTGGAGCAGTGGGTGTGTGGGGGCTGGCGTTGGGCATCGGCGCAAGGGGGCTGATGGATTAGGCCTCGGTGTTGCGCTTGTCAGCTCCTGTATTGCAATTCCTGGCACGGTGTTTTCGCCCCGTGGGTCATCGTGGAGTGGGGTGAGATACGAGTGTTGCATTTAAGCCTGTGCCGTGGCTGATGGTCTGGACAGGAAGGTAAGGCATGATAAGGACAGGTCCTACGTGATGTTGTGGCATGGGCTGTCATCATTGGGTTGCAGGCTCTGGCCTCGGCTTCTCAAGGATTTGTCACGTACTTGATGGGCTGGCATCACCTGCCTATGGAGAGGATGACTTTGGCGGTTCATGTGGATGCGATGAGGTAGGTAACCTGTGTAGACTTGTTGTGATCCCGTTGCCGGAGAAATGATTCCCAAAGGGTGTCTTGCGTAACCTAGAAAAGATCGATATGCTGAGGAGTGTGTGCCGGCCTTCTCGGGGTAGGTGAGTTATGCGAACATGCCCTTTGGCCACTTTGTTCCCTAGTTTGGGAATGTGCAAAGCGAAAGTGTTTTTCCCGGAAGGCGTGACGCGGCCGGCCCATGAGGTACGGATGCCTATCTAACAGCCAGAGGTTTATCCGAAGCAGTCCGTTGGCATGGTAGAGATGGGCGCGCTGTTGTGATGCCAGGTGCGCTGACCTTGACAGCCACTGTGCCCTTACTGGCTTCCAGGCCCCCTCTCATGGCAGAGGTCTTCCGTTGGAAGTTTGTCTGTGGTCCTCGGGGACAGTGCTTTTGATCTCTGTGAGGTCCTCGGTAGTATCGCTATGGCAGTGGAGAAGTGCCAGGATGCATGGTGTGGGTTCGGCATCATCAAAGCAGACATGCTTGTGGTTTGTCTTCCCTGGTGTATAGTGTCCCCGTGTTCGCATGTTATCTGTGGCTTCCAGTAGGGTCGAGTTGCCGTGTGGGCAGGAGGAGGGCAGTGAGGACAAGGTTGCTCAGTGTTTGAGCGTTTCCTCGGGATTCAGGGCTCTGAATCCTGCCGAGGGGGAGCTGGCCGAGACGTGGCTGGAAAGGTGGCCTGGTTTCTGCCGTGGGGTTTGAACCTGGGTCATGGTTGCCGAAGACCACCTCTTGCCGTGGTGGGCATTCCAACAGGTCCACAGAAAGTGATTTGGCCTAGTTGGCGAGAAGTCACACTTGGGCTGAAGTCCATTAGACCCTTGAGAGGTGCCGGGTTGCATCTTGCCTATAGCCAGCTGCAGGTCATTGTCAACGCCATCCATGGGAAGTTCCCTTGCTTCCAAAAGCGCTGGGAGTGACCCCTAGTGCTCATCAGGTGTGTTAGTAGCTAGCAGGGTCTCTAGGTCCACGTAGATGTGGCCACTCACGGCTGGGAGGCAGATCTCCTCGAGTGTTTGTGCTTTGGTCAGAAGGCGTGGCTGTGGGATAGCGGGAGTCTGTGGCCTATTTCAACAGCCTCTGGGGGTCAAAGTTCTCATGTGGCTTCTTGAAGCTGGTAGGGATGTTTCTCCATTCAGTGGGGTGGTCCAAAGCAGGGTACTGTGTATAACCTGTGACTTTTACTATTCAGTGTCACTGCAGAGGGCCTCAAGGACACACAAAGACCAGGACGGGGATGCAGAGGCTGACACAGAAACCCACAAGCGCATCATCGTGCCTAGTCATAGTCACGCACGCGCACACGCAGGAACACACACATACACCCTCACACACAACGGCCAACGTACATGCCTAACTTCCTGCAGTCATGCTGTCAGACACACTTTCAGTTCTTGGTAAGGGATAGGGGTCCTTGTGAAGCAGGTTCAGGGCTCCAGCCCAGGTAAATGTTCGCATAAATCATGTTCTCTAAGGACCCAGGTTCACTCCTGAATCCTGCGTGATTTCCGTCCACATCTCAGGTGCAGTTTCTTGGCAAGGCTGGCCGTCAGCAAAGACAAGAGGACGTTTGCGTGGGCTGACGACTGGAGGTGCTGAGGAGAACTGGAAAAAGTGAGGCGGGCCCACGTTTCCGAGCGTGGACGTGGATATTTCAGGATGGTAGGCATTCAACCACCACAACATGTGTCATTGGATATTAGGTTTTCCTCTGGCGGCCCCAGTGGCTGCAAGAGTAGATTGACTGTTGCTCTTGCAGAGTGGCCTGAGGGCTGTGGATTCCCCAGGGTTTTGGAGTACTACGAGGTCATGGCTCCTCTGCAGACCCGCATGGCATGCCCGGTTGTGTTGTGCAGCGTCCCAGCACGTGCTTGGATCGATGATGACACCCTTGTATGCATTCCTTGGAAAATCTGAACAAAATGAGTGAGAACACTCTACCGTCTCCTCATCGAATCTGAGGTCCGGCACGTTTCCTCTCTCGGGTGTTTCAGACAGTGAGGAGTGAGGGCCAGTGTCCCCTACTGACATGCATGCAAACACCACCCAGGGCTCCAGACTTGGAGGGGCTACTGTCTGAGGTTCGACTGTGTCTGCCCGTAAGCTGAGTCATATATGAATATCAGGTCGCTGCTAGAAGACCGTTAAGGGAATGCGAGTGGGAAGGCTCTCGTGATGGTCTTCAGAGTTGGATTGTGTGCAGGTGTAGGCCCAGTGAGCTTGCAGCTTGGAAAGGTGTGCTTTGGCCGGGATCACGCTTTGTGCACGCCGCTTGGGTGGTTAATTCTGGAAGCCAAAATGTGCAAGCTTCCCTGATTGGAGCATGGAGCCTCAGGCCAGGCCTGTGTGGCCCTCCCTGTCCTTGAGTTTGGCGCGTTGAGGTTCTTGAGTGCCCGGTGGGGCTGGAGCAGTGGGTGGGTGTGGGCTGGGGTTGGACGTTGGCGGAAGGGGGCTGATGGATTAGGCCTCGGTGGTGCCCACGTCAGCTCATCTACTGCAGCTTCTGGCACAGTGTTTGCACTAAGTGGGTCATCGTGGAGTGGGGTTAGGAACGAGTGCTGCATTTAAGCCTGCGTGGTGACTGCTGGCCTGGAGAGGAAGGTGAGGTGTTATGAGGACATGTCCTGTGTGATGTCGTGGGATGGGCTGTCATCATTGGGTTGCAGACGCTGGCCATGGCTTCCCAAGCACGTGTCCTGTTTGTGGTGGGCTGGCATCAGCTGCCTATGAAGGGGATGGCTTTGGCATTTCATGAGGATTCGGTGAGGTAGGTAACCTGTGATGAGTTGAGATTCCGTTGCTGGAGGGATGACTCCCAAAGGGTGTCTTGCGGGACCTAGAGAAGATGGACATGCTGAGGCATTTGTGCTGGCCTCCTTGGAGGAAGGTGAGTTATGCAAACAGGCCCTTTGGCCGCTTTGTCCCATGTTTGGGAATGTGCAAAGTGAAAGTTTTTCTCCCAGAGGGCATGATGCGGCCGGCCCGTGTGTCATGCAGGCCTTTCGAACAGCCAGAAGTTTACGCGGGGCAGAGATGGGGGCACTGTTGCTATGCTAGGTGAGCTGCCGTGGACAGGCACTGTGCCCTTTCAGACTTACAGGTCCCCTCGCGTGGCAGAGGTCTTCTGTTGGAAGTCTGTCTGTGGTTCTCGGGGACAGTGCTTTTGATCTCTGTAAGGTCCTTGGTAGTGTCACTGTGGCAGTGGAGAAGTGCCAGAATGCATGGGGTGGGGTCGGCGTCATTAAAGCAGACATGTATGTGGTCTGTCTTCCTTGGTGTACAGTGACCCCGTGTTCGCATGATGTCTGTGGCTTCAAGTAAGGTCGAGTTGCCCTGCGGGCAGGAGGAGGGCACTTCGGACGAGGCTGTCAAGTATTTGAGCGTTTCCTCCGGTTTCAGGGCCGAGAAACCTGCCGGCTGGGCGCTGGCGAGGTGTGGCCGGGAAGATGATCTAGTTTCGCCGTGGGGTTCCAACCTGGGTTATGGGTGCTTAAGCCCACCACTTCCCATGTTGGGCATACACACGGGTCCACGGAACACGATTTGGCCTAGTTGGCGAGAATTGGCATTTGGGCCAAATTTCGTTAGGCCCTTGAGTGGTGCCAGGCTGCATCTTGCCTGTAGCCATCTGCAGGTTGGTTTCAGCCCACCCATAGGAGGTTCCCTTGCTTCCGGAAGCACTGGGAGTGGCCCAAGTGCACATCAGATGTGCTGTTAGCTGGCAGGATGTCCATGTCCACAGACATGCGACACCCACGGCCGGTAGGCAGGTCTCATCTAGGTTCGTGCTTTGGTCAGAAGGCATGGCTGTGGGAGAGCGGGAGTCCGTGGCCTATTTCTACAGCTCCTGTGGGGTCACAGTTCGCATGCGGCTCTTGCAGCGCACAGGAGACTTTCTTTTTCTGTTGGGAGTCCAACCAGGGTGTTGTGTATAAACTCTGGTATTTACTGTTGGAGGCCTCTGCAGAGGGCCACAGGGACACACAGAGAGCAAGACGTGTTTTCAGAGGCACACACAGGACCCCACAATCGCGTCATCGTGCACAGTCGCAGTCACACACGCCCACGCGCGTGAATACACACATACAGCGTCTCACACACTGGCCAATGTACGTGCCTAACTTCCTGCAGACATGCTGTGAGACACAAATCAATACTCGGTAAGAGATAATAGGTCCTTGGGAAGCAGGTTCAGAGCAGAAGCCCAGGTAAATATTCGCATGGATCATGTTCCCTGAGGACCTCGGTCCACTTCTGAAGCCTCTGTTATTTCTGTCCACTTCTCAGGTGTAGTTGCTCGGCAAGGCCGGCTGTCGGCAAGACGAAGATGACCTTCGCGTACTCTGATGACTGGATGTGCTAAGAAAACTGGAAAAAGTGAGGCGAGTGCATGTTGCTGAGCATGGCTGTGGATAACTCAGGACGGTAGGCATTCGCTCACCCTAAGATGTGCCATTCTATATTAGGTTTTCCTCAGATGGGCCCAATGGCTGCAAGAGTGGATTGATTGTTGCTTTTGCTGAGTGGCCTGAGGACTGTGGATTCCCCAGGCTGTTGGAGTACTCCAGGGTAATGGCTCCTGTGCAGAGCCCCGCGGCAGCCCGGTTATGTTCTACAGCTTCCCAGCAGAGCTTGCATCAATGACGACACCCTTGTATGCATTCCTTGGAAAATGTGAACACAATGAGTGAGAACACTCTACCGTCTCCTCATCGAAACTGAGGTCCAGCACGTTTCCTCTCTCGGGGGTAGGGCACAGTTAGGTGTGAGGGCCATCGTGCCCTCCTGACATGATGCAAACACCACCCAGGTCTCCAGCTTTGGAGGGGTTTCTGTCTGAGAGTGGACCGTGTCTGCACATAAACTGGGTCGTCTATGAATCCCAGGCCCCTGCTGAAAGGCCGATGAGGGAATTTGAGGGGGCAGGCTCAACTGCTGATCTTCAGAGTGGGAGTGTGGACTGGGGTAGGCCCATTGAGCTTGCAGCTTGGGAGGTGTGTTTTGGCCAGTGTCAGGGTTTGTGCGTGCCACTTTGGGGGTTGATTCTGGAAGCCAAAATGAGAAAGCTTCCCTGGTTGGAGCACGGAACCTCAGGCCAGGCCTGTGGCCCTCCCTGTCGTTGTGTTTGGCGTATTGAGGTTCTTGAGTGCCTGGTGGGTCTGGAGCAGTCGGTGGGGCTGGCTGGGGTTGGACAGTGGCGGAAGGGGGCTGATGGATTAGGCCTCAGGGGTGCCCATGTCAGCTCATCTACTGCAGCTTCTGGCACAGTGTTTGCACTAAGTGGGTCATCGTGGAGTGGGGTTAGGAACGAGTGCTGCATTTAAGCCTGCGTGGTGACTGCTGGCCTGGAGAGGAAAGTAAGGCATTATGAGGACATGTCCTTTGTGATGTCGTGGGATGGGCTGTCATCATTGGGTTGCAGATTCTGGCCACGGCTTCCCAAGCACGTGTCCTGTTCGGGGTGGGCTGGCGTCAGCTGCGTATTAAGGGGATGGCTTTGGCATTTCATGAGGATTCGGTGAGGTAGGTAACCTGTGATGAGTTGAGATTCCGTTGCTGGAGGGATGACTCCCAAAGGGTGTCTTGCGGGACCTAGAGAAGATAGACATGCTGAGGCGTCTGTGCCCCTCTTCTTGAGGATAGGTGAGTTATGTGAACATGCCCTTTGGCCGCTTTGTCCCTTGTTTGGGAATGTGCCAAGTGAAAGTTTTTCTCCTGGAGGGCATGATGCAGCCGACCCGTGTGTCATGCAGGCCTTTCGAACAGCCAGAAGTTTACGCGGGGCAGAGATGGGGGCACTGTTGCTATGCTAGGTGTGCTGCCATGGCCAGGCACTATGCCCTTTCAGAGTTAGAGGTCCCCTCGCGTGGCAGAGGTCTTCTGTTGGAAGTCTGTCTGTGGTCCTCGGGGACAGTGCTTTTGATCTCTGCAAGGTCCTTAGTAGTGTCGCTGTGGCAGTGGAGAAGTGCCAGAATGCATGGGGTGGGATCGGCGTCATCAAAGCAGACATGTATGTGGTCTGTCTTCCTTGGTGTACAGTGACCCCGTGTTCGCATGATGTCTGTGACTTCAAGTAAGGTCGAGTTGCCCTGAGGGCAGGAGGAGGGCTCTTCGGACGAGGCTGTCAAAAATTTGAGCATTTCCTCCAGGTTCAGGGCCGAGAAACCTGCCGGCTGGGCGCTGGTGAGACGTGGCCGGGAAGATGGTCTAGTTTCTGCTGTGGGGTTCCAACCTGGATTATGGTTGCTGAATCCTACCACTTCCCGTGGTGGGCATACCCACGGGTCCACAGAACATGATTTGTCCTATTTGGCGAGAATTGGCTTTTGGGCCAAATATCGTTAGCCCCTTGAGTGGAGCCAGGCTGCATCTTGCCTGTAGCCATCTTCAGGTTGGTTTCAGTCCACCCATAGGAGTTTCCCTTGCTTCCGGAAGCACTGGGAGTGGCCCAAGTGCACATCAGATGTGCTGTTAGCTGGCAGGATGTCCACGTCCACACTCATGTGACACCCACGGCCGGTAGGCAGGTCTCATCTAGGTTCGTCCTTTGGTCAGAAGGCATGGCTATGCGAGAGCGGGGGTCTGTGGCCTATTTCTACAGCTCCTGGGGGTCACAGTTCTCATAAGGCTCTTGCAGCTCACAGGGGTCTTTCTTTTTCTGTTGGGAGTCCAACCAGGTTGTTGTGTATAATCTCTGGTATTAACAATTGGAGGCCTCTGCAGAGGGCCACAGGGACACACAGAGAGCAAGATGCGTTTTCAGAGGCACACGCAGGAACCCACAATCGCGTCCTCGTGCGCAGTCGCAGTCACACACGCCTACGCACGTGAATACACACATACAGCGTCTCACACACTGGCCAATGTACATGCCTAACTTCCTGCAGACATGCTGTGAGACACAAAACAATAATCGGTGAGGGATAGAGGTCCTTGGGAAGCAGGTTCAGAGCAGAAGCCCAGGTAAAGATTCGCATGGATCATGTTCCCTGAGGACCTCGGTCCACTTCTGAAGCCTCTGTTATTTCTGTCCACTTCTCAGGTGTAGTTGCTCGGCAAGGCCGGCTGTCGGCAAGACGAAGATGACCTTCGCGTACTCTGATGACTGGATGAGCTAAGGAAAACTGGAAAAAGTGAGGCGGGCGCATACTGCTGAGCATGGCCGTAGGTAACTCAGGACGGTAGGCATTCACTCACCCTAAGATGTGCCATTCTATATTAGGTTTTCCTCAGATGGGCCCAATGGCTGCAAGAGTGGATTGATGTTTGCTTTTGCTGAGTGGTCTGAGGACTGTGGATTCCCCAGGCTGTTGGAGTACTCCAGGGTAATGTCTCCTCTGCAGAGCCCCATGGCCTGCCCGGTTATGTTCTGCAGCTTCCCAGCATGTATTCGGATCGATGATGACACCCTTGTATGCATTCCTTGGAAAATGTGAACAAAATGAGTTAGAACACTCTACAGTCTCCTTATCGAAACTGAGGTCCAGCACGTTTCCTCTCTCGGGGTTAGGGCACAGTGAGGAGTGAGGGTCATCATCCCCTCCTGACATACATGCAAATACCACCCAGTACTCCAGCATTGGAGGGGTTTCTGTCTGAGGGTGGACCGTGTCTGCACGTAAACTGGGTCGTCTGTGAACCCCAGGTCCCTGGTGAAAGGCCGATGAGGGAATGTGAGGGGGCAGGCTCACCTGCTGATCTTCAGAGGCAGAGTGTGGGCTGAGGTAGGTGCAGTGAGCTTGCAGTTTGGGAGGTGTGTTTTGGCCAGTGTCGTGGTTTTTTTGTGCCGCTTTGGGGGTTAATTCTGGAAGTCAAAATGAGAAAGCTTCCCTGGTTGGAGCCCGGAGACTCAGGCCAGGCCTGTGGCCCTCCCTGTTTTTGCGTTTGTCATGGTGAAGTTCTTGAGTGCCCAGTGGGGCTGGAGCAGTGGGTGTGTGGGGGCTGGCGTTGGGCATCGGCGCAAGGGGGCTGATGGATTAGGCCTCGGTGTTGCGCTTGTCAGCTCCTGTATTGCAATTCCTGGCACGGTGTTTTCGCCCCGTGGGTCATCGTGGAGTGGGGTGAGATACGAGTGTTGCATTTAAGCCTGCGCCGTGGCTGATGGTCTGGACAGGAAGGTAAGGCATGATAAGGACAGGTCCTACGTGATGTTGTGGCATGGGCTGTCATCATTGGGTTGCAGGCTCTGGCCTCGGCTTCTCAAGGATTTGTCACGTACTTGATGGGCTGGCATCACCTGCCTATGGAGAGGATGACTTTGGCGGTTCATGTGGATGCGATGAGGTAGGTAACCTGTGTAGACTTGTTGTGATCCCGTTGCCGGAGAAATGATTCCCAAAGGGTGTCTTGCGTAACCTAGAAAAGATCGATATGCTGAGGAGTGTGTGCCGGCCTTCTCGGGGTAGGTGAGGTATGCGAACATGCCCTTTGGCCACTTTGTTCCCTAGTTTGGGAATGTGCAAAGCGAAAGTGTTTTTCCCGGAAGGCGTGACGCGGCCGGCCCATGAGGTACGGATGCCTATCTAACAGCCAGAGGTTTATCCGAAGCAGTCCGTTGGCATGGTAGAGATGGGCGCGCTGTTGTGATGCCAGGTGCGCTGACCTTGACAGCCACTGTGCCCTTACTGGCTTCCAGGTCCCCTCTCATGGCAGAGGTCTTCCGTTGGAAGTTTGTCTGTGGTCCTCGGGGACAGTGCTTTTGATCTCTGTGAGGTCCTCGGTAGTATCGCTATGGCAGTGGAGAAGTGCCAGGATGCATGGTGTGGGTTCGGCATCATCAAAGCAGACATGCTTGTGGTTTGTCTTCCCTGGTGTATAGTGTCCCCGTGTTCGCATGTTATCTGTGGCTTCCAGTAGGGTCGAGTTGCCGTGTGGGCAGGAGGAGGGCAGTGAGGACAAGGTTGCTCAGTGTTTGAGCGTTTCCTCGGGATTCAGGGCTCTGAATCCTGCCGAGGGGGAGCTGGCCGAGACGTGGCTGGAAAGGTGGCCTGGTTTCTGCCGTGGGGTTTGAACCTGGGTCATGGTTGCCGAAGACCACCTCTTGCCGTGGTGGGCATTCCAACAGGTCCACAGAAAGTGATTTGGCCTAGTTGGCGAGAAGTCACACTTGGGCTGAAGTCCATTAGACCCTTGAGAGGTGCCGGGTTGCATCTTGCCTATAGCCAGCTGCAGGTCATTGTCAACGCCATCCATGGGAAGTTCCCTTGCTTCCAAAAGCGCTGGGAGTGACCCCTAGTGCTCATCAGGTGTGTTAGTAGCTAGCAGGGTCTGTAGGTCCACGTAGATGTGGCCACTCACGGCTGGGAGGCAGATCTCCTCGAGTGTTTGTGCTTTGGTCAGAAGGCATGGCTGTGGGATAGCGGGAGTCTGTGGCCTATTTCAACAGCCTCTGGGGGTCAAAGTTCTCATGTGGCTTCTTGAAGCTGGTAGGGATGTTTCTCCATTCAGTGGGGTGGTCCAAAGCCAGGGTACTGTGTATAACCTGTGACTTTTACTATTCAGTGTCACTGCAGAGGGCCTCAAGGACACACAAAGACCAGGACGGGGATGCAGAGGCTGACACAGAAACCCACAAGCGCATCATCGTGCCTAGTCATAGTCACGCACGCGCACACGCAGGAACACACACATACACCCTCACACACAACGGCCAACGTACATGCCTAACTTCCTGCAGTCATGCTGTCAGACACACTTTCAGTTCTTGGTAAGGGATAGGGGTCCTTGTGAAGCAGGTTCAGGGCTCCAGCCCAGGTAAATGTTCGCATAAATCATGTTCTCTAAGGACCCAGGTTCACTTCTGAATCCTGCGTGATTTCCGTCCACATCTCAGGTGCAGTTTCTTGGCAAGGCTGGCCGTCAGCAAAGACAAGAGGACGTTTGCGTGGGCTGACGACTGGAGGTGCTGAGGAGGACTGGAAAAAGTGAGGCGGGCCCACGTTTCCGAGCGTGGACGTGGCTATTTCAGGATGGTAGGCATTCAACCACCACAACGTGTGTCATTGGATATTAGGTTTTCCTCTGACGGCCCCAGTGGCTGCAAGAGTAGATTGACTGTTGCTCTTGCAGAGTGGCCTGAGGGCTGTGGATTCCCCAGGGTTTTGGAGTACTACGAGGTCATGGCTCCTCTGCAGACCCGCATGGCATGCCCGGTTGTGTTGTGCAGCGTCCCAGCACGTGCTTGGATCGATGATGACACCCTTGTATGCATTCCTTGGAAAATCTGAACAAAATGAGTGAGAACACTCTACCGTCTCCTCATCGAGTCTGAGGTCCGGCACGTTTCCTCTCTCGGGTGTTTCAGACAGTGAGGAGTGAGGGCCAGTGTCCCCTACTGACATGCATGCAAACACCACCCAGGGCTCCAGACTTGGAGGGGCTACTGTCTGAGGTTCGACTGTGTCTGCCCGTAAGCTGGGTCATGTATGAAGAATATCAGGTCGCTGCTAGAAGACCGTTAAGGGAATGCGAGTGGGAAGGCTCTCGTGATGGTCTTCAGAGTTGGATTGTGTGCAGGTGTAGGCCCAGTGAGCTTGCAGCTTGGAAAGGTGTGCTTTGGCCGGGATCACGCTTTGTGCACGCCGCTTGGGTGGTTAATTCTGGAAGCCAAAATGTGCAAGCTTCCCTGATTGGAGCATGGAGCCTCAGGCCAGGCCTGTGTGGCCCTCCCTGTCCTTGAGTTTGGCGCGTTGAGGTTCTTGAGTGCCCGGTGGGGCTGGAGCAGTGGGTGGGTGTGGGCTGGGGTTGGACGTTGGCGGAAGGGGGCTGATGGATTAGGCCTCGGTGGTGCCCACGTCAGCTCATCTACTGCAGCTTCTGGCACAGTGTTTGCACTAAGTGGGTCATCGTGGAGTGGGGTTAGGAACGAGTGCTGCATTTAAGCCTGCGTGGTGACTGCTGGCCTGGAGAGGAAGGTGAGGTGTTATGAGGACATGTCCTGTGTGATGTCGTGGGATGGGCTGTCATCATTGGGTTGCAGACGCTGGCCATGGCTTCCCAAGCACGTGTCCTGTTTGTGGTGGGCTGGCATCAGCTGCCTATGAAGGGGATGGCTTTGGCATTTCATGAGGATTCGGTGAGGTAGGTAACCTGTGATGAGTTGAGATTCCGTTGCTGGAGGGATGACTCCCAAAGGGTGTCTTGCGGGACCTAGAGAAGATGGACATGCTGAGGCATTTGTGCTGGCCTCCTTGGAGGAAGGTGAGTTATGCAAACAGGCCCTTTGGCCGCTTTGTCCCATGTTTGGGAATGTGCAAAGTGAAAGTTGTTCTCCCAGAGGGCGTGATGCGGCCGGCCCGTGTGTCATGCAGGCCTTTCGAACAGCCAGAAGTTTACGCGGGGCAGAGATGGGGGCACTGTTGCTATGCTAGGTGAGCTGCCGTGGACAGGCACTGTGCCCTTTCAGACTTACAGGTCCCCTCGCGTGGCAGAGGTCTTCTGTTGGAAGTCTGTCTGTGGTTCTCGGGGACAGTGCTTTTGATCTCTGTAAGGTCCTTGGTAGTGTCACTGTGGCAGTGGAGAAGTGCCAGAATGCATGGGGTGGGGTCGGCATCATCAAAGCAGACATGTATGTGGTCTGTCTTCCTTGGTGTACAGTGACCCCGTGTTCGCATGATGTCTGTGGCTTCAAGTAAGGTCGAGTTGCCCTGCGGGCAGGAGGAGGGCACTTCGGACGAGGCTGTCAAGTATTTGAGCGTTTCCTCCGGTTTCAGGGCCGAGAAACCTGCCGGCTGGGCGCTGGCGAGGTGTGGCCGGGAAGATGATCTAGTTTCGCCGTGGGGTTCCAACCTGGGTTATGGGTGCTTAAGCCCACCACTTCCCATGTTGGGCATACACACGGGTCCACGGAACACGATTTGGCCTAGTTGGCGAGAATTGGCATTTGGGCCAAATTTCGTTAGGCCCTTGAGTGGTGCCAGGCTGCATCTTGCCTGTAGCCATCTGCAGGTTGGTTTCAGCCCACCCATAGGAGGTTCCCTTGCTTCCGGAAGCACTGGGAGTGGCCCAAGTGCACATCAGATGTGCTGTTAGCTGGCAGGATGTCCATGTCCACAGACATGTGACACCCACGGGCGGTAGGCAGGTCTCATCTAGGTTCGTGCTTTGGTCAGAAGGCATGGCTGTGGGAGAGCGGGAGTCCGTGGCCTATTTCTACAGCTCCTGTGGGGTCACAGTTCGCATGCGGCTCTTGCAGCTCACAGGAGTCTTTCTTTATCTGTTGGGAGTCCAACCAGGGTGTTGTGTATAAACTCTGGTATTTACTGTTGGAGGCCTCTGCAGAGGGCCACAGGGACACACAGAGAGCAAGACGTGTTTTCAGAGGCACACACAGGACCCCACAATCGCGTCATCGTGCACAGTCGCAGTCACACACGCCCACGCGCGTGAATACACACATACAGCGTCTCACACACTGGCCAATGTACGTGCCTAACTTCCTGCAGACATGCTGTGAGACACAAATCAATACTCGGTAAGAGATAATAGGTCCTTGGGAAGCAGGTTCAGAGCAGAAGCCCAGGTAAAGATTCGCATGGATCATGTTCCCTGAGGACCTCGGTCCACTTCTGAAGCCTCTGTTATTTCTGTCCACTTCTCAGGTGTAGTTGCTCGGCAAGGCCGGCTGTCGGCAAGACGAAGATGACCTTCGCGTACTCTGATGACTGGATGTGCTAAGAAAACTGGAAAAAGTGAGGCGAGTGCATGTTGCTGAGCATGGCTGTGGATAACTCAGGACGGTAGGCATTCACTCACCCTAAGATGTGCCATTCTATATTAGGTTTTCCTCAGATGGGCCCAATGGCTGCAAGAGTGGATTGATTGTTGCTTTTGCTGAGTGGCCTGAGGACTGTGGATTCCCCAGGCTGTTGGAGTACTCCAGGGTAATGGCTCCTGTGCAGAGCCCCGCGGCAGCCCGGTTATGTTCTACAGCTTCCCAGCAGAGCTTGCATCAATGACGACACCCTTGTATGCATTCCTTGGAAAATGTGAACACAATGAGTGAGAACACTCTACCGTCTCCTCATCGAAACTGAGGTCCAGCGCGTTTCCTCTCTCGGGGGTAGGGCACAGTTAGGTGTGAGGGCCATCGTGCCCTCCTGACATGATGCAAACACCACCCAGGTCTCCAGCTTTGGAGGGGTTTCTGTCTGAGAGTGGACCGTGTCTGCACATAAACTGGGTCGTCTATGAATCCCAGGCCCCTGCTGAAAGGCCGATGAGGGAATTTGAGGGGGCAGGCTCAACTGCTGATCTTCAGAGTGGGAGTGTGGACTGGGGTAGGCCCATTGAGCTTGCAGCTTGGGAGGTGTGTTTTGGCCAGTGTCAGGGTTTGTGCGTGCCACTTTGGGGGTTGATTCTGGAAGCCAAAATGAGAAAGCTTCCCTGGTTGGAGCACGGAACCTCAGGCCAGGCCTGTGGCCCTCCCTGTCGTTGTGTTTGGCGTATTGAGGTTCTTGAGTGCCTGGTGGGTCTGGAGCAGTCGGTGGGGCTGGCTGGGGTTGGACATTGGCGGAAGGGGGCTGATGGATTAGGCCTCAGGGGTGCCCATGTCAGCTCATCTACTGCAGCTTCTGGCACAGTGTTTGCACTAAGTGGGTCATCGTGGAGTGGGGTTAGGAACGAGTGCTGCATTTAAGCCTGCGTGGTGACTGCTGGCCTGGAGAGGAAAGTAAGGCATTATGAGGACATGTCCTTTGTGATGTCGTGGGATGGGCTGTCATCATTGGGTTGCAGATTCTGGCCACGGCTTCCCAAGCACGTGTCCTGTTCGGGGTGGGCTGGCGTCAGCTGCGTATTAAGGGGATGGCTTTGGCATTTCATGAGGATTCGGTGAGGTAGGTAACCTGTGATGAGTTGAGATTCCGTTGCTGGAGGGATGACTCCCAAAGGGTGTCTTGCGGGACCTAGAGAAGATAGACATGCTGAGGCGTCTGTGCCCCTCTTCTTGAGGATAGGTGAGTTATGTGAACATGCCCTTTGGCCGCTTTGTCCCTTGTTTGGGAATGTGCCAAGTGAAAGTTTTTCTCCCGGAGGGCATGATGCAGCCGACCCGTGTGTCATGCAGGCCTTTCGAACAGCCAGAAGTTTACGCGGGGCAGAGATGGGGACACTGTTGCTATGCTAGGTGCGCTGCCATGGACAGGCACTATGCCCTTTCAGAGTTAGAGGTCCCCTCGCGTGGCAGAGGTCTTCTGTTGGAAGTCTGTCTGTGGTCCTCGGGGACAGTGCTTTTGATCTCTGCAAGGTCCTTAGTAGTGTCGCTGTGGCAGTGGAGAAGTGCCAGAATGCATGGGGTGGGGTCGGCGTCATCAAAGCAGACATGTATGTGGTCTGTCTTCCTTGGTGTACAGTGACCCCGTGTTCGCATGATGTCTGTGACTTCAAGTAAGGTCGAGTTGCCCTGAGGGCAGGAGGAGGGCACTTCGGACGAGGCTGTCAAAAATTTGAGCATTTCCTCCAGGTTCAGGGCCGAGAAACCTGCCGGCTGGGCGCTGGTGAGACGTGGCCAGGAAGATGGTCTAGTTTCTGCTGTGGGGTTCCAACCTGGATTATGGTTGCTGAATCCTACCACTTCCCGTGGTGGGCATACCCACGGGTCCACAGAACATGATTTGTCCTATTTGGCGAGAATTGGCTTTTGGGCCAAATATCGTTAGCCCCTTGAGTGGAGCCAGGCTGCATCTTGCCTGTAGCCATCTTCAGGTTGGTTTCAGTCCACCCATAGGAGTTTCCCTTGCTTCCGGAAGCACTGGGAGTGGCCCAAGTGCACATCAGATGTGCTGTTAGCTGGCAGGATGTCCATGTCCACACTCATGTGACACCCACGGCCGGTAGGCAGGTCTCATCTAGGTTCGTCCTTTGGTCAGAAGGCATGGCTATGCGAGAGCGGGAGTCTGTGGCCTATTTCTACAGCTCCTGGGGGTCACAGTTCTCATAAGGCTCTTGCAGCTCACAGGGGTCTTTCTTTTTCTGTTGGGAGTCCAACCAGGTTGTTGTGTATAATCTCTGGTATTAACAATTGGAGGCCTCTGCAGAGGGCCACAGGGACACACAGAGAGCAAGATGCGTTTTCAGAGGCACACGCAGGAACCCACAATCGCGTCCTCGTGCGCAGTCGCAGTCACACACGCCCACGCACGTGAATACACACATACAGCGTCTCACACACTGGCCAATGTACATGCCTAACTTCCTGCAGACATGCTGTGAGACACAAAACAATAATCGGTGAGGGATAGAGGTCCTTGGGAAGCAGGTTCAGAGCAGAAGCCCAGGTAAAGATTCGCATGGATCATGTTCCCTGAGGACCTCGGTCCACTTCTGAAGCCTCTGTTATTTCTGTCCACTTCTCAGGTGTAGTTGCTCGGCAAGGCCGGCTGTCGGCAAGACGAAGATGACCTTCGCGTACTCTGATGACTGGATGAGCTAAGGAAAACTGGAAAAAGTGAGGCGGGCGCATACTGCTGAGCATGGCCGTAGATAACTCAGGACGGTAGGCATTCACTCACCCTAAGATGTGCCATTCTATATTAGGTTTTCCTCAGATGGGCCCAATGGCTGCAAGAGTGGATTGATGTTTGCTTTTGCTGAGTGGTCTGAGGACTGTGGATTCCCCAGGCTGTTGGAGTACTCCAGGGTAATGTCTCCTCTGCAGAGCCCCATGGCCTGCCCGGTTATGTTCTGCAGCTTCCCAGCATGTATTCGGATCGATGATGACACCCTTGTATGCATTCCTTGGAAAATGTGAACAAAATGAGTTAGAACACTCTACAGTCTCCTTATCGAAACTGAGGTCCAGCACGTTTCCTCTCTCGGGGTTAGGGCACAGTGAGGAGTGAGGGTCATCATCCCCTCCTGACATACATGCAAATACCACCCAGTACTCCAGCATTGGAGGGGTTTCTGTCTGAGGGTGGACCGTGTCTGCACGTAAACTGGGTCGTCTGTGAACCCCAGGTCCCTGGTGAAAGGCCGATGAGGGAATGTGAGGGGGCAGGCTCACCTGCTGATCTTCAGAGGCAGAGTGTGGGCTGAGGTAGGTGCAGTGAGCTTGCAGTTTGGGAGGTGTGTTTTGGCCAGTGTCGTGGTTTTTTTGTGCCGCTTTGGGGGTTAATTCTGGAAGTCAAAATGAGAAAGCTTCCCTGGTTGGAGCCCGGAGACTCAGGCCAGGCCTGTGGCCCTCCCTGTTTTTGCGTTTGTCATGGTGAAGTTCTTGAGTGCCCAGTGGGGCTGGAGCAGTGGGTGTGTGGGGGCTGGCGTTGGGCATCGGCGCAAGGGGGCTGATGGATTAGGCCTCGGTGTTGCGCTTGTCAGCTCCTGTATTGCAATTCCTGGCACGGTGTTTTCGCCCCGTGGGTCATCGTGGAGTGGGGTGAGATACGAGTGTTGCATTTAAGCCTGCGCCGTGGCTGATGGTCTGGACAGGAAGGTAAGGCATGATAAGGACAGGTCCTACGTGATGTTGTGGCATGGGCTGTCATCATTGGGTTGCAGGCTCTGGCCTCGGCTTCTCAAGGATTTGTCACGTACTTGATGGGCTGGCATCACCTGCCTATGGAGAGGATGACTTTGGCGGTTCATGTGGATGCGATGAGGTAGGTAACCTGTGTAGACTTGTTGTGATCCCGTTGCCGGAGAAATGATTCCCAAAGGGTGTCTTGCGTAACCTAGAAAAGATCGATATGCTGAGGAGTGTGTGCCGGCCTTCTCGGGGTAGGTGAGGTATGCGAACATGCCCTTTGGCCACTTTGTTCCCTAGTTTGGGAATGTGCAAAGCGAAAGTGTTTTTCCCGGAAGGCGTGACGCGGCCGGCCCATGAGGTACGGATGCCTATCTAACAGCCAGAGGTTTATCCGAAGCAGTCCGTTGGCATGGTAGAGATGGGCGCGCTGTTGTGATGCCAGGTGCGCTGACCTTGACAGCCACTGTGCCCTTACTGGCTTCCAGGTCCCCTCTCATGGCAGAGGTCTTCCGTTGGAAGTTTGTCTGTGGTCCTCGGGGACAGTGCTTTTGATCTCTGTGAGGTCCTCGGTAGTATCGCTATGGCAGTGGAGAAGTGCCAGGATGCATGGTGTGGGTTCGGCATCATCAAAGCAGACATGCTTGTGGTTTGTCTTCCCTGGTGTATAGTGTCCCCGTGTTCGCATGTTATCTGTGGCTTCCAGTAGGGTCGAGTTGCCGTGTGGGCAGGAGGAGGGCAGTGAGGACAAGGTTGCTCAGTGTTTGAGCGTTTCCTCGGGATTCAGGGCTCTGAATCCTGCCGAGGGGGAGCTGGCCGAGACGTGGCTGGAAAGGTGGCCTGGTTTCTGCCGTGGGGTTTGAACCTGGGTCATGGTTGCCGAAGACCACCTCTTGCCGTGGTGGGCATTCCAACAGGTCCACAGAAAGTGATTTGGCCTAGTTGGCGAGAAGTCACACTTGGGCTGAAGTCCATTAGACCCTTGAGAGGTGCCGGGTTGCATCTTGCCTATAGCCAGCTGCAGGTCATTGTCAACGCCATCCATGGGAAGTTCCCTTGCTTCCAAAAGCGCTGGGAGTGACCCCTAGTGCTCATCAGGTGTGTTAGTAGCTAGCAGGGTCTGTAGGTCCACGTAGATGTGGCCACTCACGGCTGGGAGGCAGATCTCCTCGAGTGTTTGTGCTTTGGTCAGAAGGCATGGCTGTGGGATAGCGGGAGTCTGTGGCCTATTTCAACAGCCTCTGGGGGTCAAAGTTCTCATGTGGCTTCTTGAAGCTGGTAGGGATGTTTCTCCATTCAGTGGGGTGGTCCAAAGCCAGGGTACTGTGTATAACCTGTGACTTTTACTATTCAGTGTCACTGCAGAGGGCCTCAAGGACACACAAAGACCAGGACGGGGATGCAGAGGCTGACACAGAAACCCACAAGCGCATCATCGTGCCTAGTCATAGTCACGCACGCGCACACGCAGGAACACACACATACACCCTCACACACAACGGCCAACGTACATGCCTAACTTCCTGCAGTCATGCTGTCAGACACACTTTCAGTTCTTGGTAAGGGATAGGGGTCCTTGTGAAGCAGGTTCAGGGCTCCAGCCCAGGTAAATGTTCGCATAAATCATGTTCTCTAAGGACCCAGGTTCACTTCTGAATCCTGCGTGATTTCCGTCCACATCTCAGGTGCAGTTTCTTGGCAAGGCTGGCCGTCAGCAAAGACAAGAGGACGTTTGCGTGGGCTGACGACTGGAGGTGCTGAGGAGGACTGGAAAAAGTGAGGCGGGCCCACGTTTCCGAGCGTGGACGTGGCTATTTCAGGATGGTAGGCATTCAACCACCACAACGTGTGTCATTGGATATTAGGTTTTCCTCTGACGGCCCCAGTGGCTGCGAGAGTAGATTGACTGTTGCTCTTGCAGAGTGGCCTGAGGGCTGTGGATTCCCCAGGGTTTTGGAGTACTACGAGGTCATGGCTCCTCTGCAGACCCGCATGGCATGCCCGGTTGTGTTGTGCAGCGTCCCAGCACGTGCTTGGATCGATGATGACACCCTTGTATGCATTCCTTGGAAAATCTGAACAAAATGAGTGAGAACACTCTACCGTCTCCTCATCGAGTCTGAGGTCCGGCACGTTTCCTCTCTCGGGTGTTTCAGACAGTGAGGAGTGAGGGCCAGTGTCCCCTACTGACATGCATGCAAACACCACCCAGGGCTCCAGACTTGGAGGGGCTACTGTCTGAGGTTCGACTGTGTCTGCCCGTAAGCTGGGTCATGTATGAAGAATATCAGGTCGCTGCTAGAAGACCGTTAAGGGAATGCGAGTGGGAAGGCTCTCGTGATGGTCTTCAGAGTTGGATTGTGTGCAGGTGTAGGCCCAGTGAGCTTGCAGCTTGGAAAGGTGTGCTTTGGCCGGGATCACGCTTTGTGCACGCCGCTTGGGTGGTTAATTCTGGAAGCCAAAATGTGCAAGCTTCCCTGATTGGAGCATGGAGCCTCAGGCCAGGCCTGTGTGGCCCTCCCTGTCCTTGAGTTTGGCGCGTTGAGGTTCTTGAGTGCCCGGTGGGGCTGGAGCAGTGGGTGGGTGTGGGCTGGGGTTGGACGTTGGCGGAAGGGGGCTGATGGATTAGGCCTCGGTGGTGCCCACGTCAGCTCATCTACTGCAGCTTCTGGCACAGTGTTTGCACTAAGTGGGTCATCGTGGAGTGGGGTTAGGAACGAGTGCTGCATTTAAGCCTGCGTGGTGACTGCTGGCCTGGAGAGGAAGGTGAGGTGTTATGAGGACATGTCCTGTGTGATGTCGTGGGATGGGCTGTCATCATTGGGTTGCAGACGCTGGCCATGGCTTCCCAAGCACGTGTCCTGTTTGTGGTGGGCTGGCATCAGCTGCCTATGAAGGGGATGGCTTTGGCATTTCATGAGGATTCGGTGAGGTAGGTAACCTGTGATGAGTTGAGATTCCGTTGCTGGAGGGATGACTCCCAAAGGGTGTCTTGCGGGACCTAGAGAAGATGGACATGCTGAGGCATTTGTGCTGGCCTCCTTGGAGGAAGGTGAGTTATGCAAACAGGCCCTTTGGCCGCTTTGTCCCATGTTTGGGAATGTGCAAAGTGAAAGTTTTTCTCCCAGAGGGCGTGATGCGGCCGGCCCGTGTGTCATGCAGGCCTTTCGAACAGCCAGAAGTTTACGCGGGGCAGAGATGGGGGCACTGTTGCTATGCTAGGTGAGCTGCCGTGGACAGGCACTGTGCCCTTTCAGACTTACAGGTCCCCTCGCGTGGCAGAGGTCTTCTGTTGGAAGTCTGTCTGTGGTTCTCGGGGACAGTGCTTTTGATCTCTGTAAGGTCCTTGGTAGTGTCACTGTGGCAGTGGAGAAGTGCCAGAATGCATGGGGTGGGGTCGGCGTCATTAAAGCAGACATGTATGTGGTCTGTCTTCCTTGGTGTACAGTGACCCCGTGTTCGCATGATGTCTGTGGCTTCAAGTAAGGTCGAGTTGCCCTGCGGGCAGGAGGAGGGCACTTAGGACGAGGCTGTCAAGTATTTGAGCGTTTCCTCCGGTTTCAGGGCCGAGAAACCTGCTGGCTGGGCGCTGGCGAGGTGTGGCCGGGAAGATGATCTAGTTTCGCCGTGGGGTTCCAACCTGGGTTATGGGTGCTTAAGCCCACCACTTCCCATGTTGGGCATACACACGGGTCCACGGAACACGATTTGGCCTAGTTGGCGAGAATTGGCATTTGGGCCAAATTTCGTTAGGCCCTTGAGTGGTGCCAGGCTGCATCTTGCCTGTAGCCATCTGCAGGTTGGTTTCAGCCCACCCATAGGAGGTTCCCTTGCTTCCGGAAGCACTGGGAGTGGCCCAAGTGCACATCAGATGTGCTGTTAGCTGGCAGGATGTCCATGTCCACAGACATGTGACACCCACGGGCGGTAGGCAGGTCTCATCTAGGTTCGTGCTTTGGTCAGAAGGCATGGCTGTGGGAGAGCGGGAGTCCGTGGCCTATTTCTACAGCTCCTGTGGGGTCACAGTTCGCATGCGGCTCTTGCAGCTCACAGGAGTCTTTCTTTATCTGTTGGGAGTCCAACCAGGGTGTTGTGTATAAACTCTGGTATTTACTGTTGGAGGCCTCTGCAGAGGGCCACAGGGACACACAGAGAGCAAGACGTGTTTTCAGAGGCACACACAGGACCCCACAATCGCGTCATCGTGCACAGTCGCAGTCACACACGCCCACGCGCGTGAATACACACATACAGCGTCTCACACACTGGCCAATGTACGTGCCTAACTTCCTGCAGACATGCTGTGAGACACAAATCAATACTCGGTAAGAGATAATAGGTCCTTGGGAAGCAGGTTCAGAGCAGAAGCCCAGGTAAAGATTCGCATGGATCATGTTCCCTGAGGACCTCGGTCCACTTCTGAAGCCTCTGTTATTTCTGTCCACTTCTCAGGTGTAGTTGCTCGGCAAGGCCGGCTGTCGGCAAGACGAAGATGACCTTCGCGTACTCTGATGACTGGATGTGCTAAGAAAACTGGAAAAAGTGAGGCGAGTGCATGTTGCTGAGCATGGCTGTGGATAACTCAGGACGGTAGGCATTCACTCACCCTAAGATGTGCCATTCTATATTAGGTTTTCCTCAGATGGGCCCAATGGCTGCAAGAGTGGATTGATTGTTGCTTTTGCTGAGTGGCCTGAGGACTGTGGATTCCCCAGGCTGTTGGAGTACTCCAGGGTAATGGCTCCTGTGCAGAGCCCCGCGGCAGCCCGGTTATGTTCTACAGCTTCCCAGCAGAGCTTGCATCAATGACGACACCCTTGTATGCATTCCTTGGAAAATGTGAACAAAATGAGTGAGAACACTCTACCGTCTCCTCATCGAAACTGAGGTCCAGCGCGTTTCCTCTCTCGGGGGTAGGGCACAGTTAGGTGTGAGGGCCATCGTGCCCTCCTGACATGATGCAAACACCACCCAGGTCTCCAGCTTTGGAGGGGTTTCTGTCTGAGAGTGGACCGTGTCTGCACATAAACTGGGTCGTCTATGAATCCCAGGCCCCTGCTGAAAGGCCGATGAGGGAATTTGAGGGGGCAGGCTCAACTGCTGATCTTCAGAGTGGGAGTGTGGACTGGGGTAGGCCCATTGAGCTTGCAGCTTGGGAGGTGTGTTTTGGCCAGTGTCAGGGTTTGTGCGTGCCACTTTGGGGGTTGATTCTGGAAGCCAAAATGAGAAAGCTTCCCTGGTTGGAGCACGGAACCTCAGGCCAGGCCTGTGGCCCTCCCTGTCGTTGTGTTTGGCGTATTGAGGTTCTTGAGTGCCTGGTGGGTCTGGAGCAGTCGGTGGGGCTGGCTGGGGTTGGACATTGGCGGAAGGGGGCTGATGGATTAGGCCTCAGGGGTGCCCATGTCAGCTCATCTACTGCAGCTTCTGGCACAGTGTTTGCACTAAGTGGGTCATCGTGGAGTGGGGTTAGGAACGAGTGCTGCATTTAAGCCTGCGTGGTGACTGCTGGCCTGGAGAGGAAAGTAAGGCATTATGAGGACATGTCCTTTGTGATGTCGTGGGATGGGCTGTCATCATTGGGTTGCAGATTCTGGCCACGGCTTCCCAAGCACGTGTCCTGTTCGGGGTGGGCTGGCGTCAGCTGCGTATTAAGGGGATGGCTTTGGCATTTCATGAGGATTCGGTGAGGTAGGTAACCTGTGATGAGTTGAGATTCCGTTGCTGGAGGGATGACTCCCAAAGGGTGTCTTGCGGGACCTAGAGAAGATAGACATGCTGAGGCGTCTGTGCCCCTCTTCTTGAGGATAGGTGAGTTATGTGAACATGCCCTTTGGCCGCTTTGTCCCTTGTTTGGGAATGTGCCAAGTGAAAGTTTTTCTCCCGGAGGGCATGATGCAGCCGACCCGTGTGTCATGCAGGCCTTTCGAACAGCCAGAAGTTTACGCGGGGCAGAGATGGGGACACTGTTGCTATGCTAGGTGCGCTGCCATGGACAGGCACTATGCCCTTTCAGAGTTAGAGGTCCCCTCGCGTGGCAGAGGTCTTCTGTTGGAAGTCTGTCTGTGGTCCTCGGGGACAGTGCTTTTGATCTCTGCAAGGTCCTTAGTAGTGTCGCTGTGGCAGTGGAGAAGTGCCAGAATGCATGGGGTGGGATCGGCGTCATCAAAGCAGACATGTATGTGGTCTGTCTTCCTTGGTGTACAGTGACCCCGTGTTCGCATGATGTCTGTGACTTCAAGTAAGGTCGAGTTGCCCTGAGGGCAGGAGGAGGGCACTTCGGACGAGGCTGTCAAAAATTTGAGCATTTCCTCCAGGTTCAGGGCCGAGAAACCTGCCGGCTGGGCGCTGGTGAGACGTGGCCGGGAAGATGGTCTAGTTTCTGCTGTGGGGTTCCAACCTGGATTATGGTTGCTGAATCCTACCACTTCCCGTGGTGGGCATACCCACGGGTCCACAGAACATGATTTGTCCTATTTGGCGAGAATTGGCTTTTGGGCCAAATATCGTTAGCCCCTTGAGTGGAGCCAGGCTGCATCTTGCCTGTAGCCATCTTCAGGTTGGTTTCAGTCCACCCATAGGAGTTTCCCTTGCTTCCGGAAGCACTGGGAGTGGCCCAAGTGCACATCAGATGTGCTGTTAGCTGGCAGGATGTCCATGTCCACACTCATGTGACACCCACGGCCGGTAGGCAGGTCTCATCTAGGTTCGTCCTTTGGTCAGAAGGCATGGCTATGCGAGAGCGGGGGTCTGTGGCCTATTTCTACAGCTCCTGGGGGTCACAGTTCTCATAAGGCTCTTGCAGCTCACAGGGGTCTTTCTTTTTCTGTTGGGAGTCCAACCAGGTTGTTGTGTATAATCTCTGGTATTAACAATTGGAGGCCTCTGCAGAGGGCCACAGGGACACACAGAGAGCAAGATGCGTTTTCAGAGGCACACGCAGGAACCCACAATCGCGTCCTCGTGCGCAGTCGCAGTCACACACGCCCACGCACGTGAATACACACATACAGCGTCTCACACACTGGCCAATGTACATGCCTAACTTCCTGCAGACATGCTGTGAGACACAAAACAATAATCGGTGAGGGATAGAGGTCCTTGGGAAGCAGGTTCAGAGCAGAAGCCCAGGTAAAGATTCGCATGGATCATGTTCCCTGAGGACCTCGGTCCACTTCTGAAGCCTCTGTTATTTCTGTCCACTTCTCAGGTGTAGTTGCTCGGCAAGGCCGGCTGTCGGCAAGACGAAGATGACCTTCGCGTACTCTGATGACTGGATGAGCTAAGGAAAACTGGAAAAAGTGAGGCGGGCGCATACTGCTGAGCATGGCCGTAGATAACTCAGGACGGTAGGCATTCACTCACCCTAAGATGTGCCATTCTATATTAGGTTTTCCTCAGATGGGCCCAATGGCTGCAAGAGTGGATTGATGTTTGCTTTTGCTGAGTGGTCTGAGGACTGTGGATTCCCCAGGCTGTTGGAGTACTCCAGGGTAATGTCTCCTCTGCAGAGCCCCATGGCCTGCCCGGTTATGTTCTGCAGCTTCCCAGCATGTATTCGGATCGATGATGACACCCTTGTATGCATTCCTTGGAAAATGTGAACAAAATGAGTTAGAACACTCTACAGTCTCCTTATCGAAACTGAGGTCCAGCACGTTTCCTCTCTCGGGGTTAGGGCACAGTGAGGAGTGAGGGTCATCATCCCCTCCTGACATACATGCAAATACCACCCAGTACTCCAGCATTGGAGGGGTTTCTGTCTGAGGGTGGACCGTGTCTGCACGTAAACTGGGTCGTCTGTGAACCCCAGGTCCCTGGTGAAAGGCCGATGAGGGAATGTGAGGGGGCAGGCTCACCTGCTGATCTTCAGAGGCAGAGTGTGGGCTGAGGTAGGTGCAGTGAGCTTGCAGTTTGGGAGGTGTGTTTTGGCCAGTGTCGTGGTTTTTTTGTGCCGCTTTGGGGGTTAATTCTGGAAGTCAAAATGAGAAAGCTTCCCTGGTTGGAGCCCGGAGACTCAGGCCAGGCCTGTGGCCCTCCCTGTTTTTGCGTTTGTCATGGTGAAGTTCTTGAGTGCCCAGTGGGGCTGGAGCAGTGGGTGTGTGGGGGCTGGCGTTGGGCATCGGCGCAAGGGGGCTGATGGATTAGGCCTCGGTGTTGCGCTTGTCAGCTCCTGTATTGCAATTCCTGGCACAGTGTTTTCGCCCCGTGGGTCATCGTGGAGTGGGGTGAGATACGAGTGTTGCATTTAAGCCTGCGCCGTGGCTGATGGTCTGGACAGGAAGGTAAGGCATGATAAGGACAGGTCCTACGTGATGTTGTGGCATGGGCTGTCATCATTGGGTTGCAGGCTCTGGCCTCGGCTTCTCAAGGATTTGTCACGTACTTGATGGGCTGGCATCACCTGCCTATGGAGAGGATGACTTTGGCGGTTCATGTGGATGCGATGAGGTAGGTAACCTGTGTAGACTTGTTGTGATCCCGTTGCCGGAGAAATGATTCCCAAAGGGTGTCTTGCGTAACCTAGAAAAGATCGATATGCTGAGGAGTGTGTGCCGGCCTTCTCGGGGTAGGTGAGGTATGCGAACATGCCCTTTGGCCACTTTGTTCCCTAGTTTGGGAATGTGCAAAGCGAAAGTGTTTTTCCCGGAAGGCGTGACGCGGCCGGCCCATGAGGTACGGATGCCTATCTAACAGCCAGAGGTTTATCCGAAGCAGTCCGTTGGCATGGTAGAGATGGGCGCGCTGTTGTGATGCCAGGTGCGCTGACCTTGACAGCCACTGTGCCCTTACTGGCTTCCAGGCCCCCTCTCATGGCAGAGGTCTTCCGTTGGAAGTTTGTCTGTGGTCCTCGGGGACAGTGCTTTTGATCTCTGTGAGGTCCTCGGTAGTATCGCTATGGCAGTGGAGAAGTGCCAGGATGCATGGTGTGGGTTCGGCATCGTCAAAGCAGACATGCTTGTGGTTTGTCTTCCCTGGTGTATAGTGTCCCCGTGTTCGCATGTTATCTGTGGCTTCCAGTAGGGTCGAGTTGCCGTGTGGGCAGGAGGAGGGCAGTGAGGACAAGGTTGCTCAGTGTTTGAGCGTTTCCTCGGGATTCAGGGCTCTGAATCCTGCCGAGGGGGAGCTGGCCGAGACGTGGCTGGAAAGGTGGCCTGGTTTCTGCCGTGGGGTTTGAACCTGGGTCATGGTTGCTGAAGACCACCTCTTGCCGTGGTGGGCATTCCAACAGGTCCACAGAAATTGATTTGGCCTAGTTGGCGAGAAGTCACACTTGGGCTGAAGTCCATTAGACCCTTGAGAGGTGCCAGGTTGCATCTTGCCTATAGCCAGCTGCAGGTCATTGTCAACGCCATCCATGGGAAGTTCCCTTGCTTCCAAAAGCGCTGGGAGTGACCCCTAGTGCTCATCAGGTGTGTTAGTAGCTAGCAGGGTCTCTAGGTCCACGTAGATGTGGCCACTCACGGCTGGGAGGCAGATCTCCTCGAGTGTTTGTGCTTTGGTCAGAAGGCATGGCTGTGGGATAGCGGGAGTCTGTGGCCTATTTCAACAGCCTCTGGGGGTCAAAGTTCTCATGTGGCTTCTTGAAGCTGGTAGGGATGTTTCTCCATTCAGTGGGGTGGTCCAAAGCCAGGGTACTGTGTATAACCTGTGACTTTTACTATTCAGTGTCACTGCAGAGGGCCTCAAGGACACACAAAGACCAGGACGGGGATGCAGAGGCTGACACAGAAACCCACAAGCGCATCATCGTGCCTAGTCATAGTCACGCACGCGCACACGCAGGAACACACACATACACCCTCACACACAACGGCCAACGTACATGCCTAACTTCCTGCAGTCATGCTGTCAGACACACTTTCAGTTCTTGGTAAGGGATAGGGGTCCTTGTGAAGCAGGTTCAGGGCTCCAGCCCAGGTAAATGTTCGCATAAATCATGTTCTCTAAGGACCCAGGTTCACTTCTGAATCCTGCGTGATTTCCGTCCACATCTCAGGTGCAGTTTCTTGGCAAGGCTGGCCGTCAGCAAAGACAAGAGGACGTTTGCGTGGGCTGACGACTGGAGGTGCTGAGGAGAACTGGAAAAAGTGAGGCGGGCCCACGTTTCCGAGCGTGGACGTGGATATTTCAGGATGGTAGGCATTCAACCACCACAACGTGTGTCATTGGATATTAGGTTTTCCTCTGACGGCCCCAGTGGCTGCGAGAGTAGATTGACTGTTGCTCTTGCAGAGTGGCCTGAGGGCTGTGGATTCCCCAGGGTTTTGGAGTACTACGAGGTCATGGCTCCTCTGCAGACCCGCATGGCATGCCCGGTTGTGTTGTGCAGCGTCCCAGCACGTGCTTGGATCGATGATGACACCCTTGTATGCATTCCTTGGAAAATCTGAACAAAATGAGTGAGAACACTCTACCGTCTCCTCATCGAGTCTGAGGTCCGGCACGTTTCCTCTCTCGGGTGTTTCAGACAGTGAGGAGTGAGGGCCAGTGTCCCCTACTGACATGCATGCAAACACCACCCAGGGCTCCAGACTTGGAGGGGCTACTGTCTGAGGTTCGACTGTGTCTGCCCGTAAGCTGGGTCATGTATGAAGAATATCAGGTCGCTGCTAGAAGACCGTTAAGGGAATGCGAGTGGGAAGGCTCTCGTGATGGTCTTCAGAGTTGGATTGTGTGCAGGTGTAGGCCCAGTGAGCTTGCAGCTTGGAAAGGTGTGCTTTGGCCGGGATCACGCTTTGTGCACGCCGCTTGGGTGGTTAATTCTGGAAGCCAAAATGTGCAAGCTTCCCTGATTGGAGCATGGAGCCTCAGGCCAGGCCTGTGTGGCCCTCCCTGTCCTTGAGTTTGGCGCGTTGAGGTTCTTGAGTGCCCGGTGGGGCTGGAGCAGTGGGTGGGTGTGGGCTGGGGTTGGACGTTGGCGGAAGGGGGCTGATGGATTAGGCCTCGGTGGTGCCCACGTCAGCTCATCTACTGCAGCTTCTGGCACAGTGTTTGCACTAAGTGGGTCATCGTGGAGTGGGGTTAGGAACGAGTGCTGCATTTAAGCCTGCGTGGTGACTGCTGGCCTGGAGAGGAAGGTGAGGTGTTATGAGGACATGTCCTGTGTGATGTCGTGGGATGGGCTGTCATCATTGGGTTGCAGACGCTGGCCATGGCTTCCCAAGCACGTGTCCTGTTTGTGGTGGGCTGGCATCAGCTGCCTATGAAGGGGATGGCTTTGGCATTTCATGAGGATTCGGTGAGGTAGGTAACCTGTGATGAGTTGAGATTCCGTTGCTGGAGGGATGACTCCCAAAGGGTGTCTTGCGGGACCTAGAGAAGATGGACATGCTGAGGCATTTGTGCTGGCCTCCTTGGAGGAAGGTGAGTTATGCAAACAGGCCCTTTGGCCGCTTTGTCCCATGTTTGGGAATGTGCAAAGTGAAAGTTGTTCTCCCAGAGGGCGTGATGCGGCCGGCCCGTGTGTCATGCAGGCCTTTCGAACAGCCAGAAGTTTACGCGGGGCAGAGATGGGGGCACTGTTGCTATGCTAGGTGAGCTGCCGTGGACAGGCACTGTGCCCTTTCAGACTTACAGGTCCCCTCGCGTGGCAGAGGTCTTCTGTTGGAAGTCTGTCTGTGGTTCTCGGGGACAGTGCTTTTGATCTCTGTAAGGTCCTTGGTAGTGTCACTGTGGCAGTGGAGAAGTGCCAGAATGCATGGGGTGGGGTCGGCATCATCAAAGCAGACATGTATGTGGTCTGTCTTCCTTGGTGTACAGTGACCCCGTGTTCGCATGATGTCTGTGGCTTCAAGTAAGGTCGAGTTGCCCTGCGGGCAGGAGGAGGGCACTTCGGACGAGGCTGTCAAGTATTTGAGCGTTTCCTCCGGTTTCAGGGCCGAGAAACCTGCCGGCTGGGCGCTGGCGAGGTGTGGCCGGGAAGATGATCTAGTTTCGCCGTGGGGTTCCAACCTGGGTTATGGGTGCTTAAGCCCACCACTTCCCATGTTGGGCATACACACGGGTCCACGGAACACGATTTGGCCTAGTTGGCGAGAATTGGCATTTGGGCCAAATTTCGTTAGGCCCTTGAGTGGTGCCAGGCTGCATCTTGCCTGTAGCCATCTGCAGGTTGGTTTCAGCCCACCCATAGGAGGTTCCCTTGCTTCCGGAAGCACTGGGAGTGGCCCAAGTGCACATCAGATGTGCTGTTAGCTGGCAGGATGTCCATGTCCACAGACATGTGACACCCACGGGCGGTAGGCAGGTCTCATCTAGGTTCGTGCTTTGGTCAGAAGGCATGGCTGTGGGAGAGCGGGAGTCCGTGGCCTATTTCTACAGCTCCTGTGGGGTCACAGTTCGCATGCGGCTCTTGCAGCTCACAGGAGTCTTTCTTTATCTGTTGGGAGTCCAACCAGGGTGTTGTGTATAAACTCTGGTATTTACTGTTGGAGGCCTCTGCAGAGGGCCACAGGGACACACAGAGAGCAAGACGTGTTTTCAGAGGCACACACAGGACCCCACAATCGCGTCATCGTGCACAGTCGCAGTCACACACGCCCACGCGCGTGAATACACACATACAGCGTCTCACACACTGGCCAATGTACGTGCCTAACTTCCTGCAGACATGCTGTGAGACACAAATCAATACTCGGTAAGAGATAATAGGTCCTTGGGAAGCAGGTTCAGAGCAGAAGCCCAGGTAAAGATTCGCATGGATCATGTTCCCTGAGGACCTCGGTCCACTTCTGAAGCCTCTGTTATTTCTGTCCACTTCTCAGGTGTAGTTGCTCGGCAAGGCCGGCTGTCGGCAAGACGAAGATGACCTTCGCGTACTCTGATGACTGGATGTGCTAAGAAAACTGGAAAAAGTGAGGCGAGTGCATGTTGCTGAGCATGGCTGTGGATAACTCAGGACGGTAGGCATTCGCTCACCCTAAGATGTGCCATTCTATATTAGGTTTTCCTCAGATGGGCCCAATGGCTGCAAGAGTGGATTGATTGTTGCTTTTGCTGAGTGGCCTGAGGACTGTGGATTCCCCAGGCTGTTGGAGTACTCCAGGGTAATGGCTCCTGTGCAGAGCCCCGCGGCAGCCCGGTTATGTTCTACAGCTTCCCAGCAGAGCTTGCATCAATGACGACACCCTTGTATGCATTCCTTGGAAAATGTGAACACAATGAGTGAGAACACTCTACCGTCTCCTCATCGAAACTGAGGTCCAGCACGTTTCCTCTCTCGGGGGTAGGGCACAGTTAGGTGTGAGGGCCATCGTGCCCTCCTGACATGATGCAAACACCACCCAGGTCTCCAGCTTTGGAGGGGTTTCTGTCTGAGAGTGGACCGTGTCTGCACATAAACTGGGTCGTCTATGAATCCCAGGCCCCCGCTGAAAGGCCGATGAGGGAATTTGAGGGGGCAGGCTCAACTGCTGATCTTCAGAGTGGGAGTGTGGACTGGGGTAGGCCCATTGAGCTTGCAGCTTGGGAGGTGTGTTTTGGCCAGTGTCAGGGTTTGTGCGTGCCACTTTGGGGGTTGATTCTGGAAGCCAAAATGAGAAAGCTTCCCTGGTTGGAGCACGGAACCTCAGGCCAGGCCTGTGGCCCTCCCTGTCGTTGTGTTTGGCGTATTGAGGTTCTTGAGTGCCTGGTGGGTCTGGAGCAGTCGGTGGGTCTGGCTGGGGTTGGACATTGGCGGAAGGGGGCTGATGGATTAGGCCTCAGGGGTGCCCATGTCAGCTCATCTACTGCAGCTTCTGGCACAGTGTTTGCACTAAGTGGGTCATCGTGGAGTGGGGTTAGGAACGAGTGCTGCATTTAAGCCTGCGTGGTGACTGCTGGCCTGGAGAGGAAAGTAAGGCATTATGAGGACATGTCCTTTGTGATGTCGTGGGATGGGCTGTCATCATTGGGTTGCAGATTCTGGCCACGGCTTCCCAAGCACGTGTCCTGTTCGGGGTGGGCTGGCGTCAGCTGCGTATTAAGGGGATGGCTTTGGCATTTCATGAGGATTCGGTGAGGTAGGTAACCTGTGATGAGTTGAGATTCCGTTGCTGGAGGGATGACTCCCAAAGGGTGTCTTGCGGGACCTAGAGAAGATAGACATGCTGAGGCGTCTGTGCCCCTCTTCTTGAGGATAGGTGAGTTATGTGAACATGCCCTTTGGCCGCTTTGTCCCTTGTTTGGGAATGTGCCAAGTGAAAGTTTTTCTCCCGGAGGGCATGATGCAGCCGACCCGTGTGTCATGCAGGCCTTTCGAACAGCCAGAAGTTTACGCGGGGCAGAGATGGGGACACTGTTGCTATGCTAGGTGCGCTGCCATGGCCAGGCACTATGCCCTTTCAGAGTTAGAGGTCCCCTCGCGTGGCAGAGGTCTTCTGTTGGAAGTCTGTCTGTGGTCCTCGGGGACAGTGCTTTTGATCTCTGCAAGGTCCTTAGTAGTGTCGCTGTGGCAGTGGAGAAGTGCCAGAATGCATGGGGTGGGATCGGCGTCATCAAAGCAGACATGTATGTGGTCTGTCTTCCTTGGTGTACAGTGACCCCGTGTTCGCATGATGTCTGTGACTTCAAGTAAGGTCGAGTTGCCCTGAGGGCAGGAGGAGGGCACTTCGGACGAGGCTGTCAAAAATTTGAGCATTTCCTCCAGGTTCAGGGCCGAGAAACCTGCCGGCTGGGCGCTGGTGAGACGTGGCCGGGAAGATGGTCTAGTTTCTGCTGTGGGGTTCCAACCTGGATTATGGTTGCTGAATCCTACCACTTCCCGTGGTGGGCATACCCATGGGTCCACAGAACATGATTTGTCCTATTTGGCGAGAATTGGCTTTTGGGCCAAATATCGTTAGCCCCTTGAGTGGAGCCAGGCTGCATCTTGCCTGTAGCCATCTTCAGGTTGGTTTCAGTCCACCCATAGGAGTTTCCCTTGCTTCCGGAAGCACTGGGAGTGGCCCAAGTGCACATCAGATGTGCTGTTAGCTGGCAGGATGTCCATGTCCACACTCATGTGACACCCACGGCCGGTAGGCAGGTCTCATCTAGGTTCGTCCTTTGGTCAGAAGGCATGGCTATGCGAGAGCGGGGGTCTGTGGCCTATTTCTACAGCTCCTGGGGGTCACAGTTCTCATAAGGCTCTTGCAGCTCACAGGGGTCTTTCTTTTTCTGTTGGGAGTCCAACCAGGTTGTTGTGTATAATCTCTGGTATTAACAATTGGAGGCCTCTGCAGAGGGCCACAGGGACACACAGAGAGCAAGATGCGTTTTCAGAGGCACACGCAGGAACCCACAATCGCGTCCTCGTGCGCAGTCGCAGTCACACACGCCCACGCACGTGAATACACACATACAGCGTCTCACACACTGGCCAATGTACATGCCTAACTTCCTGCAGACATGCTGTGAGACACAAAACAATAATCGGTGAGGGATAGAGGTCCTTGGGAAGCAGGTTCAGAGCAGAAGCCCAGGTAAAGATTCGCATGGATCATGTTCCCTGAGGACCTCGGTCCACTTCTGAAGCCTCTGTTATTTCTGTCCACTTCTCAGGTGTAGTTGCTCGGCAAGGCCGGCTGTCGGCAAGACGAAGATGACCTTCGCGTACTCTGATGACTGGATGAGCTAAGGAAAACTGGAAAAAGTGAGGCGGGCGCATACTGCTGAGCATGGCCGTAGATAACTCAGGACGGTAGGCATTCACTCACCCTAAGATGTGCCATTCTATATTAGGTTTTCCTCAGATGGGCCCAATGGCTGCAAGAGTGGATTGATGTTTGCTTTTGCTGAGTGGTCTGAGGACTGTGGATTCCCCAGGCTGTTGGAGTACTCCAGGGTAATGTCTCCTCTGCAGAGCCCCATGGCCTGCCCGGTTATGTTCTGCAGCTTCCCAGCATGTATTCGGATCGATGATGACACCCTTGTATGCATTCCTTGGAAAATGTGAACAAAATGAGTTAGAACACTCTACAGTCTCCTTATCGAAACTGAGGTCCAGCACGTTTCCTCTCTCGGGGTTAGGGCACAGTGAGGAGTGAGGGTCATCATCCCCTCCTGACATACATGCAAATACCACCCAGTACTCCAGCATTGGAGGGGTTTCTGTCTGAGGGTGGACCGTGTCTGCACGTAAACTGGGTCGTCTGTGAACCCCAGGTCCCTGGTGAAAGGCCGATGAGGGAATGTGAGGGGGCAGGCTCACCTGCTGATCTTCAGAGGCAGAGTGTGGGCTGAGGTAGGTGCAGTGAGCTTGCAGTTTGGGAGGTGTGTTTTGGCCAGTGTCGTGGTTTTTTTGTGCCGCTTTGGGGGTTAATTCTGGAAGTCAAAATGAGAAAGCTTCCCTGGTTGGAGCCCGGAGACTCAGGCCAGGCCTGTGGCCCTCCCTGTTTTTGCGTTTGTCATGGTGAAGTTCTTGAGTGCCCAGTGGGGCTGGAGCAGTGGGTGTGTGGGGGCTGGCGTTGGGCATCGGCGCAAGGGGGCTGATGGATTAGGCCTCGGTGTTGCGCTTGTCAGCTCCTGTATTGCAATTCCTGGCACGGTGTTTTCGCCCCGTGGGTCATCGTGGAGTGGGGTGAGATACGAGTGTTGCATTTAAGCCTGCGCCGTGGCTGGTGGTCTGGACAGGAAGGTAAGGCATGATAAGGACAGGTCCTACGTGATGTTGTGGCATGGGCTGTCATCATTGGGTTGCAGGCTCTGGCCTCGGCTTCTCAAGGATTTGTCACGTACTTGATGGGCTGGCATCACCTGCCTATGGAGAGGATGACTTTGGCGGTTCATGTGGATGCGATGAGGTAGGTAACCTGTGTAGACTTGTTGTGATCCCGTTGCCGGAGAAATGATTCCCAAAGGGTGTCTTGCGTAACCTAGAAAAGATCGATATGCTGAGGAGTGTGTGCCGGCCTTCTCGGGGTAGGTGAGGTATGCGAACATGCCCTTTGGCCACTTTGTTCCCTAGTTTGGGAATGTGCAAAGCGAAAGTGTTTTTCCCGGAAGGCGTGACGCGGCCGGCCCATGAGGTACGGATGCCTATCTAACAGCCAGAGGTTTATCCGAAGCAGTCCGTTGGCATGGTAGAGATGGGCGCGCTGTTGTGATGCCAGGTGCGCTGACCTTGACAGCCACTGTGCCCTTACTGGCTTCCAGGCCCCCTCTCATGGCAGAGGTCTTCCGTTGGAAGTTTGTCTGTGGTCCTCGGGGACAGTGCTTTTGATCTCTGTGAGGTCCTCGGTAGTATCGCTATGGCAGTGGAGAAGTGCCAGGATGCATGGTGTGGGTTCGGCATCGTCAAAGCAGACATGCTTGTGGTTTGTCTTCCCTGGTGTATAGTGTCCCCGTGTTCGCATGTTATCTGTGGCTTCCAGTAGGGTCGAGTTGCCGTGTGGGCAGGAGGAGGGCAGTGAGGACAAGGTTGCTCAGTGTTTGAGCGTTTCCTCGGGATTCAGGGCTCTGAATCCTGCCGAGGGGGAGCTGGCCGAGACGTGGCTGGAAAGGTGGCCTGGTTTCTGCCGTGGGGTTTGAACCTGGGTCATGGTTGCCGAAGACCACCTCTTGCCGTGGTGGGCATTCCAACAGGTCCACAGAAAGTGATTTGGCCTAGTTGGCGAGAAGTCACACTTGGGCTGAAGTCCATTAGACCCTTGAGAGGTGCCAGGTTGCATCTTGCCTATAGCCAGCTGCAGGTCATTGTCAACGCCATCCATGGGAAGTTCCCTTGCTTCCAAAAGCGCTGGGAGTGACCCCTAGTGCTCATCAGGTGTGTTAGTAGCTAGCAGGGTCTCTAGGTCCACGTAGATGTGGCCACTCACGGCTGGGAGGCAGATCTCCTCGAGTGTTTGTGCTTTGGTCAGAAGGCGTGGCTGTGGGATAGCGGGAGTCTGTGGCCTATTTCAACAGCCTCTGGGGGTCAAAGTTCTCATGTGGCTTCTTGAAGCTGGTAGGGATGTTTCTCCATTCAGTGGGGTGGTCCAAAGCCAGGGTACTGTGTATAACCTGTGACTTTTACTATTCAGTGTCACTGCAGAGGGCCTCAAGGACACACAAAGACCAGGACGGGGATGCAGAGGCTGACACAGAAACCCACAAGCGCATCATCGTGCCTAGTCATAGTCACGCACGCGCACACGCAGGAACACACACATACACCCTCACACACAACGGCCAACGTACATGCCTAACTTCCTGCAGTCATGCTGTCAGACACACTTTCAGTTCTTGGTAAGGGATAGGGGTCCTTGTGAAGCAGGTTCAGGGCTCCAGCCCAGGTAAATGTTCGCATAAATCATGTTCTCTAAGGACCCAGGTTCACTTCTGAATCCTGCGTGATTTCCGTCCACATCTCAGGTGCAGTTTCTTGGCAAGGCTGGCCGTCAGCAAAGACAAGAGGACGTTTGCGTGGGCTGACGACTGGAGGTGCTGAGGAGAACTGGAAAAAGTGAGGCGGGCCCACGTTTCCGAGCGTGGACGTGGATATTTCAGGATGGTAGGCATTCAACCACCACAACGTGTGTCATTGGATATTAGGTTTTCCTCTGACGGCCCCAGTGGCTGCGAGAGTAGATTGACTGTTGCTCTTGCAGAGTGGCCTGAGGGCTGTGGATTCCCCAGGGTTTTGGAGTACTACGAGGTCATGGCTCCTCTGCAGACCCGCATGGCATGCCCGGTTGTGTTGTGCAGCGTCCCAGCACGTGCTTGGATCGATGATGACACCCTTGTATGCATTCCTTGGAAAATCTGAACAAAATGAGTGAGAACACTCTACCGTCTCCTCATCGAGTCTGAGGTCCGGCACGTTTCCTCTCTCGGGTGTTTCAGACAGTGAGGAGTGAGGGCCAGTGTCCCCTACTGACATGCATGCAAACACCACCCAGGGCTCCAGACTTGGAGGGGCTACTGTCTGAGGTTCGACTGTGTCTGCCCGTAAGCTGGGTCATGTATGAAGAATATCAGGTCGCTGCTAGAAGACCGTTAAGGGAATGCGAGTGGGAAGGCTCTCGTGATGGTCTTCAGAGTTGGATTGTGTGCAGGTGTAGGCCCAGTGAGCTTGCAGCTTGGAAAGGTGTGCTTTGGCCGGGATCACGCTTTGTGCACGCCGCTTGGGTGGTTAATTCTGGAAGCCAAAATGTGCAAGCTTCCCTGATTGGAGCATGGAGCCTCAGGCCAGGCCTGTGTGGCCCTCCCTGTCCTTGAGTTTGGCGCGTTGAGGTTCTTGAGTGCCCGGTGGGGCTGGAGCAGTGGGTGGGTGTGGGCTGGGGTTGGACGTTGGCGGAAGGGGGCTGATGGATTAGGCCTCGGTGGTGCCCACGTCAGCTCATCTACTGCAGCTTCTGGCACAGTGTTTGCACTAAGTGGGTCATCGTGGAGTGGGGTTAGGAACGAGTGCTGCATTTAAGCCTGCGTGGTGACTGCTGGCCTGGAGAGGAAGGTGAGGTGTTATGAGGACATGTCCTGTGTGATGTCGTGGGATGGGCTGTCATCATTGGGTTGCAGACGCTGGCCATGGCTTCCCAAGCACGTGTCCTGTTTGTGGTGGGCTGGCATCAGCTGCCTATGAAGGGGATGGCTTTGGCATTTCATGAGGATTCGGTGAGGTAGGTAACCTGTGATGAGTTGAGATTCCGTTGCTGGAGGGATGACTCCCAAAGGGTGTCTTGCGGGACCTAGAGAAGATGGACATGCTGAGGCATTTGTGCTGGCCTCCTTGGAGGAAGGTGAGTTATGCAAACAGGCCCTTTGGCCGCTTTGTCCCATGTTTGGGAATGTGCAAAGTGAAAGTTTTTCTCCCAGAGGGCGTGATGCGGCCGGCCCGTGTGTCATGCAGGCCTTTCGAACAGCCAGAAGTTTACGCGGGGCAGAGATGGGGGCACTGTTGCTATGCTAGGTGAGCTGCCGTGGACAGGCACTGTGCCCTTTCAGACTTACAGGTCCCCTCGCGTGGCAGAGGTCTTCTGTTGGAAGTCTGTCTGTGGTTCTCGGGGACAGTGCTTTTGATCTCTGTAAGGTCCTTGGTAGTGTCACTGTGGCAGTGGAGAAGTGCCAGAATGCATGGGGTGGGGTCGGCGTCATTAAAGCAGACATGTATGTGGTCTGTCTTCCTTGGTGTACAGTGACCCCGTGTTCGCATGATGTCTGTGGCTTCAAGTAAGGTCGAGTTGCCCTGCGGGCAGGAGGAGGGCACTTCGGACGAGGCTGTCAAGTATTTGAGCGTTTCCTCCGGTTTCAGGGCCGAGAAACCTGCCGGCTGGGCGCTGGCGAGGTGTGGCCGGGAAGATGATCTAGTTTCGCCGTGGGGTTCCAACCTGGGTTATGGGTGCTTAAGCCCACCACTTCCCATGTTGGGCATACACACGGGTCCACGGAACACGATTTGGCCTAGTTGGCGAGAATTGGCATTTGGGCCAAATTTCGTTAGGCCCTTGAGTGGTGCCAGGCTGCATCTTGCCTGTAGCCATCTGCAGGTTGGTTTCAGCCCACCCATAGGAGGTTCCCTTGCTTCCGGAAGCACTGGGAGTGGCCCAAGTGCACATCAGATGTGCTGTTAGCTGGCAGTATGTCCATGTCCACAGACATGTGACACCCACGGGCGGTAGGCAGGTCTCATCTAGGTTCGTGCTTTGGTCAGAAGGCATGGCTGTGGGAGAGCGGGAGTCCGTGGCCTATTTCTACAGCTCCTGTGGGGTCACAGTTCGCATGCGGCTCTTGCAGCTCACAGGAGTCTTTCTTTATCTGTTGGGAGTCCAACCAGGGTGTTGTGTATAAACTCTGGTATTTACTGTTGGAGGCCTCTGCAGAGGGCCACAGGGACACACAGAGAGCAAGACGTGTTTTCAGAGGCACACACAGGAACCCACAATCGCGTCATCGTGCACAGTCACAGTCACACACGCCCACGCGCGTGAATACACACATACAGCGTCTCACACACTGGCCAATGTACGTGCCTAACTTCCTGCAGACATGCTGTGAGACACAAATCAATACTCGGTAAGAGATAATAGGTCCTTGGGAAGCAGGTTCAGAGCAGAAGCCCAGGTAAAGATTCGCATGGATCATGTTCCCTGAGGACCTCGGTCCACTTCTGAAGCCTCTGTTATTTCTGTCCACTTCTCAGGTGTAGTTGCTCGGCAAGGCCGGCTGTCGGCAAGACGAAGATGACCTTCGCGTACTCTGATGACTGGATGTGCTAAGAAAACTGGAAAAAGTGAGGCGAGTGCATGTTGCTGAGCATGGCTGTGGATAACTCAGGACGGTAGGCATTCACTCACCCTAAGATGTGCCATTCTATATTAGGTTTTCCTCAGATGGGCCCAATGGCTGCAAGAGTGGATTGATTGTTGCTTTTGCTGAGTGGCCTGAGGACTGTGGATTCCCCAGGCTGTTGGAGTACTCCAGGGTAATGGCTCCTGTGCAGAGCCCCGCGGCAGCCCGGTTATGTTCTACAGCTTCCCAGCAGAGCTTGCATCAATGACGACACCCTTGTATGCATTCCTTGGAAAATGTGAACACAATGAGTGAGAACACTCTACCGTCTCCTCATCGAAACTGAGGTCCAGCACGTTTCCTCTCTCGGGGGTAGGGCACAGTTAGGTGTGAGGGCCATCGTGCCCTCCTGACATGATGCAAACACCACCCAGGTCTCCAGCTTTGGAGGGGTTTCTGTCTGAGAGTGGACCGTGTCTGCACATAAACTGGGTCGTCTATGAATCCCAGGCCCCCGCTGAAAGGCCGATGAGGGAATTTGAGGGGGCAGGCTCAACTGCTGATCTTCAGAGTGGGAGTGTGGACTGGGGTAGGCCCATTGAGCTTGCAGCTTGGGAGGTGTGTTTTGGCCAGTGTCAGGGTTTGTGCGTGCCACTTTGGGGGTTGATTCTGGAAGCCAAAATGAGAAAGCTTCCCTGGTTGGAGCACGGAACCTCAGGCCAGGCCTGTGGCCCTCCCTGTCGTTGTGTTTGGCGTATTGAGGTTCTTGAGTGCCTGGTGGGTCTGGAGCAGTCGGTGGGTCTGGCTGGGGTTGGACATTGGCGGAAGGGGGCTGATGGATTAGGCCTCAGGGGTGCCCATGTCAGCTCATCTACTGCAGCTTCTGGCACAGTGTTTGCACTAAGTGGGTCATCGTGGAGTGGGGTTAGGAACGAGTGCTGCATTTAAGCCTGCGTGGTGACTGCTGGCCTGGAGAGGAAAGTAAGGCATTATGAGGACATGTCCTTTGTGATGTCGTGGGATGGGCTGTCATCATTGGGTTGCAGATTCTGGCCACGGCTTCCCAAGCACGTGTCCTGTTCGGGGTGGGCTGGCGTCAGCTGCGTATTAAGGGGATGGCTTTGGCATTTCATGAGGATTCGGTGAGGTAGGTAACCTGTGATGAGTTGAGATTCCGTTGCTGGAGGGATGACTCCCAAAGGGTGTCTTGCGGGACCTAGAGAAGATAGACATGCTGAGGCGTCTGTGCCCCTCTTCTTGAGGATAGGTGAGTTATGTGAACATGCCCTTTGGCCGCTTTGTCCCTTGTTTGGGAATGTGCCAAGTGAAAGTTTTTCTCCCGGAGGGCATGATGCAGCCGACCCGTGTGTCATGCAGGCCTTTCGAACAGCCAGAAGTTTACGCGGGGCAGAGATGGGGACACTGTTGCTATGCTAGGTGCGCTGCCATGGACAGGCACTATGCCCTTTCAGAGTTAGAGGTCCCCTCGCGTGGCAGAGGTCTTCTGTTGGAAGTCTGTCTGTGGTCCTCGGGGACAGTGCTTTTGATCTCTGCAAGGTCCTTAGTAGTGTCGCTGTGGCAGTGGAGAAGTGCCAGAATGCATGGGGTGGGATCGGCGTCATCAAAGCAGACATGTATGTGGTCTGTCTTCCTTGGTGTACAGTGACCCCGTGTTCGCATGATGTCTGTGACTTCAAGTAAGGTCGAGTTGCCCTGAGGGCAGGAGGAGGGCACTTCGGACGAGGCTGTCAAAAATTTGAGCATTTCCTCCAGGTTCAGGGCCGAGAAACCTGCCGGCTGGGCGCTGGTGAGACGTGGCCGGGAAGATGGTCTAGTTTCTGCTGTGGGGTTCCAACCTGGATTATGGTTGCTGAATCCTACCACTTCCCGTGGTGGGCATACCCACGGGTCCACAGAACATGATTTGTCCTATTTGGCGAGAATTGGCTTTTGGGCCAAATATCGTTAGCCCCTTGAGTGGAGCCAGGCTGCATCTTGCCTGTAGCCATCTTCAGGTTGGTTTCAGTCCACCCATAGGAGTTTCCCTTGCTTCCGGAAGCACTGGGAGTGGCCCAAGTGCACATCAGATGTGCTGTTAGCTGGCAGGATGTCCATGTCCACACTCATGTGACACCCACGGCCGGTAGGCAGGTCTCATCTAGGTTCGTCCTTTGGTCAGAAGGCATGGCTATGCGAGAGCGGGGGTCTGTGGCCTATTTCTACAGCTCCTGGGGGTCACAGTTCTCATAAGGCTCTTGCAGCTCACAGGGGTCTTTCTTTTTCTGTTGGGAGTCCAACCAGGTTGTTGTGTATAATCTCTGGTATTAACAATTGGAGGCCTCTGCAGAGGGCCACAGGGACACACAGAGAGCAAGATGCGTTTTCAGAGGCACACGCAGGAACCCACAATCGCGTCCTCGTGCGCAGTCGCAGTCACACACGCCCACGCACGTGAATACACACATACAGCGTCTCACACACTGGCCAATGTACATGCCTAACTTCCTGCAGACATGCTGTGAGACACAAAACAATAATCGGTGAGGGATAGAGGTCCTTGGGAAGCAGGTTCAGAGCAGAAGCCCAGGTAAAGATTCGCATGGATCATGTTCCCTGAGGACCTCGGTCCACTTCTGAAGCCTCTGTTATTTCTGTCCACTTCTCAGGTGTAGTTGCTCGGCAAGGCCGGCTGTCGGCAAGACGAAGATGACCTTCGCGTACTCTGATGACTGGATGAGCTAAGGAAAACTGGAAAAAGTGAGGCGGGCGCATACTGCTGAGCATGGCCGTAGGTAACTCAGGACGGTAGGCATTCACTCACCCTAAGATGTGCCATTCTATATTAGGTTTTCCTCAGATGGGCCCAATGGCTGCAAGAGTGGATTGATGTTTGCTTTTGCTGAGTGGTCTGAGGACTGTGGATTCCCCAGGCTGTTGGAGTACTCCAGGGTAATGTCTCCTCTGCAGAGCCCCATGGCCTGCCCGGTTATGTTCTGCAGCTTCCCAGCATGTATTCGGATCGATGATGACACCCTTGTATGCATTCCTTGGAAAATGTGAACAAAATGAGTTAGAACACTCTACAGTCTCCTTATCGAAACTGAGGTCCAGCACGTTTCCTCTCTCGGGGTTAGGGCACAGTGAGGAGTGAGGGTCATCATCCCCTCCTGACATACATGCAAATACCACCCAGTACTCCAGCATTGGAGGGGTTTCTGTCTGAGGGTGGACCGTGTCTGCACGTAAACTGGGTCGTCTGTGAACCCCAGGTCCCTGGTGAAAGGCCGATGAGGGAATGTGAGGGGGCAGGCTCACCTGCTGATCTTCAGAGGCAGAGTGTGGGCTGAGGTAGGTGCAGTGAGCTTGCAGTTTGGGAGGTGTGTTTTGGCCAGTGTCGTGGTTTTTTTGTGCCGCTTTGGGGGTTAATTCTGGAAGTCAAAATGAGAAAGCTTCCCTGGTTGGAGCCCGGAGACTCAGGCCAGGCCTGTGGCCCTCCCTGTTTTTGCGTTTGTCATGGTGAAGTTCTTGAGTGCCCAGTGGGGCTGGAGCAGTGGGTGTGTGGGGGCTGGCGTTGGGCATCGGCGCAAGGGGGCTGATGGATTAGGCCTCGGTGTTGCGCTTGTCAGCTCCTGTATTGCAATTCCTGGCACGGTGTTTTCGCCCCGTGGGTCATCGTGGAGTGGGGTGAGATACGAGTGTTGCATTTAAGCCTGCGCCGTGGCTGATGGTCTGGACAGGAAGGTAAGGCATGATAAGGACAGGTCCTACGTGATGTTGTGGCATGGGCTGTCATCATTGGGTTGCAGGCTCTGGCCTCGGCTTCTCAAGGATTTGTCACGTACTTGATGGGCTGGCATCACCTGCCTATGGAGAGGATGACTTTGGCGGTTCATGTGGATGCGATGAGGTAGGTAACCTGTGTAGACTTGTTGTGATCCCGTTGCCGGAGAAATGATTCCCAAAGGGTGTCTTGCGTAACCTAGAAAATATCGATATGCTGAGGAGTGTGTGCCGGCCTTCTCGGGGTAGGTGAGGTATGCGAACATGCCCTTTGGCCACTTTGTTCCCTAGTTTGGGAATGTGCAAAGCGAAAGTGTTTTTCCCGGAAGGCGTGACGCGGCCGGCCCATGAGGTACGGATGCCTATCTAACAGCCAGAGGTTTATCCGAAGCAGTCCGTTGGCATGGTAGAGATGGGCGCGCTGTTGTGATGCCAGGTGCGCTGACCTTGACAGCCACTGTGCCCTTACTGGCTTCCAGGTCCCCTCTCATGGCAGAGGTCTTCCGTTGGAAGTTTGTCTGTGGTCCTCGGGGACAGTGCTTTTGATCTCTGTGAGGTCCTCGGTAGTATCGCTATGGCAGTGGAGAAGTGCCAGGATGCATGGTGTGGGTTCGGCATCGTCAAAGCAGACATGCTTGCGGTTTGTCTTCCCTGGTGTATAGTGTCCCCGTGTTCGCATGTTATCTGTGGCTTCCAGTAGGGTCGAGTTGCCGTGTGGGCAGGAGGAGGGCAGTGAGGACAAGGTTGCTCAGTGTTTGAGCGTTTCCTCGGGATTCAGGGCTCTGAATCCTGCCGAGGGGGGGCTGGCCGAGACGTGGCTGGAAAGGTGGCCTGGTTTCTGCCGTGGGGTTTGAACCTGGGTCATGGTTGCTGAAGACCACGTCTTGCCGTGGTGGGCATTCCAACAGGTCCACAGAAATTGATTTGGCCTAGTTGGCGAGAAGTCACACTTGGGCTGAAGTCCATTAGACCCTTGAGAGGTGCCGGGTTGCATCTTGCCTATAGCCAGCTGCAGGTCATTGTCAACGCCATCCTTGGGAAGTTCCCTTGCTTCCAAAAGCGCTGGGAGTGACCCCTAGTGCTCATCAGGTGTGTTAGTAGCTAGCAGGGTCTGTAGGTCCACGTAGATGTGGCCACTCACGGCTGGGAGGCAGATCTCCTCGAGTGTTTGTGCTTTGGTCAGAAGGCATGGCTGTGGGAGAGCGGGAGTCCGTGGCCTATTTCTACAGCTCCTGTGGGGTCACAGTTCGCATGCGGCTCTTGCAGCTCACAGGAGTCTTTCTTTATCTGTTGGGAGTCCAACCAGGGTGTTGTGTATAAACTCTGGTATTTACTGTTGGAGGCCTCTGCAGAGGGCCACAGGGACACACAGAGAGCAAGACGTGTTTTCAGAGGCACACACAGGACCCCACAATCGCGTCATCGTGCACAGTCGCAGTCACACACGCCCACGCGCGTGAATACACACATACAGCGTCTCACACACTGGCCAATGTACGTGCCTAACTTCCTGCAGACATGCTGTGAGACACAAATCAATACTCGGTAAGAGATAATAGGTCCTTGGGAAGCAGGTTCAGAGCAGAAGCCCAGGTAAAGATTCGCATGGATCATGTTCCCTGAGGACCTCGGTCCACTTCTGAAGCCTCTGTTATTTCTGTCCACTTCTCAGGTGTAGTTGCTCGGCAAGGCCGGCTGTCGGCAAGACGAAGATGACCTTCGCGTACTCTGATGACTGGATGTGCTAAGAAAACTGGAAAAAGTGAGGCGAGTGCATGTTGCTGAGCATGGCTGTGGATAACTCAGGACGGTAGGCATTCACTCACCCTAAGATGTGCCATTCTATATTAGGTTTTCCTCAGATGGGCCCAATGGCTGCAAGAGTGGATTGATTGTTGCTTTTGCTGAGTGGCCTGAGGACTGTGGATTCCCCAGGCTGTTGGAGTACTCCAGGGTAATGGCTCCTGTGCAGAGCCCCGCGGCAGCCCGGTTATGTTCTACAGCTTCCCAGCAGAGCTTGCATCAATGACGACACCCTTGTATGCATTCCTTGGAAAATGTGAACACAATGAGTGAGAACACTCTACCGTCTCCTCATCGAAACTGAGGTCCAGCACGTTTCCTCTCTCGGGGGTAGGGCACAGTTAGGTGTGAGGGCCATCGTGCCCTCCTGACATGATGCAAACACCACCCAGGTCTCCAGCTTTGGAGGGGTTTCTGTCTGAGAGTGGACCGTGTCTGCACATAAACTGGGTCGTCTATGAATCCCAGGCCCCTGCTGAAAGGCCGATGAGGGAATTTGAGGGGGCAGGCTCAACTGCTGATCTTCAGAGTGGGAGTGTGGACTGGGGTAGGCCCATTGAGCTTGCAGCTTGGGAGGTGTGTTTTGGCCAGTGTCAGGGTTTGTGCGTGCCACTTTGGGGGTTGATTCTGGAAGCCAAAATGAGAAAGCTTCCCTGGTTGGAGCACGGAACCTCAGGCCAGGCCTGTGGCCCTCCCTGTCGTTGTGTTTGGCGTATTGAGGTTCTTGAGTGCCTGGTGGGTCTGGAGCAGTCGGTGGGGCTGGCTGGGGTTGGACATTGGCGGAAGGGGGCTGATGGATTAGGCCTCAGGGGTGCCCATGTCAGCTCATCTACTGCAGCTTCTGGCACAGTGTTTGCACTAAGTGGGTCATCGTGGAGTGGGGTTAGGAACGAGTGCTGCATTTAAGCCTGCGTGGTGACTGCTGGCCTGGAGAGGAAAGTAAGGCATTATGAGGACATGTCCTTTGTGATGTCGTGGGATGGGCTGTCATCATTGGGTTGCAGATTCTGGCCACGGCTTCCCAAGCACGTGTCCTGTTCGGGGTGGGCTGGCGTCAGCTGCGTATTAAGGGGATGGCTTTGGCATTTCATGAGGATTCGGTGAGGTAGGTAACCTGTGATGAGTTGAGATTCCGTTGCTGGAGGGATGACTCCCAAAGGGTGTCTTGCGGGACCTAGAGAAGATAGACATGCTGAGGCGTCTGTGCCCCTCTTCTTGAGGATAGGTGAGTTATGTGAACATGCCCTTTGGCCGCTTTGTCCCTTGTTTGGGAATGTGCCAAGTGAAAGTTTTTCTCCCGGAGGGCATGATGCAGCCGACCCGTGTGTCATGCAGGCCTTTCGAACAGCCAGAAGTTTACGCGGGGCAGAGATGGGGACACTGTTGCTATGCTAGGTGCGCTGCCATGGACAGGCACTATGCCCTTTCAGAGTTAGAGGTCCCCTCGCGTGGCAGAGGTCTTCTGTTGGAAGTCTGTCTGTGGTCCTCGGGGACAGTGCTTTTGATCTCTGCAAGGTCCTTAGTAGTGTCGCTGTGGCAGTGGAGAAGTGCCAGAATGCATGGGGTGGGATCGGCGTCATCAAAGCAGACATGTATGTGGTCTGTCTTCCTTGGTGTACAGTGACCCCGTGTTCGCATGATGTCTGTGACTTCAAGTAAGGTCGAGTTGCCCTGAGGGCAGGAGGAGGGCACTTCGGACGAGGCTGTCAAAAATTTGAGCATTTCCTCCAGGTTCATGGCCGAGAAACCTGCCGGCTGGGCGCTGGTCAGACGTGGCCGGGAAGATGGTCTAGTTTCTGCTGTGGGGTTCCAACCTGGATTATGGTTGCTGAATCCTACCACTTCCCGTGGTGGGCATACCCACGGGTCCACAGAACATGATTTGTCCTATTTGGCGAGAATTGGCTTTTGGGCCAAATATCGTTAGCCCCTTGAGTGGAGCCAGGCTGCATCTTGCCTGTAGCCATCTTCAGGTTGGTTTCAGTCCACCCATAGGAGTTTCCCTTGCTTCCGGAAGCACTGGGAGTGGCCCAAGTGCACATCAGATGTGCTGTTAGCTGGCAGGATGTCCTTGTCCACACTCATGTGACACCCACGGCCAGTAGGCAGGTCTCATCTAGGTTCGTCCTTTGGTCAGAAGGCATGGCTATGCGAGAGCGGGGGTCTGTGGCCTATTTCTACAGCTCCTGGGGGTCACAGTTCTCATAAGGCTCTTGCAGCTCACAGGGGTCTTTCTTTTTCTGTTGGGAGTCCAACCAGGTTGTTGTGTATAATCTCTGGTATTAACAATTGGAGGCCTCTGCAGAGGGCCACAGGGACACACAGAGAGCAAGATGCGTTTTCAGAGGCACACGCAGGAACCCACAATCGCGTCCTCGTGCGCAGTCGCAGTCACACACGCCCACGCACGTGAATACACACATACAGCGTCTCACACACTGGCCAATGTACATGCCTAACTTCCTGCAGACATGCTGTGAGACACAAAACAATAATCGGTGAGGGATAGAGGTCCTTGGGAAGCAGGTTCAGAGCAGAAGCCCAGGTAAAGATTCGCATGGATCATGTTCCCTGAGGACCTCGGTCCACTTCTGAAGCCTCTGTTATTTCTGTCCACTTCTCAGGTGTAGTTGCTCGGCAAGGCCGGCTGTCGGCAAGACGAAGATGACCTTCGCGTACTCTGATGACTGGATGAGCTAAGGAAAACTGGAAAAAGTGAGGCGGGCGCATACTGCTGAGCATGGCCGTAGATAACTCAGGACGGTAGGCATTCACTCACCCTAAGATGTGCCATTCTATATTAGGTTTTCCTCAGATGGGCCCAATGGCTGCAAGAGTGGATTGATGTTTGCTTTTGCTGAGTGGTCTGAGGACTGTGGATTCCCCAGGCTGTTGGAGTACTCCAGGGTAATGTCTCCTCTGCAGAGCCCCATGGCCTGCCCGGTTATGTTCTGCAGCTTCCCAGCATGTATTCGGATCGATGATGACACCCTTGTATGCATTCCTTGGAAAATGTGAACAAAATGAGTTAGAACACTCTACAGTCTCCTTATCGAAACTGAGGTCCAGCACGTTTCCTCTCTCGGGGTTAGGGCACAGTGAGGAGTGAGGGTCATCATCCCCTCCTGACATACATGCAAATACCACCCAGTACTCCAGCATTGGAGGGGTTTCTGTCTGAGGGTGGACCGTGTCTGCACGTAAACTGGGTCGTCTGTGAACCCCAGGTCCCTGGTGAAAGGCCGATGAGGGAATGTGAGGGGGCAGGCTCACCTGCTGATCTTCAGAGGCAGAGTGTGGGCTGAGGTAGGTGCAGTGAGCTTGCGGTTTGGGAGGTGTGTTTTGGCCAGTGTCGTGGTTTTTTTGTGCCGCTTTGGGGGTTAATTCTGGAAGTCAAAATGAGAAAGCTTCCCTGGTTGGAGCCCGGAGACTCAGGCCAGGCCTGTGGCCCTCCCTGTTTTTGCGTTTGTCATGGTGAAGTTCTTGAGTGCCCAGTGGGGCTGGAGCAGTGGGTGTGTGGGGGCTGGCGTTGGGCATCGGCGCAAGGGGGCTGATGGATTAGGCCTCGGTGTTGCGCTTGTCAGCTCCTGTATTGCAATTCCTGGCACGGTGTTTTCGCCCCGTGGGTCATCGTGGAGTGGGGTGAGATACGAGTGTTGCATTTAAGCCTGCGCCGTGGCTGATGGTCTGGACAGGAAGGTAAGGCATGATAAGGACAGGTCCTACGTGATGTTGTGGCATGGGCTGTCATCATTGGGTTGCAGGCTCTGGCCTCGGCTTCTCAAGGATTTGTCACGTACTTGATGGGCTGGCATCACCTGCCTATGGAGAGGATGACTTTGGCGGTTCATGTGGATGCGATGAGGTAGGTAACCTGTGTAGACTTGTTGTGATCCCGTTGCCGGAGAAATGATTCCCAAAGGGTGTCTTGCGTAACCTAGAAAAGATCGATATGCTGAGGAGTGTGTGCCGGCCTTCTCGGGGTAGGTGAGGTATGCGAACATGCCCTTTGGCCACTTTGTTCCCTAGTTTGGGAATGTGCAAAGCGAAAGTGTTTTTCCCGGAAGGCGTGACGCGGCCGGCCCATGAGGTACGGATGCCTATCTAACAGCCAGAGGTTTATCCGAAGCAGTCCGTTGGCATGGTAGAGATGGGCGCGCTGTTGTGATGCCAGGTGCGCTGACCTTGACAGCCACTGTGCCCTTACTGGCTTCCAGGTCCCCTCTCATGGCAGAGGTCTTCCGTTGGAAGTTTGTCTGTGGTCCTCGGGGACAGTGCTTTTGATCTCTGTGAGGTCCTCGGTAGTATCGCTATGGCAGTGGAGAAGTGCCAGGATGCATGGTGTGGGTTCGGCATCGTCAAAGCAGACATGCTTGTGGTTTGTCTTCCCTGGTGTATAGTGTCCCCGTGTTCGCATGTTATCTGTGGCTTCCAGTAGGGTCGAGTTGCCGTGTGGGCAGGAGGAGGGCAGTGAGGACAAGGTTGCTCAGTGTTTGAGCGTTTCCTCGGGATTCAGGGCTCTGAATCCTGCCGAGGGGGGGCTGGCCGAGACGTGGCTGGAAAGGTGGCCTGGTTTCTGCCGTGGGGTTTGAACCTGGGTCATGGTTGCTGAAGACCACCTCTTGCCGTGGTGGGCATTCCAACAGGTCCACAGAAAGTGATTTGGCCTAGTTGGCGAGAAGTCACACTTGGGCTGAAGTCCATTAGACCCTTGAGAGGTGCCGGGTTGCATCTTGCCTATAGCCAGCTGCAGGTCATTGTCAACGCCATCCATGGGAAGTTCCCTTGCTTCCAAAAGCGCTGGGAGTGACCCCTAGTGCTCATCAGGTGTGTTAGTAGCTAGCAGGGTCTGTAGGTCCACGTAGATGTGGCCACTCACGGCTGGGAGGCAGATCTCCTCGAGTGTTTGTGCTTTGGTCAGAAGGCATGGCTGTGGGATAGCGGGAGTCTGTGGCCTATTTCAACAGCCTCTGGGGGTCAAAGTTCTCATGTGGCTTCTTGAAGCTGGTAGGGATGTTTCTCCATTCAGTGGGGTGGTCCAAAGCCAGGGTACTGTGTATAACCTGTGACTTTTACTATTCAGTGTCACTGCAGAGGGCCTCAAGGACACACAAAGACCAGGACGGGGATGCAGAGGCTGACACAGAAACCCACAAGCGCATCATCGTGCCTAGTCATAGTCACGCACGCGCACACGCAGGAACACACACATACACCCTCACACACAACGGCCAACGTACATGCCTAACTTCCTGCAGTCATGCTGTCAGACACACTTTCAGTTCTTGGTAAGGGATAGGGGTCCTTGTGAAGCAGGTTCAGGGCTCCAGCCCAGGTAAATGTTCGCATAAATCATGTTCTCTAAGGACCCAGGTTCACTTCTGAATCCTGCGTGATTTCCGTCCACATCTCAGGTGCAGTTTCTTGGCAAGGCTGGCCGTCAGCAAAGACAAGAGGACGTTTGCGTGGGCTGACGACTGGAGGTGCTGAGGAGAACTGGAAAAAGTGAGGCGGGCCCACGTTTCCGAGCGTGGACGTGGATATTTCAGGATGGTAGGCATTCAACCACCACAACGTGTGTCATTGGATATTAGGTTTTCCTCTGACGGCCCCAGTGGCTGCGAGAGTAGATTGACTGTTGCTCTTGCAGAGTGGCCTGAGGGCTGTGGATTCCCCAGGGTTTTGGAGTACTACGAGGTCATGGCTCCTCTGCAGACCCGCATGGCATGCCCGGTTGTGTTGTGCAGCGTCCCAGCACGTGCTTGGATCGATGATGACACCCTTGTATGCATTCCTTGGAAAATCTGAACAAAATGAGTGAGAACACTCTACCGTCTCCTCATCGAGTCTGAGGTCCGGCACGTTTCCTCTCTCGGGTGTTTCAGACAGTGAGGAGTGAGGGCCAGTGTCCCCTACTGACATGCATGCAAACACCACCCAGGGCTCCAGACTTGGAGGGGCTACTGTCTGAGGTTCGACTGTGTCTGCCCGTAAGCTGGGTCATGTATGAAGAATATCAGGTCGCTGCTAGAAGACCGTTAAGGGAATGCGAGTGGGAAGGCTCTCGTGATGGTCTTCAGAGTTGGATTGTGTGCAGGTGTAGGCCCAGTGAGCTTGCAGCTTGGAAAGGTGTGCTTTGGCCGGGATCACGCTTTGTGCACGCCGCTTGGGTGGTTAATTCTGGAAGCCAAAATGTGCAAGCTTCCCTGATTGGAGCATGGAGCCTCAGGCCAGGCCTGTGTGGCCCTCCCTGTCCTTGAGTTTGGCGCGTTGAGGTTCTTGAGTGCCCGGTGGGGCTGGAGCAGTGGGTGGGTGTGGGCTGGGGTTGGACGTTGGCGGAAGGGGGCTGATGGATTAGGCCTCGGTGGTGCCCACGTCAGCTCATCTACTGCAGCTTCTGGCACAGTGTTTGCACTAAGTGGGTCATCGTGGAGTGGGGTTAGGAACGAGTGCTGCATTTAAGCCTGCGTGGTGACTGCTGGCCTGGAGAGGAAGGTGAGGTGTTATGAGGACATGTCCTGTGTGATGTCGTGGGATGGGCTGTCATCATTGGGTTGCAGACGCTGGCCATGGCTTCCCAAGCACGTGTCCTGTTTGTGGTGGGCTGGCATCAGCTGCCTATGAAGGGGATGGCTTTGGCATTTCATGAGGATTCGGTGAGGTAGGTAACCTGTGATGAGTTGAGATTCCGTTGCTGGAGGGATGACTCCCAAAGGGTGTCTTGCGGGACCTAGAGAAGATGGACATGCTGAGGCATTTGTGCTGGCCTCCTTGGAGGAAGGTGAGTTATGCAAACAGGCCCTTTGGCCGCTTTGTCCCATGTTTGGGAATGTGCAAAGTGAAAGTTTTTCTCCCAGAGGGCGTGATGCGGCCGGCCCGTGTGTCATGCAGGCCTTTCGAACAGCCAGAAGTTTACGCGGGGCAGAGATGGGGGCACTGTTGCTATGCTAGGTGAGCTGCCGTGGACAGGCACTGTGCCCTTTCAGACTTACAGGTCCCCTCGCGTGGCAGAGGTCTTCTGTTGGAAGTCTGTCTGTGGTTCTCGGGGACAGTGCTTTTGATCTCTGTAAGGTCCTTGGTAGTGTCACTGTGGCAGTGGAGAAGTGCCAGAATGCATGGGGTGGGGTCGGCGTCATTAAAGCAGACATGTATGTGGTCTGTCTTCCTTGGTGTACAGTGACCCCGTGTTCGCATGATGTCTGTGGCTTCAAGTAAGGTCGAGTTGCCCTGCGGGCAGGAGGAGGGCACTTCGGACGAGGCTGTCAAGTATTTGAGCGTTTCCTCCGGTTTCAGGGCCGAGAAACCTGCCGGCTGGGCGCTGGCGAGGTGTGGCCGGGAAGATGATCTAGTTTCGCCGTGGGGTTCCAACCTGGGTTATGGGTGCTTAAGCCCACCACTTCCCATGTTGGGCATACACACGGGTCCACGGAACACGATTTGGCCTAGTTGGCGAGAATTGGCATTTGGGCCAAATTTCGTTAGGCCCTTGAGTGGTGCCAGGCTGCATCTTGCCTGTAGCCATCTGCAGGTTGGTTTCAGCCCACCCATAGGAGGTTCCCTTGCTTCCGGAAGCACTGGGAGTGGCCCAAGTGCACATCAGATGTGCTGTTAGCTGGCAGGATGTCCATGTCCACAGACATGTGACACCCACGGGCGGTAGGCAGGTCTCATCTAGGTTCGTGCTTTGGTCAGAAGGCATGGCTGTGGGAGAGCGGGAGTCCGTGGCCTATTTCTACAGCTCCTGTGGGGTCACAGTTCGCATGCGGCTCTTGCAGCTCACAGGAGTCTTTCTTTATCTGTTGGGAGTCCAACCAGGGTGTTGTGTATAAACTCTGGTATTTACTGTTGGAGGCCTCTGCAGAGGGCCACAGGGACACACAGAGAGCAAGACGTGTTTTCAGAGGCACACACAGGAACCCACAATCGCGTCATCGTGCACAGTCGCAGTCACACACGCCCACGCGCGTGAATACACACACACAGCGTCTCACACACTGGCCAATGTACGTGCCTAACTTCCTGCAGACATGCTGTGAGACACAAATCAATACTCGGTAAGAGATAATAGGTCCTTGGGAAGCAGGTTCAGAGCAGAAGCCCAGGTAAAGATTCGCATGGATCATGTTCCCTGAGGACCTCGGTCCACTTCTGAAGCCTCTGTTATTTCTGTCCACTTCTCAGGTGTAGTTGCTCGGCAAGGCCGGCTGTCGGCAAGACGAAGATGACCTTCGCGTACTCTGATGACTGGATGTGCTAAGAAAACTGGAAAAAGTGAGGCGAGTGCATGTTGCTGAGCATGGCTGTGGATAACTCAGGACGGTAGGCATTCACTCACCCTAAGATGTGCCATTCTATATTAGGTTTTCCTCAGATGGGCCCAATGGCTGCAAGAGTGGATTGATTGTTGCTTTTGCTGAGTGGCCTGAGGACTGTGGATTCCCCAGGCTGTTGGAGTACTCCAGGGTAATGGCTCCTGTGCAGAGCCCCGCGGCAGCCCGGTTATGTTCTACAGCTTCCCAGCAGAGCTTGCATCAATGACGACACCCTTGTATGCATTCCTTGGAAAATGTGAACACAATGAGTGAGAACACTCTACCGTCTCCTCATCGAAACTGAGGTCCAGCACGTTTCCTCTCTCGGGGGTAGGGCACAGTTAGGTGTGAGGGCCATCGTGCCCTCCTGACATGATGCAAACACCACCCAGGTCTCCAGCTTTGGAGGGGTTTCTGTCTGAGAGTGGACCGTGTCTGCACATAAACTGGGTCGTCTATGAATCCCAGGCCCCCGCTGAAAGGCCGATGAGGGAATTTGAGGGGGCAGGCTCAACTGCTGATCTTCAGAGTGGGAGTGTGGACTGGGGTAGGCCCATTGAGCTTGCAGCTTGGGAGGTGTGTTTTGGCCAGTGTCAGGGTTTGTGCGTGCCACTTTGGGGGTTGATTCTGGAAGCCAAAATGAGAAAGCTTCCCTGGTTGGAGCACGGAACCTCAGGCCAGGCCTGTGGCCCTCCCTGTCGTTGTGTTTGGCGTATTGAGGTTCTTGAGTGCCTGGTGGGTCTGGAGCAGTCGGTGGGGCTGGCTGGGGTTGGACATTGGCGGAAGGGGGCTGATGGATTAGGCCTCAGGGGTGCCCATGTCAGCTCATCTACTGCAGCTTCTGGCACAGTGTTTGCACTAAGTGGGTCATCGTGGAGTGGGGTTAGGAACGAGTGCTGCATTTAAGCCTGCGTGGTGACTGCTGGCCTGGAGAGGAAAGTAAGGCATTATGAGGACATGTCCTTTGTGATGTCGTGGGATGGGCTGTCATCATTGGGTTGCAGATTCTGTCCACGGCTTCCCAAGCACGTGTCCTGTTCGGGGTGGGCTGGCGTCAGCTGCGTATTAAGGGGATGGCTTTGGCATTTCATGAGGATTCGGTGAGGTAGGTAACCTGTGATGAGTTGAGATTCCGTTGCTGGAGGGATGACTCCCAAAGGGTGTCTTGCGGGACCTAGAGAAGATAGACATGCTGAGGCGTCTGTGCCCCTCTTCTTGAGGATAGGTGAGTTATGTGAACATGCCCTTTGGCCGCTTTGTCCCTTGTTTGGGAATGTGCCAAGTGAAAGTTTTTCTCCCGGAGGGCATGATGCAGCCGACCCGTGTGTCATGCAGGCCTTTCGAACAGCCAGAAGTTTACGCGGGGCAGAGATGGGGACACTGTTGCTATGCTAGGTGCGCTGCCATGGACAGGCACTATGCCCTTTCAGAGTTAGAGGTCCCCTCGCGTGGCAGAGGTCTTCTGTTGGAAGTCTGTCTGTGGTCCTCGGGGACAGTGCTTTTGATCTCTGCAAGGTCCTTAGTAGTGTCGCTGTGGCAGTGGAGAAGTGCCAGAATGCATGGGGTGGGATCGGCGTCATCAAAGCAGACATGTATGTGGTCTGTCTTCCTTGGTGTACAGTGACCCCGTGTTCGCATGATGTCTGTGACTTCAAGTAAGGTCGAGTTGCCCTGAGGGCAGGAGGAGGGCACTTCGGACGAGGCTGTCAAAAATTTGAGCATTTCCTCCAGGTTCAGGGCCGAGAAACCTGCCGGCTGGGCGCTGGTGAGACGTGGCCGGGAAGATGGTCTAGTTTCTGCTGTGGGGTTCCAACCTGGATTATGGTTGCTGAATCCTACCACTTCCCGTGGTGGGCATACCCACGGGTCCACAGAACATGATTTGTCCTATTTGGCGAGAATTGGCTTTGGGCCAAATATCGTTAGCCCCTTGAGTGGAGCCAGGCTGCATCTTGCCTGTAGCCATCTTCAGGTTGGTTTCAGTCCACCCATAGGAGTTTCCCTTGCTTCCGGAAGCACTGGGAGTGGCCCAAGTGCACATCAGATGTGCTGTTAGCTGGCAGGATGTCCATGTCCACACTCATGTGACACCCACGGCCGGTAGGCAGGTCTCATCTAGGTTCGTCCTTTGGTCAGAAGGCATGGCTATGTGAGAGCGGGGGTCTGTGGCCTATTTCTACAGCTCCTGGGGGTCACAGTTCTCATAAGGCTCTTGCAGCTCACAGGGGTCTTTCTTTTTCTGTTGGGAGTCCAACCAGGTTGTTGTGTATAATCTCTGGTATTAACAATTGGAGGCCTCTGCAGAGGGCCACAGGGACACACAGAGAGCAAGATGCGTTTTCAGAGGCACACGCAGGAACCCACAATCGCGTCCTCGTGCGCAGTCGCAGTCACACACGCCCACGCACGTGAATACACACATACAGCGTCTCACACACTGGCCAATGTACATGCCTAACTTCCTGCAGACATGCTGTGAGACACAAAACAATAATCGGTGAGGGATAGAGGTCCTTGGGAAGCAGGTTCAGAGCAGAAGCCCAGGTAAAGATTCGCATGGATCATGTTCCCTGAGGACCTCGGTCCACTTCTGAAGCCTCTGTTATTTCTGTCCACTTCTCAGGTGTAGTTGCTCGGCAAGGCCGGCTGTCGGCAAGACGAAGATGACCTTCGCGTACTCTGATGACTGGATGAGCTAAGGAAAACTGGAAAAAGTGAGGCGGGCGCATACTGCTGAGCATGGCCGTAGATAACTCAGGACGGTAGGCATTCACTCACCCTAAGATGTGCCATTCTATATTAGGTTTTCCTCAGATGGGCCCAATGGCTGCAAGAGTGGATTGATGTTTGCTTTTGCTGAGTGGTCTGAGGACTGTGGATTCCCCAGGCTGTTGGAGTACTCCAGGGTAATGTCTCCTCTGCAGAGCCCCATGGCCTGCCCGGTTATGTTCTGCAGCTTCCCAGCATGTATTCGGATCGATGATGACACCCTTGTATGCATTCCTTGGAAAATGTGAACAAAATGAGTTAGAACACTCTACAGTCTCCTTATCGAAACTGAGGTCCAGCACGTTTCCTCTCTCGGGGTTAGGGCACAGTGAGGAGTGAGGGTCATCATCCCCTCCTGACATACATGCAAATACCACCCAGTACTCCAGCATTGGAGGGGTTTCTGTCTGAGGGTGGACCGTGTCTGCACGTAAACTGGGTCGTCTGTGAACCCCAGGTCCCTGGTGAAAGGCCGATGAGGGAATGTGAGGGGGCAGGCTCACCTGCTGATCTTCAGAGGCAGAGTGTGGGCTGAGGTAGGTGCAGTGAGCTTGCAGTTTGGGAGGTGTGTTTTGGCCAGTGTCGTGGTTTTTTTGTGCCGCTTTGGGGGTTAATTCTGGAAGTCAAAATGAGAAAGCTTCCCTGGTTGGAGCCCGGAGACTCAGGCCAGGCCTGTGGCCCTCCCTGTTTTTGCGTTTGTCATGGTGAAGTTCTTGAGTGCCCAGTGGGGCTGGAGCAGTGGGTGTGTGGGGGCTGGCGTTGGGCATCGGCGCAAGGGGGCTGATGGATTAGGCCTCGGTGTTGCGCTTGTCAGCTCCTGTATTGCAATTCCTGGCACGGTGTTTTCGCCCCGTGGGTCATCGTGGAGTGGGGTGAGATACGAGTGTTGCATTTAAGCCTGCGCCGTGGCTGATGGTCTGGACAGGAAGGTAAGGCATGATAAGGACAGGTCCTACGTGATGTTGTGGCATGGGCTGTCATCATTGGGTTGCAGGCTCTGGCCTCGGCTTCTCAAGGATTTGTCACGTACTTGATGGGCTGGCATCACCTGCCTATGGAGAGGATGACTTTGGCGGTTCATGTGGATGCGATGAGGTAGGTAACCTGTGTAGACTTGTTGTGATCCCGTTGCCGGAGAAATGATTCCCAAAGGGTGTCTTGCGTAACCTAGAAAAGATCGATATGCTGAGGAGTGTGTGCCGGCCTTCTCGGGGTAGGTGAGGTATGCGAACATGCCCTTTGGCCACTTTGTTCCCTAGTTTGGGAATGTGCAAAGCGAAAGTGTTTTTCCCGGAAGGCGTGACGCGGCCGGCCCATGAGGTACGGATGCCTATCTAACAGCCAGAGGTTTATCCGAAGCAGTCCGTTGGCATGGTAGAGATGGGCGCGCTGTTGTGATGCCAGGTGCGCTGACCTTGACAGCCACTGTGCCCTTACTGGCTTCCAGGTCCCCTCTCATGGCAGAGGTCTTCCGTTGGAAGTTTGTCTGTGGTCCTCGGGGACAGTGCTTTTGATCTCTGTGAGGTCCTCGGTAGTATCGCTATGGCAGTGGAGAAGTGCCAGGATGCATGGTGTGGGTTCGGCATCATCAAAGCAGACATGCTTGTGGTTTGTCTTCCCTGGTGTATAGTGTCCCCGTGTTCGCATGTTATCTGTGGCTTCCAGTAGGGTCGAGTTGCCGTGTGGGCAGGAGGAGGGCAGTGAGGACAAGGTTGCTCAGTGTTTGAGCGTTTCCTCGGGATTCAGGGCTCTGAATCCTGCCGAGGGGGAGCTGGCCGAGACGTGGCTGGAAAGGTGGCCTGGTTTCTGCCGTGGGGTTTGAACCTGGGTCATGGTTGCTGAAGACCACCTCTTGCCGTGGTGGGCATTCCAACAGGTCCACAGAAATTGATTTGGCCTAGTTGGCGAGAAGTCACACTTGGGCTGAAGTCCATTAGACCCTTGAGAGGTGCCAGGTTGCATCTTGCCTATAGCCAGCTGCAGGTCATTGTCAACGCCATCCATGGGAAGTTCCCTTGCTTCCAAAAGCGCTGGGAGTGACCCCTAGTGCTCATCAGGTGTGTTAGTAGCTAGCAGGGTCTCTAGGTCCACGTAGATGTGGCCACTCACGGCTGGGAGGCAGATCTCCTCGAGTGTTTGTGCTTTGGTCAGAAGGCGTGGCTGTGGGATAGCGGGAGTCTGTGGCCTATTTCAACAGCCTCTGGGGGTCAAAGTTCTCATGTGGCTTCTTGAAGCTGGTAGGGATGTTTCTCCATTCAGTGGGGTGGTCCAAATCCAGGGTACTGTGTATAACCTGTGACTTTTACTATTCAGTGTCACTGCAGAGGGCCTCAAGGACACACAAAGACCAGGACGGGGATGCAGAGGCTGACACAGAAACCCACAAGCGCATCATCGTGCCTAGTCATAGTCACGCACGCGCACACGCAGGAACACACACATACACCCTCACACACAACGGCCAACGTACATGCCTAACTTCCTGCAGTCATGCTGTCAGACACACTTTCAGTTCTTGGTAAGGGATAGGGGTCCTTGTGAAGCAGGTTCAGGGCTCCAGCCCAGGTAAATGTTCGCATAAATCATGTTCTCTAAGGACCCAGGTTCACTTCTGAATCCTGCGTGATTTCCGTCCACATCTCAGGTGCAGTTTCTTGGCAAGGCTGGCCGTCAGCAAAGACAAGAGGACGTTTGCGTGGGCTGACGACTGGAGGTGCTGAGGAGAACTGGAAAAAGTGAGGCGGGCCCACGTTTCCGAGCGTGGACGTGGCTATTTCAGGATGGTAGGCATTCAACCACCACAACGTGTGTCATTGGATATTAGGTTTTCCTCTGACGGCCCCAGTGGCTGCGAGAGTAGATTGACTGTTGCTCTTGCAGAGTGGCCTGAGGGCTGTGGATTCCCCAGGGTTTTGGAGTACTACGAGGTCATGGCTCCTCTGCAGACCCGCATGGCATGCCCGGTTGTGTTGTGCAGCGTCCCAGCACGTGCTTGGATCGATGATGACACCCTTGTATGCATTCCTTGGAAAATCTGAACAAAATGAGTGAGAACACTCTACCGTCTCCTCATCGAGTCTGAGGTCCGGCACGTTTCCTCTCTCGGGTGTTTCAGACAGTGAGGAGTGAGGGCCAGTGTCCCCTACTGACATGCATGCAAACACCACCCAGGGCTCCAGACTTGGAGGGGCTACTGTCTGAGGTTCGACTGTGTCTGCCCGTAAGCTGGGTCATGTATGAAGAATATCAGGTCGCTGCTAGAAGACCGTTAAGGGAATGCGAGTGGGAAGGCTCTCGTGATGGTCTTCAGAGTTGGATTGTGTGCAGGTGTAGGCCCAGTGAGCTTGCAGCTTGGAAAGGTGTGCTTTGGCCGGGATCACGCTTTGTGCACGCCGCTTGGGTGGTTAATTCTGGAAGCCAAAATGTGCAAGCTTCCCTGATTGGAGCATGGAGCCTCAGGCCAGGCCTGTGTGGCCCTCCCTGTCCTTGAGTTTGGCGCGTTGAGGTTCTTGAGTGCCCGGTGGGGCTGGAGCAGTGGGTGGGTGTGGGCTGGGGTTGGACGTTGGCGGAAGGGGGCTGATGGATTAGGCCTCGGTGGTGCCCACGTCAGCTCATCTACTGCAGCTTCTGGCACAGTGTTTGCACTAAGTGGGTCATCGTGGAGTGGGGTTAGGAACGAGTGCTGCATTTAAGCCTGCGTGGTGACTGCTGGCCTGGAGAGGAAGGTGAGGTGTTATGAGGACATGTCCTGTGTGATGTCGTGGGATGGGCTGTCATCATTGGGTTGCAGACGCTGGCCATGGCTTCCCAAGCACGTGTCCTGTTTGTGGTGGGCTGGCATCAGCTGCCTATGAAGGGGATGGCTTTGGCATTTCATGAGGATTCGGTGAGGTAGGTAACCTGTGATGAGTTGAGATTCCGTTGCTGGAGGGATGACTCCCAAAGGGTGTCTTGCGGGACCTAGAGAAGATGGACATGCTGAGGCATTTGTGCTGGCCTCCTTGGAGGAAGGTGAGTTATGCAAACAGGCCCTTTGGCCGCTTTGTCCCATGTTTGGGAATGTGCAAAGTGAAAGTTTTTCTCCCAGAGGGCGTGATGCGGCCGGCCCGTGTGTCATGCAGGCCTTTCGAACAGCCAGAAGTTTACGCGGGGCAGAGATGGGGGCACTGTTGCTATGCTAGGTGAGCTGCCGTGGACAGGCACTGTGCCCTTTCAGACTTACAGGTCCCCTCGCGTGGCAGAGGTCTTCTGTTGGAAGTCTGTCTGTGGTTCTCGGGGACAGTGCTTTTGATCTCTGTAAGGTCCTTGGTAGTGTCACTGTGGCAGTGGAGAAGTGCCAGAATGCATGGGGTGGGGTCGGCGTCATTAAAGCAGACATGTATGTGGTCTGTCTTCCTTGGTGTACAGTGACCCCGTGTTCGCATGATGTCTGTGGCTTCAAGTAAGGTCGAGTTGCCCTGCGGGCAGGAGGAGGGCACTTAGGACGAGGCTGTCAAGTATTTGAGCGTTTCCTCCGGTTTCAGGGCCGAGAAACCTGCCGGCTGGGCGCTGGCGAGGTGTGGCCGGGAAGATGATCTAGTTTCGCCGTGGGGTTCCAACCTGGGTTATGGGTGCTTAAGCCCACCACTTCCCATGTTGGGCATACACACGGGTCCACGGAACACGATTTGGCCTAGTTGGCGAGAATTGGCATTTGGGCCAAATTTCGTTAGGCCCTTGAGTGGTGCCAGGCTGCATCTTGCCTGTAGCCATCTGCAGGTTGGTTTCAGCCCACCCATAGGAGGTTCCCTTGCTTCCGGAAGCACTGGGAGTGGCCCAAGTGCACATCAGATGTGCTGTTAGCTGGCAGGATGTCCATGTCCACAGACATGTGACACCCACGGGCGGTAGGCAGGTCTCATCTAGGTTCGTGCTTTGGTCAGAAGGCATGGCTGTGGGAGAGCGGGAGTCCGTGGCCTATTTCTACAGCTCCTGTGGGGTCACAGTTCGCATGCGGCTCTTGCAGCTCACAGGAGTCTTTCTTTATCTGTTGGGAGTCCAACCAGGGTGTTGTGTATAAACTCTGGTATTTACTGTTGGAGGCCTCTGCAGAGGGCCACAGGGACACACAGAGAGCAAGACGTGTTTTCAGAGGCACACACAGGACCCCACAATCGCGTCATCGTGCACAGTCGCAGTCACACACGCCCACGCGCGTGAATACACACATACAGCGTCTCACACACTGGCCAATGTACGTGCCTAACTTCCTGCAGACATGCTGTGAGACACAAATCAATACTCGGTAAGAGATAATAGGTCCTTGGGAAGCAGGTTCAGAGCAGAAGCCCAGGTAAAGATTCGCATGGATCATGTTCCCTGAGGACCTCGGTCCACTTCTGAAGCCTCTGTTATTTCTGTCCACTTCTCAGGTGTAGTTGCTCGGCACGGCCGGCTGTCGGCAAGACGAAGATGACCTTCGCGTACTCTGATGACTGGATGTGCTAAGAAAACTGGAAAAAGTGAGGCGAGTGCATGTTGCTGAGCATGGCTGTGGATAACTCAGGACGGTAGGCATTCGCTCACCCTAAGATGTGCCATTCTATATTAGGTTTTCCTCAGATGGGCCCAATGGCTGCAAGAGTGGATTGATTGTTGCTTTTGCTGAGTGGCCTGAGGACTGTGGATTCCCCAGGCTGTTGGAGTACTCCAGGGTAATGGCTCCTGTGCAGAGCCCCGCGGCAGCCCGGTTATGTTCTACAGCTTCCCAGCAGAGCTTGCATCAATGACGACACCCTTGTATGCATTCCTTGGAAAATGTGAACACAATGAGTGAGAACACTCTACCGTCTCCTCATCGAAACTGAGGTCCAGCGCGTTTCCTCTCTCGGGGGTAGGGCACAGTTAGGTGTGAGGGCCATCGTGCCCTCCTGACATGATGCAAACACCACCCAGGTCTCCAGCTTTGGAGGGGTTTCTGTCTGAGAGTGGACCGTGTCTGCACATAAACTGGGTCGTCTATGAATCCCAGGCCCCCGCTGAAAGGCCGATGAGGGAATTTGAGGGGGCAGGCTCAACTGCTGATCTTCAGAGTGGGAGTGTGGACTGGGGTAGGCCCATTGAGCTTGCAGCTTGGGAGGTGTGTTTTGGCCAGTGTCAGGGTTTGTGCGTGCCACTTTGGGGGTTGATTCTGGAAGCCAAAATGAGAAAGCTTCCCTGGTTGGAGCACGGAACCTCAGGCCAGGCCTGTGGCCCTCCCTGTCGTTGTGTTTGGCGTATTGAGGTTCTTGAGTGCCTGGTGGGTCTGGAGCAGTCGGTGGGGCTGGCTGGGGTTGGACATTGGCGGAAGGGGGCTGATGGATTAGGCCTCAGGGGTGCCCATGTCAGCTCATCTACTGCAGCTTCTGGCACAGTGTTTGCACTAAGTGGGTCATCGTGGAGTGGGGTTAGGAACGAGTGCTGCATTTAAGCCTGCGTGGTGACTGCTGGCCTGGAGAGGAAAGTAAGGCATTATGAGGACATGTCCTTTGTGATGTCGTGGGATGGGCTGTCATCATTGGGTTGCAGATTCTGTCCACGGCTTCCCAAGCACGTGTCCTGTTCGGGGTGGGCTGGCGTCAGCTGCGTATTAAGGGGATGGCTTTGGCATTTCATGAGGATTCGGTGAGGTAGGTAACCTGTGATGAGTTGAGATTCCGTTGCTGGAGGGATGACTCCCAAAGGGTGTCTTGCGGGACCTAGAGAAGATAGACATGCTGAGGCGTCTGTGCCCCTCTTCTTGAGGATAGGTGAGTTATGTGAACATGCCCTTTGGCCGCTTTGTCCCTTGTTTGGGAATGTGCCAAGTGAAAGTTTTTCTCCCGGAGGGCATGATGCAGCCGACCCGTGTGTCATGCAGGCCTTTCGAACAGCCAGAAGTTTACGCGGGGCAGAGATGGGGACACTGTTGCTATGCTAGGTGCGCTGCCATGGACAGGCACTATGCCCTTTCAGAGTTAGAGGTCCCCTCGCGTGGCAGAGGTCTTCTGTTGGAAGTCTGTCTGTGGTCCTCGGGGACAGTGCTTTTGATCTCTGCAAGGTCCTTAGTAGTGTCGCTGTGGCAGTGGAGAAGTGCCAGAATGCATGGGGTGGGATCGGCGTCATCAAAGCAGACATGTATGTGGTCTGTCTTCCTTGGTGTACAGTGACCCCGTGTTCGCATGATGTCTGTGACTTCAAGTAAGGTCGAGTTGCCCTGAGGGCAGGAGGAGGGCACTTCGGACGAGGCTGTCAAAAATTTGAGCATTTCCTCCAGGTTCAGGGCCGAGAAACCTGCCGGCTGGGCGCTGGTGAGACGTGGCCGGGAAGATGGTCTAGTTTCTGCTGTGGGGTTCCAACCTGGATTATGGTTGCTGAATCCTACCACTTCCCGTGGTGGGCATACCCACGGGTCCACAGAACATGATTTGTCCTATTTGGCGAGAATTGGCTTTTGGGCCAAATATCGTTAGCCCCTTGAGTGGAGCCAGGCTGCATCTTGCCTGTAGCCATCTTCAGGTTGGTTTCAGTCCACCCATAGGAGTTTCCCTTGCTTCCGGAAGCACTGGGAGTGGCCCAAGTGCACATCAGATGTGCTGTTAGCTGGCAGGATGTCCATGTCCACACTCATGTGACACCCACGGCCGGTAGGCAGGTCTCATCTAGGTTCGTCCTTTGGTCAGAAGGCATGGCTATGCGAGAGCGGGAGTCTGTGGCCTATTTCTACAGCTCCTGGGGGTCACAGTTCTCATAAGGCTCTTGCAGCTCACAGGGGTCTTTCTTTTTCTGTTGGGAGTCCAACCAGGTTGTTGTGTATAATCTCTGGTATTAACAATTGGAGGCCTCTGCAGAGGGCCACAGGGACACACAGAGAGCAAGATGCGTTTTCAGAGGCACACGCAGGAACCCACAATCGCGTCCTCGTGCGCAGTCGCAGTCACACACGCCCACGCACGTGAATACACACATACAGCGTCTCACACACTGGCCAATGTACATGCCTAACTTCCTGCAGACATGCTGTGAGACACAAAACAATAATCGGTGAGGGATAGAGGTCCTTGGGAAGCAGGTTCAGAGCAGAAGCCCAGGTAAAGATTCGCATGGATCATGTTCCCTGAGGACCTCGGTCCACTTCTGAAGCCTCTGTTATTTCTGTCCACTTCTCAGGTGTAGTTGCTCGGCAAGGCCGGCTGTCGGCAAGACGAAGATGACCTTCGCGTACTCTGATGACTGGATGAGCTAAGGAAAACTGGAAAAAGTGAGGCGGGCGCATACTGCTGAGCATGGCCGTAGATAACTCAGGACGGTAGGCATTCACTCACCCTAAGATGTGCCATTCTATATTAGGTTTTCCTCAGATGGGCCCAATGGCTGCAAGAGTGGATTGATGTTTGCTTTTGCTGAGTGGTCTGAGGACTGTGGATTCCCCAGGCTGTTGGAGTACTCCAGGGTAATGTCTCCTCTGCAGAGCCCCATGGCCTGCCCGGTTATGTTCTGCAGCTTCCCAGCATGTATTCGGATCGATGATGACACCCTTGTATGCATTCCTTGGAAAATGTGAACAAAATGAGTTAGAACACTCTACAGTCTCCTTATCGAAACTGAGGTCCAGCACGTTTCCTCTCTCGGGGTTAGGGCACAGTGAGGAGTGAGGGTCATCATCCCCTCCTGACATACATGCAAATACCACCCAGTACTCCAGCATTGGAGGGGTTTCTGTCTGAGGGTGGACCGTGTCTGCACGTAAACTGGGTCGTCTGTGAACCCCAGGTCCCTGGTGAAAGGCCGATGAGGGAATGTGAGGGGGCAGGCTCACCTGCTGATCTTCAGAGGCAGAGTGTGGGCTGAGGTAGGTGCAGTGAGCTTGCGGTTTGGGAGGTGTGTTTTGGCCAGTGTCGTGGTTTTTTTGTGCCGCTTTGGGGGTTAATTCTGGAAGTCAAAATGAGAAAGCTTCCCTGGTTGGAGCCCGGAGACTCAGGCCAGGCCTGTGGCCCTCCCTGTTTTTGCGTTTGTCATGGTGAAGTTCTTGAGTGCCCAGTGGGGCTGGAGCAGTGGGTGTGTGGGGGCTGGCGTTGGGCATCGGCGCAAGGGGGCTGATGGTTTAGGCCTCGGTGTTGCGCTTGTCAGCTCCTGTATTGCAATTCCTGGCACGGTGTTTTCGCCCCGTGGGTCATCGTGGAGTGGGGTGAGATACGAGTGTTGCATTTAAGCCTGCGCCGTGGCTGATGGTCTGGACAGGAAGGTAAGGCATGATAAGGACAGGTCCTACGTGATGTTGTGGCATGGGCTGTCATCATTGGGTTGCAGGCTCTGGCCTCGGCTTCTCAAGGATTTGTCACGTACTTGATGGGCTGGCATCACCTGCCTATGGAGAGGATGACTTTGGCGGTTCATGTGGATGCGATGAGGTAGGTAACCTGTGTAGACTTGTTGTGATCCCGTTGCCGGAGAAATGATTCCCAAAGGGTGTCTTGCGTAACCTAGAAAAGATCGATATGCTGAGGAGTGTGTGCCGGCCTTCTCGGGGTAGGTGAGGTATGCGAACATGCCCTTTGGCCACTTTGTTCCCTAGTTTGGGAATGTGCAAAGCGAAAGTGTTTTTCCCGGAAGGCGTGACGCGGCCGGCCCATGAGGTACGGATGCCTATCTAACAGCCAGAGGTTTATCCGAAGCAGTCCGTTGGCATGGTAGAGATGGGCGCGCTGTTGTGATGCCAGGTGCGCTGACCTTGACAGCCACTGTGCCCTTACTGGCTTCCAGGTCCCCTCTCATGGCAGAGGTCTTCCGTTGGAAGTTTGTCTGTGGTCCTCGGGGACAGTGCTTTTGATCTCTGTGAGGTCCTCGGTAGTATCGCTATGGCAGTGGAGAAGTGCCAGGATGCATGGTGTGGGTTCGGCATCGTCAAAGCAGACATGCTTGTGGTTTGTCTACCCTGGTGTATAGTGTCCCCGTGTTCGCATGTTATCTGTGGCTTCCAGTAGGGTCGAGTTGCCGTGTGGGCAGGAGGAGGGCAGTGAGGACAAGGTTGCTCAGTGTTTGAGCGTTTCCTCGGGATTCAGGGCTCTGAATCCTGCCGAGGGGGGGCTGGCCGAGACGTGGCTGGAAAGGTGGCCTGGTTTCTGCCGTGGGGTTTGAACCTGGGTCATGGTTGCTGAAGACCACGTCTTGCCGTGGTGGGCATTCCAACAGGTCCACAGAAATTGATTTGGCCTAGTTGGCGAGAAGTCACACTTGGGCTGAAGTCCATTAGACCCTTGAGAGGTGCCGGGTTGCATCTTGCCTATAGCCAGCTGCAGGTCATTGTCAACGCCATCCTTGGGAAGTTCCCTTGCTTCCAAAAGCGCTGGGAGTGACCCCTAGTGCTCATCAGGTGTGTTAGTAGCTAGCAGGGTCTGTAGGTCCACGTAGATGTGGCCACTCACGGCTGGGAGGCAGATCTCCTCGAGTGTTTGTGCTTTGGTCAGAAGGCATGGCTGTGGGAGAGCGGGAGTCCGTGGCCTATTTCTACAGCTCCTGTGGGGTCACAGTTCGCATGCGGCTCTTGCAGTTCACAGGAGTCTTTCTTTATCTGTTGGGAGTCCAACCAGGGTGTTGTGTATAAACTCTGGTATTTACTGTTGGAGGCCTCTGCAGAGGGCCACAGGGACACACAGAGAGCAAGACGTGTTTTCAGAGGCACACACAGGACCCCACAATCGCGTCATCGTGCACAGTCGCAGTCACACACGCCCACGCGCGTGAATACACACATACAGCGTCTCACACACTGGCCAATGTACGTGCCTAACTTCCTGCAGACATGCTGTGAGACACAAATCAATACTCGGTAAGAGATAATAGGTCCTTGGGAAGCAGGTTCAGAGCAGAAGCCCAGGTAAAGATTCGCATGGATCATGTTCCCTGAGGACCTCGGTCCACTTCTGAAGCCTCTGTTATTTCTGTCCACTTCTCAGGTGTAGTTGCTCGGCAAGGCCGGCTGTCGGCAAGACGAAGATGACCTTCGCGTACTCTGATGACTGGATGTGCTAAGAAAACTGGAAAAAGTGAGGCGAGTGCATGTTGCTGAGCATGGCTGTGGATAACTCAGGACGGTAGGCATTCACTCACCCTAAGATGTGCCATTCTATATTAGGTTTTCCTCAGATGGGCCCAATGGCTGCAAGAGTGGATTGATTGTTGCTTTTGCTGAGTGGCCTGAGGACTGTGGATTCCCCAGGCTGTTGGAGTACTCCAGGGTAATGGCTCCTGTGCAGAGCCCCGCGGCAGCCCGGTTATGTTCTACAGCTTCCCAGCAGAGCTTGCATCAATGACGACACCCTTGTATGCATTCCTTGGAAAATGTGAACACAATGAGTGAGAACACTCTACCGTCTCCTCATCGAAACTGAGGTCCAGCACGTTTCCTCTCTCGGGGGTAGGGCACAGTTAGGTGTGAGGGCCATCGTGCCCTCCTGACATGATGCAAACACCACCCAGGTCTCCAGCTTTGGAGGGGTTTCTGTCTGAGAGTGGACCGTGTCTGCACATAAACTGGGTCGTCTATGAATCCCAGGCCCCTGCTGAAAGGCCGATGAGGGAATTTGAGGGGGCAGGCTCAACTGCTGATCTTCAGAGTGGGAGTGTGGACTGGGGTAGGCCCATTGAGCTTGCAGCTTGGGAGGTGTGTTTTGGCCAGTGTCAGGGTTTGTGCGTGCCACTTTGGGGGTTGATTCTGGAAGCCAAAATGAGAAAGCTTCCCTGGTTGGAGCACGGAACCTCAGGCCAGGCCTGTGGCCCTCCCTGTCGTTGTGTTTGGCGTATTGAGGTTCTTGAGTGCCTGGTGGGTCTGGAGCAGTCGGTGGGGCTGGCTGGGGTTGGACATTGGCGGAAGGGGGCTGATGGATTAGGCCTCAGGGGTGCCCATGTCAGCTCATCTACTGCAGCTTCTGGCACAGTGTTTGCACTAAGTGGGTCATCGTGGAGTGGGGTTAGGAACGAGTGCTGCATTTAAGCCTGCGTGGTGACTGCTGGCCTGGAGAGGAAAGTAAGGCATTATGAGGACATGTCCTTTGTGATGTCATGGGATGGGCTGTCATCATTGGGTTGCAGATTCTGGCCACGGCTTCCCAAGCACGTGTCCTGTTCGGGGTGGGCTGGCGTCAGCTGCGTATTAAGGGGATGGCTTTGGCATTTCATGAGGATTCGGTGAGGTAGGTAACCTGTGATGAGTTGAGATTCCGTTGCTGGAGGGATGACTCCCAAAGGGTGTCTTGCGGGACCTAGAGAAGATAGACATGCTGAGGCGTCTGTGCCCCTCTTCTTGAGGATAGGTGAGTTATGTGAACATGCCCTTTGGCCGCTTTGTCCCTTGTTTGGGAATGTGCCAAGTGAAAGTTTTTCTCCCGGAGGGCATGATGCAGCCGACCCGTGTGTCATGCAGGCCTTTCGAACAGCCAGAAGTTTACGCGGGGCAGAGATGGGGACACTGTTGCTATGCTAGGTGCGCTGCCATGGACAGGCACTATGCCCTTTCAGAGTTAGAGGTCCCCTCGCGTGGCAGAGGTCTTCTGTTGGAAGTCTGTCTGTGGTCCTCGGGGACAGTGCTTTTGATCTCTGCAAGGTCCTTAGTAGTGTCGCTGTGGCAGTGGAGAAGTGCCAGAATGCATGGGGTGGGATCGGCGTCATCAAAGCAGACATGTATGTGGTCTGTCTTCCTTGGTGTACAGTGACCCCGTGTTCGCATGATGTCTGTGACTTCAAGTAAGGTCGAGTTGCCCTGAGGGCAGGAGGAGGGCACTTCGGACGAGGCTGTCAAAAATTTGAGCATTTCCTCCAGGTTCATGGCCGAGAAACCTGCCGGCTGGGCGCTGGTGAGACGTGGCCGGGAAGATGGTCTAGTTTCTGCTGTGGGGTTCCAACCTGGATTATGGTTGCTGAATCCTACCACTTCCCGTGGTGGGCATACCCACGGGTCCACAGAACATGATTTGTCCTATTTGGCGAGAATTGGCTTTTGGGCCAAATATCGTTAGCCCCTTGAGTGGAGCCAGGCTGCATCTTGCCTGTAGCCATCTTCAGGTTGGTTTCAGTCCACCCATAGGAGTTTCCCTTGCTTCCGGAAGCACTGGGAGTGGCCCAAGTGCACATCAGATGTGCTGTTAGCTGGCAGGATGTCCTTGTCCACACTCATGTGACACCCACGGCCAGTAGGCAGGTCTCATCTAGGTTCGTCCTTTGGTCAGAAGGCATGGCTATGCGAGAGCGGGGGTCTGTGGCCTATTTCTACAGCTCCTGGGGGTCACAGTTCTCATAAGGCTCTTGCAGCTCACAGGGGTCTTTCTTTTTCTGTTGGGAGTCCAACCAGGTTGTTGTGTATAATCTCTGGTATTAACAATTGGAGGCCTCTGCAGAGGGCCACAGGGACACACAGAGAGCAAGATGCGTTTTCAGAGGCACACGCAGGAACCCACAATCGCGTCCTCGTGCGCAGTCGCAGTCACACACGCCCACGCACGTGAATACACACATACAGCGTCTCACACACTGGCCAATGTACATGCCTAACTTCCTGCAGACATGCTGTGAGACACAAAACAATAATCGGTGAGGGATAGAGGTCCTTGGGAAGCAGGTTCAGAGCAGAAGCCCAGGTAAAGATTCGCATGGATCATGTTCCCTGAGGACCTCGGTCCACTTCTGAAGCCTCTGTTATTTCTGTCCACTTCTCAGGTGTAGTTGCTCGGCAAGGCCGGCTGTCGGCAAGACGAAGATGACCTTCGCGTACTCTGATGACTGGATGAGCTAAGGAAAACTGGAAAAAGTGAGGCGGGCGCATACTGCTGAGCATGGCCGTAGATAACTCAGGACGGTAGGCATTCACTCACCCTAAGATGTGCCATTCTATATTAGGTTTTCCTCAGATGGGCCCAATGGCTGCAAGAGTGGATTGATGTTTGCTTTTGCTGAGTGGTCTGAGGACTGTGGATTCCCCAGGCTGTTGGAGTACTCCAGGGTAATGTCTCCTCTGCAGAGCCCCATGGCCTGCCCGGTTATGTTCTGCAGCTTCCCAGCATGTATTCGGATCGATGATGACACCCTTGTATGCATTCCTTGGAAAATGTGAACAAAATGAGTTAGAACACTCTACAGTCTCCTTATCGAAACTGAGGTCCAGCACGTTTCCTCTCTCGGGGTTAGGGCACAGTGAGGAGTGAGGGTCATCATCCCCTCCTGACATACATGCAAATACCACCCAGTACTCCAGCATTGGAGGGGTTTCTGTCTGAGGGTGGACCGTGTCTGCACGTAAACTGGGTCGTCTGTGAACCCCAGGTCCCTGGTGAAAGGCCGATGAGGGAATGTGAGGGGGCAGGCTCACCTGCTGATCTTCAGAGGCAGAGTGTGGGCTGAGGTAGGTGCAGTGAGCTTGCAGTTTGGGAGGTGTGTTTTGGCCAGTGTCGTGGTTTTTTTGTGCCGCTTTGGGGGTTAATTCTGGAAGTCAAAATGAGAAAGCTTCCCTGGTTGGAGCCCGGAGACTCAGGCCAGGCCTGTGGCCCTCCCTGTTTTTGCGTTTGTCATGGTGAAGTTCTTGAGTGCCCAGTGGGGCTGGAGCAGTGGGTGTGTGGGGGCTGGCGTTGGGCATCGGCGCAAGGGGGCTGATGGATTAGGCCTCGGTGTTGCGCTTGTCAGCTCCTGTATTGCAATTCCTGGCACGGTGTTTTCGCCCCGTGGGTCATCGTGGAGTGGGGTGAGATACGAGTGTTGCATTTAAGCCTGCGCCGTGGCTGATGGTCTGGACAGGAAGGTAAGGCATGATAAGGACAGGTCCTACGTGATGTTGTGGCATGGGCTGTCATCATTGGGTTGCAGGCTCTGGCCTCGGCTTCTCAAGGATTTGTCACGTACTTGATGGGCTGGCATCACCTGCCTATGGAGAGGATGACTTTGGCGGTTCATGTGGATGCGATGAGGTAGGTAACCTGTGTAGACTTGTTGTGATCCCGTTGCCGGAGAAATGATTCCCAAAGGGTGTCTTGCGTAACCTAGAAAAGATCGATATGCTGAGGAGTGTGTGCCGGCCTTCTCGGGGTAGGTGAGGTATGCGAACATGCCCTTTGGCCACTTTGTTCCCTAGTTTGGGAATGTGCAAAGCGAAAGTGTTTTTCCCGGAAGGCGTGACGCGGCCGGCCCATGAGGTACGGATGCCTATCTAACAGCCAGAGGTTTATCCGAAGCAGTCCGTTGGCATGGTAGAGATGGGCGCGCTGTTGTGATGCCAGGTGCGCTGACCTTGACAGCCACTGTGCCCTTACTGGCTTCCAGGTCCCCTCTCATGGCAGAGGTCTTCCGTTGGAAGTTTGTCTGTGGTCCTCGGGGACAGTGCTTTTGATCTCTGTGAGGTCCTCGGTAGTATCGCTATGGCAGTGGAGAAGTGCCAGGATGCATGGTGTGGGTTCGGCATCGTCAAAGCAGACATGCTTGTGGTTTGTCTTCCCTGGTGTATAGTGTCCCCGTGTTCGCATGTTATCTGTGGCTTCCAGTAGGGTCGAGTTGCCGTGTGGGCAGGAGGAGGGCAGTGAGGACAAGGTTGCTCAGTGTTTGAGCGTTTCCTCGGGATTCAGGGCTCTGAATCCTGCCGAGGGGGGGCTGGCCGAGACGTGGCTGGAAAGGTGGCCTGGTTTCTGCCGTGGGGTTTGAACCTGGGTCATGGTTGCTGAAGACCACCTCTTGCCGTGGTGGGCATTCCAACAGGTCCACAGAAAGTGATTTGGCCTAGTTGGCGAGAAGTCACACTTGGGCTGAAGTCCATTAGACCCTTGAGAGGTGCCGGGTTGCATCTTGCCTATAGCCAGCTGCAGGTCATTGTCAACGCCATCCATGGGAAGTTCCCTTGCTTCCAAAAGCGCTGGGAGTGACCCCTAGTGCTCATCAGGTGTGTTAGTAGCTAGCAGGGTCTGTAGGTCCACGTAGATGTGGCCACTCACGGCTGGGAGGCAGATCTCCTCGAGTGTTTGTGCTTTGGTCAGAAGGCATGGCTGTGGGATAGCGGGAGTCTGTGGCCTATTTCAACAGCCTCTGGGGGTCAAAGTTCTCATGTGGCTTCTTGAAGCTGGTAGGGATGTTTCTCCATTCAGTGGGGTGGTCCAAAGCCAGGGTACTGTGTATAACCTGTGACTTTTACTATTCAGTGTCACTGCAGAGGGCCTCAAGGACACACAAAGACCAGGACGGGGATGCAGAGGCTGACACAGAAACCCACAAGCGCATCATCGTGCCTAGTCATAGTCACGCACGCGCACACGCAGGAACACACACATACACCCTCACACACAACGGCCAACGTACATGCCTAACTTCCTGCAGTCATGCTGTCAGACACACTTTCAGTTCTTGGTAAGGGATAGGGGTCCTTGTGAAGCAGGTTCAGGGCTCCAGCCCAGGTAAATGTTCGCATAAATCATGTTCTCTAAGGACCCAGGTTCACTTCTGAATCCTGCGTGATTTCCGTCCACATCTCAGGTGCAGTTTCTTGGCAAGGCTGGCCGTCAGCAAAGACAAGAGGACGTTTGCGTGGGCTGACGACTGGAGGTGCTGAGGAGAACTGGAAAAAGTGAGGCGGGCCCACGTTTCCGAGCGTGGACGTGGATATTTCAGGATGGTAGGCATTCAACCACCACAACGTGTGTCATTGGATATTAGGTTTTCCTCTGACGGCCCCAGTGGCTGCGAGAGTAGATTGACTGTTGCTCTTGCAGAGTGGCCTGAGGGCTGTGGATTCCCCAGGGTTTTGGAGTACTACGAGGTCATGGCTCCTCTGCAGACCCGCATGGCATGCCCGGTTGTGTTGTGCAGCGTCCCAGCACGTGCTTGGATCGATGATGACACCCTTGTATGCATTCCTTGGAAAATCTGAACAAAATGAGTGAGAACACTCTACCGTCTCCTCATCGAGTCTGAGGTCCGGCACGTTTCCTCTCTCGGGTGTTTCAGACAGTGAGGAGTGAGGGCCAGTGTCCCCTACTGACATGCATGCAAACACCACCCAGGGCTCCAGACTTGGAGGGGCTACTGTCTGAGGTTCGACTGTGTCTGCCCGTAAGCTGGGTCATGTATGAAGAATATCAGGTCGCTGCTAGAAGACCGTTAAGGGAATGCGAGTGGGAAGGCTCTCGTGATGGTCTTCAGAGTTGGATTGTGTGCAGGTGTAGGCCCAGTGAGCTTGCAGCTTGGAAAGGTGTGCTTTGGCCGGGATCACGCTTTGTGCACGCCGCTTGGGTGGTTAATTCTGGAAGCCAAAATGTGCAAGCTTCCCTGATTGGAGCATGGAGCCTCAGGCCAGGCCTGTGTGGCCCTCCCTGTCCTTGAGTTTGGCGCGTTGAGGTTCTTGAGTGCCCGGTGGGGCTGGAGCAGTGGGTGGGTGTGGGCTGGGGTTGGACGTTGGCGGAAGGGGGCTGATGGATTAGGCCTCGGTGGTGCCCACGTCAGCTCATCTACTGCAGCTTCTGGCACAGTGTTTGCACTAAGTGGGTCATCGTGGAGTGGGGTTAGGAACGAGTGCTGCATTTAAGCCTGCGTGGTGACTGCTGGCCTGGAGAGGAAGGTGAGGTGTTATGAGGACATGTCCTGTGTGATGTCGTGGGATGGGCTGTCATCATTGGGTTGCAGACGCTGGCCATGGCTTCCCAAGCACGTGTCCTGTTTGTGGTGGGCTGGCATCAGCTGCCTATGAAGGGGATGGCTTTGGCATTTCATGAGGATTCGGTGAGGTAGGTAACCTGTGATGAGTTGAGATTCCGTTGCTGGAGGGATGACTCCCAAAGGGTGTCTTGCGGGACCTAGAGAAGATGGACATGCTGAGGCATTTGTGCTGGCCTCCTTGGAGGAAGGTGAGTTATGCAAACAGGCCCTTTGGCCGCTTTGTCCCATGTTTGGGAATGTGCAAAGTGAAAGTTTTTCTCCCAGAGGGCGTGATGCGGCCGGCCCGTGTGTCATGCAGGCCTTTCGAACAGCCAGAAGTTTACGCGGGGCAGAGATGGGGGCACTGTTGCTATGCTAGGTGAGCTGCCGTGGACAGGCACTGTGCCCTTTCAGACTTACAGGTCCCCTCGCGTGGCAGAGGTCTTCTGTTGGAAGTCTGTCTGTGGTTCTCGGGGACAGTGCTTTTGATCTCTGTAAGGTCCTTGGTAGTGTCACTGTGGCAGTGGAGAAGTGCCAGAATGCATGGGGTGGGGTCGGCGTCATTAAAGCAGACATGTATGTGGTCTGTCTTCCTTGGTGTACAGTGACCCCGTGTTCGCATGATGTCTGTGGCTTCAAGTAAGGTCGAGTTGCCCTGCGGGCAGGAGGAGGGCACTTCGGACGAGGCTGTCAAGTATTTGAGCGTTTCCTCCGGTTTCAGGGCCGAGAAACCTGCCGGCTGGGCGCTGGCGAGGTGTGGCCGGGAAGATGATCTAGTTTTGCCGTGGGGTTCCAACCTGGGTTATGGGTGCTTAAGCCCACCACTTCCCATGTTGGGCATACACACGGGTCCACGGAACACGATTTGGCCTAGTTGGCGAGAATTGGCATTTGGGCCAAATTTCGTTAGGCCCTTGAGTGGTGCCAGGCTGCATCTTGCCTGTAGCCATCTGCAGGTTGGTTTCAGCCCACCCATAGGAGGTTCCCTTGCTTCCGGAAGCACTGGGAGTGGCCCAAGTGCACATCAGATGTGCTGTTAGCTGGCAGGATGTCCATGTCCACAGACATGTGACACCCACGGGCGGTAGGCAGGTCTCATCTAGGTTCGTGCTTTGGTCAGAAGGCATGGCTGTGGGAGAGCGGGAGTCCGTGGCCTATTTCTACAGCTCCTGTGGGGTCACAGTTCGCATGCGGCTCTTGCAGCTCACAGGAGTCTTTCTTTATCTGTTGGGAGTCCAACCAGGGTGTTGTGTATAAACTCTGGTATTTACTGTTGGAGGCCTCTGCAGAGGGCCACAGGGACACACAGAGAGCAAGACGTGTTTTCAGAGGCACACACAGGACCCCACAATCGCGTCATCGTGCACAGTCGCAGTCACACACGCCCACGCGCGTGAATACACACACACAGCGTCTCACACACTGGCCAATGTACGTGCCTAACTTCCTGCAGACATGCTGTGAGACACAAATCAATACTCGGTAAGAGATAATAGGTCCTTGGGAAGCAGGTTCAGAGCAGAAGCCCAGGTAAAGATTCGCATGGATCATGTTCCCTGAGGACCTCGGTCCACTTCTGAAGCCTCTGTTATTTCTGTCCACTTCTCAGGTGTAGTTGCTCGGCAAGGCCGGCTGTCGGCAAGACGAAGATGACCTTCGCGTACTCTGATGACTGGATGTGCTAAGAAAACTGGAAAAAGTGAGGCGAGTGCATGTTGCTGAGCATGGCTGTGGATAACTCAGGATGGTAGGCATTCACTCACCCTAAGATGTGCCATTCTATATTAGGTTTTCCTCAGATGGGCCCAATGGCTGCAAGAGTGGATTGATTGTTGCTTTTGCTGAGTGGCCTGAGGACTGTGGATTCCCCAGGCTGTTGGAGTACTCCAGGGTAATGGCTCCTGTGCAGAGCCCCGCGGCAGCCCGGTTATGTTCTACAGCTTCCCAGCAGAGCTTGCATCAATGACGACACCCTTGTATGCATTCCTTGGAAAATGTGAACACAATGAGTGAGAACACTCTACCGTCTCCTCATCGAAACTGAGGTCCAGCACGTTTCCTCTCTCGGGGGTAGGGCACAGTTAGGTGTGAGGGCCATCGTGCCCTCCTGACATGATGCAAACACCACCCAGGTCTCCAGCTTTGGAGGGGTTTCTGTCTGAGAGTGGACCGTGTCTGCACATAAACTGGGTCGTCTATGAATCCCAGGCCCCCGCTGAAAGGCCGATGAGGGAATTTGAGGGGGCAGGCTCAACTGCTGATCTTCAGAGTGGGAGTGTGGACTGGGGTAGGCCCATTGAGCTTGCAGCTTGGGAGGTGTGTTTTGGCCAGTGTCAGGGTTTGTGCGTGCCACTTTGGGGGTTGATTCTGGAAGCCAAAATGAGAAAGCTTCCCTGGTTGGAGCACGGAACCTCAGGCCAGGCCTGTGGCCCTCCCTGTCGTTGTGTTTGGCGTATTGAGGTTCTTGAGTGCCTGGTGGGTCTGGAGCAGTCGGTGGGGCTGGCTGGGGTTGGACATTGGCGGAAGGGGGCTGATGGATTAGGCCTCAGGGGTGCCCATGTCAGCTCATCTACTGCAGCTTCTGGCACAGTGTTTGCACTAAGTGGGTCATCGTGGAGTGGGGTTAGGAACGAGTGCTGCATTTAAGCCTGCGTGGTGACTGCTGGCCTGGAGAGGAAAGTAAGGCATTATGAGGACATGTCCTTTGTGATGTCGTGGGATGGGCTGTCATCATTGGGTTGCAGATTCTGTCCACGGCTTCCCAAGCACGTGTCCTGTTCGGGGTGGGCTGGCGTCAGCTGCGTATTAAGGGGATGGCTTTGGCATTTCATGAGGATTCGGTGAGGTAGGTAACCTGTGATGAGTTGAGATTCCGTTGCTGGAGGGATGACTCCCAAAGGGTGTCTTGCGGGACCTAGAGAAGATAGACATGCTGAGGCGTCTGTGCCCCTCTTCTTGTGGATAGGTGAGTTATGTGAACATGCCCTTTGGCCGCTTTGTCCCTTGTTTGGGAATGTGCCAAGTGAAAGTTTTTCTCCCGGAGGGCATGATGCAGCCGACCCGTGTGTCATGCAGGCCTTTCGAACAGCCAGAAGTTTACGCGGGGCAGAGATGGGGACACTGTTGCTATGCTAGGTGCGCTGCCATGGACAGGCACTATGCCCTTTCAGAGTTAGAGGTCCCCTCGCGTGGCAGAGGTCTTCTGTTGGAAGTCTGTCTGTGGTCCTCGGGGACAGTGCTTTTGATCTCTGCAAGGTCCTTAGTAGTGTCGCTGTGGCAGTGGAGAAGTGCCAGAATGCATGGGGTGGGATCGGCGTCATCAAAGCAGACATGTATGTGGTCTGTCTTCCTTGGTGTACAGTGACCCCGTGTTCGCATGATGTCTGTGACTTCAAGTAAGGTCGAGTTGCCCTGAGGGCAGGAGGAGGGCACTTCGGACGAGGCTGTCAAAAATTTGAGCATTTCCTCCAGGTTCAGGGCCGAGAAACCTGCCGGCTGGGCGCTGGTGAGACGTGGCCGGGAAGATGGTCTAGTTTCTGCTGTGGGGTTCCAACCTGGATTATGGTTGCTGAATCCTACCACTTCCCGTGGTGGGCATACCCACGGGTCCACAGAACATGATTTGTCCTATTTGGCGAGAATTGGCTTTGGGCCAAATATCGTTAGCCCCTTGAGTGGAGCCAGGCTGCATCTTGCCTGTAGCCATCTTCAGGTTGGTTTCAGTCCACCCATAGGAGTTTCCCTTGCTTCCGGAAGCACTGGGAGTGGCCCAAGTGCACATCAGATGTGCTGTTAGCTGGCAGGATGTCCATGTCCACACTCATGTGACACCCACGGCCGGTAGGCAGGTCTCATCTAGGTTCGTCCTTTGGTCAGAAGGCATGGCTATGTGAGAGCGGGGGTCTGTGGCCTATTTCTACAGCTCCTGGGGGTCACAGTTCTCATAAGGCTCTTGCAGCTCACAGGGGTCTTTCTTTTTCTGTTGGGAGTCCAACCAGGTTGTTGTGTATAATCTCTGGTATTAACAATTGGAGGCCTCTGCAGAGGGCCACAGGGACACACAGAGAGCAAGATGCGTTTTCAGAGGCACACGCAGGAACCCACAATCGCGTCCTCGTGCGCAGTCGCAGTCACACACGCCCACGCACGTGAATACACACATACAGCGTCTCACACACTGGCCAATGTACATGCCTAACTTCCTGCAGACATGCTGTGAGACACAAAACAATAATCGGTGAGGGATAGAGGTCCTTGGGAAGCAGGTTCAGAGCAGAAGCCCAGGTAAAGATTCGCATGGATCATGTTCCCTGAGGACCTCGGTCCACTTCTGAAGCCTCTGTTATTTCTGTCCACTTCTCAGGTGTAGTTGCTCGGCAAGGCCGGCTGTCGGCAAGACGAAGATGACCTTCGCGTACTCTGATGACTGGATGAGCTAAGGAAAACTGGAAAAAGTGAGGCGGGCGCATACTGCTGAGCATGGCCGTAGATAACTCAGGACGGTAGGCATTCACTCACCCTAAGATGTGCCATTCTATATTAGGTTTTCCTCAGATGGGCCCAATGGCTGCAAGAGTGGATTGATGTTTGCTTTTGCTGAGTGGTCTGAGGACTGTGGATTCCCCAGGCTGTTGGAGTACTCCAGGGTAATGTCTCCTCTGCAGAGCCCCATGGCCTGCCCGGTTATGTTCTGCAGCTTCCCAGCATGTATTCGGATCGATGATGACACCCTTGTATGCATTCCTTGGAAAATGTGAACAAAATGAGTTAGAACACTCTACAGTCTCCTTATCGAAACTGAGGTCCAGCACGTTTCCTCTCTCGGGGTTAGGGCACAGTGAGGAGTGAGGGTCATCATCCCCTCCTGACATACATGCAAATACCACCCAGTACTCCAGCATTGGAGGGGTTTCTGTCTGAGGGTGGACCGTGTCTGCACGTAAACTGGGTCGTCTGTGAACCCCAGGTCCCTGGTGAAAGGCCGATGAGGGAATGTGAGGGGGCAGGCTCACCTGCTGATCTTCAGAGGCAGAGTGTGGGCTGAGGTAGGTGCAGTGAGCTTGCAGTTTGGGAGGTGTGTTTTGGCCAGTGTCGTGGTTTTTTTGTGCCGCTTTGGGGGTTAATTCTGGAAGTCAAAATGAGAAAGCTTCCCTGGTTGGAGCCCGGAGACTCAGGCCAGGCCTGTGGCCCTCCCTGTTTTTGCGTTTGTCATGGTGAAGTTCTTGAGTGCCCAGTGGGGCTGGAGCAGTGGGTGTGTGGGGGCTGGCGTTGGGCATCGGCGCAAGGGGGCTGATGGATTAGGCCTCGGTGTTGCGCTTGTCAGCTCCTGTATTGCAATTCCTGGCATGGTGTTTTCGCCCCGTGGGTCATCGTGGAGTGGGGTGAGATACGAGTGTTGCATTTAAGCCTGCGCCGTGGCTGATGGTCTGGACAGGAAGGTAAGGCATGATAAGGACAGGTCCTACGTGATGTTGTGGCATGGGCTGTCATCATTGGGTTGCAGGCTCTGGCCTCGGCTTCTCAAGGATTTGTCACGTACTTGATGGGCTGGCATCACCTGCCTATGGAGAGGATGACTTTGGCGGTTCATGTGGATGCGATGAGGTAGGTAACCTGTGTAGACTTGTTGTGATCCCGTTGCCGGAGAAATGATTCCCAAAGGGTGTCTTGCGTAACCTAGAAAAGATCGATATGCTGAGGAGTGTGTGCCGGCCTTCTCGGGGTAGGTGAGGTATGCGAACATGCCCTTTGGCCACTTTGTTCCCTAGTTTGGGAATGTGCAAAGCGAAAGTGTTTTTCCCGGAAGGCGTGACGCGGCCGGCCCATGAGGTACGGATGCCTATCTAACAGCCAGAGGTTTATCCGAAGCAGTCCGTTGGCATGGTAGAGATGGGCGCGCTGTTGTGATGCCAGGTGCGCTGACCTTGACAGCCACTGTGCCCTTACTGGCTTCCAGGCCCCCTCTCATGGCAGAGGTCTTCCGTTGGAAGTTTGTCTGTGGTCCTCGGGGACAGTGCTTTTGATCTCTGTGAGGTCCTCGGTAGTATCGCTATGGCAGTGGAGAAGTGCCAGGATGCATGGTGTGGGTTCGGCATCGTCAAAGCAGACATGCTTGTGGTTTGTCTTCCCTGGTGTATAGTGTCCCCGTGTTCGCATGTTATCTGTGGCTTCCAGTAGGGTCGAGTTGCCGTGTGGGCAGGAGGAGGGCAGTGAGGACAAGGTTGCTCAGTGTTTGAGCGTTTCCTCGGGATTCAGGGCTCTGAATCCTGCCGAGGGGGAGCTGGCCGAGACGTGGCTGGAAAGGTGGCCTGGTTTCTGCCGTGGGGTTTGAACCTGGGTCATGGTTGCTGAAGACCACCTCTTGCCATGGTGGGCATTCCAACAGGTCCACAGAAAGTGATTTGGCCTAGTTGGCGAGAAGTCACACTTGGGCTGAAGTCCATTAGACCCTTGAGAGGTGCCAAGTTGCATCTTGCCTATAGCCAGCTGCAGGTCATTGTCAACGCCATCCATGGGAAGTTCCCTTGCTTCCAAAAGCGCTGGGAGTGACCCCTAGTGCTCATCAGGTGTGTTAGTAGCTAGCAGGGTCTCTAGGTCCACGTAGATGTGGCCACTCACGGCTGGGAGGCAGATCTCCTCGAGTGTTTGTGCTTTGGTCAGAAGGCGTGGCTGTGGGATAGCGGGAGTCTGTGGCCTATTTCAACAGCCTCTGGGGGTCAAAGTTCTCATGTGGCTTCTTGAAGCTGGTAGGGATGTTTCTCCATTCAGTGGGGTGGTCCAAAGCCAGGGTACTGTGTATAACCTGTGACTTTTACTATTCAGTGTCACTGCAGAGGGCCTCAAGGACACACAAAGACCAGGACGGGGATGCAGAGGCTGACACAGAAACCCACAAGCGCATCATCGTGCCTAGTCATAGTCACGCACGCGCACACGCAGGAACACACACATACACCCTCACACACAACGGCCAACGTACATGCCTAACTTCCTGCAGTCATGCTGTCAGACACACTTTCAGTTCTTGGTAAGGGATAGGGGTCCTTGTGAAGCAGGTTCAGGGCTCCAGCCCAGGTAAATGTTCGCATAAATCATGTTCTCTAAGGACCCAGGTTCACTTCTGAATCCTGCGTGATTTCCGTCCACATCTCAGGTGCAGTTTCTTGGCAAGGCTGGCCGTCAGCAAAGACAAGAGGACGTTTGCGTGGGCTGACGACTGGAGGTGCTGAGGAGAACTGGAAAAAGTGAGGCGGGCCCACGTTTCCGAGCGTGGACGTGGCTATTTCAGGATGGTAGGCATTCAACCACCACAACGTGTGTCATTGGATATTAGGTTTTCCTCTGACGGCCCCAGTGGCTGCGAGAGTAGATTGACTGTTGCTCTTGCAGAGTGGCCTGAGGGCTGTGGATTCCCCAGGGTTTTGGAGTACTACGAGGTCATGGCTCCTCTGCAGACCCGCATGGCATGCCCGGTTGTGTTGTGCAGCGTCCCAGCACGTGCTTGGATCGATGATGACACCCTTGTATGCATTCCTTGGAAAATCTGAACAAAATGAGTGAGAACACTCTACCGTCTCCTCATCGAGTCTGAGGTCCGGCACGTTTCCTCTCTCGGGTGTTTCAGACAGTGAGGAGTGAGGGCCAGTGTCCCCTACTGACATGCATGCAAACACCACCCAGGGCTCCAGACTTGGAGGGGCTACTGTCTGAGGTTCGACTGTGTCTGCCCGTAAGCTGGGTCATGTATGAAGAGTATCAGGTCGCTGCTAGAAGACCGTTAAGGGAATGCGAGTGGGAAGGCTCTCGTGATGGTCTTCAGAGTTGGATTGTGTGCAGGTGTAGGCCCAGTGAGCTTGCAGCTTGGAAAGGTGTGCTTTGGCCGGGATCACGCTTTGTGCACGCCGCTTGGGTGGTTAATTCTGGAAGCCAAAATGTGCAAGCTTCCCTGATTGGAGCATGGAGCCTCAGGCCAGGCCTGTGTGGCCCTCCCTGTCCTTGAGTTTGGCGCGTTGAGGTTCTTGAGTGCCCGGTGGGGCTGGAGCAGTGGGTGGGTGTGGGCTGGGGTTGGACGTTGGCGGAAGGGGGCTGATGGATTAGGCCTCGGTGGTGCCCACGTCAGCTCATCTACTGCAGCTTCTGGCACAGTGTTTGCACTAAGTGGGTCATCGTGGAGTGGGGTTAGGAACGAGTGCTGCATTTAAGCCTGCGTGGTGACTGCTGGCCTGGAGAGGAAGGTGAGGTGTTATGAGGACATGTCCTGTGTGATGTCGTGGGATGGGCTGTCATCATTGGGTTGCAGACGCTGGCCATGGCTTCCCAAGCACGTGTCCTGTTTGTGGTGGGCTGGCATCAGCTGCCTATGAAGGGGATGGCTTTGGCATTTCATGAGGATTCGGTGAGGTAGGTAACCTGTGATGAGTTGAGATTCCGTTGCTGGAGGGATGACTCCCAAAGGGTGTCTTGCGGGACCTAGAGAAGATGGACATGCTGAGGCATTTGTGCTGGCCTCCTTGGAGGAAGGTGAGTTATGCAAACAGGCCCTTTGGCCGCTTTGTCCCATGTTTGGGAATGTGCAAAGTGAAAGTTTTTCTCCCAGAGGGCGTGATGCGGCCGGCCCGTGTGTCATGCAGGCCTTTCGAACAGCCAGAAGTTTACGCGGGGCAGAGATGGGGGCACTGTTGCTATGCTAGGTGAGCTGCCGTGGACAGGCACTGTGCCCTTTCAGACTTACAGGTCCCCTCGCGTGGCAGAGGTCTTCTGTTGGAAGTCTGTCTGTGGTTCTCGGGGACAGTGCTTTTGATCTCTGTAAGGTCCTTGGTAGTGTCACTGTGGCAGTGGAGAAGTGCCAGAATGCATGGGGTGGGGTCGGCGTCATTAAAGCAGACATGTATGTGGTCTGTCTTCCTTGGTGTACAGTGACCCCGTGTTCGCATGATGTCTGTGGCTTCAAGTAAGGTCGAGTTGCCCTGCGGGCAGGAGGAGGGCACTTCGGACGAGGCTGTCAAGTATTTGAGCGTTTCCTCCGGTTTCAGGGCCGAGAAACCTGCCGGCTGGGCGCTGGCGAGGTGTGGCCGGGAAGATGATCTAGTTTCGCCGTGGGGTTCCAACCTGGGTTATGGGTGCTTAAGCCCACCACTTCCCATGTTGGGCATACACACGGGTCCACGGAACACGATTTGGCCTAGTTGGCGAGAATTGGCATTTGGGCCAAATTTCGTTAGGCCCTTGAGTGGTGCCAGGCTGCATCTTGCCTGTAGCCATCTGCAGGTTGGTTTCAGCCCACCCATAGGAGGTTCCCTTGCTTCCGGAAGCACTGGGAGTGGCCCAAGTGCACATCAGATGTGCTGTTAGCTGGCAGTATGTCCATGTCCACAGACATGTGACACCCACGGGCGGTAGGCAGGTATCATCTAGGTTCGTGCTTTGGTCAGAAGGCATGGCTGTGGGAGAGCGGGAGTCCGTGGCCTATTTCTACAGCTCCTGTGGGGTCACAGTTCGCATGCGGCTCTTGCAGCTCACAGGAGTCTTTCTTTATCTGTTGGGAGTCCAACCAGGGTGTTGTGTATAAACTCTGGTATTTACTGTTGGAGGCCTCTGCAGAGGGCCACAGGGACACACAGAGAGCAAGACGTGTTTTCAGAGGCACACACAGGAACCCACAATCGCGTCATCGTGCACAGTCACAGTCACACACGCCCACGCGCGTGAATACACACATACAGCGTCTCACACACTGGCCAATGTACGTGCCTAACTTCCTGCAGACATGCTGTGAGACACAAATCAATACTCGGTAAGAGATAATAGGTCCTTGGGAAGCAGGTTCAGAGCAGAAGCCCAGGTAAAGATTCGCATGGATCATGTTCCCTGAGGACCTCGGTCCACTTCTGAAGCCTCTGTTATTTCTGTCCACTTCTCAGGTGTAGTTGCTCGGCACGGCCGGCTGTCGGCAAGACGAAGATGACCTTCGCGTACTCTGATGACTGGATGTGCTAAGAAAACTGGAAAAAGTGAGGCGAGTGCATGTTGCTGAGCATGGCTGTGGATAACTCAGGACGGTAGGCATTCGCTCACCCTAAGATGTGCCATTCTATATTAGGTTTTCCTCAGATGGGCCCAATGGCTGCAAGAGTGGATTGATTGTTGCTTTTGCTGAGTGGCCTGAGGACTGTGGATTCCCCAGGCTGTTGGAGTACTCCAGGGTAATGGCTCCTGTGCAGAGCCCCGCGGCAGCCCGGTTATGTTCTACAGCTTCCCAGCAGAGCTTGCATCAATGACGACACCCTTGTATGCATTCCTTGGAAAATGTGAACACAATGAGTGAGAACACTCTACCGTCTCCTCATCGAAACTGAGGTCCAGCACGTTTCCTCTCTCGGGGGTAGGGCACAGTTAGGTGTGAGGGCCATCGTGCCCTCCTGACATGATGCAAACACCACCCAGGTCTCCAGCTTTGGAGGGGTTTCTGTCTGAGAGTGGACCGTGTCTGCACATAAACTGGGTCGTCTATGAATCCCAGGCCCCCGCTGAAAGGCCGATGAGGGAATTTGAGGGGGCAGGCTCAACTGCTGATCTTCAGAGTGGGAGTGTGGACTGGGGTAGGCCCATTGAGCTTGCAGCTTGGGAGGTGTGTTTTGGCCAGTGTCAGGGTTTGTGCGTGCCACTTTGGGGGTTGATTCTGGAAGCCAAAATGAGAAAGCTTCCCTGGTTGGAGCACGGAACCTCAGGCCAGTCCTGTGGCCCTCCCTGTCGTTGTGTTTGGCGTATTGAGGTTCTTGAGTGCCTGGTGGGTCTGGAGCAGTCGGTGGGGCTGGCTGGGGTTGGACATTGGCGGAAGGGGGCTGATGGATTAGGCCTCAGGGGTGCCCATGTCAGCTCATCTACTGCAGCTTCTGGCACAGTGTTTGCACTAAGTGGGTCATCGTGGAGTGGGGTTAGGAACGAGTGCTGCATTTAAGCCTGCGTGGTGACTGCTGGCCTGGAGAGGAAAGTAAGGCATTATGAGGACATGTCCTTTGTGATGTCGTGGGATGGGCTGTCATCATTGGGTTGCAGATTCTGGCCACGGCTTCCCAAGCACGTGTCCTGTTCGGGGTGGGCTGGCGTCAGCTGCGTATTAAGGGGATGGCTTTGGCATTTCATGAGGATTCGGTGAGGTAGGTAACCTGTGATGAGTTGAGATTCCGTTGCTGGAGGGATGACTCCCAAAGGGTGTCTTGCGGGACCTAGAGAAGATAGACATGCTGAGGCGTCTGTGCCCCTCTTCTTGAGGATAGGTGAGTTATGTGAACATGCCCTTTGGCCGCTTTGTCCCTTGTTTGGGAATGTGCCAAGTGAAAGTTTTTCTCCCGGAGGGCATGATGCAGCCGACCCGTGTGTCATGCAGGCCTTTCGAACAGCCAGAAGTTTACGCGGGGCAGAGATGGGGACACTGTTGCTATGCTAGGTGCGCTGCCATGGACAGGCACTATGCCCTTTCAGAGTTAGAGGTCCCCTCGCGTGGCAGAGGTCTTCTGTTGGAAGTCTGTCTGTGGTCCTCGGGGACAGTGCTTTTGATCTCTGCAAGGTCCTTAGTAGTGTCGCTGTGGCAGTGGAGAAGTGCCAGAATGCATGGGGTGGGATCGGCGTCATCAAAGCAGACATGTATGTGGTCTGTCTTCCTTGGTGTACAGTGACCCCGTGTTCGCATGATGTCTGTGACTTCAAGTAAGGTCGAGTTGCCCTGAGGGCAGGAGGAGGGCACTTCGGACGAGGCTGTCAAAAATTTGAGCATTTCCTCCAGGTTCAGGGCCGAGAAACCTGCCGGCTGGGCGCTGGTGAGACGTGGCCGGGAAGATGGTCTAGTTTCTGCTGTGGGGTTCCAACCTGGATTATGGTTGCTGAATCCTACCACTTCCCGTGGTGGGCATACCCACGGGTCCACAGAACATGATTTGTCCTATTTGGCGAGAATTGGCTTTTGGGCCAAATATCGTTAGCCCCTTGAGTGGAGCCAGGCTGCATCTTGCCTGTAGCCATCTTCAGGTTGGTTTCAGTCCACCCATAGGAGTTTCCCTTGCTTCCGGAAGCACTGGGAGTGGCCCAAGTGCACATCAGATGTGCTGTTAGCTGGCAGGATGTCCATGTCCACACTCATGTGACACCCACGGCCGGTAGGCAGGTCTCATCTAGGTTCGTCCTTTGGTCAGAAGGCATGGCTATGCGAGAGCGGGAGTCTGTGGCCTATTTCTACAGCTCCTGGGGGTCACAGTTCTCATAAGGCTCTTGCAGCTCACAGGGGTCTTTCTTTTTCTGTTGGGAGTCCAACCAGGTTGTTGTGTATAATCTCTGGTATTAACAATTGGAGGCCTCTGCAGAGGGCCACAGGGACACACAGAGAGCAAGATGCGTTTTCAGAGGCACACGCAGGAACCCACAATCGCGTCCTCGTGCGCAGTCGCAGTCACACACGCCCACGCACGTGAATACACACATACAGCGTCTCACACACTGGCCAATGTACATGCCTAACTTCCTGCAGACATGCTGTGAGACACAAAACAATAATCGGTGAGGGATAGAGGTCCTTGGGAAGCAGGTTCAGAGCAGAAGCCCAGGTAAAGATTCGCATGGATCATGTTCCCTGAGGACCTCGGTCCACTTCTGAAGCCTCTGTTATTTCTGTCCACTTCTCAGGTGTAGTTGCTCAGCAAGGCCGGCTGTCGGCAAGACGAAGATGACCTTCGCGTACTCTGATGACTGGATGAGCTAAGGAAAACTGGAAAAAGTGAGGCGGGCGCATACTGCTGAGCATGGCCGTAGATAACTCAGGACGGTAGGCATTCACTCACCCTAAGATGTGCCATTCTATATTAGGTTTTCCTCAGATGGGCCCAATGGCTGCAAGAGTGGATTGATGTTTGCTTTTGCTGAGTGGTCTGAGGACTGTGGATTCCCCAGGCTGTTGGAGTACTCCAGGGTAATGTCTCCTCTGCAGAGCCCCATGGCCTGCCCGGTTATGTTCTGCAGCTTCCCAGCATGTATTCGGATCGATGATGACACCCTTGTATGCATTCCTTGGAAAATGTGAACAAAATGAGTTAGAACACTCTACAGTCTCCTTATCGAAACTGAGGTCCAGCACGTTTCCTCTCTCGGGGTTAGGGCACAGTGAGGAGTGAGGGTCATCATCCCCTCCTGACATACATGCAAATACCACCCAGTACTCCAGCATTGGAGGGGTTTCTGTCTGAGGGTGGACCGTGTCTGCACGTAAACTGGGTCGTCTGTGAACCCCAGGTCCCTGGTGAAAGGCCGATGAGGGAATGTGAGGGGGCAGGCTCACCTGCTGATCTTCAGAGGCAGAGTGTGGGCTGAGGTAGGTGCAGTGAGCTTGCAGTTTGGGAGGTGTGTTTTGGCCAGTGTCGTGGTTTTTTTGTGCCGCTTTGGGGGTTAATTCTGGAAGTCAAAATGAGAAAGCTTCCCTGGTTGGAGCCCGGAGACTCAGGCCAGGCCTGTGGCCCTCCCTGTTTTTGCGTTTGTCATGGTGAAGTTCTTGAGTGCCCAGTGGGGCTGGAGCAGTGGGTGTGTGGGGGCTGGCGTTGGGCATCGGCGCAAGGGGGCTGATGGATTAGGCCTCGGTGTTGCGCTTGTCAGCTCCTGTATTGCAATTCCTGGCACGGTGTTTTCGCCCCGTGGGTCATCGTGGAGTGGGGTGAGATACGAGTGTTGCATTTAAGCCTGCGCCGTGGCTGATGGTCTGGACAGGAAGGTAAGGCATGATAAGGACAGGTCCTACGTGATGTTGTGGCATGGGCTGTCATCATTGGGTTGCAGGCTCTGGCCTCGGCTTCTCAAGGATTTGTCACGTACTTGATGGGCTGGCATCACCTGCCTATGGAGAGGATGACTTTGGCGGTTCATGTGGATGCGATGAGGTAGGTAACCTGTGTAGACTTGTTGTGATCCCGTTGCCGGAGAAATGATTCCCAAAGGGTGTCTTGCGTAACCTAGAAAAGATCGATATGCTGAGGAGTGTGTGCCGGCCTTCTCGGGGTAGGTGAGGTATGCGAACATGCCCTTTGGCCACTTTGTTCCCTAGTTTGGGAATGTGCAAAGCGAAAGTGTTTTTCCCGGAAGGCGTGACGCGGCCGGCCCATGAGGTACGGATGCCTATCTAACAGCCAGAGGTTTATCCGAAGCAGTCCGTTGGCATGGTAGAGATGGGCGCGCTGTTGTGATGCCAGGTGCGCTGACCTTGACAGCCACTGTGCCCTTACTGGCTTCCAGGTCCCCTCTCATGGCAGAGGTCTTCCGTTGGAAGTTTGTCTGTGGTCCTCGGGGACAGTGCTTTTGATCTCTGTGAGGTCCTCGGTAGTATCGCTATGGCAGTGGAGAAGTGCCAGGATGCATGGTGTGGGTTCGGCATCATCAAAGCAGACATGCTTGTGGTTTGTCTTCCCTGGTGTATAGTGTCCCCGTGTTCGCATGTTATCTGTGGCTTCCAGTAGGGTCGAGTTGCCGTGTGGGCAGGAGGAGGGCAGTGAGGACAAGGTTGCTCAGTGTTTGAGCGTTTCCTCGGGATTCAGGGCTCTGAATCCTGCCGAGGGGGAGCTGGCCGAGACGTGGCTGGAAAGGTGGCCTGGTTTCTGCCGTGGGGTTTGAACCTGGGTCATGGTTGCTGAAGACCACCTCTTGCCGTGGTGGGCATTCCAACAGGTCCACAGAAAGTGATTTGGCCTAGTTGGCGAGAAGTCACACTTGGGCTGAAGTCCATTAGACCCTTGAGAGGTGCCAGGTTGCATCTTGCCTATAGCCAGCTGCAGGTCATTGTCAACGCCATCCATGGGAAGTTCCCTTGCTTCCAAAAGCGCTGGGAGTGACCCCTAGTGCTCATCAGGTGTGTTAGTAGCTAGCAGGGTCTGTAGGTCCACGTAGATGTGGCCACTCACGGCTGGGAGGCAGATCTCCTCGAGTGTTTGTGCTTTGGTCAGAAGGCGTGGCTGTGGGATAGCGGGAGTCTGTGGCCTATTTCAACAGCCTCTGGGGGTCAAAGTTCTCATGTGGCTTCTTGAAGCTGGTAGGGATGTTTCTCCATTCAGTGGGGTGGTCCAAAGCCAGGGTACTGTGTATAACCTGTGACTTTTACTATTCAGTGTCACTGCAGAGGGCCTCAAGGACACACAAAGACCAGGACGGGGATGCAGAGGCTGACACAGAAACCCACAAGCGCATCATCGTGCCTAGTCATAGTCACGCACGCGCACACGCAGGAACACACACATACACCCTCACACACAACGGCCAACGTACATGCCTAACTTCCTGCAGTCATGCTGTCAGACACACTTTCAGTTCTTGGTAAGGGATAGGGGTCCTTGTGAAGCAGGTTCAGGGCTCCAGCCCAGGTAAATGTTCGCATAAATCATGTTCTCTAAGGACCCAGGTTCACTTCTGAATCCTGCGTGATTTCCGTCCACATCTCAGGTGCAGTTTCTTGGCAAGGCTGGCCGTCAGCAAAGACAAGAGGACGTTTGCGTGGGCTGACGACTGGAGGTGCTGAGGAGAACTGGAAAAAGTGAGGCGGGCCCACGTTTCCGAGCGTGGACGTGGATATTTCAGGATGGTAGGCATTCAACCACCACAACGTGTGTCATTGGATATTAGGTTTTCCTCTGACGGCCCCAGTGGCTGCGAGAGTAGATTGACTGTTGCTCTTGCAGAGTGGCCTGAGGGCTGTGGATTCCCCAGTGTTTTGGAGTACTACGAGGTCATGGCTCCTCTGCAGACCCGCATGGCATGCCCGGTTGTGTTGTGCAGCGTCCCAGCACGTGCTTGGATCGATGATGACACCCTTGTATGCATTCCTTGGAAAATCTGAACAAAATGAGTGAGAACACTCTACCGTCTCCTCATCGAGTCTGAGGTCCGGCACGTTTCCTCTCTCGGGTGTTTCAGACAGTGAGGAGTGAGGGCCAGTGTCCCCTACTGACATGCATGCAAACACCACCCAGGGCTCCAGACTTGGAGGGGCTACTGTCTGAGGTTCGACTGTGTCTGCCCGTAAGCTGGGTCATGTATGAAGAATATCAGGTCGCTGCTAGAAGACCGTTAAGGGAATGCGAGTGGGAAGGCTCTCGTGATGGTCTTCAGAGTTGGATTGTGTGCAGGTGTAGGCCCAGTGAGCTTGCAGCTTGGAAAGGTGTGCTTTGGCCGGGATCACGCTTTGTGCACGCCGCTTGGGTGGTTAATTCTGGAAGCCAAAATGTGCAAGCTTCCCTGATTGGAGCATGGAGCCTCAGGCCAGGCCTGTGTGGCCCTCCCTGTCCTTGAGTTTGGCGCGTTGAGGTTCTTGAGTGCCCGGTGGGGCTGGAGCAGTGGGTGGGTGTGGGCTGGGGTTGGACGTTGGCGGAAGGGGGCTGATGGATTAGGCCTCGGTGGTGCCCACGTCAGCTCATCTACTGCAGCTTCTGGCACAGTGTTTGCACTAAGTGGGTCATCGTGGAGTGGGGTTAGGAACGAGTGCTGCATTTAAGCCTGCGTGGTGACTGCTGGCCTGGAGAGGAAGGTGAGGTGTTATGAGGACATGTCCTGTGTGATGTCGTGGGATGGGCTGTCATCATTGGGTTGCAGACGCTGGCCATGGCTTCCCAAGCACGTGTCCTGTTTGTGGTGGGCTGGCATCAGCTGCCTATGAAGGGGATGGCTTTGGCATTTCATGAGGATTCGGTGAGGTAGGTAACCTGTGATGAGTTGAGATTCCGTTGCTGGAGGGATGACTCCCAAAGGGTGTCTTGCGGGACCTAGAGAAGATGGACATGCTGAGGCATTTGTGCTGGCCTCCTTGGAGGAAGGTGAGTTATGCAAACAGGCCCTTTGGCCGCTTTGTCCCATGTTTGGGAATGTGCAAAGTGAAAGTTTTTCTCCCAGAGGGCGTGATGCGGCCGGCCCGTGTGTCATGCAGGCCTTTCGAACAGCCAGAAGTTTACGCGGGGCAGAGATGGGGGCACTGTTGCTATGCTAGGTGAGCTGCCGTGGACAGGCACTGTGCCCTTTCAGACTTACAGGTCCCCTCGCGTGGCAGAGGTCTTCTGTTGGAAGTCTGTCTGTGGTTCTCGGGGACAGTGCTTTTGATCTCTGTAAGGTCCTTGGTAGTGTCACTGTGGCAGTGGAGAAGTGCCAGAATGCATGGGGTGGGGTCGGCGTCATTAAAGCAGACATGTATGTGGTCTGTCTTCCTTGGTGTACAGTGACCCCGTGTTCGCATGATGTCTGTGGCTTCAAGTAAGGTCGAGTTGCCCTGCGGGCAGGAGGAGGGCACTTAGGACGAGGCTGTCAAGTATTTGAGCGTTTCCTCCGGTTTCAGGGCCGAGAAACCTGCCGGCTGGGCGCTGGCGAGGTGTGGCCGGGAAGATGATCTAGTTTCGCCGTGGGGTTCCAACCTGGGTTATGGGTGCTTAAGCCCACCACTTCCCATGTTGGGCATACACACGGGTCCACGGAACACGATTTGGCCTAGTTGGCGAGAATTGGCATTTGGGCCAAATTTCGTTAGGCCCTTGAGTGGTGCCAGGCTGCATCTTGCCTGTAGCCATCTGCAGGTTGGTTTCAGCCCACCCATAGGAGGTTCCCTTGCTTCCGGAAGCACTGGGAGTGGCCCAAGTGCACATCAGATGTGCTGTTAGCTGGCAGGATGTCCATGTCCACAGACATGTGACACCCACGGGCGGTAGGCAGGTCTCATCTAGGTTCGTGCTTTGGTCAGAAGGCATGGCTGTGGGAGAGCGGGAGTCCGTGGCCTATTTCTACAGCTCCTGTGGGGTCACAGTTCGCATGCGGCTCTTGCAGCTCACAGGAGTCTTTCTTTATCTGTTGGGAGTCCAACCAGGGTGTTGTGTATAAACTCTGGTATTTACTGTTGGAGGCCTCTGCAGAGGGCCACAGGGACACACAGAGAGCAAGACGTGTTTTCAGAGGCACACACAGGAACCCACAATCGCGTCATCGTGCACAGTCGCAGTCACACACGCCCACGCGCGTGAATACACACACACAGCGTCTCACACACTGGCCAATGTACGTGCCTAACTTCCTGCAGACATGCTGTGAGACACAAATCAATACTCGGTAAGAGATAATAGGTCCTTGGGAAGCAGGTTCAGAGCAGAAGCCCAGGTAAAGATTCGCATGGATCATGTTCCCTGAGGACCTCGGTCCACTTCTGAAGCCTCTGTTATTTCTGTCCACTTCTCAGGTGTAGTTGCTCGGCAAGGCCGGCTGTCGGCAAGACGAAGATGACCTTCGCGTACTCTGATGACTGGATGTGCTAAGAAAACTGGAAAAAGTGAGGCGAGTGCATGTTGCTGAGCATGGCTGTGGATAACTCAGGATGGTAGGCATTCACTCACCCTAAGATGTGCCATTCTATATTAGGTTTTCCTCAGATGGGCCCAATGGCTGCAAGAGTGGATTGATTGTTGCTTTTGCTGAGTGGCCTGAGGACTGTGGATTCCCCAGGCTGTTGGAGTACTCCAGGGTAATGGCTCCTGTGCAGAGCCCCGCGGCAGCCCGGTTATGTTCTACAGCTTCCCAGCAGAGCTTGCATCAATGACGACACCCTTGTATGCATTCCTTGGAAAATGTGAACACAATGAGTGAGAACACTCTACCGTCTCCTCATCGAAACTGAGGTCCAGCACGTTTCCTCTCTCGGGGGTAGGGCACAGTTAGGTGTGAGGGCCATCGTGCCCTCCTGACATGATGCAAACACCACCCAGGTCTCCAGCTTTGGAGGGGTTTCTGTCTGAGAGTGGACCGTGTCTGCACATAAACTGGGTCGTCTATGAATCCCAGGCCCCCGCTGAAAGGCCGATGAGGGAATTTGAGGGGGCAGGCTCAACTGCTGATCTTCAGAGTGGGAGTGTGGACTGGGGTAGGCCCATTGAGCTTGCAGCTTGGGAGGTGTGTTTTGGCCAGTGTCAGGGTTTGTGCGTGCCACTTTGGGGGTTGATTCTGGAAGCCAAAATGAGAAAGCTTCCCTGGTTGGAGCACGGAACCTCAGGCCAGGCCTGTGGCCCTCCCTGTCGTTGTGTTTGGCGTATTGAGGTTCTTGAGTGCCTGGTGGGTCTGGAGCAGTCGGTGGGGCTGGCTGGGGTTGGACATTGGCGGAAGGGGGCTGATGGATTAGGCCTCAGGGGTGCCCATGTCAGCTCATCTACTGCAGCTTCTGGCACAGTGTTTGCACTAAGTGGGTCATCGTGGAGTGGGGTTAGGAACGAGTGCTGCATTTAAGCCTGCGTGGTGACTGCTGGCCTGGAGAGGAAAGTAAGGCATTATGAGGACATGTCCTTTGTGATGTCGTGGGATGGGCTGTCATCATTGGGTTGCAGATTCTGGCCACGGCTTCCCAAGCACGTGTCCTGTTCGGGGTGGGCTGGCGTCAGCTGCGTATTAAGGGGATGGCTTTGGCATTTCATGAGGATTCGGTGAGGTAGGTAACCTGTGATGAGTTGAGATTCCGTTGCTGGAGGGATGACTCCCAAAGGGTGTCTTGCGGGACCTAGAGAAGATAGACATGCTGAGGCGTCTGTGCCCCTCTTCTTGAGGATAGGTGAGTTATGTGAACATGCCCTTTGGCCGCTTTGTCCCTTGTTTGGGAATGTGCCAAGTGAAAGTTTTTCTCCCGGAGGGCATGATGCAGCCGACCCGTGTGTCATGCAGGCCTTTCGAACAGCCAGAAGTTTACGCGGGGCAGAGATGGGGACACTGTTGCTATGCTAGGTGCGCTGCCATGGACAGGCACTATGCCCTTTCAGAGTTAGAGGTCCCCTCGCGTGGCAGAGGTCTTCTGTTGGAAGTCTGTCTGTGGTCCTCGGGGACAGTGCTTTTGATCTCTGCAAGGTCCTTAGTAGTGTCGCTGTGGCAGTGGAGAAGTGCCAGAATGCATGGGGTGGGATCGGCGTCATCAAAGCAGACATGTATGTGGTCTGTCTTCCTTGGTGTACAGTGACCCCGTGTTCGCATGATGTCTGTGACTTCAAGTAAGGTCGAGTTGCCCTGAGGGCAGGAGGAGGGCACTTCGGACGAGGCTGTCAAAAATTTGAGCATTTCCTCCAGGTTCAGGGCCGAGAAACCTGCCGGCTGGGCGCTGGTGAGACGTGGCCGGGAAGATGGTCTAGTTTCTGCTGTGGGGTTCCAACCTGGATTATGGTTGCTGAATCCTACCACTTCCCGTGGTGGGCATACCCACGGGTCCACAGAACATGATTTGTCCTATTTGGCGAGAATTGGCTTTGGGCCAAATATCGTTAGCCCCTTGAGTGGAGCCAGGCTGCATCTTGCCTGTAGCCATCTTCAGGTTGGTTTCAGTCCACCCATAGGAGTTTCCCTTGCTTCCGGAAGCACTGGGAGTGGCCCAAGTGCACATCAGATGTGCTGTTAGCTGGCAGGATGTCCATGTCCACACTCATGTGACACCCACGGCCGGTAGGCAGGTCTCATCTAGGTTCGTCCTTTGGTCAGAAGGCATGGCTATGTGAGAGCGGGGGTCTGTGGCCTATTTCTACAGCTCCTGGGGGTCACAGTTCTCATAAGGCTCTTGCAGCTCACAGGGGTCTTTCTTTTTCTGTTGGGAGTCCAACCAGGTTGTTGTGTATAATCTCTGGTATTAACAATTGGAGGCCTCTGCAGAGGGCCACAGGGACACACAGAGAGCAAGATGCGTTTTCAGAGGCACACGCAGGAACCCACAATCGCGTCCTCGTGCGCAGTCGCAGTCACACACGCCCACGCACGTGAATACACACATACAGCGTCTCACACACTGGCCAATGTACATGCCTAACTTCCTGCAGACATGCTGTGAGACACAAAACAATAATCGGTGAGGGATAGAGGTCCTTGGGAAGCAGGTTCAGAGCAGAAGCCCAGGTAAAGATTCGCATGGATCATGTTCCCTGAGGACCTCGGTCCACTTCTGAAGCCTCTGTTATTTCTGTCCACTTCTCAGGTGTAGTTGCTCGGCAAGGCCGGCTGTCGGCAAGACGAAGATGACCTTCGCGTACTCTGATGACTGGATGAGCTAAGGAAAACTGGAAAAAGTGAGGCGGGCGCATACTGCTGAGCATGGCCGTAGATAACTCAGGACGGTAGGCATTCACTCACCCTAAGATGTGCCATTCTATATTAGGTTTTCCTCAGATGGGCCCAATGGCTGCAAGAGTGGATTGATGTTTGCTTTTGCTGAGTGGTCTGAGGACTGTGGATTCCCCAGGCTGTTGGAGTACTCCAGGGTAATGTCTCCTCTGCAGAGCCCCATGGCCTGCCCGGTTATGTTCTGCAGCTTCCCAGCATGTATTCGGATCGATGATGACACCCTTGTATGCATTCCTTGGAAAATGTGAACAAAATGAGTTAGAACACTCTACAGTCTCCTTATCGAAACTGAGGTCCAGCACGTTTCCTCTCTCGGGGTTAGGGCACAGTGAGGAGTGAGGGTCATCATCCCCTCCTGACATACATGCAAATACCACCCAGTACTCCAGCATTGGAGGGGTTTCTGTCTGAGGGTGGACCGTGTCTGCACGTAAACTGGGTCGTCTGTGAACCCCAGGTCCCTGGTGAAAGGCCGATGAGGGAATGTGAGGGGGCAGGCTCACCTGCTGATCTTCAGAGGCAGAGTGTGGGCTGAGGTAGGTGCAGTGAGCTTGCAGTTTGGGAGGTGTGTTTTGGCCAGTGTCGTGGTTTTTTTGTGCCGCTTTGGGGGTTAATTCTGGAAGTCAAAATGAGAAAGCTTCCCTGGTTGGAGCCCGGAGACTCAGGCCAGGCCTGTGGCCCTCCCTGTTTTTGCGTTTGTCATGGTGAAGTTCTTGAGTGCCCAGTGGGGCTGGAGCAGTGGGTGTGTGGGGGCTGGCGTTGGGCATCGGCGCAAGGGGGCTGATGGATTAGGCCTCGGTGTTGCGCTTGTCAGCTCCTGTATTGCAATTCCTGGCACGGTGTTTTCGCCCCGTGGGTCATCGTGGAGTGGGGTGAGATACGAGTGTTGCATTTAAGCCTGCGCCGTGGCTGATGGTCTGGACAGGAAGGTAAGGCATGATAAGGACAGGTCCTACGTGATGTTGTGGCATGGGCTGTCATCATTGGGTTGCAGGCTCTGGCCTCGGCTTCTCAAGGATTTGTCACGTACTTGATGGGCTGGCATCACCTGCCTATGGAGAGGATGACTTTGGCGGTTCATGTGGATGCGATGAGGTAGGTAACCTGTGTAGACTTGTTGTGATCCCGTTGCCGGAGAAATGATTCCCAAAGGGTGTCTTGCGTAACCTAGAAAAGATCGATATGCTGAGGAGTGTGTGCCGGCCTTCTCGGGGTAGGTGAGGTATGCGAACATGCCCTTTGGCCACTTTGTTCCCTAGTTTGGGAATGTGCAAAGCGAAAGTGTTTTTCCCGGAAGGCGTGACGCGGCCGGCCCATGAGGTACGGATGCCTATCTAACAGCCAGAGGTTTATCCGAAGCAGTCCGTTGGCATGGTAGAGATGGGCGCGCTGTTGTGATGCCAGGTGCGCTGACCTTGACAGCCACTGTGCCCTTACTGGCTTCCAGGTCCCCTCTCATGGCAGAGGTCTTCCGTTGGAAGTTTGTCTGTGGTCCTCGGGGACAGTGCTTTTGATCTCTGTGAGGTCCTCGGTAGTATCGCTATGGCAGTGGAGAAGTGCCAGGATGCATGGTGTGGGTTCGGCATCGTCAAAGCAGACATGCTTGTGGTTTGTCTTCCCTGGTGTATAGTGTCCCCGTGTTCGCATGTTATCTGTGGCTTCCAGTAGGGTCGAGTTGCCGTGTGGGCAGGAGGAGGGCAGTGAGGACAAGGTTGCTCAGTGTTTGAGCGTTTCCTCGGGATTCAGGGCTCTGAATCCTGCCGAGGGGGGGCTGGCCGAGACGTGGCTGGAAAGGTGGCCTGGTTTCTGCCGTGGGGTTTGAACCTGGGTCATGGTTGCTGAAGACCACCTCTTGCCGTGGTGGGCATTCCAACAGGTCCACAGAAAGTGATTTGGCCTAGTTGGCGAGAAGTCACACTTGGGCTGAAGTCCATTAGACCCTTGAGAGGTGCCGGGTTGCATCTTGCCTATAGCCAGCTGCAGGTCATTGTCAACGCCATCCATGGGAAGTTCCCTTGCTTCCAAAAGCGCTGGGAGTGACCCCTAGTGCTCATCAGGTGTGTTAGTAGCTAGCAGGGTCTGTAGGTCCACGTAGATGTGGCCACTCACGGCTGGGAGGCAGATCTCCTCGAGTGTTTGTGCTTTGGTCAGAAGGCATGGCTGTGGGATAGCGGGAGTCTGTGGCCTATTTCAACAGCCTCTGGGGGTCAAAGTTCTCATGTGGCTTCTTGAAGCTGGTAGGGATGTTTCTCCATTCAGTGGGGTGGTCCAAAGCCAGGGTACTGTGTATAACCTGTGACTTTTACTATTCAGTGTCACTGCAGAGGGCCTCAAGGACACACAAAGACCAGGACGGGGATGCAGAGGCTGACACAGAAACCCACAAGCGCATCATCGTGCCTAGTCATAGTCACGCACGCGCACACGCAGGAACACACACATACACCCTCACACACAACGGCCAACGTACATGCCTAACTTCCTGCAGTCATGCTGTCAGACACACTTTCAGTTCTTGGTAAGGGATAGGGGTCCTTGTGAAGCAGGTTCAGGGCTCCAGCCCAGGTAAATGTTCGCATAAATCATGTTCTCTAAGGACCCAGGTTCACTTCTGAATCCTGCGTGATTTCCGTCCACATCTCAGGTGCAGTTTCTTGGCAAGGCTGGCCGTCAGCAAAGACAAGAGGACGTTTGCGTGGGCTGACGACTGGAGGTGCTGAGGAGAACTGGAAAAAGTGAGGCGGGCCCACGTTTCCGAGCGTGGACGTGGATATTTCAGGATGGTAGGCATTCAACCACCACAACGTGTGTCATTGGATATTAGGTTTTCCTCTGACGGCCCCAGTGGCTGCAAGAGTAGATTGACTGTTGCTCTTGCAGAGTGGCCTGAGGGCTGTGGATTCCCCAGGGTTTTGGAGTACTACGAGGTCATGGCTCCTCTGCAGACCCGCATGGCATGCCCGGTTGTGTTGTGCAGCGTCCCAGCACGTGCTTGGATCGATGATGACACCCTTGTATGCATTCCTTGGAAAATCTGAACAAAATGAGTGAGAACACTCTACCGTCTCCTCATCGAGTCTGAGGTCCGGCACGTTTCCTCTCTCGGGTGTTTCAGACAGTGAGGAGTGAGGGCCAGTGTCCCCTACTGACATGCATGCAAACACCACCCAGGGCTCCAGACTTGGAGGGGCTACTGTCTGAGGTTCGACTGTGTCTGCCCGTAAGCTGGGTCATGTATGAAGAATATCAGGTCGCTGCTAGAAGACCGTTAAGGGAATGCGAGTGGGAAGGCTCTCGTGATGGTCTTCAGAGTTGGATTGTGTGCAGGTGTAGGCCCAGTGAGCTTGCAGCTTGGAAAGGTGTGCTTTGGCCGGGATCACGCTTTGTGCACGCCGCTTGGGTGGTTAATTCTGGAAGCCAAAATGTGCAAGCTTCCCTGATTGGAGCATGGAGCCTCAGGCCAGGCCTGTGTGGCCCTCCCTGTCCTTGAGTTTGGCGCGTTGAGGTTCTTGAGTGCCCGGTGGGGCTGGAGCAGTGGGTGGGTGTGGGCTGGGGTTGGACGTTGGCGGAAGGGGGCTGATGGATTAGGCCTCGGTGGTGCCCACGTCAGCTCATCTACTGCAGCTTCTGGCACAGTGTTTGCACTAAGTGGGTCATCGTGGAGTGGGGTTAGGAACGCGTGCTGCATTTAAGCCTGCGTGGTGACTGCTGGCCTGGAGAGGAAAGTAAGGCATTATGAGGACATGTCCTTTGTGATGTCGTGGGATGGGCTGTCATCATTGGGTTGCAGATTCTGGCCACGGCTTCCCAAGCACGTGTCCTGTTCGGGGTGGGCTGGCATCAGCTGCCTATGAAGGGGATGGCTTTGGCATTTCATGAGGATTCGGTGAGGTAGGTAACCTGTGATGAGTTGAGATTCCGTTGCTGGAGGGATGACTCCCAAAGGGTGTCTTGCGGGACCTAGAGAAGATGGACATGCTGAGGCATTTGTGCTGGCCTCCTTGGAGGAAGGTGAGTTATGCAAACAGGCCCTTTGGCCGCTTTGTCCCATGTTTGGGAATGTGCAAAGTGAAAGTTTTTCTCCCAGAGGGCGTGATGCGGCCGGCCCGTGTGTCATGCAGGCCTTTCGAACAGCCAGAAGTTTACGCGGGGCAGAGATGGGGGCACTGTTGCTATGCTAGGTGAGCTGCCGTGGACAGGCACTGTGCCCTTTCAGACTTACAGGTCCCCTCGCGTGGCAGAGGTCTTCTGTTGGAAGTCTGTCTGTGGTTCTCGGGGACAGTGCTTTTGATCTCTGTAAGGTCCTTGGTAGTGTCACTGTGGCAGTGGAGAAGTGCCAGAATGCATGGGGTGGGGTCGGCGTCATTAAAGCAGACATGTATGTGGTCTGTCTTCCTTGGTGTACAGTGACCCCGTGTTCGCATGATGTCTGTGGCTTCAAGTAAGGTCGAGTTGCCCTGCGGGCAGGAGGAGGGCACTTAGGACGAGGCTGTCAAGTATTTGAGCGTTTCCTCCGGTTTCAGGGCCGAGAAACCTGCCGGCTGGGCGCTGGCGAGGTGTGGCCGGGAAGATGATCTAGTTTCGCCGTGGGGTTCCAACCTGGGTTATGGGTGCTTAAGCCCACCACTTCCCATGTTGGGCATACACACGGGTCCACGGAACACGATTTGGCCTAGTTGGCGAGAATTGGCATTTGGGCCAAATTTCGTTAGGCCCTTGAGTGGTGCCAGGCTGCATCTTGCCTGTAGCCATCTGCAGGTTGGTTTCAGCCCACCCATAGGAGGTTCCCTTGCTTCCGGAAGCACTGGGAGTGGCCCAAGTGCACATCAGATGTGCTGTTAGCTGGCAGGATGTCCATGTCCACAGACATGTGACACCCACGGGTGGTAGGCAGGTCTCATCTAGGTTCGTGCTTTGGTCAGAAGGCATGGCTGTGGGAGAGCGGGAGTCCGTGGCCTATTTCTACAGCTCCTGTGGGGTCACAGTTCGCATGCGGCTCTTGCAGCTCACAGGAGTCTTTCTTTATCTGTTGGGAGTCCAACCAGGGTGTTGTGTATAAACTCTGGTATTTACTGTTGGAGGCCTCTGCAGAGGGCCACAGGGACACACAGAGAGCAAGACGTGTTTTCAGAGGCACACACAGGACCCCACAATCGCGTCATCGTGCACAGTCGGAGTCACACACGCCCACGCGCGTGAATACACACACACAGCGTCTCACACACTGGCCAATGTACGTGCCTAACTTCCTGCAGACATGCTGTGAGACACAAATCAATACTCGGTAAGAGATAATAGGTCCTTGGGAAGCAGGTTCAGAGCAGAAGCCCAGGTAAAGATTCGCATGGATCATGTTCCCTGAGGACCTCGGTCCACTTCTGAAGCCTCTGTTATTTCTGTCCACTTCTCAGGTGTAGTTGCTCGGCAAGGCCGGCTGTCGGCAAGACGAAGATGACCTTCGCGTACTCTGATGACTGGATGTGCTAAGAAAACTGGAAAAAGTGAGGCGAGTGCATGTTGCTGAGCATGGCTGTGGATAACTCAGGACGGTAGGCATTCACTCACCCTAAGATGTGCCATTCTATATTAGGTTTTCCTCAGATGGGCCCAATGGCTGCAAGAGTGGATTGATTGTTGCTTTTGCTGAGTGGCCTGAGGACTGTGGATTCCCCAGACTGTTGGAGTACTCCAGGGTAATGGCTCCTGTGCAGAGCCCCGCGGCAGCCCGGTTATGTTCTACAGCTTCCCAGCAGAGCTTGCATCAATGACGACACCCTTGTATGCATTCCTTGGAAAATGTGAACACAATGAGTGAGAACACTCTACCGTCTCCTCATCGAAACTGAGGTCCAGCGCGTTTCCTCTCTCGGGGGTAGGGCACAGTTAGGTGTGAGGGCCATCGTGCCCTCCTGACATGATGCAAACACCACCCAGGTCTCCAGCTTTGGAGGGGTTTCTGTCTGAGAGTGGACCGTGTCTGCACATAAACTGGGTCGTCTATGAATCCCAGGCCCCCGCTGAAAGGCCGATGAGGGAATTTGAGGGGGCAGGCTCAACTGCTGATCTTCAGAGTGGGAGTGTGGACTGGGGTAGGCCCATTGAGCTTGCAGCTTGGGAGGTGTGTTTTGGCCAGTGTCAGGGTTTGTGCGTGCCACTTTGGGGGTTGATTCTGGAAGCCAAAATGAGAAAGCTTCCCTGGTTGGAGCACGGAACCTCAGGCCAGGCCTGTGGCCCTCCCTGTCGTTGTGTTTGGCGTATTGAGGTTCTTGAGTGCCTGGTGGGTCTGGAGCAGTCGGTGGGGCTGGCTGGGGTTGGACATTGGCGGAAGGGGGCTGATGGATTAGGCCTCAGGGGTGCCCATGTCAGCTCATCTACTGCAGCTTCTGGCACAGTGTTTGCACTAAGTGGGTCATCGTGGAGTGGGGTTAGGAACGAGTGCTGCATTTAAGCCTGCGTGGTGACTGCTGGCCTGGAGAGGAAAGTAAGGCATTATGAGGACATGTCCTTTGTGATGTCGTGGGATGGGCTGTCATCATTGGGTTGCAGATTCTGGCCACGGCTTCCCAAGCACGTGTCCTGTTCGGGGTGGGCTGGCGTCAGCTGCGTATTAAGGGGATGGCTTTGGCATTTCATGAGGATTCGGTGAGGTAGGTAACCTGTGATGAGTTGAGATTCCGTTGCTGGAGGGATGACTCCCAAAGGGTGTCTTGCGGGACCTAGAGAAGATAGACATGCTGAGGCGTCTGTGCCCCTCTTCTTGAGGATAGGTGAGTTATGTGAACATGCCCTTTGGCTGCTTTGTCCCTTGTTTGGGAATGTGCCAAGTGAAAGTTTTTCTCCCGGAGGGCATGATGCAGCCGACCCGTGTGTCATGCAGGCCTTTCGAACAGCCAGAAGTTTACGCGGGGCAGAGATGGGGGCACTGTTGCTATGCTAGGTGCGCTGCCATGGACAGGCACTATGCCCTTTCAGAGTTAGAGGTCCCCTCGCGTGGCAGAGGTCTTCTGTTGGAAGTCTGTCTGTGGTCCTCGGGGACAGTGCTTTTGATCTCTGCAAGGTCCTTAGTAGTGTCGCTGTGGCAGTGGAGAAGTGCCAGAATGCATGGGGTGGGATCGGCGTCATCAAAGCAGACATGTATGTGGTCTGTCTTCCTTGGTGTACAGTGACCCCGTGTTCGCATGATGTCTGTGACTTCAAGTAAGGTCGAGTTGCCCTGAGGGCAGGAGGAGGGCACTTCGGACGAGGCTGTCAAAAATTTGAGCATTTCCTCCAGGTTCAGGGCCGAGAAACCTGCCGGCTGGGCGCTGGTGAGACGTGGCCGGGAAGATGGTCTAGTTTCTGCTGTGGGGTTCCAACCTGGATTATGGTTGCTGAATCCTACCACTTCCCGTGGTGGGCATACCCACGGGTCCACAGAACATGATTTGTCCTATTTGGCGAGAATTGGCTTTTGGGCCAAATATCGTTAGCCCCTTGAGTGGAGCCAGGCTGCATCTTGCCTGTAGCCATCTTCAGGTTGGTTTCAGTCCACCCATAGGAGTTTCCCTTGCTTCCGGAAGCACTGGGAGTGGCCCAAGTGCACATCAGATGTGCTGTTAGCTGGCAGGATGTCCATGTCCACACTCATGTGACACCCACGGCCGGTAGGCAGGTCTCATCTAGGTTCGTCCTTTGGTCAGAAGGCATGGCTATGCGAGAGCGGGGGTCTGTGACCTATTTCTACAGCTCCTGGGGGTCACAGTTCTCATAAGGCTCTTGCAGCTCACAGGGGTCTTTCTTTTTCTGTTGGGAGTCCAACCAGGTTGTTGTGTATAATCTCTGGTATTAACAATTGGAGGCCTCTGCAGAGGGCCACAGGGACACACAGAGAGCAAGATGCGTTTTCAGAGGCACACGCAGGAACCCACAATCGCGTCCTCGTGCGCAGTCGCAGTCACACACGCCCACGCACGTGAATACACACATACAGCGTCTCACACACTGGCCAATGTACATGCCTAACTTCCTGCAGACATGCTGTGAGACACAAAACAATAATCGGTGAGGGATAGAGGTCCTTGGGAAGCAGGTTCAGAGCAGAAGCCCAGGTAAAGATTCGCATGGATCATGTTCCCTGAGGACCTCGGTCCACTTCTGAAGCCTCTGTTATTTCTGTCCACTTCTCAGGTGTAGTTGCTCGGCAAGGCCGGCTGTCGGCAAGACGAAGATGACCTTCGCGTACTCTGATGACTGGATGAGCTAAGGAAAACTGGAAAAAGTGAGGCGGGCGCATACTGCTGAGCATGGCCGTAGATAACTCAGGACGGTAGGCATTCACTCACCCTAAGATGTGCCATTCTATATTAGGTTTTCCTCAGATGGGCCCAATGGCTGCAAGAGTGGATTGATGTTTGCTTTTGCTGAGTGGTCTGAGGACTGTGGATTCCCCAGGCTGTTGGAGTACTCCAGGGTAATGTCTCCTCTGCAGAGCCCCATGGCCTGCCCGGTTATGTTCTGCAGCTTCCCAGCATGTATTCGGATCGATGATGACACCCTTGTATGCATTCCTTGGAAAATGTGAACAAAATGAGTTAGAACACTCTACAGTCTCCTTATCGAAACTGAGGTCCAGCACGTTTCCTCTCTCGGGGTTAGGGCACAGTGAGGAGTGAGGGTCATCATCCCCTCCTGACATACATGCAAATACCACCCAGTACTCCAGCATTGGAGGGGTTTCTGTCTGAGGGTGGACCGTGTCTGCACGTAAACTGGGTCGTCTGTGAACCCCAGGTCCCTGGTGAAAGGCCGATGAGGGAATGTGAGGGGGCAGGCTCACCTGCTGATCTTCAGAGGCAGAGTGTGGGCTGAGGTAGGTGCAGTGAGCTTGCAGTTTGGGAGGTGTGTTTTGGCCAGTGTCGTGGTTTTTTTGTGCCGCTTTGGGGGTTAATTCTGGAAGTCAAAATGAGAAAGCTTCCCTGGTTGGAGCCCGGAGACTCAGGCCAGGCCTGTGGCCCTCCCTGTTTTTGCGTTTGTCATGGTGAAGTTCTTGAGTGCCCAGTGGGGCTGGAGCAGTGGGTGTGTGGGGGCTGGCGTTGGGCATCGGCGCAAGGGGGCTGATGGATTAGGCCTCGGTGTTGCGCTTGTCAGCTCCTGTATTGCAATTCCTGGCACGGTGTTTTCGCCCCGTGGGTCATCGTGGAGTGGGGTGAGATACGAGTGTTGCATTTAAGCCTGCGCCGTGGCTGATGGTCTGGACAGGAAGGTAAGGCATGATAAGGACAGGTCCTACGTGATGTTGTGGCATGGGCTGTCATCATTGGGTTGCAGGCTCTGGCCTCGGCTTCTCAAGGATTTGTCACGTACTTGATGGGCTGGCATCACCTGCCTATGGAGAGGATGACTTTGGCGGTTCATGAGGATGCGATGAGGTAGGTAACCTGTGTAGACTTGTTGTGATCCCGTTGCCGGAGAAATGATTCCCAAAGGGTGTCTTGCGTAACCTAGAAAAGATCGATATGCTGAGGAGTGTGTGCCGGCCTTCTCGGGGTAGGTGAGGTATGCGAACATGCCCTTTGGCCACTTTGTTCCCTAGTTTGGGAATGTGCAAAGCGAAAGTGTTTTTCCCGGAAGGCGTGACGCGGCCGGCCCATGAGGTACGGATGCCTATCTAACAGCCAGAGGTTTATCCGAAGCAGTCCGTTGGCATGGTAGAGATGGGCGCGCTGTTGTGATGCCAGGTGCGCTGACCTTGACAGCCACTGTGCCCTTACTGGCTTCCAGGTCCCCTCTCATGGCAGAGGTCTTCCGTTGGAAGTTTGTCTGTGGTCCTCGGGGACAGTGCTTTTGATCTCTGTGAGGTCCTCGGTAGTATCGCTATGGCAGTGGAGAAGTGCCAGGATGCATGGTGTGGGTTCGGCATCGTCAAAGCAGACATGCTTGTGGTTTGTCTTCCCTGGTGTATAGTGTCCCCGTGTTCGCATGTTATCTGTGGCTTCCAGTAGGGTCGAGTTGCCGTGTGGGCAGGAGGAGGGCAGTGAGGACAAGGTTGCTCAGTGTTTGAGCGTTTCCTCGGGATTCAGGGCTCTGAATCCTGCCGAGGGGGGGCTGGCCGAGACGTGGCTGGAAAGGTGGCCTGGTTTCTGCCGTGGGGTTTGAACCTGGGTCATGGTTGCTGAAGACCACCTCTTGCCGTGGTGGGCATTCCAACAGGTCCACAGAAAGTGATTTGGCCTAGTTGGCGAGAAGTCACACTTGGGCTGAAGTCCATTAGACCCTTGAGAGGTGCCGGGTTGCATCTTGCCTATAGCCAGCTGCAGGTCATTGTCAACGCCATCCATGGGAAGTTCCCTTGCTTCCAAAAGCGCTGGGAGTGACCCCTAGTGCTCATCAGGTGTGTTAGTAGCTAGCAGGGTCTGTAGGTCCACGTAGATGTGGCCACTCACGGCTGGGAGGCAGATCTCCTCGAGTGTTTGTGCTTTGGTCAGAAGGCATGGCTGTGGGATAGCGGGAGTCTGTGGCCTATTTCAACAGCCTCTGGGGGTCAAAGTTCTCATGTGGCTTCTTGAAGCTGGTAGGGATGTTTCTCCATTCAGTGGGGTGGTCCAAAGCCAGGGTACTGTGTATAACCTGTGACTTTTACTATTCAGTGTCACTGCAGAGGGCCTCAAGGACACACAAAGACCAGGACGGGGATGCAGAGGCTGACACAGAAACCCACAAGCGCATCATCGTGCCTAGTCATAGTCACGCACGCGCACACGCAGGAACACACACATACACCCTCACACACAACGGCCAACGTACATGCCTAACTTCCTGCAGTCATGCTGTCAGACACACTTTCAGTTCTTGGTAAGGGATAGGGGTCCTTGTGAAGCAGGTTCAGGGCTCCAGCCCAGGTAAATGTTCGCATAAATCATGTTCTCTAAGGACCCAGGTTCACTTCTGAATCCTGCGTGATTTCCGTCCACATCTCAGGTGCAGTTTCTTGGCAAGGCTGGCCGTCAGCAAAGACAAGAGGACGTTTGCGTGGGCTGACGACTGGAGGTGCTGAGGAGAACTGGAAAAAGTGAGGCGGGCCCACGTTTCCGAGCGTGGACGTGGATATTTCAGGATGGTAGGCATTCAACCACCACAACGTGTGTCATTGGATATTAGGTTTTCCTCTGACGGCCCCAGTGGCTGCGAGAGTAGATTGACTGTTGCTCTTGCAGAGTGGCCTGAGGGCTGTGGATTCCCCAGTGTTTTGGAGTACTACGAGGTCATGGCTCCTCTGCAGACCCGCATGGCATGCCCGGTTGTGTTGTGCAGCGTCCCAGCACGTGCTTGGATCGATGATGACACCCTTGTATGCATTCCTTGGAAAATCTGAACAAAATGAGTGAGAACACTCTACCGTCTCCTCATCGAGTCTGAGGTCCGGCACGTTTCCTCTCTCGGGTGTTTCAGACAGTGAGGAGTGAGGGCCAGTGTCCCCTACTGACATGCATGCAAACACCACCCAGGGCTCCAGACTTGGAGGGGCTACTGTCTGAGGTTCGACTGTGTCTGCCCGTAAGCTGGGTCATGTATGAAGAATATCAGGTCGCTGCTAGAAGACCGTTAAGGGAATGCGAGTGGGAAGGCTCTCGTGATGGTCTTCAGAGTTGGATTGTGTGCAGGTGTAGGCCCAGTGAGCTTGCAGCTTGGAAAGGTGTGCTTTGGCCGGGATCACGCTTTGTGCACGCCGCTTGGGTGGTTAATTCTGGAAGCCAAAATGTGCAAGCTTCCCTGATTGGAGCATGGAGCCTCAGGCCAGGCCTGTGTGGCCCTCCCTGTCCTTGAGTTTGGCGCGTTGAGGTTCTTGAGTGCCCGGTGGGGCTGGAGCAGTGGGTGGGTGTGGGCTGGGGTTGGACGTTGGCGGAAGGGGGCTGATGGATTAGGCCTCGGTGGTGCCCACGTCAGCTCATCTACTGCAGCTTCTGGCACAGTGTTTGCACTAAGTGGGTCATCGTGGAGTGGGGTTAGGAACGCGTGCTGCATTTAAGCCTGCGTGGTGACTGCTGGCCTGGAGAGGAAAGTAAGGCATTATGAGGACATGTCCTTTGTGATGTCGTGGGATGGGCTGTCATCATTGGGTTGCAGATTCTGGCCACGGCTTCCCAAGCACGTGTCCTGTTCGGGGTGGGCTGGCATCAGCTGCCTATGAAGGGGATGGCTTTGGCATTTCATGAGGATTCGGTGAGGTAGGTAACCTGTGATGAGTTGAGATTCCGTTGCTGGAGGGATGACTCCCAAAGGGTGTCTTGCGGGACCTAGAGAAGATGGACATGCTGAGGCATTTGTGCTGGCCTCCTTGGAGGAAGGTGAGTTATGCAAACAGGCCCTTTGGCCGCTTTGTCCCATGTTTGGGAATGTGCAAAGTGAAAGTTTTTCTCCCAGAGGGCGTGATGCGGCCGGCCCGTGTGTCATGCAGGCCTTTCGAACAGCCAGAAGTTTACGCGGGGCAGAGATGGGGGCACTGTTGCTATGCTAGGTGAGCTGCCGTGGACAGGCACTGTGCCCTTTCAGACTTACAGGTCCCCTCGCGTGGCAGAGGTCTTCTGTTGGAAGTCTGTCTGTGGTTCTCGGGGACAGTGCTTTTGATCTCTGTAAGGTCCTTGGTAGTGTCACTGTGGCAGTGGAGAAGTGCCAGAATGCATGGGGTGGGGTCGGCGTCATTAAAGCAGACATGTATGTGGTCTGTCTTCCTTGGTGTACAGTGACCCCGTGTTCGCATGATGTCTGTGGCTTCAAGTAAGGTCGAGTTGCCCTGCGGGCAGGAGGAGGGCACTTCGGACGAGGCTGTCAAGTATTTGAGCGTTTCCTCCGGTTTCAGGGCCGAGAAACCTGCCGGCTGGGCGCTGGCGAGGTGTGGCCGGGAAGATGATCTAGTTTCGCCGTGGGGTTCCAACCTGGGTTATGGGTGCTTAAGCCCACCACTTCCCATGTTGGGCATACACACGGGTCCACGGAACACGATTTGGCCTAGTTGGCGAGAATTGGCATTTGGGCCAAATTTCGTTAGGCCCTTGAGTGGTGCCAGGCTGCATCTTGCCTGTAGCCATCTGCAGGTTGGTTTCAGCCCACCCATAGGAGGTTCCCTTGCTTCCGGAAGCACTGGGAGTGGCCCAAGTGCACATCAGATGTGCTGTTAGCTGGCAGGATGTCCATGTCCACAGACATGTGACACCCACGGGTGGTAGGCAGGTCTCATCTAGGTTCGTGCTTTGGTCAGAAGGCATGGCTGTGGGAGAGCGGGAGTCCGTGGCCTATTTCTACAGCTCCTGTGGGGTCACAGTTCGCATGCGGCTCTTGCAGCTCACAGGAGTCTTTCTTTATCTGTTGGGAGTCCAACCAGGGTGTTGTGTATAAACTCTGGTATTTACTGTTGGAGGCCTCTGCAGAGGGCCACAGGGACACACAGAGAGCAAGACGTGTTTTCAGAGGCACACACAGGACCCCACAATCGCGTCATCGTGCACAGTCGGAGTCACACACGCCCACGCGCGTGAATACACACACACAGCGTCTCACACACTGGCCAATGTACGTGCCTAACTTCCTGCAGACATGCTGTGAGACACAAATCAATACTCGGTAAGAGATAATAGGTCCTTGGGAAGCAGGTTCAGAGCAGAAGCCCAGGTAAAGATTCGCATGGATCATGTTCCCTGAGGACCTCGGTCCACTTCTGAAGCCTCTGTTATTTCTGTCCACTTCTCAGGTGTAGTTGCTCGGCAAGGCCGGCTGTCGGCAAGACGAAGATGACCTTCGCGTACTCTGATGACTGGATGTGCTAAGAAAACTGGAAAAAGTGAGGCGAGTGCATGTTGCTGAGCATGGCTGTGGATAACTCAGGACGGTAGGCATTCACTCACCCTAAGATGTGCCATTCTATATTAGGTTTTCCTCAGATGGGCCCAATGGCTGCAAGAGTGGATTGATTGTTGCTTTTGCTGAGTGGCCTGAGGACTGTGGATTCCCCAGACTGTTGGAGTACTCCAGGGTAATGGCTCCTGTGCAGAGCCCCGCGGCAGCCCGGTTATGTTCTACAGCTTCCCAGCAGAGCTTGCATCAATGACGACACCCTTGTATGCATTCCTTGGAAAATGTGAACAAAATGAGTGAGAACACTCTACCGTCTCCTCATCGAAACTGAGGTCCAGCGCGTTTCCTCTCTCGGGGGTAGGGCACAGTTAGGTGTGAGGGCCATCGTGCCCTCCTGACATGATGCAAACACCACCCAGGTCTCCAGCTTTGGAGGGGTTTCTGTCTGAGAGTGGACCGTGTCTGCACATAAACTGGGTCGTCTATGAATCCCAGGCCCCCGCTGAAAGGCCGATGAGGGAATTTGAGGGGGCAGGCTCAACTGCTGATCTTCAGAGTGGGAGTGTGGACTGGGGTAGGCCCATTGAGCTTGCAGCTTGGGAGGTGTGTTTTGGCCAGTGTCAGGGTTTGTGCGTGCCACTTTGGGGGTTGATTCTGGAAGCCAAAATGAGAAAGCTTCCCTGGTTGGAGCACGGAACCTCAGGCCAGGCCTGTGGCCCTCCCTGTCGTTGTGTTTGGCGTATTGAGGTTCTTGAGTGCCTGGTGGGTCTGGAGCAGTCGGTGGGGCTGGCTGGGGTTGGACATTGGCGGAAGGGGGCTGATGGATTAGGCCTCAGGGGTGCCCATGTCAGCTCATCTACTGCAGCTTCTGGCACAGTGTTTGCACTAAGTGGGTCATCGTGGAGTGGGGTTAGGAACGAGTGCTGCATTTAAGCCTGCGTGGTGACTGCTGGCCTGGAGAGGAAAGTAAGGCATTATGAGGACATGTCCTTTGTGATGTCGTGGGATGGGCTGTCATCATTGGGTTGCAGATTCTGGCCACGGCTTCCCAAGCACGTGTCCTGTTCGGGGTGGGCTGGCGTCAGCTGCGTATTAAGGGGATGGCTTTGGCATTTCATGAGGATTCGGTGAGGTAGGTAACCTGTGATGAGTTGAGATTCCGTTGCTGGAGGGATGACTCCCAAAGGGTGTCTTGCGGGACCTAGAGAAGATAGACATGCTGAGGCGTCTGTGCCCCTCTTCTTGAGGATAGGTGAGTTATGTGAACATGCCCTTTGGCCGCTTTGTCCCTTGTTTGGGAATGTGCCAAGTGAAAGTTTTTCTCCCGGAGGGCATGATGCAGCCGACCCGTGTGTCATGCAGGCCTTTCGAACAGCCAGAAGTTTACGCGGGGCAGAGATGGGGACACTGTTGCTATGCTAGGTGCGCTGCCATGGACAGGCACTATGCCCTTTCAGAGTTAGAGGTCCCCTCGCGTGGCAGAGGTCTTCTGTTGGAAGTCTGTCTGTGGTCCTCGGGGACAGTGCTTTTGATCTCTGCAAGGTCCTTAGTAGTGTCGCTGTGGCAGTGGAGAAGTGCCAGAATGCATGGGGTGGGATCGGCGTCATCAAAGCAGACATGTATGTGGTCTGTCTTCCTTGGTGTACAGTGACCCCGTGTTCGCATGATGTCTGTGACTTCAAGTAAGGTCGAGTTGCCCTGAGGGCAGGAGGAGGGCACTTCGGACGAGGCTGTCAAAAATTTGAGCATTTCCTCCAGGTTCAGGGCCGAGAAACCTGCCGGCTGGGCGCTGGTGAGACGTGGCCGGGAAGATGGTCTAGTTTCTGCTGTGGGGTTCCAACCTGGATTATGGTTGCTGAATCCTACCACTTCCCGTGGTGGGCATACCCACGGGTCCACAGAACATGATTTGTCCTATTTGGCGAGAATTGGCTTTGGGCCAAATATCGTTAGCCCCTTGAGTGGAGCCAGGCTGCATCTTGCCTGTAGCCATCTTCAGGTTGGTTTCAGTCCACCCATAGGAGTTTCCCTTGCTTCCGGAAGCACTGGGAGTGGCCCAAGTGCACATCAGATGTGCTGTTAGCTGGCAGGATGTCCATGTCCACACTCATGTGACACCCACGGCCGGTAGGCAGGTCTCATCTAGGTTCGTCCTTTGGTCAGAAGGCATGGCTATGTGAGAGCGGGGGTCTGTGGCCTATTTCTACAGCTCCTGGGGGTCACAGTTCTCATAAGGCTCTTGCAGCTCACAGGGGTCTTTCTTTTTCTGTTGGGAGTCCAACCAGGTTGTTGTGTATAATCTCTGGTATTAACAATTGGAGGCCTCTGCAGAGGGCCACAGGGACACACAGAGAGCAAGATGCGTTTTCAGAGGCACACGCAGGAACCCACAATCGCGTCCTCGTGCGCAGTCGCAGTCACACACGCCCACGCACGTGAATACACACATACAGCGTCTCACACACTGGCCAATGTACATGCCTAACTTCCTGCAGACATGCTGTGAGACACAAAACAATAATCGGTGAGGGATAGAGGTCCTTGGGAAGCAGGTTCAGAGCAGAAGCCCAGGTAAAGATTCGCATGGATCATGTTCCCTGAGGACCTCGGTCCACTTCTGAAGCCTCTGTTATTTCTGTCCACTTCTCAGGTGTAGTTGCTCGGCAAGGCCGGCTGTCGGCAAGACGAAGATGACCTTCGCGTACTCTGATGACTGGATGAGCTAAGGAAAACTGGAAAAAGTGAGGCGGGCGCATACTGCTGAGCATGGCCGTAGATAACTCAGGACGGTAGGCATTCACTCACCCTAAGATGTGCCATTCTATATTAGGTTTTCCTCAGATGGGCCCAATGGCTGCAAGAGTGGATTGATGTTTGCTTTTGCTGAGTGGTCTGAGGACTGTGGATTCCCCAGGCTGTTGGAGTACTCCAGGGTAATGTCTCCTCTGCAGAGCCCCATGGCCTGCCCGGTTATGTTCTGCAGCTTCCCAGCATGTATTCGGATCGATGATGACACCCTTGTATGCATTCCTTGGAAAATGTGAACAAAATGAGTTAGAACACTCTACAGTCTCCTTATCGAAACTGAGGTCCAGCACGTTTCCTCTCTCGGGGTTAGGGCACAGTGAGGAGTGAGGGTCATCATCCCCTCCTGACATACATGCAAATACCACCCAGTACTCCAGCATTGGAGGGGTTTCTGTCTGAGGGTGGACCGTGTCTGCACGTAAACTGGGTCGTCTGTGAACCCCAGGTCCCTGGTGAAAGGCCGATGAGGGAATGTGAGGGGGCAGGCTCACCTGCTGATCTTCAGAGGCAGAGTGTGGGCTGAGGTAGGTGCAGTGAGCTTGCAGTTTGGGAGGTGTGTTTTGGCCAGTGTCGTGGTTTTTTTGTGCCGCTTTGGGGGTTAATTCTGGAAGTCAAAATGAGAAAGCTTCCCTGGTTGGAGCCCGGAGACTCAGGCCAGGCCTGTGGCCCTCCCTGTTTTTGCGTTTGTCATGGTGAAGTTCTTGAGTGCCCAGTGGGGCTGGAGCAGTGGGTGTGTGGGGGCTGGCGTTGGGCATCGGCGCAAGGGGGCTGATGGATTAGGCCTCGGTGTTGCGCTTGTCAGCTCCTGTATTGCAATTCCTGGCACGGTGTTTTCGCCCCGTGGGTCATCGTGGAGTGGGGTGAGATACGAGTGTTGCATTTAAGCCTGCGCCGTGGCTGATGGTCTGGACAGGAAGGTAAGGCATGATAAGGACAGGTCCTACGTGATGTTGTGGCATGGGCTGTCATCATTGGGTTGCAGGCTCTGGCCTCGGCTTCTCAAGGATTTGTCACGTACTTGATGGGCTGGCATCACCTGCCTATGGAGAGGATGACTTTGGCGGTTCATGTGGATGCGATGAGGTAGGTAACCTGTGTAGACTTGTTGTGATCCCGTTGCCGGAGAAATGATTCCCAAAGGGTGTCTTGCGTAACCTAGAAAAGATCGATATGCTGAGGAGTGTGTGCCGGCCTTCTCGGGGTAGGTGAGGTATGCGAACATGCCCTTTGGCCACTTTGTTCCCTAGTTTGGGAATGTGCAAAGCGAAAGTGTTTTTCCCGGAAGGCGTGACGCGGCCGGCCCATGAGGTACGGATGCCTATCTAACAGCCAGAGGTTTATCCGAAGCAGTCCGTTGGCATGGTAGAGATGGGCGCGCTGTTGTGATGCCAGGTGCGCTGACCTTGACAGCCACTGTGCCCTTACTGGCTTCCAGGTCCCCTCTCATGGCAGAGGTCTTCCGTTGGAAGTTTGTCTGTGGTCCTCGGGGACAGTGCTTTTGATCTCTGTGAGGTCCTCGGTAGTATCGCTATGGCAGTGGAGAAGTGCCAGGATGCATGGTGTGGGTTCGGCATCGTCAAAGCAGACATGCTTGTGGTTTGTCTTCCCTGGTGTATAGTGTCCCCGTGTTCGCATGTTATCTGTGGCTTCCAGTAGGGTCGAGTTGCCGTGTGGGCAGGAGGAGGGCAGTGAGGACAAGGTTGCTCAGTGTTTGAGCGTTTCCTCGGGATTCAGGGCTCTGAATCCTGCCGAGGGGGGGCTGGCCGAGACGTGGCTGGAAAGGTGGCCTGGTTTCTGCCGTGGGGTTTGAACCTGGGTCATGGTTGCTGAAGACCACCTCTTGCCGTGGTGGGCATTCCAACAGGTCCACAGAAAGTGATTTGGCCTAGTTGGCGAGAAGTCACACTTGGGCTGAAGTCCATTAGACCCTTGAGAGGTGCCGGGTTGCATCTTGCCTATAGCCAGCTGCAGGTCATTGTCAACGCCATCCATGGGAAGTTCCCTTGCTTCCAAAAGCGCTGGGAGTGACCCCTAGTGCTCATCAGGTGTGTTAGTAGCTAGCAGGGTCTGTAGGTCCACGTAGATGTGGCCACTCACGGCTGGGAGGCAGATCTCCTCGAGTGTTTGTGCTTTGGTCAGAAGGCATGGCTGTGGGATAGCGGGAGTCTGTGGCCTATTTCAACAGCCTCTGGGGGTCAAAGTTCTCATGTGGCTTCTTGAAGCTGGTAGGGATGTTTCTCCATTCAGTGGGGTGGTCCAAAGCCAGGGTACTGTGTATAACCTGTGACTTTTACTATTCAGTGTCACTGCAGAGGGCCTCAAGGACACACAAAGACCAGGACGGGGATGCAGAGGCTGACACAGAAACCCACAAGCGCATCATCGTGCCTAGTCATAGTCACGCACGCGCACACGCAGGAACACACACATACACCCTCACACACAACGGCCAACGTACATGCCTAACTTCCTGCAGTCATGCTGTCAGACACACTTTCAGTTCTTGGTAAGGGATAGGGGTCCTTGTGAAGCAGGTTCAGGGCTCCAGCCCAGGTAAATGTTCGCATAAATCATGTTCTCTAAGGACCCAGGTTCACTTCTGAATCCTGCGTGATTTCCGTCCACATCTCAGGTGCAGTTTCTTGGCAAGGCTGGCCGTCAGCAAAGACAAGAGGACGTTTGCGTGGGCTGACGACTGGAGGTGCTGAGGAGAACTGGAAAAAGTGAGGCGGGCCCACGTTTCCGAGCGTGGACGTGGATATTTCAGGATGGTAGGCATTCAACCACCACAACGTGTGTCATTGGATATTAGGTTTTCCTCTGACGGCCCCAGTGGCTGCGAGAGTAGATTGACTGTTGCTCTTGCAGAGTGGCCTGAGGGCTGTGGATTCCCCAGGGTTTTGGAGTACTACGAGGTCATGGCTCCTCTGCAGACCCGCATGGCATGCCCGGTTGTGTTGTGCAGCGTCCCAGCACGTGCTTGGATCGATGATGACACCCTTGTATGCATTCCTTGGAAAATCTGAACAAAATGAGTGAGAACACTCTACCGTCTCCTCATCGAGTCTGAGGTCCGGCACGTTTCCTCTCTCGGGTGTTTCAGACAGTGAGGAGTGAGGGCCAGTGTCCCCTACTGACATGCATGCAAACACCACCCAGGGCTCCAGACTTGGAGGGGCTACTGTCTGAGGTTCGACTGTGTCTGCCCGTAAGCTGGGTCATGTATGAAGAATATCAGGTCGCTGCTAGAAGACCGTTAAGGGAATGCGAGTGGGAAGGCTCTCGTGATGGTCTTCAGAGTTGGATTGTGTGCAGGTGTAGGCCCAGTGAGCTTGCAGCTTGGAAAGGTGTGCTTTGGCCGGGATCACGCTTTGTGCACGCCGCTTGGGTGGTTAATTCTGGAAGCCAAAATGTGCAAGCTTCCCTGATTGGAGCATGGAGCCTCAGGCCAGGCCTGTGTGGCCCTCCCTGTCCTTGAGTTTGGCGCGTTGAGGTTCTTGAGTGCCCGGTGGGGCTGGAGCAGTGGGTGGGTGTGGGCTGGGGTTGGACGTTGGCGGAAGGGGGCTGATGGATTAGGCCTCGGTGGTGCCCACGTCAGCTCATCTACTGCAGCTTCTGGCACAGTGTTTGCACTAAGTGGGTCATCGTGGAGTGGGGTTAGGAACGCGTGCTGCATTTAAGCCTGCGTGGTGACTGCTGGCCTGGAGAGGAAAGTAAGGCATTATGAGGACATGTCCTTTGTGATGTCGTGGGATGGGCTGTCATCATTGGGTTGCAGATTCTGGCCACGGCTTCCCAAGCACGTGTCCTGTTCGGGGTGGGCTGGCATCAGCTGCCTATGAAGGGGATGGCTTTGGCATTTCATGAGGATTCGGTGAGGTAGGTAACCTGTGATGAGTTGAGATTCCGTTGCTGGAGGGATGACTCCCAAAGGGTGTCTTGCGGGACCTAGAGAAGATGGACATGCTGAGGCATTTGTGCTGGCCTCCTTGGAGGAAGGTGAGTTATGCAAACAGGCCCTTTGGCCGCTTTGTCCCATGTTTGGGAATGTGCAAAGTGAAAGTTTTTCTCCCAGAGGGCGTGATGCGGCCGGCCCGTGTGTCATGCAGGCCTTTCGAACAGCCAGAAGTTTACGCGGGGCAGAGATGGGGGCACTGTTGCTATGCTAGGTGAGCTGCCGTGGACAGGCACTGTGCCCTTTCAGACTTACAGGTCCCCTCGCGTGGCAGAGGTCTTCTGTTGGAAGTCTGTCTGTGGTTCTCGGGGACAGTGCTTTTGATCTCTGTAAGGTCCTTGGTAGTGTCACTGTGGCAGTGGAGAAGTGCCAGAATGCATGGGGTGGGGTCGGCGTCATTAAAGCAGACATGTATGTGGTCTGTCTTCCTTGGTGTACAGTGACCCCGTGTTCGCATGATGTCTGTGGCTTCAAGTAAGGTCGAGTTGCCCTGCGGGCAGGAGGAGGGCACTTAGGACGAGGCTGTCAAGTATTTGAGCGTTTCCTCCGGTTTCAGGGCCGAGAAACCTGCCGGCTGGGCGCTGGCGAGGTGTGGCCGGGAAGATGATCTAGTTTCGCCGTGGGGTTCCAACCTGGGTTATGGGTGCTTAAGCCCACCACTTCCCATGTTGGGCATACACACGGGTCCACGGAACACGATTTGGCCTAGTTGGCGAGAATTGGCATTTGGGCCAAATTTCGTTAGGCCCTTGAGTGGTGCCAGGCTGCATCTTGCCTGTAGCCATCTGCAGGTTGGTTTCAGCCCACCCATAGGAGGTTCCCTTGCTTCCGGAAGCACTGGGAGTGGCCCAAGTGCACATCAGATGTGCTGTTAGCTGGCAGGATGTCCATGTCCACAGACATGTGACACCCACGGGTGGTAGGCAGGTCTCATCTAGGTTCGTGCTTTGGTCAGAAGGCATGGCTGTGGGAGAGCGGGAGTCCGTGGCCTATTTCTACAGCTCCTGTGGGGTCACAGTTCGCATGCGGCTCTTGCAGCTCACAGGAGTCTTTCTTTATCTGTTGGGAGTCCAACCAGGGTGTTGTGTATAAACTCTGGTATTTACTGTTGGAGGCCTCTGCAGAGGGCCACAGGGACACACAGAGAGCAAGACGTGTTTTCAGAGGCACACACAGGACCCCACAATCGCGTCATCGTGCACAGTCGGAGTCACACACGCCCACGCGCGTGAATACACACACACAGCGTCTCACACACTGGCCAATGTACGTGCCTAACTTCCTGCAGACATGCTGTGAGACACAAATCAATACTCGGTAAGAGATAATAGGTCCTTGGGAAGCAGGTTCAGAGCAGAAGCCCAGGTAAAGATTCGCATGGATCATGTTCCCTGAGGACCTCGGTCCACTTCTGAAGCCTCTGTTATTTCTGTCCACTTCTCAGGTGTAGTTGCTCGGCAAGGCCGGCTGTCGGCAAGACGAAGATGACCTTCGCGTACTCTGATGACTGGATGTGCTAAGAAAACTGGAAAAAGTGAGGCGAGTGCATGTTGCTGAGCATGGCTGTGGATAACTCAGGACGGTAGGCATTCACTCACCCTAAGATGTGCCATTCTATATTAGGTTTTCCTCAGATGGGCCCAATGGCTGCAAGAGTGGATTGATTGTTGCTTTTGCTGAGTGGCCTGAGGACTGTGGATTCCCCAGACTGTTGGAGTACTCCAGGGTAATGGCTCCTGTGCAGAGCCCCGCGGCAGCCCGGTTATGTTCTACAGCTTCCCAGCAGAGCTTGCATCAATGACGACACCCTTGTATGCATTCCTTGGAAAATGTGAACACAATGAGTGAGAACACTCTACCGTCTCCTCATCGAAACTGAGGTCCAGCGCGTTTCCTCTCTCGGGGGTAGGGCACAGTTAGGTGTGAGGGCCATCGTGCCCTCCTGACATGATGCAAACACCACCCAGGTCTCCAGCTTTGGAGGGGTTTCTGTCTGAGAGTGGACCGTGTCTGCACATAAACTGGGTCGTCTATGAATCCCAGGCCCCCGCTGAAAGGCCGATGAGGGAATTTGAGGGGGCAGGCTCAACTGCTGATCTTCAGAGTGGGAGTGTGGACTGGGGTAGGCCCATTGAGCTTGCAGCTTGGGAGGTGTGTTTTGGCCAGTGTCAGGGTTTGTGCGTGCCACTTTGGGGGTTGATTCTGGAAGCCAAAATGAGAAAGCTTCCCTGGTTGGAGCACGGAACCTCAGGCCAGGCCTGTGGCCCTCCCTGTCGTTGTGTTTGGCGTATTGAGGTTCTTGAGTGCCTGGTGGGTCTGGAGCAGTCGGTGGGGCTGGCTGGGGTTGGACATTGGCGGAAGGGGGCTGATGGATTAGGCCTCAGGGGTGCCCATGTCAGCTCATCTACTGCAGCTTCTGGCACAGTGTTTGCACTAAGTGGGTCATCGTGGAGTGGGGTTAGGAACGAGTGCTGCATTTAAGCCTGCGTGGTGACTGCTGGCCTGGAGAGGAAAGTAAGGCATTATGAGGACATGTCCTTTGTGATGTCGTGGGATGGGCTGTCATCATTGGGTTGCAGATTCTGGCCACGGCTTCCCAAGCACGTGTCCTGTTCGGGGTGGGCTGGCGTCAGCTGCGTATTAAGGGGATGGCTTTGGCATTTCATGAGGATTCGGTGAGGTAGGTAACCTGTGATGAGTTGAGATTCCGTTGCTGGAGGGATGACTCCCAAAGGGTGTCTTGCGGGACCTAGAGAAGATAGACATGCTGAGGCGTCTGTGCCCCTCTTCTTGAGGATAGGTGAGTTATGTGAACATGCCCTTTGGCTGCTTTGTCCCTTGTTTGGGAATGTGCCAAGTGAAAGTTTTTCTCCCGGAGGGCATGATGCAGCCGACCCGTGTGTCATGCAGGCCTTTCGAACAGCCAGAAGTTTACGCGGGGCAGAGATGGGGGCACTGTTGCTATGCTAGGTGCGCTGCCATGGACAGGCACTATGCCCTTTCAGAGTTAGAGGTCCCCTCGCGTGGCAGAGGTCTTCTGTTGGAAGTCTGTCTGTGGTCCTCGGGGACAGTGCTTTTGATCTCTGCAAGGTCCTTAGTAGTGTCGCTGTGGCAGTGGAGAAGTGCCAGAATGCATGGGGTGGGATCGGCGTCATCAAAGCAGACATGTATGTGGTCTGTCTTCCTTGGTGTACAGTGACCCCGTGTTCGCATGATGTCTGTGACTTCAAGTAAGGTCGAGTTGCCCTGAGGGCAGGAGGAGGGCACTTCGGACGAGGCTGTCAAAAATTTGAGCATTTCCTCCAGGTTCAGGGCCGAGAAACCTGCCGGCTGGGCGCTGGTGAGACGTGGCCGGGAAGATGGTCTAGTTTCTGCTGTGGGGTTCCAACCTGGATTATGGTTGCTGAATCCTACCACTTCCCGTGGTGGGCATACCCACGGGTCCACAGAACATGATTTGTCCTATTTGGCGAGAATTGGCTTTTGGGCCAAATATCGTTAGCCCCTTGAGTGGAGCCAGGCTGCATCTTGCCTGTAGCCATCTTCAGGTTGGTTTCAGTCCACCCATAGGAGTTTCCCTTGCTTCCGGAAGCACTGGGAGTGGCCCAAGTGCACATCAGATGTGCTGTTAGCTGGCAGGATGTCCATGTCCACACTCATGTGACACCCACGGCCGGTAGGCAGGTCTCATCTAGGTTCGTCCTTTGGTCAGAAGGCATGGCTATGCGAGAGCGGGGGTCTGTGACCTATTTCTACAGCTCCTGGGGGTCACAGTTCTCATAAGGCTCTTGCAGCTCACAGGGGTCTTTCTTTTTCTGTTGGGAGTCCAACCAGGTTGTTGTGTATAATCTCTGGTATTAACAATTGGAGGCCTCTGCAGAGGGCCACAGGGACACACAGAGAGCAAGATGCGTTTTCAGAGGCACACGCAGGAACCCACAATCGCGTCCTCGTGCGCAGTCGCAGTCACACACGCCCACGCACGTGAATACACACATACAGCGTCTCACACACTGGCCAATGTACATGCCTAACTTCCTGCAGACATGCTGTGAGACACAAAACAATAATCGGTGAGGGATAGAGGTCCTTGGGAAGCAGGTTCAGAGCAGAAGCCCAGGTAAAGATTCGCATGGATCATGTTCCCTGAGGACCTCGGTCCACTTCTGAAGCCTCTGTTATTTCTGTCCACTTCTCAGGTGTAGTTGCTCGGCAAGGCCGGCTGTCGGCAAGACGAAGATGACCTTCGCGTACTCTGATGACTGGATGAGCTAAGGAAAACTGGAAAAAGTGAGGCGGGCGCATACTGCTGAGCATGGCCGTAGATAACTCAGGACGGTAGGCATTCACTCACCCTAAGATGTGCCATTCTATATTAGGTTTTCCTCAGATGGGCCCAATGGCTGCAAGAGTGGATTGATGTTTGCTTTTGCTGAGTGGTCTGAGGACTGTGGATTCCCCAGGCTGTTGGAGTACTCCAGGGTAATGTCTCCTCTGCAGAGCCCCATGGCCTGCCCGGTTATGTTCTGCAGCTTCCCAGCATGTATTCGGATCGATGATGACACCCTTGTATGCATTCCTTGGAAAATGTGAACAAAATGAGTTAGAACACTCTACAGTCTCCTTATCGAAACTGAGGTCCAGCACGTTTCCTCTCTCGGGGTTAGGGCACAGTGAGGAGTGAGGGTCATCATCCCCTCCTGACATACATGCAAATACCACCCAGTACTCCAGCATTGGAGGGGTTTCTGTCTGAGGGTGGACCGTGTCTGCACGTAAACTGGGTCGTCTGTGAACCCCAGGTCCCTGGTGAAAGGCCGATGAGGGAATGTGAGGGGGCAGGCTCACCTGCTGATCTTCAGAGGCAGAGTGTGGGCTGAGGTAGGTGCAGTGAGCTTGCAGTTTGGGAGGTGTGTTTTGGCCAGTGTCGTGGTTTTTTTGTGCCGCTTTGGGGGTTAATTCTGGAAGTCAAAATGAGAAAGCTTCCCTGGTTGGAGCCCGGAGACTCAGGCCAGGCCTGTGGCCCTCCCTGTTTTTGCGTTTGTCATGGTGAAGTTCTTGAGTGCCCAGTGGGGCTGGAGCAGTGGGTGTGTGGGGGCTGGCGTTGGGCATCGGCGCAAGGGGGCTGATGGATTAGGCCTCGGTGTTGCGCTTGTCAGCTCCTGTATTGCAATTCCTGGCACGGTGTTTTCGCCCCGTGGGTCATCGTGGAGTGGGGTGAGATACGAGTGTTGCATTTAAGCCTGCGCCGTGGCTGATGGTCTGGACAGGAAGGTAAGGCATGATAAGGACAGGTCCTACGTGATGTTGTGGCATGGGCTGTCATCATTGGGTTGCAGGCTCTGGCCTCGGCTTCTCAAGGATTTGTCACGTACTTGATGGGCTGGCATCACCTGCCTATGGAGAGGATGACTTTGGCGGTTCATGAGGATGCGATGAGGTAGGTAACCTGTGTAGACTTGTTGTGATCCCGTTGCCGGAGAAATGATTCCCAAAGGGTGTCTTGCGTAACCTAGAAAAGATCGATATGCTGAGGAGTGTGTGCCGGCCTTCTCGGGGTAGGTGAGGTATGCGAACATGCCCTTTGGCCACTTTGTTCCCTAGTTTGGGAATGTGCAAAGCGAAAGTGTTTTTCCCGGAAGGCGTGACGCGGCCGGCCCATGAGGTACGGATGCCTATCTAACAGCCAGAGGTTTATCCGAAGCAGTCCGTTGGCATGGTAGAGATGGGCGCGCTGTTGTGATGCCAGGTGCGCTGACCTTGACAGCCACTGTGCCCTTACTGGCTTCCAGGTCCCCTCTCATGGCAGAGGTCTTCCGTTGGAAGTTTGTCTGTGGTCCTCGGGGACAGTGCTTTTGATCTCTGTGAGGTCCTCGGTAGTATCGCTATGGCAGTGGAGAAGTGCCAGGATGCATGGTGTGGGTTCGGCATCGTCAAAGCAGACATGCTTGTGGTTTGTCTTCCCTGGTGTATAGTGTCCCCGTGTTCGCATGTTATCTGTGGCTTCCAGTAGGGTCGAGTTGCCGTGTGGGCAGGAGGAGGGCAGTGAGGACAAGGTTGCTCAGTGTTTGAGCGTTTCCTCGGGATTCAGGGCTCTGAATCCTGCCGAGGGGGGGCTGGCCGAGACGTGGCTGGAAAGGTGGCCTGGTTTCTGCCGTGGGGTTTGAACCTGGGTCATGGTTGCTGAAGACCACCTCTTGCCGTGGTGGGCATTCCAACAGGTCCACAGAAAGTGATTTGGCCTAGTTGGCGAGAAGTCACACTTGGGCTGAAGTCCATTAGACCCTTGAGAGGTGCCGGGTTGCATCTTGCCTATAGCCAGCTGCAGGTCATTGTCAACGCCATCCATGGGAAGTTCCCTTGCTTCCAAAAGCGCTGGGAGTGACCCCTAGTGCTCATCAGGTGTGTTAGTAGCTAGCAGGGTCTGTAGGTCCACGTAGATGTGGCCACTCACGGCTGGGAGGCAGATCTCCTCGAGTGTTTGTGCTTTGGTCAGAAGGCATGGCTGTGGGATAGCGGGAGTCTGTGGCCTATTTCAACAGCCTCTGGGGGTCAAAGTTCTCATGTGGCTTCTTGAAGCTGGTAGGGATGTTTCTCCATTCAGTGGGGTGGTCCAAAGCCAGGGTACTGTGTATAACCTGTGACTTTTACTATTCAGTGTCACTGCAGAGGGCCTCAAGGACACACAAAGACCAGGACGGGGATGCAGAGGCTGACACAGAAACCCACAAGCGCATCATCGTGCCTAGTCATAGTCACGCACGCGCACACGCAGGAACACACACATACACCCTCACACACAACGGCCAACGTACATGCCTAACTTCCTGCAGTCATGCTGTCAGACACACTTTCAGTTCTTGGTAAGGGATAGGGGTCCTTGTGAAGCAGGTTCAGGGCTCCAGCCCAGGTAAATGTTCGCATAAATCATGTTCTCTAAGGACCCAGGTTCACTTCTGAATCCTGCGTGATTTCCGTCCACATCTCAGGTGCAGTTTCTTGGCAAGGCTGGCCGTCAGCAAAGACAAGAGGACGTTTGCGTGGGCTGACGACTGGAGGTGCTGAGGAGAACTGGAAAAAGTGAGGCGGGCCCACGTTTCCGAGCGTGGACGTGGATATTTCAGGATGGTAGGCATTCAACCACCACAACGTGTGTCATTGGATATTAGGTTTTCCTCTGACGGCCCCAGTGGCTGCGAGAGTAGATTGACTGTTGCTCTTGCAGAGTGGCCTGAGGGCTGTGGATTCCCCAGTGTTTTGGAGTACTACGAGGTCATGGCTCCTCTGCAGACCCGCATGGCATGCCCGGTTGTGTTGTGCAGCGTCCCAGCACGTGCTTGGATCGATGATGACACCCTTGTATGCATTCCTTGGAAAATCTGAACAAAATGAGTGAGAACACTCTACCGTCTCCTCATCGAGTCTGAGGTCCGGCACGTTTCCTCTCTCGGGTGTTTCAGACAGTGAGGAGTGAGGGCCAGTGTCCCCTACTGACATGCATGCAAACACCACCCAGGGCTCCAGACTTGGAGGGGCTACTGTCTGAGGTTCGACTGTGTCTGCCCGTAAGCTGGGTCATGTATGAAGAATATCAGGTCGCTGCTAGAAGACCGTTAAGGGAATGCGAGTGGGAAGGCTCTCGTGATGGTCTTCAGAGTTGGATTGTGTGCAGGTGTAGGCCCAGTGAGCTTGCAGCTTGGAAAGGTGTGCTTTGGCCGGGATCACGCTTTGTGCACGCCGCTTGGGTGGTTAATTCTGGAAGCCAAAATGTGCAAGCTTCCCTGATTGGAGCATGGAGCCTCAGGCCAGGCCTGTGTGGCCCTCCCTGTCCTTGAGTTTGGCGCGTTGAGGTTCTTGAGTGCCCGGTGGGGCTGGAGCAGTGGGTGGGTGTGGGCTGGGGTTGGACGTTGGCGGAAGGGGGCTGATGGATTAGGCCTCGGTGGTGCCCACGTCAGCTCATCTACTGCAGCTTCTGGCACAGTGTTTGCACTAAGTGGGTCATCGTGGAGTGGGGTTAGGAACGCGTGCTGCATTTAAGCCTGCGTGGTGACTGCTGGCCTGGAGAGGAAAGTAAGGCATTATGAGGACATGTCCTTTGTGATGTCGTGGGATGGGCTGTCATCATTGGGTTGCAGATTCTGGCCACGGCTTCCCAAGCACGTGTCCTGTTCGGGGTGGGCTGGCATCAGCTGCCTATGAAGGGGATGGCTTTGGCATTTCATGAGGATTCGGTGAGGTAGGTAACCTGTGATGAGTTGAGATTCCGTTGCTGGAGGGATGACTCCCAAAGGGTGTCTTGCGGGACCTAGAGAAGATGGACATGCTGAGGCATTTGTGCTGGCCTCCTTGGAGGAAGGTGAGTTATGCAAACAGGCCCTTTGGCCGCTTTGTCCCATGTTTGGGAATGTGCAAAGTGAAAGTTTTTCTCCCAGAGGGCGTGATGCGGCCGGCCCGTGTGTCATGCAGGCCTTTCGAACAGCCAGAAGTTTACGCGGGGCAGAGATGGGGGCACTGTTGCTATGCTAGGTGAGCTGCCGTGGACAGGCACTGTGCCCTTTCAGACTTACAGGTCCCCTCGCGTGGCAGAGGTCTTCTGTTGGAAGTCTGTCTGTGGTTCTCGGGGACAGTGCTTTTGATCTCTGTAAGGTCCTTGGTAGTGTCACTGTGGCAGTGGAGAAGTGCCAGAATGCATGGGGTGGGGTCGGCGTCATTAAAGCAGACATGTATGTGGTCTGTCTTCCTTGGTGTACAGTGACCCCGTGTTCGCATGATGTCTGTGGCTTCAAGTAAGGTCGAGTTGCCCTGCGGGCAGGAGGAGGGCACTTAGGACGAGGCTGTCAAGTATTTGAGCGTTTCCTCCGGTTTCAGGGCCGAGAAACCTGCCGGCTGGGCGCTGGCGAGGTGTGGCCGGGAAGATGATCTAGTTTCGCCGTGGGGTTCCAACCTGGGTTATGGGTGCTTAAGCCCACCACTTCCCATGTTGGGCATACACACGGGTCCACGGAACACGATTTGGCCTAGTTGGCGAGAATTGGCATTTGGGCCAAATTTCGTTAGGCCCTTGAGTGGTGCCAGGCTGCATCTTGCCTGTAGCCATCTGCAGGTTGGTTTCAGCCCACCCATAGGAGGTTCCCTTGCTTCCGGAAGCACTGGGAGTGGCCCAAGTGCACATCAGATGTGCTGTTAGCTGGCAGGATGTCCATGTCCACAGACATGTGACACCCACGGGTGGTAGGCAGGTCTCATCTAGGTTCGTGCTTTGGTCAGAAGGCATGGCTGTGGGAGAGCGGGAGTCCGTGGCCTATTTCTACAGCTCCTGTGGGGTCACAGTTCGCATGCGGCTCTTGCAGCTCACAGGAGTCTTTCTTTATCTGTTGGGAGTCCAACCAGGGTGTTGTGTATAAACTCTGGTATTTACTGTTGGAGGCCTCTGCAGAGGGCCACAGGGACACACAGAGAGCAAGACGTGTTTTCAGAGGCACACACAGGACCCCACAATCGCGTCATCGTGCACAGTCGGAGTCACACACGCCCACGCGCGTGAATACACACACACAGCGTCTCACACACTGGCCAATGTACGTGCCTAACTTCCTGCAGACATGCTGTGAGACACAAATCAATACTCGGTAAGAGATAATAGGTCCTTGGGAAGCAGGTTCAGAGCAGAAGCCCAGGTAAAGATTCGCATGGATCATGTTCCCTGAGGACCTCGGTCCACTTCTGAAGCCTCTGTTATTTCTGTCCACTTCTCAGGTGTAGTTGCTCGGCAAGGCCGGCTGTCGGCAAGACGAAGATGACCTTCGCGTACTCTGATGACTGGATGTGCTAAGAAAACTGGAAAAAGTGAGGCGAGTGCATGTTGCTGAGCATGGCTGTGGATAACTCAGGACGGTAGGCATTCACTCACCCTAAGATGTGCCATTCTATATTAGGTTTTCCTCAGATGGGCCCAATGGCTGCAAGAGTGGATTGATTGTTGCTTTTGCTGAGTGGCCTGAGGACTGTGGATTCCCCAGACTGTTGGAGTACTCCAGGGTAATGGCTCCTGTGCAGAGCCCCGCGGCAGCCCGGTTATGTTCTACAGCTTCCCAGCAGAGCTTGCATCAATGACGACACCCTTGTATGCATTCCTTGGAAAATGTGAACACAATGAGTGAGAACACTCTACCGTCTCCTCATCGAAACTGAGGTCCAGCGCGTTTCCTCTCTCGGGGGTAGGGCACAGTTAGGTGTGAGGGCCATCGTGCCCTCCTGACATGATGCAAACACCACCCAGGTCTCCAGCTTTGGAGGGGTTTCTGTCTGAGAGTGGACCGTGTCTGCACATAAACTGGGTCGTCTATGAATCCCAGGCCCCCGCTGAAAGGCCGATGAGGGAATTTGAGGGGGCAGGCTCAACTGCTGATCTTCAGAGTGGGAGTGTGGACTGGGGTAGGCCCATTGAGCTTGCAGCTTGGGAGGTGTGTTTTGGCCAGTGTCAGGGTTTGTGCGTGCCACTTTGGGGGTTGATTCTGGAAGCCAAAATGAGAAAGCTTCCCTGGTTGGAGCACGGAACCTCAGGCCAGGCCTGTGGCCCTCCCTGTCGTTGTGTTTGGCGTATTGAGGTTCTTGAGTGCCTGGTGGGTCTGGAGCAGTCGGTGGGGCTGGCTGGGGTTGGACGTTGGCGGAAGGGGGCTGATGGATTAGGCCTCAGGGGTGCCCATGTCAGCTCATCTACTGCAGCTTCTGGCACAGTGTTTGCACTAAGTGGGTCATCGTGGAGTGGGGTTAGGAACGAGTGCTGCATTTAAGCCTGCGTGGTGACTGCTGGCCTGGAGAGGAAAGTAAGGCATTATGAGGACATGTCCTTTGTGATGTCGTGGGATGGGCTGTCATCATTGGGTTGCAGATTCTGGCCACGGCTTCCCAAGCACGTGTCCTGTTCGGGGTGGGCTGGCGTCAGCTGCGTATTAAGGGGATGGCTTTGGCATTTCATGAGGATTCGGTGAGGTAGGTAACCTGTGATGAGTTGAGATTCCGTTGCTGGAGGGATGACTCCCAAAGGGTGTCTTGCGGGACCTAGAGAAGATAGACATGCTGAGGCGTCTGTGCCCCTCTTCTTGAGGATAGGTGAGTTATGTGAACATGCCCTTTGGCCGCTTTGTCCCTTGTTTGGGAATGTGCCAAGTGAAAGTTTTTCTCCCGGAGGGCATGATGCAGCCGACCCGTGTGTCATGCAGGCCTTTCGAACAGCCAGAAGTTTACGCGGGGCAGAGATGGGGGCACTGTTGCTATGCTAGGTGCGCTGCCATGGACAGGCACTATGCCCTTTCAGAGTTAGAGGTCCCCTCGCGTGGCAGAGGTCTTCTGTTGGAAGTCTGTCTGTGGTCCTCGGGGACAGTGCTTTTGATCTCTGCAAGGTCCTTAGTAGTGTCGCTGTGGCAGTGGAGAAGTGCCAGAATGCATGGGGTGGGATCGGCGTCATCAAAGCAGACATGTATGTGGTCTGTCTTCCTTGGTGTACAGTGACCCCGTGTTCGCATGATGTCTGTGACTTCAAGTAAGGTCGAGTTGCCCTGAGGGCAGGAGGAGGGCACTTCGGACGAGGCTGTCAAAAATTTGAGCATTTCCTCCAGGTTCAGGGCCGAGAAACCTGCCGGCTGGGCGCTGGTGAGACGTGGCCGGGAAGATGGTCTAGTTTCTGCTGTGGGGTTCCAACCTGGATTATGGTTGCTGAATCCTACCACTTCCCGTGGTGGGCATACCCACGGGTCCACAGAACATGATTTGTCCTATTTGGCGAGAATTGGCTTTTGGGCCAAATATCGTTAGCCCCTTGAGTGGAGCCAGGCTGCATCTTGCCTGTAGCCATCTTCAGGTTGGTTTCAGTCCACCCATAGGAGTTTCCCTTGCTTCCGGAAGCACTGGGAGTGGCCCAAGTGCACATCAGATGTGCTGTTAGCTGGCAGGATGTCCATGTCCACACTCATGTGACACCCACGGCCGGTAGGCAGGTCTCATCTAGGTTCGTCCTTTGGTCAGAAGGCATGGCTATGCGAGAGCGGGGGTCTGTGACCTATTTCTACAGCTCCTGGGGGTCACAGTTCTCATAAGGCTCTTGCAGCTCACAGGGGTCTTTCTTTTTCTGTTGGGAGTCCAACCAGGTTGTTGTGTATAATCTCTGGTATTAACAATTGGAGGCCTCTGCAGAGGGCCACAGGGACACACAGAGAGCAAGATGCGTTTTCAGAGGCACACGCAGGAACCCACAATCGCGTCCTCGTGCGCAGTCGCAGTCACACACGCCCACGCACGTGAATACACACATACAGCGTCTCACACACTGGCCAATGTACATGCCTAACTTCCTGCAGACATGCTGTGAGACACAAAACAATAATCGGTGAGGGATAGAGGTCCTTGGGAAGCAGGTTCAGAGCAGAAGCCCAGGTAAAGATTCGCATGGATCATGTTCCCTGAGGACCTCGGTCCACTTCTGAAGCCTCTGTTATTTCTGTCCACTTCTCAGGTGTAGTTGCTCGGCAAGGCCGGCTGTCGGCAAGACGAAGATGACCTTCGCGTACTCTGATGACTGGATGAGCTAAGGAAAACTGGAAAAAGTGAGGCGGGCGCATACTGCTGAGCATGGCCGTAGATAACTCAGGACGGTAGGCATTCACTCACCCTAAGATGTGCCATTCTATATTAGGTTTTCCTCAGATGGGCCCAATGGCTGCAAGAGTGGATTGATGTTTGCTTTTGCTGAGTGGTCTGAGGACTGTGGATTCCCCAGGCTGTTGGAGTACTCCAGGGTAATGTCTCCTCTGCAGAGCCCCATGGCCTGCCCGGTTATGTTCTGCAGCTTCCCAGCATGTATTCGGATCGATGATGACACCCTTGTATGCATTCCTTGGAAAATGTGAACAAAATGAGTTAGAACACTCTACAGTCTCCTTATCGAAACTGAGGTCCAGCACGTTTCCTCTCTCGGGGTTAGGGCACAGTGAGGAGTGAGGGTCATCATCCCCTCCTGACATACATGCAAATACCACCCAGTACTCCAGCATTGGAGGGGTTTCTGTCTGAGGGTGGACCGTGTCTGCACGTAAACTGGGTCGTCTGTGAACCCCAGGTCCCTGGTGAAAGGCCGATGAGGGAATGTGAGGGGGCAGGCTCACCTGCTGATCTTCAGAGGCAGAGTGTGGGCTGAGGTAGGTGCAGTGAGCTTGCAGTTTGGGAGGTGTGTTTTGGCCAGTGTCGTGGTTTTTTTGTGCCGCTTTGGGGGTTAATTCTGGAAGTCAAAATGAGAAAGCTTCCCTGGTTGGAGCCCGGAGACTCAGGCCAGGCCTGTGGCCCTCCCTGTTTTTGCGTTTGTCATGGTGAAGTTCTTGAGTGCCCAGTGGGGCTGGAGCAGTGGGTGTGTGGGGGCTGGCGTTGGGCATCGGCGCAAGGGGGCTGATGGATTAGGCCTCGGTGTTGCGCTTGTCAGCTCCTGTATTGCAATTCCTGGCACGGTGTTTTCGCCCCGTGGGTCATCGTGGAGTGGGGTGAGATACGAGTGTTGCATTTAAGCCTGCGCCGTGGCTGATGGTCTGGACAGGAAGGTAAGGCATGATAAGGACAGGTCCTACGTGATGTTGTGGCATGGGCTGTCATCATTGGGTTGCAGGCTCTGGCCTCGGCTTCTCAAGGATTTGTCACGTACTTGATGGGCTGGCATCACCTGCCTATGGAGAGGATGACTTTGGCGGTTCATGTGGATGCGATGAGGTAGGTAACCTGTGTAGACTTGTTGTGATCCCGTTGCCGGAGAAATGATTCCCAAAGGGTGTCTTGCGTAACCTAGAAAAGATCGATATGCTGAGGAGTGTGTGCCGGCCTTCTCGGGGTAGGTGAGGTATGCGAACATGCCCTTTGGCCACTTTGTTCCCTAGTTTGGGAATGTGCAAAGCGAAAGTGTTTTTCCCGGAAGGCGTGACGCGGCCGGCCCATGAGGTACGGATGCCTATCTAACAGCCAGAGGTTTATCCGAAGCAGTCCGTTGGCATGGTAGAGATGGGCGCGCTGTTGTGATGCCAGGTGCGCTGACCTTGACAGCCACTGTGCCCTTACTGGCTTCCAGGTCCCCTCTCATGGCAGAGGTCTTCCGTTGGAAGTTTGTCTGTGGTCCTCGGGGACAGTGCTTTTGATCTCTGTGAGGTCCTCGGTAGTATCGCTATGGCAGTGGAGAAGTGCCAGGATGCATGGTGTGGGTTCGGCATCGTCAAAGCAGACATGCTTGTGGTTTGTCTTCCCTGGTGTATAGTGTCCCCGTGTTCGCATGTTATCTGTGGCTTCCAGTAGGGTCGAGTTGCCGTGTGGGCAGGAGGAGGGCAGTGAGGACAAGGTTGCTCAGTGTTTGAGCGTTTCCTCGGGATTCAGGGCTCTGAATCCTGCCGAGGGGGGGCTGGCCGAGACGTGGCTGGAAAGGTGGCCTGGTTTCTGCCGTGGGGTTTGAACCTGGGTCATGGTTGCTGAAGACCACCTCTTGCCGTGGTGGGCATTCCAACAGGTCCACAGAAAGTGATTTGGCCTAGTTGGCGAGAAGTCACACTTGGGCTGAAGTCCATTAGACCCTTGAGAGGTGCCGGGTTGCATCTTGCCTATAGCCAGCTGCAGGTCATTGTCAACGCCATCCATGGGAAGTTCCCTTGCTTCCAAAAGCGCTGGGAGTGACCCCTAGTGCTCATCAGGTGTGTTAGTAGCTAGCAGGGTCTGTAGGTCCACGTAGATGTGGCCACTCACGGCTGGGAGGCAGATCTCCTCGAGTGTTTGTGCTTTGGTCAGAAGGCATGGCTGTGGGATAGCGGGAGTCTGTGGCCTATTTCAACAGCCTCTGGGGGTCAAAGTTCTCATGTGGCTTCTTGAAGCTGGTAGGGATGTTTCTCCATTCAGTGGGGTGGTCCAAAGCCAGGGTACTGTGTATAACCTGTGACTTTTACTATTCAGTGTCACTGCAGAGGGCCTCAAGGACACACAAAGACCAGGACGGGGATGCAGAGGCTGACACAGAAACCCACAAGCGCATCATCGTGCCTAGTCATAGTCACGCACGCGCACACGCAGGAACACACACATACACCCTCACACACAACGGCCAACGTACATGCCTAACTTCCTGCAGTCATGCTGTCAGACACACTTTCAGTTCTTGGTAAGGGATAGGGGTCCTTGTGAAGCAGGTTCAGGGCTCCAGCCCAGGTAAATGTTCGCATAAATCATGTTCTCTAAGGACCCAGGTTCACTTCTGAATCCTGCGTGATTTCCGTCCACATCTCAGGTGCAGTTTCTTGGCAAGGCTGGCCGTCAGCAAAGACAAGAGGACGTTTGCGTGGGCTGACGACTGGAGGTGCTGAGGAGAACTGGAAAAAGTGAGGCGGGCCCACGTTTCCGAGCGTGGACGTGGATATTTCAGGATGGTAGGCATTCAACCACCACAACGTGTGTCATTGGATATTAGGTTTTCCTCTGACGGCCCCAGTGGCTGCGAGAGTAGATTGACTGTTGCTCTTGCAGAGTGGCCTGAGGGCTGTGGATTCCCCAGGGTTTTGGAGTACTACGAGGTCATGGCTCCTCTGCAGACCCGCATGGCATGCCCGGTTGTGTTGTGCAGCGTCCCAGCACGTGCTTGGATCGATGATGACACCCTTGTATGCATTCCTTGGAAAATCTGAACAAAATGAGTGAGAACACTCTACCGTCTCCTCATCGAGTCTGAGGTCCGGCACGTTTCCTCTCTCGGGTGTTTCAGACAGTGAGGAGTGAGGGCCAGTGTCCCCTACTGACATGCATGCAAACACCACCCAGGGCTCCAGACTTGGAGGGGCTACTGTCTGAGGTTCGACTGTGTCTGCCCGTAAGCTGGGTCATGTATGAATATCAGGTCGCTGCTAGAAGACCGTTAAGGGAATGCGAGTGGGAAGGCTCTCGTGATGGTCTTCAGAGTTGGATTGTGTGCAGGTGTAGGCCCAGTGAGCTTGCAGCTTGGAAAGGTGTGCTTTGGCCGGGATCACGCTTTGTGCACGCCGCTTGGGTGGTTAATTCTGGAAGCCAAAATGTGCAAGCTTCCCTGATTGGAGCATGGAGCCTCAGGCCAGGCCTGTGTGGCCCTCCCTGTCCTTGAGTTTGGCGCGTTGAGGTTCTTGAGTGCCCGGTGGGGCTGGAGCAGTGGGTGGGTGTGGGCTGGGGTTGGACGTTGGCGGAAGGGGGCTGATGGATTAGGCCTCGGTGGTGCCCACGTCAGCTCATCTACTGCAGCTTCTGGCACAGTGTTTGCACTAAGTGGGTCATCGTGGAGTGGGGTTAGGAACGAGTGCTGCATTTAAGCCTGCGTGGTGACTGCTGGCCTGGAGAGGAAGGTGAGGTGTTATGAGGGCATGTCCTGTGTGATGTCGTGGGATGGGCTGTCATCATTGGGTTGCAGACGCTGGCCATGGCTTCCCAAGCACGTGTCCTGTTTGTGGTGGGCTGGCATCAGCTGCCTATGAAGGGGATGGCTTTGGCATTTCATGAGGATTCGGTGAGGTAGGTAACCTGTGATGAGTTGAGATTCCGTTGCTGGAGGGATGACTCCCAAAGGGTGTCTTGCGGGACCTAGAGAAGATGGACATGCTGAGGCATTTGTGCTGGCCTCCTTGGAGGAAGGTGAGTTATGCAAACAGGCCCTTTGGCCGCTTTGTCCCATGTTTGGGAATGTGCAAAGTGAAAGTTTTTCTCCCAGAGGGCATGATGCGGCCGGCCCGTGTGTCATGCAGGCCTTTCGAACAGCCAGAAGTTTACGCGGGGCAGAGATGGGGGCACTGTTGCTATGCTAGGTGAGCTGCCGTGGACAGGCACTGTGCCCTTTCAGACTTACAGGTCCCCTCGCGTGGCAGAGGTCTTCTGTTGGAAGTCTGTCTGTGGTTCTCGGGGACAGTGCTTTTGATCTCTGTAAGGTCCTTGGTAGTGTCACTGTGGCAGTGGAGAAGTGCCAGAATGCATGGGGTGGGGTCGGCGTCATTAAAGCAGACATGTATGTGGTCTGTCTTCCTTGGTGTACAGTGACCCCGTGTTCGCATGATGTCTGTGGCTTCAAGTAAGGTCGAGTTGCCCTGCGGGCAGGAGGAGGGCACTTAGGACGAGGCTGTCAAGTATTTGAGCGTTTCCTCCGGTTTCAGGGCCGAGAAACCTGCCGGCTGGGCGCTGGCGAGGTGTGGCCGGGAAGATGATCTAGTTTCGCCGTGGGGTTCCAACCTGGGTTATGGGTGCTTAAGCCCACCACTTCCCATGTTGGGCATACACACGGGTCCACGGAACACGATTTGGCCTAGTTGGCGAGAATTGGCATTTGGGCCAAATTTCGTTAGGCCCTTGAGTGGTGCCAGGCTGCATCTTGCCTGTAGCCATCTGCAGGTTGGTTTCAGCCCACCCATAGGAGTTTCCCTTGCTTCCGGAAGCACTGGGAGTGGCCCAAGTGCACATCAGATGTGCTGTTAGCTGGCAGGATGTCCATGTCCACAGACATGTGACACCCACGGCCGGTAGGCAGGTCTCATCTAGGTTCGTGCTTTGGTCAGAAGGCATGGCTGTGGGAGAGCGGGAGTCCGTGGCCTATTTCTACAGCTCCTGTGGGGTCACAGTTCGCATGCGGCTCTTGCAGCTCACAGGAGTCTTTCTTTATCTGTTGGGAGTCCAACCAGGGTGTTGTGTATAAACTCTGGTATTTACTGTTGGAGGCCTCTGCAGAGGGCCACAGGGACACACAGAGAGCAAGACGTGTTTTCAGAGGCACACACAGGACCCCACAATCGCGTCATCGTGCACAGTCGCAGTCACACACGCCCACGCGCGTGAATACACACATACAGCGTCTCACACACTGGCCAATGTACGTGCCTAACTTCCTGCAGACATGCTGTGAGACACAAATCAATACTCGGTAAGAGATAATAGGTCCTTGGGAAGCAGGTTCAGAGCAGAAGCCCAGGTAAAGATTCGCATGGATCATGTTCCCTGAGGACCTCGGTCCACTTCTGAAGCCTCTGTTATTTCTGTCCACTTCTCAGGTGTAGTTGCTCGGCAAGGCCGGCTGTCGGCAAGACGAAGATGACCTTCGCGTACTCTGATGACTGGATGTGCTAAGAAAACTGGAAAAAGTGAGGCGAGTGCATGTTGCTGAGCATGGCTGTGGATGACTCAGGACGGTAGGCATTCGCTCACCCTAAGATGTGCCATTCTATATTAGGTTTTCCTCAGATGGGCCCAATGGCTGCAAGAGTGGATTGATTGTTGCTTTTGCTGAGTGGCCTGAGGACTGTGGATTCCCCAGGCTGTTGGAGTACTCCAGGGTAATGGCTCCTGTGCAGAGCCCCGCGGCAGCCCGGTTATGTTCTACAGCTTCCCAGCAGAGCTTGCATCAATGACGACACCCTTGTATGCATTCCTTGGAAAATGTGAACACAATGAGTGAGAACACTCTACCGTCTCCTCATCGAAACTGAGGTCCAGCGCGTTTCCTCTCTCGGGGGTAGGGCACAGTTAGGTGTGAGGGCCATCGTGCCCTCCTGACATGATGCAAACACCACCCAGGTCTCCAGCTTTGGAGGGGTTTCTGTCTGAGAGTGGACCGTGTCTGCACATAAACTGGGTCGTCTATGAATCCCAGGCCCCTGCTGAAAGGCCGATGAGGGAATTTGAGGGGGCAGGCTCAACTGCTGATCTTCAGAGTGGGAGTGTGGACTGGGGTAGGCCCATTGAGCTTGCAGCTTGGGAGGTGTGTTTTGGCCAGTGTCAGGGTTTGTGCGTGCCACTTTGGGGGTTGATTCTGGAAGCCAAAATGAGAAAGCTTCCCTGGTTGGAGCACGGAACCTCAGGCCAGGCCTGTGGCCCTCCCTGTCGTTGTGTTTGGCGTATTGAGGTTCTTGAGTGCCTGGTGGGTCTGGAGCAGTCGGTGGGGCTGGCTGGGGTTGGACAGTGGCGGAAGGGGGCTGATGGATTAGGCCTCAGGGGTGCCCATGTCAGCTCATCTACTGCAGCTTCTGGCACAGTGTTTGCACTAAGTGGGTCATCGTGGAGTGGGGTTAGGAACGAGTGCTGCATTTAAGCCTGCGTGGTGACTGCTGGCCTGGAGAGGAAAGTAAGGCATTATGAGGACATGTCCTTTGTGATGTCGTGGGATGGGCTGTCATCATTGGGTTGCAGATTCTGGCCACGGCTTCCCAAGCACGTGTCCTGTTCGGGGTGGGCTGGCGTCAGCTGCGTATTAAGGGGATGGCTTTGGCATTTCACGAGGATTCGGTGAGGTAGGTAACCTGTGATGAGTTGAGATTCCGTTGCTGGAGGGATGACTCCCAAAGGGTGTCTTGCGGGACCTAGAGAAGATAGACATGCTGAGGCGTCTGTGCCCCTCTTCTTGAGGATAGGTGAGTTATGTGAACATGCCCTTTGGCCGCTTTGTCCCTTGTTTGGGAATGTGCCAAGTGAAAGTTTTTCTCCCGGAGGGCATGATGCAGCCGACCCGTGTGTCATGCAGGCCTTTCGAACAGCCAGAAGTTTACGCGGGGCAGAGATGGGGACACTGTTGCTATGCTAGGTGCGCTGCCATGGACAGGCACTATGCCCTTTCAGAGTTAGAGGTCCCCTCGCGTGGCAGAGGTCTTCTGTTGGAAGTCTGTCTGTGGTCCTCGGGGACAGTGCTTTTGATCTCTGCAAGGTCCTTAGTAGTGTCGCTGTGGCAGTGGAGAAGTGCCAGAATGCATGGGGTGGGATCGGCGTCATCAAAGCAGACATGTATGTGGTCTGTCTTCCTTGGTGTACAGTGACCCCGTGTTCGCATGATGTCTGTGACTTCAAGTAAGGTCGAGTTGCCCTGAGGGCAGGAGGAGGGCACTTCGGACGAGGCTGTCAAAAATTTGAGCATTTCCTCCAGGTTCAGGGCCGAGAAACCTGCCGGCTGGGCGCTGGTGAGACGTGGCCGGGAAGATGGTCTAGTTTCTGCTGTGGGGTTCCAACCTGGATTATGGTAGCTGAATCCTACCACTTCCCGTGGTGGGCATACCCACGGGTCCACAGAACATGATTTGTCCTATTTGGCGAGAATTGGCTTTTGGGCCAAATATCGTTAGCCCCTTGAGTGGAGCCAGGCTGCATCTTGCCTGTAGCCATCTTCAGGTTGGTTTCAGTCCACCCATAGGAGTTTCCCTTGCTTCCGGAAGCACTGGGAGTGGCCCAAGTGCACATCAGATGTGCTGTTAGCTGGCAGGATGTCCATGTCCACACTCATGTGACACCCACGGCCGGTAGGCAGGTCTCATCTAGGTTCGTCCTTTGGTCAGAAGGCATGGCTATGCGAGAGCGGGAGTCTGTGGCCTATTTCTACAGCTCCTGGGGGTCACAGTTCTCATAAGGCTCTTGCAGCTCACAGGGGTCTTTCTTTTTCTGTTGGGAGTCCAACCAGGTTGTTGTGTATAATCTCTGGTATTAACAATTGGAGGCCTCTGCAGAGGGCCACAGGGACACACAGAGAGCAAGATGCGTTTTCAGAGGCACACGCAGGAACCCACAATCGCGTCCTCGTGCGCAGTCGCAGTCACACACGCCCACGCACGTGAATACACACATACAGCGTCTCACACACTGGCCAATGTACATGCCTAACTTCCTGCAGACATGCTGTGAGACACAAAACAATAATTGGTGAGGGATAGAGGTCCTTGGGAAGCAGGTTCAGAGCAGAAGCCCAGGTAAAGATTCGCATGGATCATGTTCCCTGAGGACCTCGGTCCACTTCTGAAGCCTCTGTTATTTCTGTCCACTTCTCAGGTGTAGTTGCTCGGCAAGGCCGGCTGTCGGCAAGACGAAGATGACCTTCGCGTACTCTGATGACTGGATGAGCTAAGGAAAACTGGAAAAAGTGAGGCGGGCGCATACTGCTGAGCATGGCCGTAGATAACTCAGGACGGTAGGCATTCACTCACCCTAAGATGTGCCATTCTATATTAGGTTTTCCTCAGATGGGCCCAATGGCTGCAAGAGTGGATTGATGTTTGCTTTTGCTGAGTGGTCTGAGGACTGTGGATTCCCCAGGCTGTTGGAGTACTCCAGGGTAATGTCTCCTCTGCAGAGCCCCATGGCCTGCCCGGTTATGTTCTGCAGCTTCCCAGCATGTATTCGGATCGATGATGACACCCTTGTATGCATTCCTTGGAAAATGTGAACAAAATGAGTTAGAACACTCTACAGTCTCCTTATCGAAACTGAGGTCCAGCACGTTTCCTCTCTCGGGGTTAGGGCACAGTGAGGAGTGAGGGTCATCATCCCCTCCTGACATACATGCAAATACCACCCAGTACTCCAGCATTGGAGGGGTTTCTGTCTGAGTGTGGACCGTGTCTGCACGTAAACTGGGTCGTCTGTGAACCACAGGTCCCTGGTGAAAGGCCGATGAGGGAATGTGAGGGGGCAGGCTCACCTGCTGATCTTCAGAGGCAGAGTGTGGGCTGAGGTAGGTGCAGTGAGCTTGCGGTTTGGGAGGTGTGTTTTGGCCAGTGTCGTGGTTTTTTTGTGCCGCTTTGGGGGTTAATTCTGGAAGTCAAAATGAGAAAGCTTCCCTGGTTGGAGCCCGGAGACTCAGGCCAGGCCTGTGGCCCTCCCTGTTTTTGCGTTTGTCATGGTGAAGTTCTTGAGTGCCCAGTGGGGCTGGAGCAGTGGGTGTGTGGGGGCTGGCGTTGGGCATCGGCGCAAGGGGGCTGATGGATTAGGCCTCGGTGTTGCGCTTGTCAGCTCCTGTATTGCAATTCCTGGCACGGTGTTTTCGCCCCGTGGGTCATCGTGGAGTGGGGTGAGATACGAGTGTTGCATTTAAGCCTGCGCCGTGGCTGATGGTCTGGACAGGAAGGTAAGGCATGATAAGGACAGGTCCTACGTGATGTTGTGGCATGGGCTGTCATCATTGGGTTGCAGGCTCTGGCCTCGGCTTCTCAAGGATTTGTCACGTACTTGATGGGCTGGCATCACCTGCCTATGGAGAGGATGACTTTGGCGGTTCATGTGGATGCGATGAGGTAGGTAACCTGTGTAGACTTGTTGTGATCCCGTTGCCGGAGAAATGATTCCCAAAGGGTGTCTTGCGTAACCTAGAAAAGATCGATATGCTGAGGAGTGTGTGCCGGCCTTCTCGGGGTAGGTGAGGTATGCGAACATGCCCTTTGGCCACTTTGTTCCCTAGTTTGGGAATGTGCAAAGCGAAAGTGTTTTTCCCAGAAGGCGTGACGCGGCCGGCCCATGAGGTACGGATGCCTATCTAACAGCCAGAGGTTTATCCGAAGCAGTCCGTTGGCATGGTAGAGATGAGCGCGCTGTTGTGATGCCAGGTGCGCTGACCTTGACAGCCACTGTGCCCTTACTGGCTTCCAGGTCCCCTCTCATGGCAGAGGTCTTCCGTTGGAAGTTTGTCTGTGGTCCTCGGGGACAGTGCTTTTGATCTCTGTGAGGTCCTCGGTAGTATCGCTATGGCAGTGGAGAAGTGCCAGGATGCATGGTGTGGGTTCGGCATCGTCAAAGCAGACATGCTTGTGGTTTGTCTTCCCTGGTGTATAGTGTCCCCGTGTTCGCATGTTATCTGTGGCTTCCAGTAGGGTCGAGTTGCCGTGTGGGCAGGAGGAGGGCAGTGAGGACAAGGTTGCTCAGTGTTTGAGCGTTTCCTCGGGATTCAGGGCTCTGAATCCTGCCGAGGGGGAGCTGGCCGAGACGTGGCTGGAAAGGTGGCCTGGTTTCTGCCGTGGGGTTTGAACCTGGGTCATGGTTGCTGAAGACCACCTCTTGCCGTGGTGGGCATTCCAACAGGTCCACAGAAATTGATTTGGCCTAGTTGGCGAGAAGTCACACTTGGGCTGAAGTCCATTAGACCCTTGAGAGGTGCCGGGTTGCATCTTGCCTATAGCCAGCTGCAGGTCATTGTCAACGCCATCCATGGGAAGTTCCCTTGCTTCCAAAAGCGCTGGGAGTGACCCCTAGTGCTCATCAGGTGTGTTAGTAGCTAGCAGGGTCTGTAGGTCCACGTAGATGTGGCCACTCACGGCTGGGAGGCAGATCTCCTCGAGTGTTTGTGCTTTGGTCAGAAGGCATGGCTGTGGGATAGCGGGAGTCTGTGGCCTATTTCAACAGCCTCTGGGGGTCAAAGTTCTCATGTGGCTTCTTGAAGCTGGTAGGGATGTTTCTCCATTCAGTGGGGTGGTCCAAAGCCAGGGTACTGTGTATAACCTGTGACTTTTACTATTCAGTGTCACTGCAGAGGGCCTCAAGGACACACAAAGACCAGGACGGGGATGCAGAGGCTGACACAGAAACCCACAAGCGCATCATCGTGCCTAGTCATAGTCACGCACGCGCACACGCAGGAACACACACATACACCCTCACACACAACGGCCAACGTACATGCCTAACTTCCTGCAGTCATGCTGTCAGACACACTTTCAGTTCTTGGTAAGGGATAGGGGTCCTTGTGAAGCAGGTTCAGGGCTCCAGCCCAGGTAAATGTTCGCATAAATCATGTTCTCTAAGGACCCAGGTTCACTTCTGAATCCTGCGTGATTTCCGTCCACATCTCAGGTGCAGTTTCTTGGCAAGGCTGGCCGTCAGCAAAGACAAGAGGACGTTTGCGTGGGCTGACGACTGGAGGTGCTGAGGAGAACTGGAAAAAGTGAGGCGGGCCCACGTTTCCGAGCGTGGACGTGGATATTTCAGGATGGTAGGCATTCAACCACCACAACGTGTGTCATTGGATATTAGGTTTTCCTCTGACGGCCCCAGTGGCTGCGAGAGTAGATTGACTGTTGCTCTTGCAGAGTGGCCTGAGGGCTGTGGATTCCCCAGGGTTTTGGAGTACTACGAGGTCATGGCTCCTCTGCAGACCCGCATGGCATGCCCGGTTGTGTTGTGCAGCGTCCCAGCACGTGCTTGGATCGATGATGACACCCTTGTATGCATTCCTTGGAAAATCTGAACAAAATGAGTGAGAACACTCTACCGTCTCCTCATCGAGTCTGAGGTCCGGCACGTTTCCTCTCTCGGGTGTTTCAGACAGTGAGGAGTGAGGGCCAGTGTCCCCTACTGACATGCATGCAAACACCACCCAGGGCTCCAGACTTGGAGGGGCTACTGTCTGAGGTTCGACTGTGTCTGCCCGTAAGCTGGGTCATGTATGAAGAATATCAGGTCGCTGCTAGAAGACCGTTAAGGGAATGCGAGTGGGAAGGCTCTCGTGATGGTCTTCAGAGTTGGATTGTGTGCAGGTGTAGGCCCAGTGAGCTTGCAGCTTGGAAAGGTGTGCTTTGGCCGGGATCACGCTTTGTGCACGCCGCTTGGGTGGTTAATTCTGGAAGCCAAAATGTGCAAGCTTCCCTGATTGGAGCATGGAGCCTCAGGCCAGGCCTGTGTGGCCCTCCCTGTCCTTGAGTTTGGCGCGTTGAGGTTCTTGAGTGCCCGGTGGGGCTGGAGCAGTGGGTGGGTGTGGGCTGGGGTTGGACGTTGGCGGAAGGGGGCTGATGGATTAGGCCTCGGTGGTGCCCACGTCAGCTCATCTACTGCAGCTTCTGGCACAGTGTTTGCACTAAGTGGGTCATCGTGGAGTGGGGTTAGGAACGAGTGCTGCATTTAAGCCTGCGTGGTGACTGCTGGCCTGGAGAGGAAGGTGAGGTGTTATGAGGACATGTCCTGTGTGATGTCGTGGGATGGGCTGTCATCATTAGGTTGCAGACGCTGGCCATGGCTTCCCAAGCACGTGTCCTGTTTGTGGTGGGCTGGCATCAGCTGCCTATGAAGGGGATGGCTTTGGCATTTCATGAGGATTCGGTGAGGTAGGTAACCTGTGATGAGTTGAGATTCCGTTGCTGGAGGGATGACTCCCAAAGGGTGTCTTGCGGGACCTAGAGAAGATGGACATGCTGAGGCATTTGTGCTGGCCTCCTTGGAGGAAGGTGAGTTATGCAAACAGGCCCTTTGGCCGCTTTGTCCCATGTTTGGGAATGTGCAAAGTGAAAGTTTTTCTCCCAGAGGGCATGATGCGGCCGGCCCGTGTGTCATGCAGGCCTTTCGAACAGCCAGAAGTTTACGCGGGGCAGAGATGGGGGCACTGTTGCTATGCTAGGTGAGCTGCCGTGGACAGGCACTGTGCCCTTTCAGACTTACAGGTCCCCTCGCGTGGCAGAGGTCTTCTGTTGGAAGTCTGTCTGTGGTTCTCGGGGACAGTGCTTTTGATCTCTGTAAGGTCCTTGGTAGTGTCACTGTGGCAGTGGAGAAGTGCCAGAATGCATGGGGTGGGGTCGGCGTCATCAAAGCAGACATGTATGTGGTCTGTCTTCCTTGGTGTACAGTGACCCCGTGTTCGCATGATGTCTGTGGCTTCAAGTAAGGTCGAGTTGCCCTGCGGGCAGGAGGAGGGCACTTAGGACGAGGCTGTCAAGCATTTGAGCGTCTCCTCCGGTTTCAGGGCCGAGAAACCTGCCGGCTGGGCGCTGGCGAGGTGTGGCCGGGAAGATGATCTAGTTTCGCCGTGGGGTTCCAACCTGGGTTATGGGTGCTTAAGCCCACCACTTCCCATGTTGGGCATACACACGGGTCCACGGAACACGATTTGGCCTAGTTGGCGAGAATTGGCATTTGGGCCAAATTTCGTTAGGCCCTTGAGTGGTGCCAGGCTGCATCTTGCCTGTAGCCATCTGCAGGTTGGCTTCAGCCCACCCATAGGAGTTTCCCTTGCTTCCGGAAGCACTGGGAGTGGCCCAAGTGCACATCAGATGTGCTGTTAGCTGGCAGGATGTCCATGTCCACAGACATGTGACACCCACGGCCGGTAGGCAGGTCTCATCTAGGTTCGTGCTTTGGTCAGAAGGCATGGTTGTGGGAGAGCGGGAGTCCGTGGCCTATTTCTACAGCTCCTGTGGGGTCACAGTTCGCATGCGGCTCTTGCAGCTCACAGGAGTCTTTCTTTATCTGTTGGGAGTCCAACCAGGGTGTTGTGTATAAACTCTGGTATTTACTGTTGGAGGCCTCTGCAGAGGGCCACAGGGACACACAGAGAGCAAGACGTGTTTTCAGAGGCACACACAGGACCCCACAATCGCGTCATCGTGCACAGTCGCAGTCACACACGCCCACGCGCGTGAATACACACACACAGCGTCTCACACACTGGCCAATGTACGTGCCTAACTTCCTGCAGACATGCTGTGAGACACAAATCAATACTCGGTAAGAGATAATAGGTCCTTGGGAAGCAGGTTCAGAGCAGAAGCCCAGGTAAAGATTCGCATGGATCATGTTCCCTGAGGACCTCGGTCCACTTCTGAAGCCTCTGTTATTTCTGTCCACTTCTCAGGTGTAGTTGCTCGGCAAGGCCGGCTGTCGGCAAGACGAAGATGACCTTCGCGTACTCTGATGACTGGATGTGCTAAGAAAACTGGAAAAAGTGAGGCGAGTGCATGTTGCTGAGCATGGCTGTGGATAACTCAGGACGGTAGGCATTCGCTCACCCTAAGATGTGCCATTCTATATTAGGTTTTCCTCAGATGGGCCCAATGGCTGCAAGAGTGGATTGATTGTTGCTTTTGCTGAGTGGCCTGAGGACTGTGGATTCCCCAGGCTGTTGGAGTACTCCAGGGTAATGGCTCCTGTGCAGAGCCCCGCGGCAGCCCGGTTATGTTCTACAGCTTCCCAGCAGAGCTTGCATCAATGACGACACCCTTGTATGCATTCCTTGGAAAATGTGAACACAATGAGTGAGAACACTCTACCGTCTCCTCATCGAAACTGAGGTCCAGCACGTTTCCTCTCTCGGGGGTAGGGCACAGTTAGGTGTGAGGGCCATCGTGCCCTCCTGACATGATGCAAACACCACCCAGGTCTCCAGCTTTGGAGGGGTTTCTGTCTGAGAGTGGACCGTGTCTGCACATAAACTGGGTCGTCTATGAATCCCAGGCCCCTGCTGAAAGGCCGATGAGGGAATTTGAGGGGGCAGGCTCAACTGCTGATCTTCAGAGTGGGAGTGTGGACTGGGGTAGGCCCATTGAGCTTGCAGCTTGGGAGGTGTGTTTTGGCCAGTGTCAGGGTTTGTGCGTGCCACTTTGGGGGTTGATTCTGGAAGCCAAAATGAGAAAGCTTCCCTGGTTGGAGCACGGAACCTCAGGCCAGGCCTGTGGCCCTCCCTGTCGTTGTGTTTGGCGTATTGAGGTTCTTGAGTGCCTGGTGGGTCTGGAGCAGTCGGTGGGGCTGGCTGGGGTTGGACATTGGCGGAAGGGGGCTGATGGATTAGGCCTCAGGGGTGCCCATGTCAGCTCATCTACTGCAGCTTCTGGCACAGTGTTTGCACTAAGTGGGTCATCGTGGAGTGGGGTTAGGAACGAGTGCTGCATTTAAGCCTGCGTGGTGACTGCTGGCCTGGAGAGGAAAGTAAGGCATTATGAGGACATGTCCTTTGTGATGTCGTGGGATGGGCTGTCATCATTGGGTTGCAGATTCTGGCCACGGCTTCCCAAGCACGTGTCCTGTTCGGGGTGGGCTGGCGTCAGCTGCGTATTAAGGGGATGGCTTTGGCATTTCATGAGGATTCGGTGAGGTAGGTAACCTGTGATGAGTTGAGATTCCGTTGCTGGAGGGATGACTCCCAAAGGGTGTCTTGCGGGACCTAGAGAAGATAGACATGCTGAGGCGTCTGTGCCCCTCTTCTTGAGGATAGGTGAGTTATGTGAACATGCCCTTTGGCCGCTTTGTCCCTTGTTTGGGAATGTGCCAAGTGAAAGTTTTTCTCCCGGAGGGCATGATGCAGCCGACCCGTGTGTCATGCAGGCCTTTCGAACAGCCAGAAGTTTACGCGGGGCAGAGATGGGGACACTGTTGCTATGCTAGGTGCGCTGCCATGGACAGGCACTATGCCCTTTCAGAGTTAGAGGTCCCCTCGCGTGGCAGAGGTCTTCTGTTGGAAGTCTGTCTGTGGTCCTCGGGGACAGTGCTTTTGATCTCTGCAAGGTCCTTAGTAGTGTCGCTGTGGCAGTGGAGAAGTGCCAGAATGCATGGGGTGGGATCGGCGTCATCAAAGCAGACATGTATGTGGTCTGTCTTCCTTGGTGTACAGTGACCCCGTGTTCGCATGATGTCTGTGACTTCAAGTAAGGTCGAGTTGCCCTGAGGGCAGGAGGAGGGCACTTCGGACGAGGCTGTCAAAAATTTGAGCATTTCCTCCAGGTTCAGGGCCGAGAAACCTGCCGGCTGGGCGCTGGTGAGACGTGGCCGGGAAGATGGTCTAGTTTCTGCTGTGGGGTTCCAACCTGGATTATGGTAGCTGAATCCTACCACTTCCCGTGGTGGGCATACCCACGGGTCCACAGAACATGATTTGTCCTATTTGGCGAGAATTGGCTTTTGGGCCAAATATCGTTAGCCCCTTGAGTGGAGCCAGGCTGCATCTTGCCTGTAGCCATCTTCAGGTTGGTTTCAGTCCACCCATAGGAGTTTCCCTTGCTTCCGGAAGCACTGGGAGTGGCCCAAGTGCACATCAGATGTGCTGTTAGCTGGCAGGATGTCCATGTCCACACTCATGTGACACCCACGGCCGGTAGGCAGGTCTCATCTAGGTTCGTCCTTTGGTCAGAAGGCATGGCTATGCGAGAGCGGGAGTCTGTGGCCTATTTCTACAGCTCCTGGGGGTCACAGTTCTCATAAGGCTCTTGCAGCTCACAGGGGTCTTTCTTTTTCTGTTGGGAGTCCAACCAGGTTGTTGTGTATAATCTCTGGTATTAACAATTGGAGGCCTCTGCAGAGGGCCACAGGGACACACAGAGAGCAAGATGCGTTTTCAGAGGCACACGCAGGAACCCACAATCACGTCCTCGTGCGCAGTCGCAGTCACACACGCCCACGCACGTGAATACACACATACAGCGTCTCACACACTGGCCAATGTACATGCCTAACTTCCTGCAGACATGCTGTGAGACACAAAACAATAATTGGTGAGGGATAGAGGTCCTTGGGAAGCAGGTTCAGAGCAGAAGCCCAGGTAAAGATTCGCATGGATCATGTTCCCTGAGGACCTCGGTCCACTTCTGAAGCCTCTGTTATTTCTGTCCACTTCTCAGGTGTAGTTGCTCGGCAAGGCCGGCTGTCGGCAAGACGAAGATGACCTTCGCGTACTCTGATGACTGGATGAGCTAAGGAAAACTGGAAAAAGTGAGGCGGGCGCATACTGCTGAGCATGGCCGTAGATAACTCAGGACGGTAGGCATTCACTCACCCTAAGATGTGCCATTCTATATTAGGTTTTCCTCAGATGGGCCCAATGGCTGCAAGAGTGGATTGATGTTTGCTTTTGCTGAGTGGTCTGAGGACTGTGGATTCCCCAGGCTGTTGGAGTACTCCAGGGTAATGTCTCCTCTGCAGAGCCCCATGGCCTGCCCGGTTATGTTCTGCAGCTTCCCAGCATGTATTCGGATCGATGATGACACCCTTGTATGCATTCCTTGGAAAATGTGAACAAAATGAGTTAGAACACTCTACAGTCTCCTTATCGAAACTGAGGTCCAGCACGTTTCCTCTCTCGGGGTTAGGGCACAGTGAGGAGTGAGGGTCATCATCCCCTCCTGACATACATGCAAATACCACCCAGTACTCCAGCATTGGAGGGGTTTCTGTCTGAGGGTGGACCGTGTCTGCACGTAAACTGGGTCGTCTGTGAACCACAGGTCCCTGGTGAAAGGCCGATGAGGGAATGTGAGGGGGCAGGCTCACCTGCTGATCTTCAGAGGCAGAGTGTGGGCTGAGGTAGGTGCAGTGAGCTTGCGGTTTGGGAGGTGTGTTTTGGCCAGTGTCGTGGTTTTTTTGTGCCGCTTTGGGGGTTAATTCTGGAAGTCAAAATGAGAAAGCTTCCCTGGTTGGAGCCCGGAGACTCAGGCCAGGCCTGTGGCCCTCCCTGTTTTTGCGTTTGTCATGGTGAAGTTCTTGAGTGCCCAGTGGGGCTGGAGCAGTGGGTGTGTGGGGGCTGGCGTTGGGCATCGGCGCAAGGGGGCTGATGGATTAGGCCTCGGTGTTGCGCTTGTCAGCTCCTGTATTGCAATTCCTGGCACGGTGTTTTCGCCCCGTGGGTCATCGTGGAGTGGGGTGAGATACGAGTGTTGCATTTAAGCCTGCGCCGTGGCTGATGGTCTGGACAGGAAGGTAAGGCATGATAAGGACAGGTCCTACGTGATGTTGTGGCATGGGCTGTCATCATTGGGTTGCAGGCTCTGGCCTCGGCTTCTCAAGGATTTGTCACGTACTTGATGGGCTGGCATCACCTGCCTATGGAGAGGATGACTTTGGCGGTTCATGTGGATGCGATGAGGTAGGTAACCTGTGTAGACTTGTTGTGATCCCGTTGCCGGAGAAATGATTCCCAAAGGGTGTCTTGCGTAACCTAGAAAAGATCGATATGCTGAGGAGTGTGTGCCGGCCTTCTCGGGGTAGGTGAGTTATGCGAACATGCCCTTTGGCCACTTTGTTCCCTAGTTTGGGAATGTGCAAAGCGAAAGTGTTTTTCCCGGAAGGCGTGACGCGGCCGGCCCATGAGGTACGGATGCCTATCTAACAGCCAGAGGTTTATCCGAAGCAGTCCGTTGGCATGGTAGAGATGAGCGCGCTGTTGTGATGCCAGGTGCGCTGACCTTGACAGCCACTGTGCCCTTACTGGCTTCCAGGTCCCCTCTCATGGCAGAGGTCTTCCGTTGGAAGTTTGTCTGTGGTCCTCGGGGACAGTGCTTTTGATCTCTGTGAGGTCCTCGGTAGTATCGCTATGGCAGTGGAGAAGTGCCAGGATGCATGGTGTGGGTTCGGCATCGTCAAAGCAGACATGCTTGTGGTTTGTCTTCCCTGGTGTATAGTGTCCCCGTGTTCGCATGTTATCTGTGGCTTCCAGTAGGGTCGAGTTGCCGTGTGGGCAGGAGGAGGGCAGTGAGGACAAGGTTGCTCAGTGTTTGAGCGTTTCCTCGGGATTCAGGGCTCTGAATCCTGCCGAGGGGGAGCTGGCCGAGACGTGGCTGGAAAGGTGGCCTGGTTTCTGCCGTGGGGTTTGAACCTGGGTCATGGTTGCTGAAGACCACCTCTTGCCGTGGTGGGCATTCCAACAGGTCCACAGAAATTGATTTGGCCTAGTTGGCGAGAAGTCACACTTGGGCTGAAGTCCATTAGACCCTTGAGAGGTGCCAGGTTGCATCTTGCCTATAGCCAGCTGCAGGTCATTGTCAACGCCATCCATGGGAAGTTCCCTTGCTTCCAAAAGCGCTGGGAGTGACCCCTAGTGCTCATCAGGTGTGTTAGTAGCTAGCAGGGTCTGTAGGTCCACGTAGATGTGGCCACTCACGGCTGGGAGGCAGATCTCCTCGAGTGTTTGTGCTTTGGTCAGAAGGCATGGCTGTGGGATAGCGGGAGTCTGTGGCCTATTTCAACAGCCTCTGGGGGTCAAAGTTCTCATGTGGCTTCTTGAAGCTGGTAGGGATGTTTCTCCATTCAGTGGGGTGGTCCAAAGCCAGGGTACTGTGTATAACCTGTGACTTTTACTATTCAGTGTCACTGCAGAGGGCCTCAAGGACACACAAAGACCAGGACGGGGATGCAGAGGCTGACACAGAAACCCACAAGCGCATCATCGTGCCTAGTCATAGTCACGCACGCGCACACGCAGGAACACACACATACACCCTCACACACAACGGCCAACGTACATGCCTAACTTCCTGCAGTCATGCTGTCAGACACACTTTCAGTTCTTGGTAAGGGATAGGGGTCCTTGTGAAGCAGGTTCAGGGCTCCAGCCCAGGTAAATGTTCGCATAAATCATGTTCTCTAAGGACCCAGGTTCACTTCTGAATCCTGCGTGATTTCCGTCCACATCTCAGGTGCAGTTTCTTGGCAAGGCTGGCCGTCAGCAAAGACAAGAGGACGTTTGCGTGGGCTGACGACTGGAGGTGCTGAGGAGAACTGGAAAAAGTGAGGCGGGCCCACGTTTCCGAGCGTGGACGTGGATATTTCAGGATGGTAGGCATTCAACCACCACAACGTGTGTCATTGGATATTAGGTTTTCCTCTGACGGCCCCAGTGGCTGCGAGAGTAGATTGACTGTTGCTCTTGCAGAGTGGCCTGAGGGCTGTGGATTCCCCAGGGTTTTGGAGTACTACGAGGTCATGGCTCCTCTGCAGACCCGCATGGCATGCCCGGTTGTGTTGTGCAGCGTCCCAGCACGTGCTTGGATCGATGATGACACCCTTGTATGCATTCCTTGGAAAATCTGAACAAAATGAGTGAGAACACTCTACCGTCTCCTCATCGAGTCTGAGGTCCGGCACGTTTCCTCTCTCGGGTGTTTCAGACAGTGAGGAGTGAGGGCCAGTGTCCCCTACTGACATGCATGCAAACACCACCCAGGGCTCCAGACTTGGAGGGGCTACTGTCTGAGGTTCGACTGTGTCTGCCCGTAAGCTGGGTCATGTATGAAGAATATCAGGTCGCTGCTAGAAGACCGTTAAGGGAATGCGAGTGGGAAGGCTCTCGTGATGGTCTTCAGAGTTGGATTGTGTGCAGGTGTAGGCCCAGTGAGCTTGCAGCTTGGAAAGGTGTGCTTTGGCCGGGATCACGCTTTGTGCACGCCGCTTGGGTGGTTAATTCTGGAAGCCAAAATGTGCAAGCTTCCCTGATTGGAGCATGGAGCCTCAGGCCAGGCCTGTGTGGCCCTCCCTGTCCTTGAGTTTGGCGCGTTGAGGTTCTTGAGTGCCCGGTGGGGCTGGAGCAGTGGGTGGGTGTGGGCTGGGGTTGGACGTTGGCGGAAGGGGGCTGATGGATTAGGCCTCGGTGGTGCCCACGTCAGCTCATCTACTGCAGCTTCTGGCACAGTGTTTGCACTAAGTGGGTCATCGTGGAGTGGGGTTAGGAACGAGTGCTGCATTTAAGCCTGCGTGGTGACTGCTGGCCTGGAGAGGAAGGTGAGGTGTTATGAGGACATGTCCTGTGTGATGTCGTGGGATGGGCTGTCATCATTAGGTTGCAGACGCTGGCCATGGCTTCCCAAGCACGTGTCCTGTTTGTGGTGGGCTGGCATCAGCTGCCTATGAAGGGGATGGCTTTGGCATTTCATGAGGATTCGGTGAGGTAGGTAACCTGTGATGAGTTGAGATTCCGTTGCTGGAGGGATGACTCCCAAAGGGTGTCTTGCGGGACCTAGAGAAGATGGACATGCTGAGGCATTTGTGCTGGCCTCCTTGGAGGAAGGTGAGTTATGCAAACAGGCCCTTTGGCCGCTTTGTCCCATGTTTGGGAATGTGCAAAGTGAAAGTTTTTCTCCCAGAGGGCATGATGCGGCCGGCCCGTGTGTCATGCAGGCCTTTCGAACAGCCAGAAGTTTACGCGGGGCAGAGATGGGGGCACTGTTGCTATGCTAGGTGAGCTGCCGTGGACAGGCACTGTGCCCTTTCAGACTTACAGGTCCCCTCGCGTGGCAGAGGTCTTCTGTTGGAAGTCTGTCTGTGGTTCTCGGGGACAGTGCTTTTGATCTCTGTAAGGTCCTTGGTAGTGTCACTGTGGCAGTGGAGAAGTGCCAGAATGCATGGGGTGGGGTCGGCGTCATCAAAGCAGACATGTATGTGGTCTGTCTTCCTTGGTGTACAGTGACCCCGTGTTCGCATGATGTCTGTGGCTTCAAGTAAGGTCGAGTTGCCCTGCGGGCAGGAGGAGGGCACTTAGGACGAGGCTGTCAAGCATTTGAGCGTCTCCTCCGGTTTCAGGGCCGAGAAACCTGCCGGCTGGGCGCTGGCGAGGTGTGGCCGGGAAGATGATCTAGTTTCGCCGTGGGGTTCCAACCTGGGTTATGGGTGCTTAAGCCCACCACTTCCCATGTTGGGCATACACACGGGTCCACGGAACACGATTTGGCCTAGTTGGCGAGAATTGGCATTTGGGCCAAATTTCGTTAGGCCCTTGAGTGGTGCCAGGCTGCATCTTGCCTGTAGCCATCTGCAGGTTGGCTTCAGCCCACCCATAGGAGTTTCCCTTGCTTCCGGAAGCACTGGGAGTGGCCCAAGTGCACATCAGATGTGCTGTTAGCTGGCAGGATGTCCATGTCCACAGACATGTGACACCCACGGCCGGTAGGCAGGTCTCATCTAGGTTCGTGCTTTGGTCAGAAGGCATGGTTGTGGGAGAGCGGGAGTCCGTGGCCTATTTCTACAGCTCCTGTGGGGTCACAGTTCGCATGCGGCTCTTGCAGCTCACAGGAGTCTTTCTTTTTCTGTTGGGAGTCCAACCAGTGTGTTGTGTATAAACTCTGGTATTTACTGTTGGAGGCCTCTGCAGAGGGCCATAGGGACACACAGAATTCAAGACTCGTTTTCAGAGGCACACACAGGAACCCACAATCGCGTCATCGTGCACAGTCGCAGTCACACACGCCCACGCGCGTGAATACACACATACAGCATCTCACACACTGGCCAATGTACGTGCCTAACTTCCTGGAGACATGCTGTGAGACACAAAATAATAATCGGTGAGGGATAGAGGTCCTTGGGAAGCAGGTTCAGAGCAGAAGCCCAGGTAAAGATTCGCATGGATCATGTTCCCTGAGGACCTCGGTCCACTTCTGAAGCCTCTGTTATTTCTGTCCACTTCTCAGGTGTATTGCTCGGCAGGGCCGGCTATCGGCAAGAAGAAGACCTTCGTGTACTCTGATGAATGGATGAGCTAAGGAAAACTGGAAAAAGTGAGGCGAGTGCATGTTGCTGAGCATGGCTGTGGATAACTCAGGACGGTAGGCATTCACTCACCGTAGGATGTGCCATTCTATATTAGGTTTTCCTCAGATGGGCCCAATGGCTGCAAGAGTGGATTGATTGTTGCTTTTGCTGAGTGGCCTGAGGACTGTGGATTCCCCAGGCTGTTGGAGTACTCCAGGGTAATGGCTCCTGTGCAGAGCCCCGCGGCAGCCCGGTTATGTTCTACAGCTTCCCAGCAGAGCTTGCATCAATGACGACACCCTTGTATGCATTCCTTGGAAAATGTGAACACAATGAGTTAGAACACTCTACAGTCTCCTTATCGAAACTGAGGTCCAGCACGTTTCCTCTCTCGGGGTTAGGGCACAGTGAGGAGTGAGGGTCATCATCCCCTCCTGACATACATGGAAATACCACCCAGTACTCCAGCATTGGAGGGGTTTCTGTCTGAGGGTGGACCGTGTCTGCACGTAAACTGGGTCGTCTATGAATCCCAGGTCCCTGGTGAAAGGCCGATGAGGGAATGTGAGGGGGCAGGCTCACCTGCTGATCTTCAGAGGCAGAGTGTTGTGTTGTGCAGCGTCCCAGCACGTGCTTGGATCGATGATGACACCCTTGTATGCATTCCTTGGAAAATATGAACAAAATGAGTGAGAACACTCTACCGTCTCCTCATCGAGTCTGAGGTCCAGCACGTTTCCTCTCTCGGGCGTAGGGGACAGTGAGGAGCGAGGTAGGTAACCTGCATAGGGTTGTGTTCCCATTCCTGGAGGACTGACCCCCAAAGGGTGTCTTGCAGGACGTAGAGAAGGTAGACATGCTGAGGGCCAGCGTCCCGTGCTGACATGCATGCAAACACCACTCAGGGCTCCAGACTTGGAGGGGCTCCTATCTGAGGGTCGACTGTGTCTGCCCCTAAGCTGTGTCGTCTATGAATATCAGGTCACTGCTGAAAGACCGTTGAGGGAATGCGAGAGGGAAGGCTCTCCTGCTGGTCTTGAGAGTTGGAGTGTGTGCTGGTGTAGGCCCAGTGAGTTGCAGCTTGAATAGGTGTGCTTTGGCCGGGATCACGCTTTGTGCATGTCGCTTCAGGGTTTAGCTCTGGAAGCCAAAACAAGCAAGCTTCCCTGGTTGGGGCCTGGAGCATCATGTCAGGCCTGTGGCCCTCTCCGTCATTTGTTTTGGCGCTTTGAAGTTCTTGAGTGCCCGGTGCGGCTGGAGTAGTGAGTGGGTGTGGACTGGGGTTGGGCTTTGGTGGAAGGGGACAGATGGATTAGGCCTAGGTTGGGCCCATGTCAGCTCCTCTAATGCAGCTCCCAGCACAGGTGTTGGCACTAAGAGGGCCATTGTGGAGTGCGGTCAGCACCGAGTGCTGCATTTAAGCCAGCGTGGTGGCTGTTTCCTGGAGAGGAAGGTAAGGCATCATGGGGACATGTGCTCTGTGATATCGTGGGATGGGCTGTCGCTATTGGGTTGCACGCACAGGCCACGGCTTCCCAATGATGTGTCCTGTCCGTGATGGGTTGGCATCAGCTGCCTATGAAAGGGATGGCTTTGGTAGTTCATGAGGATGCGGTGAGGTAGGTCATCTGCGTAGGGTTGTGTTCCCATTCCCGGAGGACTGACGCCCAAAGGGTGTCTTGCAGGACGAAGAGAAAATAGATATGCTGATGCGTCTGTGTCTCTCTCCTGGAGGATAGGTGAGTTATGCTAACATGCCCTTTGCCCACTTTGCTCCCTTGTTTGAGAATGTGCAAAGCGAAAAGTGTTTCTCCCTCAGGCCATAGTGCGTCCGGCACGTGAGGCACGCAGGGCTTTCGAAGAGCCAGAGATTTATCTGGAGCAGCCTGTTGGTGGAACAGCGACGCGGACACTGTTGCGATGCCGGGTGGCTGCCGCAGACAGGCACTGTGCCCTTTGAAGCTTCCAGTTCCCCTTGGGTGGCAGAGGTCTTCCGTTGGCAATCTGTCTGTAGTTCTCGGGGACAGTGCCTTTGACCTCTGTGAGGTTCTCTGTAGTGTCGCTGTGGCAGTGGAGAAGTGCCGGGATCCGAGGGTTAGGGTCAGTGTCATCAAAGCAGACATGCTTGCGATCTGTCATCCCTGGCGTAGAGTGTCCCCCTGTTTGCACGATGTCTGTGGCTTGCAATAGGGTCGAGTTGCCCCGTGGGCAGGAGGAGGCAATCGAGGACGAGGCTGGCAAGGATTTGTTCGTTTCTTCAGGGTTCAGGGCCGCCAACCCTGCTGGGTGGGTGCTGGCGAAACATGGCAGGGATGGGAGCCTAGTTCCTGCTGTGGGGTCTGAACTTGGGTCATGGTTGCTGAAGCCCACCACTTCCTGTGGTGGGCATTCCTATGGGTCCACAGAAAGTGATTTGTCCTAGTTGGCGAGAATTGGCACATAGGCCGAAATTCGTTATCCCCTTGAGTGGTGCCGGGCTGCATCTTGCCCGGAGCCTGCTGCAGGTCAGGGTCGGCCCGACCAGCGGAGGTTGTCTTGCCTCCCGGAGTGCTGGAAGTGGCCCCAAGTGCACGTCAGGTGTGCTACTAGCTGGCAGCTTCTCCGGGTCCATGTATATGCCACACCCACGGCCGGGAGGCAAGTCTGGTTAGGTCTTTGTGCTTTGGTCAGAAGGCTTGGCTGTGGGAGAGCGGGAATCCGTGGCCTACTTCAACAGCCTCCGGGTTTCAGAGTTCGCATTCAGCCTCTTGAAGCTTGAAGGGGTCTTTCTCCATTCAGGGGGGGCTTTGTCCAATGCCAGAGCGCTGTGTATGAACTGTGGCTTTTACGCTTCGGTGTCTCTGCAGAGGGCCTCAGGGACACTCGGAGACCAAGGTGCAGATTGAGCGGAAAACAAAGAAGCCCAGAAGCACGTCCTCGTGAGCTGTGACAGTCACACCCGCGCACACGCGTGAACACACACATAGACCCTCTCACATACCGGGCAACGTACGTGACTAGCATACTGCAGTCGTGCTGTCAGACAAACATTGAGTTCTCAGTAAGGGTAGAGGTCCTTGGGAAGCAGCATCCGGGCTCAAGCCCAGTTAAACATTGGCATGAATCACGTTCTCTGAGGACCCCGGTCCAATTCTGAAGACTGCGTGATTTATGTCCACTTCTCAGGTGCAGTTGCTGGGCAGGGGTGGCCGTCAGGAAAGGCAAGAAGACTTTCGCGTTGTCTGATGACTGGAGGTGGTAAGGAGAACTGGAAAAGTGAGGTGGGGGCTGGTTGCTAAGCATGGTCCTGGATGACTCAGGAAGGTAGGGGTTCACCCACCCTAAGCTGTGCCACTGGATATTAGGTTTTCCTCAGACGGGCCCAGTGGCTTCAAGAGTAGATTGACTGTTGCTCTTGCAGAGTGGCCTGATGGCTGTGGATTCCCCAGGTTTTTGGAGTACTAGGAGGTCATGGCTCCTCTGCAGACCCGCATGGCATGCCCGGTTGTGTTGTGCAGCGTCCCAGCACGTGCTTGGATCGATGATGACACCCTTGTATGCATTCCGTGGAAAATCTGAACAAAATGAGTGAGAACACTCTACCGTCTCCTCATCGAGTCTGAGGTCCAGCACGTTTCCTCTCTCGGGCGTACGGGACAGTGAGGAGCGAGGTAGGTAACCTGCGTAGGGTTGTGTTCCCATTCCCGGAGGACTGACGCCCAAAGGGTGTCTTGCAGGACGTAGAGAAAATAGATATGCTGATGCGTCTGTGTCTCTCTCCTGGAGGATAGGTGAGTTATGCTAACAGGCATTTTGGCCACTTTGTTCCCTTGTTTGGGAGTGTGCAAAGCGAAAAGTGTTTCTCCCACAGGGCATGGTGCGTCCGGCACGTGAGGCACGCAGGGCTTTCGAAGAGCCAGAGATTTATCTGGAACAGCCTCTTGGCGGAACAGCGACGCGGACACTGTTGCGATGCCGGGTGCGCTGCCGCAGACAGGCACTGTGCCCTTTGAAGCTTCCAGGTCCCCTTGGGTGGCAGAGGTCTTCCGTTGGCAATCTGTCTGTAGTTCTCGGGGAGAGTGCCTTTGATCTCTGTGAGGTTCTCTGTACTGTCGCTGTGGCAGTGGAGAAGTGCCGGGATCCGTGGGGTAGGGTCAGTGTCATCAAAGCAGACATGCTTGCGATCTGTCATCCCTGGTGTACAGTGTCCCCCTGTTTGCACGATGTCTGTGGCTTGCAATAGGGTCGAGTTGCCCCGTGGGCAGGAGGAGGCAATGGAGGACGAGGCTGGCAAGGATTTGTTCGTTTCTTCAGGGTTCAGGGCCGCCAACCCTGCTGGGTGGGTGCTGGCGAAACATGGCAGGGATGGGAGCCTAGTTCCTGCTGTGGGGTCTGAACTTGGGTCATGGTTGCTGAAGCCCACCACTTCGTGTGGTGGGCATTCCTATGGGTCCACAGAAAGTGATTTGTCCTAGTTGGCGAGAATTGGCACATAGGCCGAAATTCGTTATCCCCTTGAGTGGTGCCGGGCTGCATCTTGCCCGGAGCCTGCTGCAGGTCAGGGTCGGCCCGACCAGCGGAGGTTGTCTTGCCTCCCGGAGTGCTGGAAGTGGCCCCAAGTGCACATCAGATGTGCTACTAGCTGGCAGCTTCTCCCGCTCCATGTATATGCCACACCCACGGCCGGGAGGCAAGTCTGGTTAGGTCTTTGTGCTTTGGTCAGAAGGCTTGGCTGTGGGAGAGCGGGAATTAGTGGCCTACTTCAACAGCCTCCGGGTTTCAGAGTTCGCATTCAGCCTCTTGAAGCTTGAAGGGGTCTTTCTCCATTCAGGGGGGCCTGTGTCCAATGCCAGAGCGCTGTGTATAAACTGTGGCTTTTACGCCTCGGTGTCTCTGCAGAGGGCCTCAGGGACACTCGGAGACCAAGGTGCAGATTGAGCGGAAAACAAAGAAGCCCAGAAGCACGTCCTCGTGAGCTGTGACAGTCACACCCGCGCACACGCGTCAACACACACATAGAACCTCTCACATACCGGGCAACGTACGTGACTAACGTACTGCAGTCGTGCTGTCAGACAAACATTGAGTTCTCAGTAAGGGTAGAGGTCCTTGGGAAGCAGGGTCCGGGCTCAAGCCCAGGTAAACATTGGCATGAATCACGTTCTTTGAGGACCCCGGTCCAATTCTGAAGAGTGCGTGATTTATGTCCACTTCTCAGGTGCAGTTGCTGTGCAGGGGTGGCCGTCAGGAAAGGCAAGAAGACTTTCGCGTTGTCTGATGACTGGAGGTGGTAAGGAGAACTGGAAAAGTGAGGTGGGGGCTGGTTGCTAAGCATGGTCCTGGATGACTCAGGAAGGTAGGGGTTCACCCACCCTAAGCTGTGCCACTGGATATTAGGTTTTCCTCAGACGGGCCCAGTGGCTTCAAGAGTAGATTGACTGTTGCTCTTGCAGAGTGGCCTGATGGCTGTGGATTCCCCAGGTTTTTGGAGTACTAGGAGGTCATGGCTCCTCTGCAGACCCGCATGGCATGCGCGGTTGTGTTGTGCAGCGTCCCAGCACGTGCTTGGATCGATGATGACACCCTTGTATGCATTCCTTGGAAAATCTGAACAAAATGAGTGAGAACACTCTATCGTCTCCTCATCGAGTCTGAGGTCCAGCACGTTTCCTCTCTCGGGCGTACGGGACAGTGCGGAGCGAGGTAGGTAACCTGCGTAGGGTTGTGTTCCCATTCCCGGAGGACTGACGCCCAAAGCGTGTCTTGCAGGACGAAGAGAAAATAGATATGCTGATGCGTCTGTGTCTCTCTCCTGGAGGATAGGTGAGTTATGCTAACATGCCCTTTGGCCACTTTGTTCCCTTGTTTGGGAATGTGCAAAGCGAAAAGTGTTTCTCCCACAGGGCATGGTGCGTCCGGCACGTGAGGCACGCAGGGCTTTCGAAGAGCCAGAGATTTACCTGGAGCAGCCTGTTGGCGGAACAGCGACGCCGACACCGTTGCGATGCCGGGTGCGCTGCCGCAGACAGGCACTGTGCCCTTTGAAGCTTCCAGGTCCCTTTGGGTGGCAGAGGTCTTCCGATGGCAATCTGTCTGTAGTTCTCGGGGAGAGTGCCTTTGATCTCTGTGAGGTTCTCTGTAGTGTCACTGTGGCAGTGGAGATGTGCCGGGATCCGTGGGGTAGGGTCAGTGTCATCAAAGCAGACATGCTTGCGATCTGTCATCCCTGGTGTACAGTGTCCCCCTGTTTGCACGATGTCTGTGGCTTGCAATAGGGTCGAGTTGCCCCGTGGGCAGGAGGAGGCAATGGAGGACGAGGCTGGCACGAATTTGTTCGTTTCTTCAGGGTTCAGGGCCGCCAACCCTGCTGGGTGGGTGCTGGCGAAACATGGCAGGGATGGGAGCCTAGTTCCTGCTGTGGGGTCTGAACTTGGGTCATGGTTGTTGAAGCCCACCGCTTCCTGTGATGGGCATTCGTATGGCTCCACAGAAAATGATTTGTCCTAGTTGGCGAGAATTGGCACATAGGCCGAAATTCATTATCCCCTTGAGTGGTGCCGGGCTGCATCTTGCCCGGAGCCTGCTGCAGGTCAGGGTCGGCCCGACCAGCGGAGGTTGTCTTGCCTCCGGGAGTGCTGGAAGTGGCCCCAAGTGCACATCAGATGTGCTACTAGCTGGCAGCTTCTCCGGGTCCACGTATATGCCACACCCACGGCCGGGAGGCAAGTCTGGTTAGGTCTTTGTGCTTTGGTCAGAAGGCTTGGCTGTGGGAGAGCGGGAATCCGTGGCCTACTTCAACAGCCTCCGGGTTTCAGAGTTCGCATTCAGCCTCTTGAAGCTTGAAGGGGTCTTTCTCCATTCAGGGGGGGCTGTGTCCAGTGCCAGAGCGCTGTGTATAAATTGTGGCTTTTACGCTTCGGTGTCTCTGCAGAGGGCCTCAGGGACACACGGAGACCAAGATGCAGATTGAGCGGAACACAAAGGATCCCGGAAGCACGTCCTCGTGAGCCGTGACAGTCACACCCGCGCACACGCGTGAACACACACATAGACCCTCTCACATACCGGGCAACGTAGGTGACTAGCATACTGCAGTCGTGCTGTCTGACAAACATTGAGTTCTCAGTAAGGGTAGAGGTCCTTGGGAAGCAGGGTCCGGGCTCAAGCCCAGGTAAACATTGGCATGAATCACGTTCTCTGAGGACCCCGGTCCAATTCTGAAGACTGCGTGATTTATGTCCACTTCTCAGGTGCAGTTGCTCTGCACGGGTGGCCGTCAGGAAAGGCAAGAAGACTTTCACGTTGTCTGTTGACTGGAGGTGGTAAGCAGAACTGGAAAAGTGAGGTGGGGGCTGGTTGCTAAGCATGGTCCTGGATGACTCAGGAAGGTAGGGGTTCACCCACCCTAAGCTGTGCCACTGGATATTAGGTTTTCCTCAGACGGGCCCAGTGGCTTCAAGAGTAGATTGACTGTTGCTCTTGCAGAGTGGCCTGATGGCTGTGGATTCCCCAGGTTTTTGGAGTACTAGGAGGTCATGGCTCCTCTGCAGACCCGCATGGCATGCCCGGTTGTGTTGTGCAGCGTCCCAGCACGTGCTTGGATCGATGATGACACCCTTGTATGCATTCCTTGGAAAATCTGAACAAAATGAGTGAGAACACTCTACTGTCTCCTCATCGAGTCTGAGGTCCAGCACGTTTCCTCTCTGGGGCGTAGGGGACAGTGAGGAGCGAGGTAGGTAACCTGCGTAGGGTTGTGTTCCCATTCCCGGAGGACTGACGCCCAAAGGGTGTCTTGCAGGACGAAGAGAAAATAGATATGCTGATGCGTCTGTGTCTCTCTCCTGGAGGATAGGTGAGTTATGCTAACATGCCCTTTGGCCACTTTGTTCCCTTTGTTGGGAATGTGCAAAGCGAAAAGTGTTTCTCCCACAGGGCATGGTGCGTCTGGCACGTGAGGCACGCAGGGCTTTCGAAGAGCCAGAGATTTATCTGGAGCAGCCTGTTGGCGGAACAGCGACGCGGACACCGTTGCGATGCCGGGTGCGCTGCCGCAGACAGGCACTGTGCCCTTTGAAGCTTCCAGGTCCCCTTGGGTGGCAGAGGTCTTCCGTTGGCAATCTGTCTGTAGTTCTCGGGGACAGTGCCTTTGATCTCTGTGAGGTTCTCTGTAGTGTCGCTGTGGCAGTGGAGAAGTGCCGGGATCCGAGGGATAGGGTCAGTGTCATCAAAGCAGACATGCTTGCGATCTGTTATCCCTGGTGTAGAGTTTCCCCTTGTTTGCACGATGTCTGTGGCTTGCAATAGGGTCGAGTTGCCCCGTGGGCAGGAGGAGGCAATGGAGGACGAGGCTGGCACGGATTTGTTCGTTTCTTCACGGTTCAGGGCCGGCAACCCTCCTGGGTGGGTGCTGGCGAAACATGGCAGGGATGGGAGCCTAGTTTCTGCTGTGGGGTCTGAACTTGGGTCATGGTTGCTGAAGCCCACCGCTTCGTATGGTGGGCATTCCTGTGGGTCCACAGAAAGTGATTTGTCCTAGTTGGCGAGAATTGGCACATAGGCCGAAATTCGTTATCCCCTTGAGTGGTGCCGGGCTGCATCTTGCCCGGAGCCTGCTGCAGGTCAGGGTCGGCCCGACCAGCGGAGGTTGTCTTGCCTCCCGGAGTGCTGGAAGTGGCCCCAAGTGTACATCAGATGTGCTACTAGCTGGCAGCTTCTCCGGGTCCATGTATATGCCACACCCACGGCCGGGAGGCAAGTCTGGTTAGGTCTTTGTGCTTTGGTCAGAAGGCTTGGCTGTGGGAGAGTGGGAATCCGTGGCCTACTTCAACAGCCTCCGGGATTCAGAGTTCGCATTCAGCCTCTTGCAGCTTGAAGGGGTCTTTCTCCATTCAGGGGGGGCTGTGTCCAGTGCCAGAGCGCTGTGTATAAACTGTGGCTTTTACGCTTCGGTGTCTCTGCAGAGGGCCTCAGGGACACTCGGAGACGAAGATGCAGATTGAGCGGAAAACAAAGAAGCCCATAAGCACGTCCTCGTGAGCAGTGACAGTAACACCCGCGCACACGCGTGAACACACACATAGACCCTCTCACATACCGGGCAACGTACGTGACTAGCATACTGCAGTCGTGCTGTCAGACAAACATTGAGTTCTCAGTAAGGGTAGAGGTCCTTGGGAAGCAGCATCCGGGCTCAAGCCCAGGTAAACATTGGCATGAATCACGTTCTCTGAGGACCCCATTCCAATTCTGAAGACTGCGTGATTTATGTCCACTTCTCAGGTGCAGTTGCTGGGCAGGGTTGGCCGTCAGGAAAGGCAAGAAGACTTTCGCGTTGTCTGATGACTGGAGGTGGTAAGGAGAACTGGAAAAGTGAGGTGGGGGCTGGTTGCTAAGCATGGTCCTGGATGACTCAGGAAGGTAGGGGTTCACCCACCCTAAGCTGTGCCACTGGATATTAGGTTTTCCTCAGACGGGCCCAGTGGCTTCAAGAGTAGATTGACTGTTGCTCTTGCAGAGTGGCCTGATGGCTGTGGATTCCCCAGGTTTTTGGAGTACTAGGAGGTCATGGCTCCTCTGCAGACCCGCATGGCATGCCCGGTTGTGTTGTGCAGCGTCCCAGCACGTGCTTGGATCGATGATGACACCCTTGTATGCATTCCGTGGAAAATCTGAACAAAATGAGTGAGAACACTCTACCGTCTCCTCATCGAGTCTGAGGTCCAGCACGTTTCCTCTCTGGGGCGTAGGGGACAGTGAGGAGCGAGGTAGGTAACCTGCGTAGGGTTGTGTTCCCATTCCCGGAGGACTGATGCCCAAAGGGTGTCTTGCAGGACGTAGAGAAAATAGATATGCTGATGCGTCTGTGTCTCTCTCCTGGAGGATAGGTGAGTTATGCTAACATGCCCTTTGGCCACTTTGTTCCCTTGTTTGGGAATGTGCAAAGCGAAAAGTGTTTCTCCCACAGGGCATGGTGCGTCCGGCACGTGAGGCACGCAGGGCTTTCGAAGAGCCAGAGATTTATCTGGAGCAGCCTGTTGGCGGATCAGCGACGCGGACACCGTTGCGATGCTGGGTGCGCTGCCGCAGACAGGCACTGTGCCCTTTGAAGCTTCCAGGTCCCCTTGGGTGGCAGAGGTCTTCCGTTGGCAATCTGTCTGTAGTTCTCGGGGAGAGTGCCTTTGACCTCTGTGAGGTTCTCTGTACTGTCGCTGTGGCAGTGGAGAAGTGCCGGGATCCGTGGGGTAGGGTCAGTGTCATCAAAGCAGACATGCTTGCGATCTGTCATCCCTGGTGTACAGTGTCCCCCTGTTTGCACGATGTCTGTGGCTTGCAATAGGGTCGAGTTGCCCCGTGGGCAGGAGGAGGCAATGGAGGACGAGGCTGGCACGAATTTGTTCGTTTCTTCAGGGTTCAGGGCCGCCAACCCTGCTGGGTGGGTGCTGGCGAAACATGGCAGGGATGGGAGCCTAGTTTCTGCTGTGGGGTCTGAACTTGGGTCATGGTTGTTGAAGCCCACCGCTTCCTGTGATGGGCATTCCTATGGCTCCACAGAAAATGATTTGTCCTAGTTGGCGAGAATTGGCACATAGGCCGAAATTCATTATCCCCTTGAGTGGTGCCGGGCTGCATCTTGCCCGGAGCCTGCTGCAGGTCAGGGTCGGCCCGACCAGCGGAGGTTGTCTTGCCTCCGGGAGTGCTGGAAGTGGCCCCAAGTGCACATCAGATGTGCTACTAGCTGGCAGCTTCTCCGGGTCCATGTATATGCCACACCCACGGCCGGGAGGCAAGTTTGGTTAGGTCTTTGTGCTTTGGTCAGAAGGCTTGGCTGTGGGAGAGCGGGAATCCGTGGCCTACTTCAACAGCCTCCGGGTTTCAGAGTTCGCATTCAGCCTCTTGAAGCTTGAAGGGGTCTTTCTCCATTCAGGGGGGGCTGTGTCCAGTGCCAGAGCGCTGTGTATAAATTGTGGCTTTTACGCTTCGGTGTCTCTGCAGAGGGCCTCAGGGACACACGGAGACCAAGATGCAGATTGAGCGGAACACAAAGGATCCCGGAAGCACGTCCTCGTGAGCCGTGACAGTCACACCCGCGCACACGCGTGAACACACACATAGACCCTCTCACATACCGGGCAACGTAGGTGACTAGCATACTGCAGTCGTGCTGTCTGACAAACATTGAGTTCTCAGTAAGGGTAGAGGTCCTTGGGAAGCAGGGTCCGGGCTCAAGCCCAGGTAAACATTGGCATGAATCACGTTCTCTGAGGACCCCGGTCCAATTCTGAAGACTGCGTGATTTATGTCCACTTCTCAGGTGCAGTTGCTCTGCACGGGTGGCCGTCAGGAAAGGCAAGAAGACTTTCACGTTGTCTGTTGACTGGAGGTGGTAAGCAGAACTGGAAAAGTGAGGTGGGGGCTGGTTGCTAAGCATGGTCCTGGATGACTCAGGAAGGTAGGGGTTCACCCACCCTAAGCTGTGCCACTGGATATTAGGTTTTCCTCAGACGGGCCCAGTGGCTTCAAGAGTAGATTGACTGTTGCTCTTGCAGAGTGGCCTGATGGCTGTGGATTCCCCAGGTTTTTGGAGTACTAGGAGGTCATGGCTCCTCTGCAGACCCGCATGGCATGCCCGGTTGTGTTGTGCAGCGTCCCAGCACGTGCTTGGATCGATGATGACACCCTTGTATGCATTCCTTGGAAAATCTGAACAAAATGAGTGAGAACACTCTACTGTCTCCTCATCGAGTCTGAGGTCCAGCACGTTTCCTCTCTGGGGCGTAGGGGACAGTGAGGAGCGAGGTAGGTAACCTGCGTAGGGTTGTGTTCCCATTCCCGGAGGACTGACGCCCAAAGGGTGTCTTGCAGGACGAAGAGAAAATAGATATGCTGATGCGTCTGTGTCTCTCTCCTGGAGGATAGGTGAGTTATGCTAACATGCCCTTTGGCCACTTTGTTCCCTTGTTTGGGAATGTGCAAAGCGAAAAGTGTTTCTCCCACAGGGCATGGTGCGTCCGGCACGTGAGGCACGCAGGGCTTTCGAAGAGCCAGAGATTTATCTGGAGCAGCCTGTTGGCGGAACAGCGACGCGGACACCGTTGCGATGCCGGGTGCGCTGCCGCAGACAGGCACTGTGCCCTTTGAAGCTTCCAGGTCCCCTTGGGTGGCAGAGGTCTTCCGTTGGCAATCTGTCTGTAGTTCTCGGGGACAGTGCCTTTGATCTCTGTGAGGTTCTCTGTAGTGTCGCTGTGGCAGTGGAGAAGTGCCGGGATCCGAGGGGTAGGGTCAGTGTCATCAAAGCAGACATGCTTGCGATCTGTTATCCCTGGTGTAGAGTTTCCCCTTGTTTGCACGATGTCTGTGGCTTGCAATAGGGTCGAGTTGCCCCGTGGGCAGGAGGAGGCAATGGAGGACGAGGCTGGCACGGATTTGTTCGTTTCTTCACGGTTCAGGGCCGCCAACCCTGCTGGGTGGGTGCTGGCGAAACATGGCAGGGATGGGATCCTAGTTTCTGCTGTGGGGTCTGAACTTGGGTCATGGTTGCTGAAGCCCACCGCTTCGTATGGTGGGCATTCCTATGGGTCCACAGAAAATGATTTGTCCTAGTTGGCGAGAATTGGCACATAGGCCGAAATTCGTTATCCCCTTAAGTGGTGCCGGGCTGCATCTTGCCCGGAGCCTGCTGCAGGTCAGGGTCGGCCCGACCAGCGGAGGTTGTCTTGCCTCCCGGAGTGCTGGAAGTGGCCCCAAGTGTACATCAGATGTGCTACTAGCTGGCAGCTTCTCCGGGTCCATGTATATGCCACACCCACGGCCGGGAGGCAAATCTGGTTAGGTCTTTGTGCTTTGGTCAGAAGGCTTGGCTGTGGGAGAGCGGGAATCCGTGGCCTACTTCAACAGCCTCCGGGATTCAGAGTTCGCATTCAGCCTCTTGCAGCTTGAAGGGGTCTTTCTCCATTCAGGGGGGGCTGTGTCCAGTGCCAGAGCGCTGTGTATAAACTGTGGCTTTTACGCTTCGGTGTCTCTGCAGAGGGCCTCAGGGACACTCGGAGACGAAGATGCAGATTGAGCGGAAAACAAAGAAGCCCATAAGCACGTCCTCGTGAGCAGTGACAGTCACACCCGCGCACACGCGTGAACACACACATAGACCCTCTCACATACCGGGCAACGTACGTGACTAGCATACTGCAGTCGTGCTGTCAGACAAACATTGAGTTCTCAGTAAGGGTAGAGGTCCTTGGGAAGCAGCATCCGGGCTCAAGCCCAGGTAAACATTGGCATGAATCACATTCTCTGAGGACCCCGGTCCAATTCTGAAGACTGCGTGATTTATGTCCACTTCTCAGGTGCAGTTGCTGGGCAGGGTTGGCCGTCAGGAAAGGCAAGAAGACTTTCGCGTTGTCTGATGACTGGAGGTGGTAAGGAGAACTGGAAAAGTGAGGTGGGGGCTGGTTGCTAAGCATGGTCCTGGATGACTCAGGAAGGTAGGGGTTCACCCACCCTAAGCTGTGCCACTGGATATTAGGTTTTCCTCAGACGGGCCCAGTGGCTTCAAGAGTAGATTGACTGTTGCTCTTGCAGAGTGGCCTGATGGCTGTGGATTCCCCAGGTTTTTGGAGTACTAGGAGGTCATGGCTCCTCTGCAGACCCGCATGGCATGCCCGGTTGTGTTGTGCAGCGTCCCAGCGCGTGCTTGGATCGATGATGACACCCTTGTATGCATTCCGTGGAAAATCTGAACAAAATGAGTGAGAACACTCTACCGTCTCCTCATCGAGTCTGAGGTCCAGCACGTTTCCTCTCTGGGGCGTAGGGGACAGTGAGGAGCGAGGTAGGTAACCTGCGTAGGGTTGTGTTCCCATTCCCGGAGGACTGACGCCCAAAGGGTGTCTTGCAGGACGTAGAGAAAATAGATATGCTGATGCGTCTGTGTCTCTCTCCTGGAGGATAGGTGAGTTATGCTAACATGCCCTTTGGCCACTTTGTTCCCTTGTTTGGGAATGTGCAAAGCGAAAAGTGTTTCTCCCACAGGGCATGGTGCATCCGGCACGTGAGGCACGCAGGGCTTTCGAAGAGCCAGAGATTTATCTGGAGCAGCCTCTTGGCGGATCAGCGACGCGGACACCGTTGCGATGCCGGGTGCGCTGCCGCAGACAGGCACTGTGCCCTTTGAAGCTTCCAGGTCCCCTTGGGTGGCAGAGGTCTTCCGTTGGCAATCTGTCTGTAGTTCTCGGGGAGAGTGCCTTTGATCTCTGTGAGGTTCTCTGTACTGTCGCTGTGGCAGTGGAGAAGTGCCGGGATCCGTGGGGTAGGGTCAGTGTCATCAAAGCAGACATGCTTGCGATCTGTCATCCCTGGTGTACAGTGTCCCCCTGTTTGCACGATGTCTGTGGCTTGCAATAGGGTCGAGTTGCCCCGTGGGCAGGAGGAGGCAATGGAGGACGAGGCTGGCACGAATTTGTTCGTTTCTTCAGGGTTCAGGGCCGCCAACCCTGCTGGGTGGGTGCTGGCGAAACATGGCAGGGATGGGAGCCTAGTTCCTGCTGTGGGGTCTGAACTTGGGTCATGGTTGTTGAAGCCCACCGCTTCCTGTGATGGGCATTCGTATGGCTCCACAGAAAATGATTTGTCCTAGTTGGCGAGAATTGGCACATAGGCCGAAATTCATTATCCCCTTGAGTGGTGCCGGGCTGCATCTTGCCCGGAGCCTGCTGCAGGTCAGGGTCGGCCCGACCAGCGGAGGTTGTCTTGCCTCCGGGAGTGCTGGAAGTGGCCCCAAGTGCACATCAGATGTGCTACTAGCTGGCAGCTTCTCCGGGTCCACGTATATGCCACACCCACGGCCGGGAGGCAAGTCTGGTTAGGTCTTTGTGCTTTGGTCAGAAGGCTTGGCTGTGGGAGAGCGGGAATCCGTGGCCTACTTCAACAGCCTCCGGGTTTCAGAGTTCGCATTCAGCCTCTTGAAGCTTGAAGGGGTCTTTCTCCATTCAGGGGGTCTGTGTCCAGTGCCAGAGCGCTGTGTATAAATTGTGGCTTTTACGCTTCGGTGTCTCTGCAGAGGGCCTCAGGGACACACGGAGACCAAGATGCAGATTGAGCGGAACACAAAGGATCCCGGAAGCACGTCCTCGTGAGCCGTGACAGTCACACCCGCGCACACGCGTGAACACACACATAGACCCTCTCACATACCGGGCAACGTACGTGACTAGCATACTGCAGTCGTGCTGTCTGACAAACATTGAGTTCTCAGTAAGGGTAGAGGTCCTTGGGAAGCAGGGTCCGGGCTCAAGCCCAGGTAAACATTGGCATGAATCACGTTCTCTGAGGACCCCGGTCCAATTCTGAAGACTGCGTGATTTATGTCCACTTCTCAGGTGCAGTTGCTCTGCACGGGTGGCCGTCAGGAAAGGCAAGAAGACTTTCACGTTGTCTGTTGACTGGAGGTGGTAAGCAGAACTGGAAAAGTGAGGTGGGGGCTGGTTGCTAAGCATGGTCCTGGATGACTCAGGAAGGTAGGGGTTCACCCACCCTAAGCTGTGCCACTGGATATTAGGTTTTCCTCAGACGGGCCCAGTGGCTTCAAGAGTAGATTGACTGTTGCTCTTGCAGAGTGGCCTGATGGCTGTGGATTCCCCAGGTTTTTGGAGTACTAGGAGGTCATGGCTCCTCTGCAGACCCGCATGGCATGCCCGGTTGTGTTGTGCAGCGTCCCAGCACGTGCTTGGATCGATGATGACACCCTTGTATGCATTCCTTGGAAAATCTGAACAAAATGAGTGAGAACACTCTACTGTCTCCTCATCGAGTCTGAGGTCCAGCACGTTTCCTCTCTGGGGCGTAGGGGACAGTGAGGAGCGAGGTAGGTAACCTGCGTAGGGTTGTGTTCCCATTCCCGGAGGACTGACGCCCAAAGGGTGTCTTGCAGGACGAAGAGAAAATAGATATGCTGATGCGTCTGTGTCTCTCTCCTGGAGGATAGGTGAGTTATGCTAACATGCCCTTTGGCCACTTTGTTCCCTTTGTTGGGAATGTGCAAAGCGAAAAGTGTTTCTCCCACAGGGCATGGTGCGTCTGGCACGTGAGGCACGCAGGGCTTTCGAAGAGCCAGAGATTTATCTGGAGCAGCCTGTTGGCGGAACAGCGACGCGGACACCGTTGCGATGCCGGGTGCGCTGCCGCAGACAGGCACTGTGCCCTTTGAAGCTTCCAGGTCCCCTTGGGTGGCAGAGGTCTTCCGTTGGCAATCTGTCTGTAGTTCTCGGGGACAGTGCCTTTGATCTCTGTGAGGTTCTCTGTAGTGTCGCTGTGGCAGTGGAGAAGTGCCGGGATCCGAGGGATAGGGTCAGTGTCATCAAAGCAGACATGCTTGCGATCTGTTATCCCTGGTGTAGAGTTTCCCCTTGTTTGCACGATGTCTGTGGCTTGCAATAGGGTCGAGTTGCCCCGTGGGCAGGAGGAGGCAATGGAGGACGAGGCTGGCACGGATTTGTTCGTTTCTTCACGGTTCAGGGCCGGCAACCCTCCTGGGTGGTGCTGGCGAAACATGGCAGGGATGGGAGCCTAGTTTCTGCTGTGGGGTCTGAACTTGGGTCATGGTTGCTGAAGCCCACCGCTTCGTATGGTGGGCATTCCTGTGGGTCCACAGAAAGTGATTTGTCCTAGTTGGCGAGAATTGGCACATAGGCCGAAATTCGTTATCCCCTTGAGTGGTGCCGGGCTGCATCTTGCCCGGAGCCTGCTGCAGGTCAGGGTCGGCCCGACCAGCGGAGGTTGTCTTGCCTCCCGGAGTGCTGGAAGTGGCCCCAAGTGTACATCAGATGTGCTACTAGCTGGCAGCTTCTCCGGGTCCATGTATATGCCACACCCACGGCCGGGAGGCAAGTCTGGTTAGGTCTTTGTGCTTTGGTCAGAAGGCTTGGCTGTGGGAGAGTGGGAATCCGTGGCCTACTTCAACAGCCTCCGGGATTCAGAGTTCGCATTCAGCCTCTTGCAGCTTGAAGGGGTCTTTCTCCATTCAGGGGGGGCTGTGTCCAGTGCCAGAGCGCTGTGTATAAACTGTGGCTTTTACGCTTCGGTGTCTCTGCAGAGGGCCTCAGGGACACTCGGAGACGAAGATGCAGATTGAGCGGAAAACAAAGAAGCCCATAAGCACGTCCTCGTGAGCAGTGACAGTAACACCCGCGCACACGCGTGAACACACACATAGACCCTCTCACATACCGGGCAACGTACGTGACTAGCATACTGCAGTCGTGCTGTCAGACAAACATTGAGTTCTCAGTAAGGGTAGAGGTCCTTGGGAAGCAGCATCCGGGCTCAAGCCCAGGTAAACATTGGCATGAATCACGTTCTCTGAGGACCCCATTCCAATTCTGAAGACTGCGTGATTTATGTCCACTTCTCAGGTGCAGTTGCTGGGCAGGGTTGGCCGTCAGGAAAGGCAAGAAGACTTTCGCGTTGTCTGATGACTGGAGGTGGTAAGGAGAACTGGAAAAGTGAGGTGGGGGCTGGTTGCTAAGCATGGTCCTGGATGACTCAGGAAGGTAGGGGTTCACCCACCCTAAGCTGTGCCACTGGATATTAGGTTTTCCTCAGACGGGCCCAGTGGCTTCAAGAGTAGATTGACTGTTGCTCTTGCAGAGTGGCCTGATGGCTGTGGATTCCCCAGGTTTTTGGAGTACTAGGAGGTCATGGCTCCTCTGCAGACCCGCATGGCATGCCCGGTTGTGTTGTGCAGCGTCCCAGCACGTGCTTGGATCGATGATGACACCCTTGTATGCATTCCGTGGAAAATCTGAACAAAATGAGTGAGAACACTCTACCGTCTCCTCATCGAGTCTGAGGTCCAGCACGTTTCCTCTCTGGGGCGTAGGGGACAGTGAGGAGCGAGGTAGGTAACCTGCGTAGGGTTGTGTTCCCATTCCCGGAGGACTGACGCCCAAAGGGTGTCTTGCAGGACGTAGAGAAAATAGATATGCTGATGCGTCTGTGTCTCTCTCCTGGAGGATAGGTGAGTTATGCTAACATGCCCTTTGGCCACTTTGTTCCCTTGTTTGGGAATGTGCAAAGCGAAAAGTGTTTCTCCCACAGGGCATGGTGCGTCCGGCACGTGAGGCACGCAGGGCTTTCGAAGAGCCAGAGATTTATCTGGAGCAGCCTGTTGGCGGATCAGCGACGCGGACACCGTTGCGATGCCGGGTGCGCTGCCGCAGACAGGCACTGTGCCCTTTGAAGCTTCCAGGTCCCCTTGGGTGGCAGAGGTCTTCCGTTGGCAATCTGTCTGTAGTTCTCGGGGAGAGTGCCTTTGATCTCTGTGAGGTTCTCTGTACTGTCGCTGTGGCAGTGGAGAAGTGCCGGGATCCGTGGGGTAGGGTCAGTGTCATCAAAGCAGACATGCTTGCGATCTGTCATCCCTGGTGTACAGTGTCCCCCTGTTTGCACGATGTCTGTGGCTTGCAATAGGGTCGAGTTGCCCCGTGGGCAGGAGGAGGCAATGGAGGATGAGGCTGGCACGAATTTGTTCGTTTCTTCAGGGTTCAGGGCCGCCAACCCTGCTGGGTGGGTGCTGGCGAAACATGGCAGGGATGGGAGCCTAGTTTCTGCTGTGGGGTCTGAACTTGGGTCATGGTTGTTGAAGCCCACCGCTTCCTGTGATGGGCATTCCTATGGCTCCACAGAAAATGATTTGTCCTAGTTGGCGAGAATTGGCACATAGGCCGAAATTCATTATCCCCTTGAGTGGTGCCGGGCTGCATCTTGCCCGGAGCCTGCTGCAGGTCAGGGTCGGCCCGACCAGCGGAGGTTGTCTTGCCTCCGGGAGTGCTGGAAGTGGCCCCAAGTGCACATCAGATGTGCTACTAGCTGGCAGCTTCTCCGGGTCCACGTATATGCCACACCCACGGCCGGGAGGCAAGTTTGGTTAGGTCTTTGTGCTTTGGTCAGAAGGCTTGGCTGTGGGAGAGCGGGAATCCGTGGCCTACTTCAACAGCCTCCGGGTTTCAGAGTTCGCATTCAGCCTCTTGAAGCTTGAAGGGGTCTTTCTCCATTCAGGGGGGGCTGTGTCCAGTGCCAGAGCGCTGTGTATAAATTGTGCCTTTTACGCTTCGGTGTCTCTGCAGAGGGCCTCAGGGACACACGGAGACCAAGATGCAGATTGAGCGGAACACAAAGGATCCCGGAAGCACGTCCTCGTGAGCCGTGACAGTCACACCCGCGCACACGCGTGAACACACTCATAGACCCTCTCACATACTGGGCAACGTAGGTGACTAGCATACTGCAGTCGTGCTGTCTGACAAACATTGAGTTCTCAGTAAGGGTAGAGGTCCTTGGGAAGCAGGGTCCGGGCTCAAGCCCAGGTAAACATTGGCATGAATCACGTTCTCTGAGGACCCCGGTCCAATTCTGAAGACTGCGTGATTTATGTCCACTTCTCAGGTGCAGTTGCTCTGCACGGGTGGCCGTCAGGAAAGGCAAGAAGACTTTCACGTTGTCTGTTGACTGGAGGTGGTAAGCAGAACTGGAAAAGTGAGGTGGGGGCTGGTTGCTAAGCATGGTCCTGGATGACTCAGGAAGGTAGGGGTTCACCCACCCTAAGCTGTGCCACTGGATATTAGGTTTTCCTCAGACGGGCCCAGTGGCTTCAAGAGTAGATTGACTGTTGCTCTTGCAGAGTGGCCTGATGGCTGTGGATTCCCCAGGTTTTTGGAGTACTAGGAGGTCATGGCTCCTCTGCAGACCCGCATGGCATGCCCGGTTGTGTTGTGCAGCGTCCCAGCACGTGCTTGGATCGATGATGACACCCTTGTATGCATTCCTTGGAAAATCTGAACAAAATGATGAGAACACTCTACTGTCTCCTCATCGAGTCTGAGGTCCAGCACGTTTCCTCTCTGGGGCGTAGGGGACAGTGAGGAGCGAGGTAGGTAACCTGCGTAGGGTTGTGTTCCCATTCCCGGAGGACTGACGCCCAAAGGGTGTCTTGCAGGACGAAGAGAAAATAGATATGCTGATGCGTCTGTGTCTCTCTCCTGGAGGATAGGTGAGTTATGCTAACATGCCCTTTGGCCACTTTGTTCCCTTGTTTGGGAATGTGCAAAGCGAAAAGTGTTTCTCCCACAGGGCATGGTGCGTCCGGCACGTGAGGCACGCAGGGCTTTCGAAGAGCCAGAGATTTATCTGGAGCAGCCTGTTGGCGGAACAGCGACGCGGACACCGTTGCGATGCCGGGTGCGCTGCCGCAGACAGGCACTGTGCCCTTTGAAGCTTCCAGGTCCCCTTGGGTGGCAGAGGTCTTCCGTTGGCAATCTGTCTGTAGTTCTCGGGGACAGTGCCTTTGATCTCTGTGAGGTTCTCTGTAGTGTCGCTGTGGCAGTGGAGAAGTGCCGGGATCCGAGGGGTAGGGTCAGTGTCATCAAAGCAGACATGCTTGCGATCTGTTATCCCTGGTGTAGAGTTTCCCCTTGTTTGCACGATGTCTGTGGCTTGCAATAGGGTCGAGTTGCCCCGTGGGCAGGAGGAGGCAATGGAGGACGAGGCTGGCACGGATTTGTTCGTTTCTTCACGGTTCAGGGCCGCCAACCCTGCTGGGTGGGTGCTGGCGAAACATGGCAGGGATGGGAGCCTAGTTTCTGCTGTGGGGTCTGAACTTGGGTCATGGTTGCTGAAGCCCACCGCTTCGTATGGTGGGCATTCCTATGGGTCCACAGAAAGTGATTTGTCCTAGTTGGCGAGAATTGGCACATAGGCCGAAATTCGTTATCCCCTTGAGTGGTGCCGGGCTGCATCTTGCCCGGAGCCTGCTGCAGGTCAGGGTCGGCCCGACCAGCGGAGGTTGTCTTGCCTCCCGGAGTGCTGGAAGTGGCCCCAAGTGCAGATCAGATGTGCTACTAGCTGGCAGCTTCTCCCGGTCCATGTACATGCCACACCCATGGCCGGGACGCAAGTCTGGTTAGGTCTTTGTGCTTTGGTCAGGAGGCTTGGCTGTGGGAGAGCGGGAATCCGTGGCCTACTTCAACAGCCTCCGGGTTTCAGAGTTCGCATTCAGCCTCTTGAAGCTTGAAGGGGTCTTTCTCCATTCAGGGAGGGCTGTGTCCAATGCCAGAGCGCTGTGTATAAACTGTGGCTTTTACGCTTCGGTGTCTCTGCAGAGGGCCTCATGGACACTCGGAGACCAAGGTGCAGATTGAGCAGAAAACAAAGAAGCCCAGAAGCACGTCCTCGTGAGCTATGACAGTCACACCCGCGCACACGTGTGAACACACACATAGACCCTCTCACATACCGGGCAACGTACGTGCCTAACGTACTGCAGTCGTGCTGTCAGACAAACATTGAGTTCTCAGTAAGGGTAGAGGTCCTTGGGAAGCAGGGTCCGGGCTCAAGCCCAGGTAAACATTGGCATGAATCACGTTCTCTGAGGACCCCGGTCCAATTCTGAAGAGTGTGTGATTTATGTCCACTTTTCAGGTGCAGTTGCTGTGCAGGGGTGGCCGTCAGGAAAGGCAAGAAGACTTTCGCGTTATCTGATGACTGGAGGTGGTAAGGAGAACTGGAAAAGTGAGGTGGGGGCTGGTTGCTAAGCATGGTCCTGGATGACTCAGGAAGGTAGGCGTTCACCCACCCTAAGCTGTGCCACTGGATATTAGGTTTTCCTCAGACGGGCCCAGTGGCTTCAAGAGTAGATTGACTGTTGCTCTTGCAGAGTGGCCTGATGGCTGTGGATTCCCCAGGTTTTTGGAGTACTAGGAGGTCATGGCTCCTCTGCAGACCCGCATGGCATGCCCGGTTGTGTTGTGCAGCGTCCCAGCACGTGCTTGGATCGATGATGACACCCTTGTATGCATTCCATGGAAAATCTGAACAAAATGAGTGAGAACACTCTACCGTCTCCTCATCGAGTCTGAGGTCCAGCACGTTTCCTCTCTCGGGCGTAGGGGACAGTGAGGAGCGAGGTAGGTAACCTGGGTAGAGTTGTGTTCCCATTCCCGGAGGACTGACGCCCAAAGGGTGTCTTGCAGGACGTAGAGAAAATAGATATGCTGATGCGTCTGTGCCGCTCTCCTGGAGGATAGGTGAGTTATGCTAACATGCCCTTTGGCCACTTTGTTCCCTTGTTTGGGAATGTGCAAAGCGAAAAGTGTTTCTCCCACAGGGCATGGTGCGTCCGGCACATGAGGCACGCAGGGCTTTCGAAGAGCCAGAGATTTATCTGGAGCAGCCTGTTGGCGGAACAGCGACGCCGACACCGTTGCGATGCCGGGTGCGCTGCCGCAGACAGGCACTGTGCCCTTTGAAGCTTCCAGGTCCCTTTGGGTGGCAGAGGTCTTCCGTTGGCAATCTGTCTGTAGTTCTCGGGGAGAGTGCCTTTGATCTCTGTGAGGTTCTCTGTAGTGTCGCTGCGGCAGTGGAGAAGTGCCGGGATCCGTGGGGTAGGGTCAGTGTCATCAAAGCAGACATGCTTGCGATATGTCATCCCTGGTGTAGCATTTCCCCTTGTTTGCACAATGTCTGTGGCTTGCAATAGGGTCGAGTTGCCCCGTGGGCAGGAGGAGGCAATGGAGGACGAGGCTGGCACGGATTTGTTCGTTTCTTCAGGGTTCAGGGCCGCCAACCCTGCTGGGTGGTTGCTGGCGAAACATGGCAGGGATGGGAGCCTAGTTTCTGCTGTGGGGTCTGAACTTGGGTCATGGTTGTTGAAGCCCACCACTTCGTGTGGTGGGCATTCCTATGGGTCCACAGAAAGTGATTTGTCCTAGTTGGCGAGAATTGGCACATAGGCCGAAATTCGTTATCCCCTTGAGTGGTGCCGGGCTGCATCTTGCCCGGAGCCTGCTGCAGGTCAGGGTCGGCCCGACCAGCGGAGGTTGTCTTGCCTCCCGGAGTGCTGGAAGTGGCCCCAAGTGCACATCAGGTGTGCTACTAGCTGGCAGCTTCTCCGGGTCCATGTATATGCCACACCCACGGCCGGGAGGCAAGTCTGGTTAGGTCTTTGTGCTTTGGTCAGAAGGCTTGGCTGTGGGAGAGCGGGAATCCGTGGCCTACTTCAACAGCCTCCGGGTTTCAGAGTTCGCATTCAGCCTCTTGAAGCTTGAAGGGGTCTTTCTCCATTCGGGGGGGCTGTGTCCAATGCCAGAGCGCTGTGTATAAACTGTGGCTTTTACGCTTCGGTGTCTCTGCAGAGGGCCTTAGGGACACTCGGAGACCAAGGTGCATATTGAGCGGAAAACAAAGAAGCCCAGAAGCACGTCCTCGTGAGCTGTGACAATCACACCCGCGCACACGCGTGAACACACACATAGACCCTCTCACATACCGGGCAACGTACGTGACTTGTGTACTGCAGTCATGCTGTCAGACAAACAGTGAGTTCTCAGTAAGGGTAGAGGTCCTTGGGAAGCAGGGTCCGAGCTCAAGCCCAGGTAAACATTGGCATGAATCACGTTCTCTGAGGACCCCGGTCTAATTCTGAAGAGTGCGTGATTTATGTCCACTTCTCAGGTGCAGTTGCTGTGCAGGGGTGGCCGTCAGGAAAGGCAAGAAGACTTTCGCGTTGTCTGATGACTGGAGGTGGTAAGGAGAACTGGAAAAGTGAGGTGGGGGCTGGTTGCTAAGCATGGTCCTGGATGACTCAGGAAGGTAGGCGTTCACCCACCCTAAGCTGTGCCACTGGATATTAGGTTTTCCTCAGACGGGCCCAGTGGCTTCAAGAGTAGATTGACTGTTGCTCTTGCAGAGTGGCCCGATGGCTGTGTATTCCCCAGGTTTTTGGAGTACTAGGAGGTCATGGCTCCTCTGCAGACCCGCATGGCATGCCCGGTTGTGTTGTGCAGCGTCCCAGCACGTGCTTGGATCGATGATGACACCCTTGTATGCATTCCTTGGAAAATCTGAACAAAATGAGTGAGAACACTCTACCGTCTCCTCATCGAGTCTGAGGTCCAGCACGTTTCCTCTCTCGGGCGTAGGGGACAGTGAGGAGCGAGGTAGGTAACCTGGGTAGAGTTGTGTTCCCATTCCCGGAGGACTGACGCCCAAAGGGTGTCTTGCAGGACGTAGAGAAAATAGATATGCTGATGCGTCTGTGTCTCTCTCCTGGAGGATAGGTGAGTTATGCTAACATGCCCTTTGGACACTTTGTTCCCTTGTTTGGGAATGTGCAAAGCGAAAAGTGTTTCTCCCACAGGGCATGGTGCGTCCGGCACGTGAGGCACGCAGGGCTTTCGAAGAGCCAGAGATTTATCTGGAGCAGCCTGTTGGCGGAACAGCGACGCCGACACCGTTGCGATGCCGGGTGCGCTGCCGCAGACAGGCACTGTGCCCTTTGAAGCTTCCAGGTCCCTTTGGGTGGCAGAGGTCTTCCGTTGGCAATCTGTCTGTAGTTCTCGGGGAGAGTGCCTTTGATCTCTGTGAGGTTCTCTGTAGTGTCGCTGTGGCAGTGGAGAAGTGCCGGGATCCGTGGGGTAGGGTCAGTGTCATCAAAGCAGACATGCTTGCGATCTGTCATCCCTGGTGTACAGTGTCCCCCTGTTTGCACGATGTCTGTGGCTTGCAATAGGGTCGAGTTGCCCCGTGGGCAGGAGGAGGCAATGGAGGACGAGGCTGGCAAGGATTTGTTCGTTTCTTCAGGGTTCAGGGCCGCCAACCCTGCTGGGTGGGTGCTGGCGAAACATGGCAGGGATGGGAGCCTAGTTCCTGCTGTGGGGTCTGAACTTGGGTCATGGTTGTTGAAGCCCACCACTTCGTGTGGTGGGCATTCCTATGGGTCCACAGAAAGTGATTTGTCCTAGTTGGCGAGAATTGGCACATAGGCCGAAATTCGTTATCCCCTTGAGTGGTGCCGGGCTGCATCTTGCCCGGAGCCTGCTGCAGGTCAGGGTCGGCCCGACCAGCGGAGGTTCTCTTGCCTCCCGGAGTGCTGGAAGTGGCCCCAAGTGCACATCAGATGTGCTACTAGCTGGCAGCTTCTCCGGGTCCACGTATATGCCACACCCACTGCCGGGAGGCAAGTCTGGTTAGGTCTTTGTGCTTTGGTCAGAAGGCTTGGCTGTGGGAGAGCGGGAATCCGTGGCCTACTTCAACAGCCTCCGGGTTTCAGAGTTCGCATTCAGCGTCTTGAAGCTTGAAGGGGTCTTTCTCCATTCAGGGGAGCTGTGTCCAATGCCAGTGCGATGTGTATAAATTGTGGCTTTTACGCTTCGGTGTCTCTGCAGAGGGCCTCAGGGACACTCGGAGACCAAGGTGCAGATTGAGCGGAAAACAAAGGAGCCCAGAAGCACGTCCTCGTGAGCAGTGACAGTCACACCCGCGCACACGCGTGAACACACACATAGACCCTCTCACATACCGGGCAACGTACGTGACTTGCGTACTGCAGTCGTGCTGTCAGACAAACAGTGAGTTCTCAGTATGGGTAGAGGTCCTTGGGAAGCAGGGTCCGGGCTCACGCCCAGGCAAACATTGGCATGAATCACGTTCTCTGAGTATCCCGGTCCAATTCTGAAGACTGCGTGATTTATGTCCACTTCTCAGGTGCAGTTGCTGGGCAGGGGTGGCCGTCAGGAAAGGCAAGAAGACTTTCGCGTTGTCTGATGACTGGAGGTGGTAAGGAGAACTGGAAAAGTGAGGTGGGGGCTGGTTGCTAAGCATGGTCCTGGATGACTCAGGAAGGTAGGCGTTCACCCACCCTAAGCTGTGCCACTGGATATTAGGTTTTCCTCAGACGGGCCCAGTGGCTTCAAGAGTAGATTGACTGTTGCTCTTGCAGAGTGGCCTGATGGCTGTGGATTCCCCAGGTTTTTGGAGTACTAGGAGGTCATGGCTCCTCTGCAGACCCGCATGGCATGCCCGGTTGTGTTGTGCAGCGTCCCAGCACGTGCTTGGATCGATGATGACACCCTTGTATGCATTCCTTGGAAAATCTGAACAAAATGAGTGAGAACACTCTACCGTCTCCTCATCGAGTCTGAGGTCCAGCACGTTTCCTCTCTCGGGCGTAGGGGACAGTGAGGATCGAGGTAGGTAACCTGCGTAGGGTTGTGTTCCCATTCCCGGAGGACTGACGCCCAAAGGGTGTCTTGCAGGACGAAGAGAAAATAGATATGCTGATGCGTTTGTGTCTCTCTCCTGGAGGATAGGTGAGTTATGCTAACATGCCCTTTGGCCACTTTGTTCCCTTGTTTGGGAATGTGCAAAACTAAAATTGTTTTTCCCACAGGGCATGATGCGTCCGGCCCGTGAGGCACGCAGAACTTTCGAAGAGCCAGAGATTTATCTGGAGCAGTCTGTTGGCGGAACACCGACGCGGACACTGTTGCGATGCCGGGTGCGCTGCCGCAGACCGGCAGTGTGCCCTTTGAAGCATCCAGTTTCCCTTGGGTGGCAGAGGTCTTCCTTTGGCAACCAGTTTGTGGTTCTTGGGGACCGCGCCTTTGATCCCTGTGAGGTTCTCGGTAGTGTCACTGTGGCAGTGGAGATGTGCCAAGATCCGTGGGTTAGGGTCAGTGTCACCAAAGCAGACATGTTGCGATCTGTCATCCCTGGTGTACAGTGTCCCACTGTTTGCACTGTATCTGTGGCTTCCAATAGGTTCGAGTTGCCCCGTGTCCAGGAGGAGGCCTCGGAGGACGAGGCTGGCAAGGATTTGTGCATTTCCTCAGGGTTCAGGGCCGCCAACCCTGCTGGGTGTGTGCTGGCCAAAAATGGCAGGCATGGTAGCCTAGTTTCGGCTTTGGGGTCTGAACTACGTTCATGGTTGCTGAAGCCCACCACTTCCTGTGGTGGGCATTCCTATGGGTCCACAGAAAGTGATTTGTCCTAGTTGGCGAGAATTGGCACATAGGCCGAAATTCGTTATCCCCTTGAGTGGTGCCGGGCTGCATCTTGCCTGGAGCCTGCTGGAGGTCAGTGTCGGCCTGACCAGCAGAGGTTGTCTTGCCTCCGGGAATGCTGGAAGTGGCCACAAATGCACATCAGATGTGCTACTAGCTGGCAGCTTCTCTGGGTCCATGTATATGCCACACCGACGGCCGGGAGGCAAGTCTGGTTAGGTCTTTGTGCTTTGGTCAGAAGGCTTTATTGTGGGAAAGCAGGAATCCGTGGCCTACTTCAACAGCCTCTGGGTTTCAGTGTTCGCATTCAGCCTCTTGAAGCTTGAAGGGGTCTTTCTTCGTTCTGCGGGGCAGGTTCCAAAGCAGCGTGCTGTGTATAAACTGTGGCTTTTACGATCCGGTGTCTCTGCAGAGGGCCTCAGGGACACACGGAGACCAAGATGCAGATTCAGAGGAACACAAAGGAGCCCAGAAGCGCGACCTCATGAGCAGTTACAGTCACATACGCACACACGCGTGAACACACACATAGACCCTCTCTCATACCGGGCAACGTACGTGCCTAACATTCTGCAGTCATGCTGTCAGACAAACATTGAGTTCTCAGTAAGGGTAGAAGTCCTTGGGAAGCAGGGTCCGGGCTCAAGCCCAGGTAAACATTGGCATGAATCACGTTCTCTGAGGACCCCTTTCCAATTCTGAAGACTGTGTGATTTATGTCCACTTCTCAGGTGCAGTTGCTAGGCAGGGGTGGCCGTCAGGAAAGACAAGAAGACTTTCACGTTGTCTGATGACTGGAGGTGGTAAGGAGAACTGGAAAAGTGAGGTGGGGCCAGGTTCCTAAGCATGGTCCTGGATGACTCAGGAAGGTAGGCGTTCACCCACCCTAAGATGTGCCACTGGATATTAGGTTTTCCTCAGACGGGCCCAGTGGCTTCAAGAGTAGATTGACTGTTGCTTTTGCAGAGTGGCCTAAGGGCTGCGGATTCCCCAGGTTTTTGGAGTACTACGAGGTCATGGCTCCTCTGCAGACCCGCATGGCATGCCCGGTTGTGTTGTGCAGCGTCCCAGCACGTGCTTGGATCGATGATGACACCCTTGTATGCATTCCATGGAAATTCTGAACAAAATGAGTGAGAACACTCTACCGTCTCCTCATCGAGTCTGAGGTCCTGCACGTTTCCTCTCTCGGGCATATGGGACAGTGAGGAGCGAGGTTGGTAACCTGTGTAGAGTTGTGTTCCCATTGCTGGAGGAATGACGCCCAAAGGGTGTCTTGCAGGAAGTAGAGAACATAGACATGCTGAGGGCCAGCATCCCCTGTTGACATGCATGCAAATAGCACTCACGGCTCCAGACTTGGAGGGGCTCCTGTCTGATGGTCGACTGTGTCTGCCCCTAAACTGGGTCGTCTATGAATATCAGGTCACTGCTGAAAGACCGTTGAGGGAATGAGAGCGGTCAGGCTCTCCTGCTGGTCTTCAGAGTCGGAGTGTGTGCTGGTGTAGGGCCAGTGAGCTTGCATCGTGGAAGGGTGTGCTTTGGCTGGGATCGCACTTTGTGCACGCTGCTTCGGGGTTTAGCTCTGGAAGCCTTAAGGAGCAGGCTTCCCTTCTTGGTGCCTGGAGCATGAGGCCAGGCCTGTGGCCCTCCCTGTCATTGGGTTTGGCGCATTGAGGTTCTTGAGTGTCCGATGGGGCTGTAGCAGTGCGTGGGTGTGGGCCGGGGTTGGGTGTTGACAGAAAGGGGCTGATGGATTAGGTGGTGCCCATGTCAGCTCCTCTACTGCATCTCCTAGCACAGTCGTGGCACTAAGTGTGCCATCGTGGAGTGGGGTTAGCACCGAGTGCTGCATTTAAGCCTGCGTGGTTGCTGTTTCCTGGAGAGGAAGGTAAGGCATTATGAGGAAATTTCCTGTGTGATGTCGTGGGATGGGCTGTGATCATTCAGTTGCTGATGCTGGTCATGGTTTCCCAAGGAGGTCTCCTTTTCCTGATGGGCTGGCATCAGCTGCCTATGAAGGGGATGGCTTTCGATGTTTATGAGGACGCCTGCGATGTAGGTAACCTGCGTAGCGTTGTGTTCCCTTTTCCGGAGAAATTATGCCCAAGTGGTTTCTTGCGGGACGTAGAGAAGATCAACATTCTGAGGCATCTGTGCCAGTCTTCTTGGGGGTAGCTCAGTTATATGAACATGCCCTTTGGCCACTTTGTTCCCTCATTTGGGAATGTGCAAAGGGAAAGTGTTTCTCCCAGAGAGCGTGACATGGCCAGCCCGTGTGGCACACAAGCCTTTCGAACAACCAGAGCTTTATCTGGAGCAGTCTATTGGCGGGGCAGAGATGCGGGCACTGTTGTGATGCCAGGTGCGCTGCCATGGACAGCCACTGTGCCTTTTGAAGCTTCCATGTCCCCTCACGTGGCAGAGGTCTTCCGTTGGCAATCTGTGGTTCTCGGGGACAGTGCTTTTGATCTGTGTGAGGTGCTCTGTAGTGTCGCTGTGGCAGTGGAGAAGTGCCAGGATGCATGGGGTGGGGTCGGCGTCATTATAGCAGACATGTATGCACTCTGTGTTCCTTGGTGTACAGTGACCCCGTGTTCACAAGGTGTCTGCGACTTCATGTAAGGGCGAGTCACTCTGCGGGCAGGAGGAGGGCACTTAGGACGAGGCTGTCAAGCATTTTATCATTTCCTCTGGGTTCAGGGCCGTGAAACCTGCCGGATGGGCGCTGGTGAGACGTGCTCGGGCAGATGGCCTAGGTTCCCCCATGGGGATCCAACCTGGGTCCTGCTTGGTACAGTACACCACTTCCCGTGATGGACATTCCCACGGGTCCTCAGAACGTGATTTGGTCTCGTTGGCGAGAATTGACATTTGGACCGTATTGCGTTAGCCCTTTGAGTGGTGCTAAGCTGCACTTACCTGTAGCCAGCTGCAGATCGGAGGTTGCCTGCCCATCAGAGACTCCCTTGCTTCCGGAAGCACTGGGAGTGGCCCCAAGTCCACATTAGGTGTAGACTATTAGCTGGCAGGATCTCCATGTCCACATACATGTGACATCCACTGCCAGGAGGCAGGTCTTTTCCAGTCTTTGTGCTTTGGTCAGAAGCCGTAGCTATGGGAGACCGGGAGTCTGTGGCCTATTTCAACAGCTCCTGTGGGTCAAAATTCGCATGCGGCCTCCTGCAGCTGACAGGGGTCTTTCTCATTTCTGTTGGGGGTCCAACCAGGGTGTTGTGTATAAACTCTGGTGTTTACTGTTGGAAGCCTCTGCAGAGGGCCACAGGGACACACAGAGAGCAAGACGCATATTCAGAGGCACACACAGGAACCCACAAGTGCGTCCTCGTGCACAAAGTCACGAATACACACATACAGCATCTCACACACTGGTCAGTGTACGTGTCTAACTTCCTACAGACATGCTGTGAGACACAAATCAATACTCGGTAAGGGATAGAGGTCCTTGGGAAGCAGGTTCAGAGCTGAAGCCCAAGTAAATATTCACAGGGATCATGTTCTCTGAGGACCCCGGTCCACTTCTGAAGCCTCGGTGATTTGTGTCCACTCCTCAGGTGCAGTTGCTCGGCAAGGCTGGCTGGTGGCAAAAACAAGAAGACTTTCATATGGTCTGATGACTGGATGTGCCAAGGACAACTGGAAAAAGTGAGGCGGGCGCATGTTGCCAAGCGTGGTCCTGGATAACTCAGGATGGTAGGCATTCACTCACACTAAGATGTGCCATGGGACATTAGGTTTTCCTCAGATGGGCCCAATGGCTGCAAGAGTAGATTGACTGTTGCTCTTGCAGAGTGGCCTGAGGGCTGTGGATTCCCCAGGGTTTTGGAGTACTAGGAGGTCATGGCTCCTCTGCAGACCCGCATGGCATGCCCGGTTGTGTTGTGCAGCGTCCCAGCACGTGCTTGGATCGATGATGACACCCTTGTATGCATTCCTTGGAAAATCTGAACAAAATGAGTGAGAACACTCTACCGTCTCTTCATAGAATCTGAGGTCCAGCACATTTCCTCTCTCGTGGGTAGGGCACCATTAGGAGTGAGGGCCATCGTCCCCTTGTGACACGCATGCAAACACCATCCAGGGCTCCAGCATTGGAGGAGCTCCTGTTTGAGGGTGGACCATGTCTGCACATAAGCTGGGTCATCTGTGAGTCCCATTCCCTGCTGAAAGGCCGTTGAAGGAATGCGAGGTGGCAGTCTCACCTGCTGGTCTTCAGAGTCAAACTGTGTGCTGGTGTAGGCCCAGTGAGCTTGCAGCTTGGGAGGTGTGTTTTGGCCGGGATCTCGCTTTGTGCATGACGCTTCGGAGGATGCTTCTGGAATCCAAAATGAGCAAGCTTCCCTTGTTGGAGCCTGGAGCCTCCAGCCAGGCCTGTGGCTCTCCCTGTTGTTGTGTTTCACACAGTGAAGTTCTTGAGTGCCCGGTGGGCCTGGAGCAGTGGGTTGGTTTGGGCTGGTGATTGGCGTCGGCGGAAGGGGCCTGATGGATTAGGCCTCGGTGTTGCCATTGTCAGCTCCTCTACTCCAATTCCCGACACAGTGTTGACGTCAAGTTGGTCATCATGGTGTGGAGTGAGGACCGAGTGCTGTATTTAAGCCTGCGTGGTGGCTGATGGACTGGACATAACATTAAGGCATGATGAGGAGGGGTCCTGTGTGAAGTTGTGGCATGGGCTGTCATCATTGGGTTGCGGGCACTGGCCTCGGCTTACCAGGATGTGTCATGTTCATGATGGGCTGGCATCAGCTGCATATGGAGGGGATGGCTTTGCCCGCTCATGTGGATGCCGTCAGGTCGGTAACCTGCAGGAGTTGTGATCTCATTGCTGGAGGAATGACGATGAAAGGGTGTCCTGCAGGATGTAAAGATGATAGACATGCTGAGGCATCAGTGCCGGTCTTCTTGGAGGAAGGTGTGTTATGCGAACATGCCCTTTGGCCACTTTGTTCCCTCATATGAGAATGTGCAAAGCGAAAGTGTTTCTCCCAGAGGGCATGATGCGGCCGGTCCATGTGTCCCGCAAGCCTTTCGAAGAGACAGAGGTATTTCTGGAGCAGTCCATTGGCGGGGCAGAGATGGGGGCACAGGTGCTATGCCAGGTGCGCTGCTGTGGACAGCCACTGTGCCCTTTGAAGCTTCCAGGTCCCCTCGCATGGCAGAGGTCTTACGTTGGAAGTCTGTCTGTGGTTCTTGGGGACAGTGCCTTTGATCTCTGTGAGGTTCTTGGTCGTGTCGCTGTGGCAGTTGAGAAGTGCCAGGATGCATGGTGTAGGGTCAGTGTCATCAAAGCAGACATGCTTGCGTTCTGTAATCCCTGGTGTAGAGTGTCCCCGTGTTTGCATGATGTCTATGGCTTCCAGTAGTTTCGGGTTGCCCTGTGGGCAGGAAGAGGTCACATAGGACGTGGCTGTCAGGCATTTGAGTGATCCCTCCGGGTTCATGGACGCGAAACCTGCTGGCTGGGTGCTGGCAAGTCGTGACCGGGAACGGGGTCTAGTTTCCGCCGTGCGGTTTGAACGTGGATTATGGTTGCTGAAGCCCACTACTTCGTGTGGTGGGTATTCCCAGGGGTCCACGAAAAGTGATTTGTGCCAGTTGGTGAGAATTGGCAGTTGGACCAAATTTCGTTAGCCCCTTGAGAGGTGCCAGGCTGCTTTTGACCTGCATCCAGCTGTAGATCGGTGTCCACCCGACCATAGGAGGTTCCCTTGCTTCCAGAATTTCTGGGAGGGGCCCCAAGTGCACATCAGATGTGCTACTAGCTGGCAGGTTCTTCAGGTCCACGTACATGTGACACCCATGGCCGGGAGGCAAGTCTGTTTAGGTATTTGTGCTTTGGCCAGAATGCTTGGCTGTGGGAGAGCGGTAGTCCGTGGCCTATTTCAACAGCCCCTGTGGCTCAAAGTTTGAATTCAGCCTCTTGGAGCTGATAGGGGTCTTTCTTCATTCAGTATGGGGGAGGGTCCAAAGCCAAGGCGCTGGAGGTCAAAGTTCGCATGCGGCCTCTTGAAGGTGATAGAGGTCTTTCTCCATTCAGTTGTAGGGTCCAAAACTAGTGTTCCTCATATAAACTTTGGCCTTTACTGTTCATAGTCCCTGCAGAGGGCCACAGGGACAGACAGAGACCAAGACGCGGATTCAGAGGCACTCACTGAAACCCGCCAGCCTGTCCTTATGCGCAGTCACAGAAAGACACATGCACATGCGTGAACACACACAAACACCGTCTCACACACAGGCCAACATACGTGCCTGAGTTCATGCAATTGTGCTGTCAGACATGCATTCTGTTCTCAGTAAGGGATAGAGGTCCTTCGGAAGCAGGTTCAAGCATCACACCCAGGTTAATATTCACATATATCATGTTTTCTGAGCACCCCGGTCCAATTCTGAAGCCTTTATGGTTTCTGTCCACTTCTCTGGTGAAGTTGCTGGGCAAGGCTGGCCGTCGGCATAGAGAAGAAGACCTTTCCATGGTCTGATGACTGGATGTGCTAAGGAGAAATGGAAAAAGTGAGGCAGGGGCATGTTGCTGACTGTGGCCGTGGATAACTCAGGACAGTAGGCAATCAACCACCCCAAGATGTGCCAATGGATATTAGGGTTTCCTGAGACGGGCCCAGTGGCTGCAATAGTGGATTGCCTGTTACTCTTGCTGAGTGCTCTGAGGGCTGTGGATTCCCCAGGTTTTTCAAATACTCCGGGGTCATGGCTCCTTTGCAGAGCCAAGCGGCCTGCCCTGTTGTGTTGAGCACTGTCCCAGTATGTGCTTGGATTGAAGATGACACCCTTGTATGCATTCCTTGGAAAATCTGAATTAAATGAGTGACAACACTCTACTGTCTCCTCATCGAAACTGAGGTCCAGCACGTTTCCTCCCTTGGGGGTAGGGTACAGTTGGGAGTGGAGGCCAGCGTCCCCTTTTTGACATGCATACAAACACCACCCATGGTGCCAGCATTTAAGGGGCTCCTGTCTGAAGGTCGACCATGTCTGCACCTTACCTGAATCGTCTATGAATCCCAGGTCCTTGGTGAAAGGCCAATGACGGATTACAAGGCGGCACACTGTCTTGCTGGTTTTAGGTGTCATAGTGTGTGCTGGTCCAGGCCCAGTGAGCCTGCGGCTTGGAGAGTTGTGTTTTGGCCATGTTTCCTCTTTGGTCGTGGCACTTTGTGGGGTGTTTGGAAGCCAGAATGAGCCAGCTTCTTTCGTTGTGGCCTGGAGCCCCAGGCCAGGCATATGGCCCTCCCTGTTGTTGCTTTTGCCGCGATGAGTTTCTTGAGTGCCCAGTGGGGCTGGAGCAGTGGGCAGGGGTGGGCTGGCGCTGGGTGTCGGCGGAAGGGGGCTGACGGATTAGGCCTCGGTGTTGCCCTTGTCAGCTCGTGTACTGCAACTCTCAGCACAGTGTTGGTGCCAAGTGGGTCATCGTGTAGTTGAGTGAGGACCGAGTGCTGCATTCAAGCCTGCATGGTGGCTGATGACCTGGACAGGAAGGTAAGGCATGATGAGGACAGGTCCTGTGTGATGTCATGGGATGGGCTGTCATCATTGGGTTGCAGGTGGTCGCCTCATCTTGCCTAGTATGTCCCTGAACCGTGAGGGTTGCCATCAGCTGCCTAGGGAGGAGAGGGCTTTTGCGGTCCAAGTGGATGTGTTGTGATTGGTGACCTGTGTCGACTGGGCACCCCTTGCCTGAGGAATGACACCCAAATGGTTTATTGTGGTGGGTAGAAGAGATCCAGTTGCTGAGGAGTTGGGGCTGGCCTCCCTAGGGGGAAGTGAGTTATGCAAACATGCCCTTTGGCCCCTTTGTTCCCTAGTTATGGAATGTGCGAGGCAAAAGTGTTTCTCCCAAAGGGAATGACACGGCCTGCCCAGGTAGCACGCAAGCCTTTCACAGGGCCAGATGTTTATCTGTGGAAAACCGTGGGTGTGGCAGAGATGGGGGCGATATTGCGATGCCATGCACGCTGCCATGGACAGCCAGTTGTGCTCTTTCAGGGTTTCAGTTCCCCTCCCATGGCAGAGGTCCTCCATTTGAAGTCTTTCTGTGATCCTTGTGGATGGCACCTTGGATCTCCGTGAGGTCCTTGTTAGTGTTGGTGTGATGCTGACGAGATTACAGAATGTATGGCGTGGGGTCGACCTCATCAAAGCCGACATGCTTGCTGTCTGTCTTCCATGGTGCTCAGTGTCTCCCATGTTAGCATGGTGTCTGTGGCTTCTTGTTGTGTCCAATCGCCTTGTGGGCAGGAGGAGGGCACGTGGGACAAGGATATCCAGCATCTGAGCATTTCCTCAGGGACCAGAGCCACGAATCCTGCCAGTTGTTTAGCTGGCCAGAACCTGGCCAGGAAGGTGGCCTAGTTTCCTTGTGCAGTTCGACCCTGCATAATGGTGGCTGAAGACCAACACTTCCCATGATAGGCATGCCTGTGGGTCCATGGAAAGTGATTTGGCATAGTTGGCCTTAAGTGGCACCTGGTCTTAAGTCCTTTGGCCCCTTGAGAGGAAGAGGGGCTGCATCTTGCCTGTAGCCAGCTGCAAGGCAGTGTCGGCCTGCCCGTGGGAGGTTCCCTTCTTCCCAGAGGTGCTGGGAGTGGCCAGCAAGTGCACATCAGATGTGCTAGGGTAGCTGGCAGGGTCTCCAGGTTTATGTAGACATCACACCCACAGCCAGGAGGCCAGGCTGGTCTCATCAAGTCTGTGTGCTTTGGTCAGAAGACGGTGCTGTTGGAGAGCAGGAGTCCATTGCTTATTTCAACAGTCTCTGGGGTCAAAGTTCGCATGCGGTCTCTTGAAGGTAGCAGGGGTCTTTCAACGTTCTGTGGCAGGGCCCGAGGCCATGGCTCTGTGTATAAGTTGTTGCTTTTCTTGTTTGAGGCCTTTACAGAGGGGTACAGGGACACACAGAGGTCCCGATGTGGGTACAGAGGCACACACAGAAACCCGCAAGTGAGTCCTCGTGTGCAGTCACAGTCACACACATGTGCAGGTATGTGCATGTACACATATACCCTCACACTCGCGGGCCCACCTACATGCCTACATTCCTTCAGTCATGCTGTCAGACACGCATTCACTCCTCCATAAGGGATTGAGGTACTTGGGAAGCAGGTGCCGGGCTTATCCCCAGGTAAATGTTGGCATGAATAGTGTTCTCTGAGTATGCCGGTCCAATTCTGAAGCCTGTGTGATTTCTGTCCACTTCTTAGGTGCAGTTGCTGGGCAAGGCTGGCCATCAGCTAAGACAAGAAGACCTTCACATAGTCTGATGACTGGAGGTGCAAGGGAGACCTAGAAGAAATGGGGCAGCCCAGGGTGCCGAGCATGGCTGTGGGTCACTCAGGACAGTAGGTATTCTCCCACTCCAAGATGTGCCATTCGATATTAGGGTTTCCTTGGGTGGTCCCAGTGGTTGCAAGCGTGGATTGACTGATCTTAATGCTGAGAGGCCTGGGTAGTGGCGATTCCCCAGGCTCTGGAGCTCTCCGAGGTCACTGGGTTCTCTGCAGACCCATACAGATTCACTGATCTTAATGCTGAGAGGCCTGCCCTTTGGGTTCTGCAGCATCCCAGCACATGCTCGGAACAATGATGTCTTCCTCATATGCATTCCTTGGAAGATCTACAGGAAATGATTGTGAACACCCTACCGTCTCCTTATTGAAACTGAGGTCCACTCCGTGGCTTCCAGAGGGAATGTAAGGAGAGTGTCATGTTGCAATTGCTGCCTTGGATATCCGCAGTCACATTGTGTGAGTTTAGTTGGCAGGATTCTTGTGGGGAGAAGAACCATTGGGAAAGAGCCTGAGATGCACATCCATGGAGGAAGGCTAGGGAGAGCATGTCATCTCTGGGCACCCAAGTTTAATCAAACTTCTGTGGTGAGGGTTGGCTCTGGAACCTTGCCGTGAGACGTTTTGATCTGGGGAGAAAGAGAAAGGCAAGGCAAGTGGGAAATAAATGTGACATGGTTGGCTAAGCCCATGGGTGGACTGGTGGGCGGATAGATTGACAATGGGCATAGGGTTCCTGGAACTCCTTTGGGATGCCTTCAGGTGCATTTGAAAGCATGTATAGGGAAGGATTATGGGTGCACGTTCATGAACCATCCCGCCCTTGGCCTCTCCTTTGTCAATTTGCATCATGGCGGGTCCCTGTGCCAGGTAGTAGTTGCCTTTGTGGCACAGTATGGTGTCTTCGCAAGAGGGCCAGTTTGGAGGCCATGGGGTTTTTTGACCCTGTCTGGCCACGTTCACCCTATGTTGAAAATGTGAAGGTGTTCCTCAGGACTCCCCAGCGTCATTTCTGTACCCAGCCCACACACTGTTCCCTGAGGATTAGAGCTCTTCCCGGAGGTCTTTGGGCACAACCCAGAAACAAGGGATTCGGCTTTCAAGGAGAGCCTGCAGGTTTAAGGGCAGAAGAGTTTTGTGGCACTGGGATCATTTTGTCCTGTCACCCACTGGTGGGCGAACCTGTGGTCTCCGGTGTGCCTGTCCTCAGGCCAGAGAAGTCATGCCGTTTCAAGAGTCCGGGCTGCTGGCTGCGTTTTCTTATTGCACGGCTCTGGCTGACACATTGGTTCTGGAGGACCTGGGTCTCAAGCTTTCTCCAAAGTTGTGGCACTGATGGGCCCAGCATGCGAAAATGCAAGGCGTCAAGTGAAGTAAGCCAGTTGCAGCAAGGGTCTTGTCCCGCAACTTTGGGCATTGAAATGGCTCTGATGCCATTCGCTTTCCGTATGGTCCAAGTAAAGGGGCTCTGGCTTGGCAGGAGGCCAGGAAGAATGCCAGTTGGTGAGTCCCATTGGTCAGTCCAGGAGTGCCTCGGGTGCCCTTTGTTGCGGGGCCCAGCGAGCCGCTTTTGAAGGAGGTCATCACTTTTGGCGAAGGGCCATTCCCTTCTGGAAAGTAACTGGGACAGCATTTCCCCTTGATTGTGAGTCCATTGTGAGGAAGCGTATGTGCCAAGAGCGGGTGTGTTTCCCTGGAGGGCAGTGGGTCTTAGGCTGAGGGGACCCAGTTCCCCTGAGGGTGTCTCAGGGGTTTAGGATGACATCATTATGCTTTGTCGGTGGGGAGGGCACCCAGGGTGGGAATTACAAGGCTCAAGACCAGGGGGCTGATGGACTACAGCGCACATTGTCCTGATGGACGCCTGCTCTGAAGGCATCCACGCCCCGATGCTTTCATGTTTGGCTGCTGACACACAGACAAAATGGGCAGCAAATTAAACATAGAGGCGACATAGAGCTCACATGTCTGGGTGGTATCACCCTTTCCCTCCGTGCGCCTGTGCACCCGTGTACCATCCTCAAGCATCCGTGTTTTCTATCACTCCGAGCCAGGTGGAGTGCCAGGGAAGAAAGGCCAGTGGCAGCATGTGACCCTCTGCATATTCTGTAATACCCAGCAAGTCAAGGAAGACATGGCAAGGCGAGGCAAGGCGAGGCGAGGCGAGGGAGTCTCAGATGCATGTTGGCATGCAGTCCGTGAGGTTACTGGTGGAACCCTCATTGCAGTAAACTGCACTTCTTTACAAAACATAGATGTTTGCCCACGGTACTTTTGCATCGGGGCTGCACCATAATCTTCTGGGGCTTTCCCAGGGAGCACAAGCTCCAATGCTCTGAGACTTGGCTGCAATTCCTGCCCCACCTCTCAGTTCTGGGCGCTCCTGAAGGCTGACAAGATTGAGTTCACTGGCCATCCTGCGGTGGAGGCTGCGACTTTGCACATCCAGCCTTTGAGCAGGTGCTTGGATTGATGATTACTCCCACAAATGCATTCCTTGGAAATCTGAACAAAATGAGTGAGCAATCCCTACCATCTCCTCATCAGAACTGAGGTCCAGCACTTGCCTCCCAAAGGGAAAGTAAGGAGAAGTTCATGTTTCATTTGCTGCATTGGGCGTCCACAGACACCTTGCTCATGTTGAGGGTGGCGGCATTCTCGTGGGGAGAAGAGCCATTGGGAAAGGTGCCTGGGATGCACATCCATGTGGGAAGGCTAGGGACAGCGTGCCGTCTCGGTGTGCTTGAGTCTAGCCAGGATTGCTGTCCCCTGCCTCAGTTGAGTGTGCAGGTGCCAGAGGAAGTGTGAGCTTGTGGCGGGCCTTGGGCCTGCCATTGAGTTCTACAGGCCTTCCCCACCCCCCGGTCATTGCTTTGTTCCCTCAAGGAAACAGGTGTCTCTACACTCAGGGTCAGAGCAGGATTCCTAGCCTAGGCCAGGCTTCTTTGTCATGGTCTGCTTAGGATATGTGATGCAGGGTAGGTATCTCCTGTTGATCGGGGGAAATCAAATGGGCCACTGTCCCCGGAAGTTGGGCCCAAGCTGATGGCTTCTCCTCGGGTTGTGTCCTCCTTATGTGTTAGTGGGCTGGGGGGCTGGAAAATGCCTTAGGCAATTCCCTGGGAAATCAAGCTTCTGTGGTGAGAGGTTGCTATTGCACCTTGCCGTGAGATGTTTTTATGCAGGCAGAGACAGAAGGGCAAGGTGAGCGGAAAATACCCATGAGTTTCTTGGCTAATCCCTCAGGTAGACTGGTGGGTGGATAGATCACAGTGGGCATAGGGTTCCCGGAAGGCCTTTGTGATGCTTTCAGGAGCGTTTGGAGGCATGTGCAGGGAAGGAATATGGGTGCACGTTCGAGGACCATCTCACTGTTTTCTTCTCCTTTGTTGATTTACTTCATGGCGGGTCCCTGTGCCGACGAATGGTTGCCTTCGTGGCTCAGTATGGTTTCTTCTCATGGGGGCTGATTTGGAGGCCGTGAGGTGTTTTGTCCCTGTCTGGCCACGTTCCCCCTGTGTTGAAGATATGAAGGTGTTCCTCAGGACAACCCAGCATCGTTTCTATACCCGGCCCACGTAGCGTTCCCTGAGGATTTGAGCTCTTCCTGGAGGTGATTGGGCACAAACATGCGGAAACAAGGGAATCAGCTGCCAAGGAAAGGCTACAGATTTAAGGGCAGGAGAGGATGTGTGGTGTGGGGGCCATTTGGTCCCACCACCAGCTGGTGCAGCGAGCTTGTGGTCTCTGGCATGCCTGGCCTCAGGCCACAGATGTCATGCCAGTTCAAGTGTCCATGCTGTTGGCTGGGTTCTCTTGTTTCACGACTGTGGGTACATTTTGTGCTGGAGGACCTGGGTCTCATGGGTCCTCCGAGGTCATTTCACTGACGGGCCGAGACTGCAAAATTGCAAAAACCCACGGCAAGTTACCCAGTTGCTGCAAGGGTTTGCGCCACAACTTTGGGCATTGGAATGGCTCCGATGCCTTTAACTTTGCGTGTGGTCAAAGGGAGGGTCCCCTGGCTTGGCAGGAGGCCAGGAAGTATGCCTGCTGGTGAGTCACCCTTGGTCAGTCCAGGGATTCCTCAGGTGTCCTTTGTCACGGGTCCCTATGAGCCGCATTTGATGGAGGTCATCACATTCGGCAAAGGGCCATTCGCTTGTGGGAGATCTCAGGGACCACACTTCTCCTTGAGGGTGAGTCCATTGTGAGGAAGTGTATGCTAAGAGTGGGTGTGTCCACCTGGAGGACAGTGGCTCTTAGGCTGAGGGGACCCACTTCCCCTGAGGGTGTCTCAGGGGTTCAGGATGACATCCTTATGCTGTGTTGGCGTGGAGGTCGCTCAGGGGGGTAATTGCAGCACCCGTATCAGGGGGTTGATGGGCAGCGGCGCTCTTTGTGCTGATGGCTGCATGCTCTGAAGGCATCTACATCACAATGCATTCACATTTGGCTGTGAACACACAGACAAGATGGGCAGCAAATGAAATTTTGAGGCGAGATAGAGCACGTATCTCTGGGTGGTATCACCCATTCCCTCTGTGCACCCATGCACCATCCTCAAACGTGCATGTGTTCTCTCACCCTGAACCAGGTGCATTGCCAGAGAATGAATGCCACCAGCAGCATTGGGCCCTCTGTATAGTCTGTGATACCTGGTGAATAGTGGACTTTGTGGCAAGGAGAGGCGAGGCAAAGGAGTCTCAGAGGGGTGTTGGCGTGAAGACCTTGAGGTTCCTGGTGGAAACCTTGTGGCAGTAAGCGGAACATCTTTGCAGAAACCTAGATGTTTGTCCACAGGATATTGTGCACCAAGAGTACACCATTACCTTCTGGGCTCTTCCTGGGGCACCCAAGCTCCAATGCCCTGAGACTTGGCTGCACTTCCTGCCCCATGGTTTGATTCTGGCCACTCCTGACTGCTGACATGATTGAGCTCACTGGCTGTCCCATGGTGGAGGCTGTGACTTTGCATGTCCAGGCTTTGAGCACGTGCTTGGATCGATGATGACTCCAAAAAATGAATTCCTTGGAAATATGAACAAAATGAATGAGAAATCCCTACCATCTCCTCATCAGAACTGATGTCCAGCACATAGCTCCCAAAAGAAGAGTAGAGAGAGGTCACGTTGCATTTAGCTATTGTGGGGATCCACAGCCACATTGTTCAAGTGGAGAGTGGCAGCCTTCTCTGGGAAAAGGGCCATTTGGAGAGGAGCCTGTTATGCCCATTCACCTAGGAAGGCTTAGGACAATTAGTTGTCTATGGGCAACTAAGTCTATCAAGGTCTTCTGTCTCCTGCCACAGTTTAGCGTGCATTCAGAAGAGGAAACATTAGCCCTTGGTGGGGCTCTGGCCTGCCAGTGAGTTCTAACATTCTCCCCCGCCCCCTATTCATGGCCTTGTGCCTTCAAGGAAACAGAAGTCTCTGTGCTCAGGGTCAGAGCAGGAGTCCTGGCCTAGGTCAGTCTTTCTTGTCATGTTCTGCTTGGGAGACAGGTTTCAGATTAGGTTTCTCATGATGAGGGGTGAAATCAAATGGGCCACTGTCCCTGGGAGTTGGGCCAAGCTGATGGTTCCTCCTCGGTTGTGATCTGCTTGTGTATTGTGTGCAGGTGAACTTGAATATGTCTTAGTCAATTCTCAGGAAAATAAAACTTCTTTGGTGAGGGGTGGCTCTGGCACCTTGCCTTCAGACATTTCGATCCTGGTTGAGGGAGAAAGGAAAGGCAAGCAGGAAATACACGTGAGATGGCTGGCAAAGCCCACAGGTTTACTGGTGGGTGCATAGATCGATGGTGGCCGTAGGGTTCCCGGAACACATTTGGGATTCCCTCAGGAGCATTTGGAGGCACGTGTAGGGAGGGAACACGGGAGCACATTTGTGGACTGTCCCGCCTTTTTCCTCTCCTTTGTCAATTTGCTTCATGGCGGGTTCCTGTGCCAGCGAATGGTTGCCTTCCAGACATGGTATAGTGTTTTTCATGGGGACAGATTTGGAGGCCGTGGGGTGTTTTGTCCATGTCTGGCCATGTTTGCCCTGTGTTGAAGATGTGAAGGTGGTCCTCAGTACAGCCCACCATCGTTACTACACCCAGCCCACATAGTGTTCCCTGAGGATTGCAGATCTTCCCAGAGGTCATTGGGCACAACCATGCGGAAAAAATGGAGTCGGCTGCCAAGGAAAGACTGCAGGTTGAAGGATAGGAGAGGATTTGTGGTGCAGGGGTCATTTTTCCTGCCACCTGCTGGTGCGTCGAGACTGTGGTATCTGGCGTCCCTGGCCACAGGCCAGACAAGTTATACCGGTTCAAGTGTCTAGGCTGTTGGCTGGGTTCTCTCGTTGCACAGCAGTGGGTAACACGTTGTTTCTAGAGGATCTGGGCCTCACGGTTTCTCCGAGGTCACGTCACTGACGGGACAGAGTGCAAAAGTGCCACGCACCACTGCAAGTGACCCAATTGCTGCAGTGGTTTGCCCCCCACTTTGGGCATCGGAATGGCTCTCATGACATTAGGCTGCAAGGGTTTTCCTCACCATGGTGGACATCAGAATGCTTCCCATGGCATTAGCTTTGTGTCTGGGTCAAGAGTAGGTCGTCTGTCTTGGCAACAGGCCAGGAAGTAGGCCTGCTGGTGAGTCTCCCTTGGGCAGTCCAGGTGTTCCTCAGATGTCCTTTTTCACGGGTCCCAACGAGCCGCTTTTTTTTTTTTTTTTTTTTGCTGTATGCGAGACTCTCACTGTTGTGGCCTCTCCCGTTGTAGAGCACAGGCTCTGGGCACACAGGCTCAGTGGCCATGGCTTACGGGCCTAGCCATTCTGCAGCACGTGGGATCTTCCTGCACCAGGGCACAAACCCGTATCCCCTGCATCGGCAGGCGGACTATAAACCACTGGGCCACCAGGGAGGCCCCCTACGAGCTGCTTTTGATGGAGGCCCTCATATTCGACCAAGGGCCATTCCCTTGTGGAAGATCTCTTCCACTTTAGGGCGCATCCATTGTTTGGAAGCATATGTCCTAAGGGCATGTGTTTTCCCCTAGAGGGCACTGGCTCTTATGCTGAGGGGGCACAGTTGCCCTGTGGGTGTCTTAGGGGTTCAGGAAGCCATCCTCCTGCTGTGATGGATGGGAGAGTGCTCAGGAAAGGAATTGCAGGGCCTGAGACCACGGGGTTGTTGGACAGTGGGGCTCTTTGTCCTGATGGCCACAGGCTCTGAAGGCATCCACGCTACTTTGCTTTCATGTTTCCCTGTGGACAACACGCAAAATGGGCAGCAAATGAAATGTTGAGGGGAGATAGAGCTCACATCGTTGCGTGGTATTGCCCCGAACATCGGTGCACCCATGCACCCTCCTAAAGTACACGTGTGTTCCCTCACCCCGAACAAGGGGGAATGCCAGGGAAGGAATGACAACAGCAGAGCAGCCTGGGGCCATCCGTATAATCCGTGATACCCAGTGAAGTGACAAGAGTGAGGCAGGGTGAGGCCAGGTGAAAGAGACTCAGAGGGGTTTTGGCATGCATTCCATGAGGATCCTGGTTTAACCCTTGTTGCGCTAAGTGGCACTTCTTTGGTGAAACCTAGAGGTTTGGCCACTGGAACTTGGGCACTGGGGCTACACTCTCACCTTTTCGCATTTTCTCAGGGAACGGGATCTTCGATGCCCTGAAAACTGGCTGCGTTTCCTGCCCCATGGCTGGGCTCTGGCCACTTCCATATGCTGACATGATTCAGCTCGCTGACCATCCCGTGGTGGAATCTGCAACTCTGCATTTCCAGCATTTGAGCATTTGCTTGGATCGATGATGACTCCCAAAAAATGTATCCCTTAGATATCTGAAAAAAATGAGTGAGAAATCCCTACCATCTTCTCATTGGAACTGAGGTCCAGCACGTGGCTCTCAAAAGGAAAGTAGGGAGAGATTCACGTTGCATTTGGTGGCGTGCTTGTCCACAGCCACGTTGCTCAAGTTTAGGATTCTGGCTGTCTCATGGGGAGAAGAACCATTGGGAAAGGAGCCTGGGATACCAATCCAGGTGGGAAGGCTAGGGACAGAGTGCTGTCTCTGGGTTCATTGGTCTAGCCAAGACTGCTGTCTCCTGCCACGGTTCAGCATGAGGGTAGGACAGGAAACGTGAGCCATTGGTGGTCCTGTCGCCTGCACTTGCATTCTACAGGCTGCCCCCGTGGGGGTGTCGTTGCCTTGTGCCCTCAAACAAACAAGTCTGTATGCTCGGGGTCAGAGCAGGATTCCTGGCCTATGGCAGGGTTCTTTGTCATGTTCTGCTTGGGAGACCAGATGCAGTTTAGGTTTCTCCTGATGAGGGGAGGAATCAAATGGGGCACATTCCCCGGGAGTTTAGAAAAGCTGATGGCTCCTCCTTGGGTTCCGTCCTGATTGTGTGTGCTATCTAAATGGGCTAGAAAATGCCTTAGTCAAGCTTAGTCATGTGAGGGGTGGCTCTGGCATCTTGTGGAGACACATTGGGATCCCGGTGTAGAGAGAAAGACAAGGCAAGTTAAAAAGGCACTTGAGATGGCTGGCTAAGCCCTCAGATTTACAGGTGGGTGGATAGATCGACGGTGGCCGTAGGGATCCCGGAACACATTTGGGATTCCCTCAGAAGCGATTGCAGGCACATGTAGGAAGGGAACTCGTGACCACATTTGTGGACTGTCCCGCCTTTTTCCTCTCCTAGATCGATTTGATTCACGGCGGGTCCCTGTGCCAGCGAATGGATGCCTTCGTGGCACAGTATGGTTTCTTCTCATGGGGGAGGATTTGGAGGCCGTGGGGTGTTTTGGCCCTGGCGGTCGATGTTCCCCCTGTGGTGAAGATTGAAAGTGCTCCTACGTACAACCCAGGATCGTTTCCACACCTGGCCCACATAGCGTTCCCTGTGGACTGCTGCTCTTACCAGAGGTGACTGAGCACAAACATGCAGAAAAAAAGGTAGTTGGCTGCCAAGGAAAGGCTACAACTTTAAGGGCAGGAGTGTATGTGTGGTGCGAGGGTCATTTTTCCTGCTGGTGCGTCGAGACTGTGATATTCGACCCTCTTGGCCACATGCCACACAAGTCATACAGATTCAAGTGTCTAAGCAGTTACCTAGGTTCTCTTGTTGCACGGCTGTAGGTAATATGTTGCTTCTAGAGGACTTGGCCTCACAGTTTCTCCGAGGTCACGTCGCTGACGGGCGCAGAGTGCGAAAGTGCCAGCCACCACTGCAGGTGACCCAATTGCTGTAACTCTTTGCTCCGCCATTTTGCGCACTGGAATGGCTCCCACGCCGTTAGGCTGCAAGCGTTTTCCCCGCCACGCTAGGCATCGGAATGCTTCGCATGCCCTTACCTTTCTGTGTGGGCCAAGGGTAGGTCGTCTGTCTTGGAAGCAGTCCAGGAAGTATGCCTGCTGGTGAGTCTCCCTTGATCAGTCCAGGTGTTCCTCACGTACGCTTTGTCACGGGTCCCTATGAGCCGCTTTTCATGGAGGCCGTCATATTCAGCCAAGGGCCTTTCCCTTGTGGAAGATGTCTTCCCCTTAAGGGCGTGTCCATTGAGTGGAAGCATATGTGCCTAGGGCAGATGTGTTCACCTGGAGGTCACTGGCTCTGAGTCTAAGGGGGCACAGTTGCGCTGAGGTTGTCTCAGGGGTTCAGGAAAACATCCTTTTCCTGTGCTAGAGGGGACAGTGCTCAGCAGAGGCGTTGCAGGGTCTGAGACCACGGGGTTGTTGGACAGCGGGGCTCTTTTCCCTGATGGCCACACGCTCTGAAGGTGTCTGCGCTACGTGGCATTCATGTTTCCCTGCGGACAGCCAGGCAAGATAGGCAGCAAATGAAATGTTGAAGAGAGATAGGGCACGCATCGCTGGGTCGTATCGCTCTTTCCCTTGTTGCACCCATGCACACTCCTCAACTAAGCGTGTGTTCTCTCAGCCCGAATCAGATGGAATGCCAAGGAAGGAATACCAGCATCAGAGCAGCCTGGGGCCATCCGTATAATTCGTGATAACCTTTGAAATGAGGAGAAAGAGTCTTGCAGGGATGTGGGCGCACATTCCATGAGGAACCTGGTTTAAACCTTGTTGCGGTAGGCGGCACTTCTTTGGTAAAACCTAGAGGTTTGGCTACGGGAACTTGAAAAAGGGGCGACACACTCACCTTCTGGCCTTTTCTCGGGGAACACGAGCTTTGAGGCCCTGAGAACTGGCTGCATTTCCTGCTCCATTGCTCAAAACTGGCTGCTTCTGTATGCTGACATGATTCAGCTGGTTGACCATCCCATGATGGAATCTGCAACTATGCATGTCCAAGGTTTGAGCATGTGCTTGGATCGACGATGACTCCCACAAATGCATTCCTTGGAAATCTGAACAAAATGACTGAGAAAACCCTAAGCCTACCATCTTCTCATTGGAACTGAGGTCCAGCACGTAGCTCCCAAAAGGAAAGGAGGGAGAGGTTGACGTTGCGTTTGCTGCCGTGAGAGCCCACGGCCACGTTGTTCAAGTGGAGGGCTGTGGCCATCTCATGGGGAGAAAAGCCACTGGGAGTGGAGCCTGGGATGCCAATTCAGGTGGGAAGCCTAGGGAGAGCGTGCCGTCTGTGGGCTCCTTGGTCTAGCCAGGACTGCTGTCCCCGGCCACGGTTCAGCATGTGGGTAGGAGAGGAAGTGCGAGCCATTGGTGGTCCTCTCGCCTGCACTTGAGTTCTACAAGCCGCCCCCACCGGCTGGTCGTTGCCTTGTGCCCTCACAGAAACAGAAGTCTCTCTGCCCATGGTCAGAGCAGGACTCCGGGCCTAGGGAAGGCTTCTTTGACATGATCTGCTTGGGAGACCAGATGCGGTTTAGGTTTCTCATGATGAGGGGAGAAATCCGACGGGCCATTGTTCCCGGCAGGTTGGCCAAGCTGATGGCTCCCCCTCGGGGTGTGTCCGGCCTGTGCGTGCTCTGTGAAGAGGCTAGAAAATGCCTTGGTCAAGATAAGTCACATCAAGCTTCTTTGGTGAGGGGTGGCTCTGGCATCTTTCCGTGACACGTTGGGATCCCCGTGGAGGGGGAAGGGCAAGGCGAGTGAAAAAGACACGTGAGACGGCTGGCAAAGCCCACATGTTTACTGGTGGGTGGAGAGATCGACAGAATCCATGGAGCGTTTGGAGGCATGTGTAGAGAGGGAACACGGGAGCTCGTTTGTGGACTGTCCCGCCTTTTTCCTCTCCTTGTTCGATTAACTCCATGGCGGGTCCCTGTGCTAGCGAGTGGTTGCCTTCGTGGCACAGTATGGTTTCTCCTCATGGGGGAGGATTTGGAGGCCGTGAGGTGTTTGTCCCTGTCTGTCCACGTTCCCCCTGTGTTGAAGATGTGAAGGTGTTCCTCAGTACAGCCCAGCGTCTTTAATACACCCAGCCCACATAGCGTTCCCTGAGGGTTGCAGATCTTCCCGGAGGTCATTGGGCACAACTAGGCGGAAAGAAGGGAGCTGGCTGCCAAGGAACGGCTACAGCTTTAAGGGCAGGAGAGGATGTGTGGTGCGGGGGTCATTTTTCCTGCCACCCGCTGGTGCGTCCAGACTGTGGTATCCGGCGTGCCTGGCCACAGGCCAGACAAGTCATAGCGGTTCAAGTGTCTAGGCTGTTGGCTGGGCTCTCTCATTGCACGGCTGTGGGTAACACGTTGCTTCTGGAAGACCTGGGCCTCACGGTTTCTCCAAGGGCACGTCACTGACGGGCCCAGTGTGCGAAAGTGCCAGCCACCACTGCAGGTGACCCAATTGCTGTCACTCTTTGCTCCGCCACTTTGCGCACTGGAATGGCTCCCACGCCGTTAGGCTGCGAGCGTTTTCCCCACCACGCTAGGCATCGGAATGGTTCGCGTGCCATTAAGTTTGTGTGTGGGCCAAGGTTAGGTCGTCTGTCTTAACAGCAGGCCAGGCAGTATGCCTGCTGGTGAGTCTCCCTTGATCAGTCCAGGCGTTCCTCACGTACCCTTTGTCACGGGTCCCTACGAGCCGCTTTTGATGGAGGCCGTCATATTCGGCCAAGGGCCCTTCCCTCGTGGAAGATCTCTTCCCCTTCAGGGCGCGTCCTTTTAGTGGAAGCGTATGTGCCAAGGGCGGATGTGTTCACCTGGAGGGCACTGGCTCTTAGTCTGAGGGGGCACAGTTGCCCTGAGGGGGGGTCTCAGGGATTCAGGAAGACATCCTTTTCCTGTGCTGGAGGGGAGAGTGCTCAGGAGAGGAGTTGCAGGGCCCGAGACCAGGGGGTTGTTGGACAGCGTGGCTCTTTGTCCCGATGGCCACAGGCTCTGAAGGCGTCTGCTCTACGTTGCTTTCACGCTTGCCTGCAGACACACAGGCAAGATGGGCAGCAAATGAAATGTTGAGGGGAGATAGAGTACTCATCGCTGGGTGGTATCGCCCTTTCCCTCGGTGCCCCCGCGCACCCTCCTCAAGCACGCGTGTGTTCTCTCACCCCAAGCCAGGTGGAATGGCGGGAAAGGAGTTCCAGCAGCAGAGCAACCTGGGGCCGTCCGTATAATCCGTGATTCCCGGTGAAGTGAGGAGGAGGAGTCTCGCAAGGGTGCCGGGGTGCATTCCATGGGGATCCTGATTTAACCCTCGTTGCGGTAAGCAGCACTTCTGTGCTAAAACCTAGAGGTGTCACCACGGGAACCTGTGCAACGGGGCTATACCCTCACCTTCCGACCTTTTCTCGGGGAGCACGAGCTTCGACGCCCTGAGAACTGGCTGCATTTCCTGCTCCAATGGCTCGGCCCTGGCCGCTTCCATATGCTGACGTGATTCAGCTCGATGGGTGTCCCATGGTGGCATCTGCAACTTTGCATGTCCAGCGTTTGAGCGTGTGCTTGGATCGATGATGACCCCCACTAATGCATTCCTTGGAAATCTGAACAAAATGAGTGAGAAAACCCTACCGTCTCCTCATTGGAACTGAGGTCCAGCACGTAGCTCCCAAAAGGAAAGGAGGGAGAGGTTGAGGTTGCGTTTGCTGCCGTGAGAGTCCTCGGCCACGTTGTTCAAGTTGAGGGTTGTGGCCGTCTCGTGGGGAGAAGAGCCATTGGGAAAGGAGCCTGGGATGCCAATCCACGTGGGAAGGCTAGGGCCAGCGTGCCGTCTCTGGGTTCCTTGGTCGAGCCAGGACTTCTGTCCCCTGCCTCGGACGAGCATGCGGATAGGAAAGGAAGCGTGAACCGTTGGTGCTCCTATCGACTGCACTTGAGTTCTACAGGCCGCCGCCACCGGCTACTCGTTGCCTTGTGCCCTCCCAGAAAGAGAAGGCTATGCTCAGGGTCAGAGCAGGATTCCTGGCCTAAGGCAGGCTTCTTTGTCATGTTCTCCTTGGGCGACCAGATGCAGTTTAGGTTTCTCGTGATGAGAGGAGAAATCCAATGGGCCATTGTCCCCGGGAGGTTGGCCAAGCTGATGGCTCCTCCTCGGGTTGCGTCCTGGCTTGTGTGTGCTGCGTGAAGGGGCTAGAAGAGGCCTTAGCCAATCTTAGTCACGGCAGGCTTCTCTGGTGAGGCGTGGCTCTGGCACCTTTCCGTGACACATTGGGATCCCGGGGGAGAGAGACTATCAAGCCGAGTGAAAAAGACACGTGTGATGGCTGGCTAAGCCCGCAGGCTTACGGGTGGGTGGATAGATCGACGGTGGCCATAGGGTTCCTGGAACACACTTTCCCTTGTTGCGCCCGTGCACCCTCCTCAAGTACGCGTGTGTTCTCTCAGCCCGAATCAGGTGGAATGCCAAGGAAGGAATACCGGCAGCAGAGCAGCCTGGGGCCATCCGTATAATTCGTGATAACCGTTGAAGTGAGGAGAAGGAGTCTTGCAGGGGTGTTGGCGCACGTTCCTTGAGGATCCTGGTTCAAACCTTGTTGCGGTAAGCGGCACTTCTTTGCTAAAACCTAGAGGCTTGGCTACGGTAACTTGAAAAAGGGGCGACACACTCACTTTCTGGCCTTTTCTCGGGGAACACGAGCTTTGATGCCCTGAGAACTGGCTGCATTTCCTGCTCCATTGCTCGACACTGGCCGCTTCTGTATGCTGACGTGATTCAGCTCGCTGGCCGTCCCGTGATGGGATCCGCAACTTTGCATGTCCAAGGTTTGAGCATGTGCTTGGATCGACGATGACTCCCACAAATGCATTCCCTGGAAATCTGAAAAAAAAATGAGTGAGCAACCCCTACCGTCACCTCATTGGAACTGAGGTCCAGCATGCGGCTCCAATAAGGACAGTAGGGAGAGGTTCACATTGCATGTGCTGCTGTGTGTGCCCACGGCCACGTTGTTCAAGTGGAGGGCTGTGGCCATCTCATGGGGAGAAAAGCCACTGGGAGTGGAGCCTGGGATGCCAATTCAGGTGGGAAGCCTAGGGAGAGCGCGCCGTCTGTGGGCTCCTTGGTCTAGCCAGGACTGCTGTCCCCGGCCACGGTTCAGCATGTGGGTAGGAGAGGAAGTGCGAGCCATTGGTGGTCCTCTCGCCTGCACTTGAGTTCTACAAGCCGCCCCCACCGGCTGGTCGTTGCCTTGTGCCCTCACAGAAACAGAAGTCTCTCTGCCCATGGTCAGAGCAGGACTCCGGGCCTAGGGAAGGCTTCTTTGACATGATCTGCTTGGGAGACCAGATGCGGTTTAGGTTTCTCATGATGAGGGGAGAAATCCGACGGGCCATTGTGCCCGGCAGGTTGGCCAAGCTGATGGCTCCCCCTCGGGGTGTGTCCGGCCTGTGCGTGCTCTGTGAAGAGGCTAGAAAATGCCTTGGTCAAGATAAGTCACATCAAGCTTCTTTGGTGAGGGGTGGCTCTGGCATCTTTCCGTGACACGTTGGGATCCCCGTGGAGGGGGAAGGGCAAGGTGAGTGAAAAAGACACGTGAGACGGCTGGCAAAGCCCACATGTTTACTGGTGGGTGGAGAGATCGACAGAATCCATGGAGCGTTTGGAGGCATGTGTAGAGAGGGAACACGGGAGCTCGTTTGTGGACTGTCCCGCCTTTTTCCTCTCCTTGTTCGATTAACTCCATGGCGGGTCCCTGTGCTAGCGAGTGGTTGCCTTCGTGGCACAGTATGGTTTCTCCTCATGGGGGAGGATTTGGAGGCCGTGAGGTGTTTGTCCCTGTCTGTCCACGTTCCCCCTGTGTTGAAGATGTGAAGGTGTTCCTCAGTACAGCCCAGCGTCTTTAATACACCCAGCCCACATAGCGTTCCCTGAGGGTTGCAGATCTTCCCGGAGGTCATTGGGCACAACTAGGCGGAAAGAAGGGAGCTGGCTGCCAAGGAACGGCTACAGCTTTAAGGGCAGGAGAGGATGTGTGGTGCGGGGGTCATTTTTCCTGCCACCCGCTGGTGCGTCCAGACTGTGGTATCCGGCGTGCCTGGCCACAGGCCAGACAAGTCATAGCGGTTCAAGTGTCTAGGCTGTTGGCTGGGCTCTCTCATTGCACGGCTGTGGGTAACACGTTGCTTCTGGAAGACCTGGGCCTCACGGTTTCTCCAAGGGCACGTCACTGACGGGCCCAGTGTGCGAAAGTGCCAGCCACCACTGCAGGTGACCCAATTGCTGTCACTCTTTGCTCCGCCACTTTGCGCACTGGAATGGCTCCCACGCCGTTAGGCTGCGAGCGTTTTCCCCACCACGCTAGGCATCGGAATGGTTCGCGTGCCATTAAGTTTGTGTGTGGGCCAAGGTTAGGTCGTCTGTCTTAACAGCAGGCCAGGCAGTATGCCTGCTGGTGAGTCTCCCTTGATCAGTCCAGGCGTTCCTCACGTACCCTTTGTCACGGGTCCCTACGAGCCGCTTTTGATGGAGGCCGTCATATTCGGCCAAGGTCCCTTCCCTCGTGGAAGATCTCTTCCCCTTCAGGGCGCGTCCTTTTAGTGGAAGCGTATGTGCCAAGGGCGGATGTGTTCACCTGGAGGGCACTGGCTCTTAGTCTGAGGGGGCACAGTTGCCCTGAGGGGGGTTCTCAGGGATTCAGGAAGACATCCTTTTCCTGTGCTGGAGGGGAGAGTGCTCAGGAGAGGAGTTGCAGGGCCCGAGACCAGGGGGTTGTTGGACAGCGTGGCTCTTTGTCCCGATGGCCACAGGCTCTGAAGGCGTCTGCTCTACGTTGCTTTCACGCTTGCCTGCAGACACACAGGCAAGATGGGCAGCAAATGAAATGTTGAGGGGAGATAGAGTACTCATCGCTGGGTGGTATCGCCCTTTCCCTCGGTGCCCCCGCGCACCCTCCTCAAGCACGCGTGTGTTCTCTCACCCCAAGCCAGGTGGAATGGCGGGAAAGGAGTTCCAGCAGCAGAGCAACCTGGGGCCGTCCGTATAATCCGTGATTCCCGGTGAAGTGAGGAGGAGGAGTCTCGCAAGGGTGCCGGGGTGCATTCCATGGGGATCCTGATTTAACCCTCGTTGCGGTAAGCAGCACTTCTGTGCTAAAACCTAGAGGTGTCACCACGGGAACCTGTGCAACGGGGCTATACCCTCACCTTCCGACCTTTTCTCGGGGAGCACGAGCTTCGACGCCCTGAGAACTGGCTGCATTTCCTGCTCCAATGGCTCGGCCCTGGCCGCTTCCATATGCTGACGTGATTCAGCTCGATGGGTGTCCCATGGTGGCATCTGCAACTTTGCATGTCCAGCGTTTGAGTGTGTGCTTGGATCGATGATGACCCCCACTAATGCATTCCTTGGAAATCTGAACAAAATGAGTGAGAAAACCCTACCGTCTCCTCATTGGAACTGAGGTCCAGCACGTAGCTCCCAAAAGGAAAGGAGGGAGAGGTTGAGGTTGCGTTTGCTGCCGTGAGAGTCCTCGGCCACGTTGTTCAAGTTGAGGGTTGTGGCCGTCTCGTGGGGAGAAGAGCCATTGGGAAAGGAGCCTGGGATGCCAATCCACGTGGGAAGGCTAGGGCCAGCGTGCCGTCTCTGGGTTCCTTGGTCGAGCCAGGACTTCTGTCCCCTGCCTCGGACGAGCATGCGGATAGGAAAGGAAGCGTGAACCGTTGGTGCTCCTATCGACTGCACTTGAGTTCTACAGGCCGCCGCCACCGGCTACTCGTTGCCTTGTGCCCTCCCAGAAAGAGAAGGCTATGCTCAGGGTCAGAGCAGGATTCCTGGCCTAAGGCAGGCTTCTTTGTCATGTTCTCCTTGGGCGACCAGATGCAGTTTAGGTTTCTCGTGATGAGAGGAGAAATCCAATGGGCCATTGTCCCCGGGAGGTTGGCCAAGCTGATGGCTCCTCCTCGGGTTGCGTCCTGGCTTGTGTGTGCTGCGTGAAGGGGCTAGAAGAGGCCTTAGCCAATCTTAGTCACGGCAGGCTTCTCTGGTGAGGCGTGGCTCTGGCACCTTTCCGTGACACATTGGGATCCCGGGGGAGAGAGACTATCAAGCCGAGTGAAAAAGACACGTGTGATGGCTGGCTAAGCCCGCAGGCTTACGGGTGGGTGGATAGATCGACGGTGGCCATAGGGTTCCTGGAACACACTTTCCCTTGTTGCGCCCGTGCACCCTCCTCAAGTACGCGTGTGTTCTCTCAGCCCGAATCAGGTGGAATGCCAAGGAAGGAATACCGGCAGCAGAGCAGCCTGGGGCCATCCGTATAATTCGTGATAACCGTTGAAGTGAGGAGAAGGAGTCTTGCAGGGGTGTTGGCGCACGTTCCTTGAGGATCCTGGTTCAAACCTTGTTGCGGTAAGCGGCACTTCTTTGCTAAAACCTAGAGGCTTGGCTACGGTAACTTGAAAAAGGGGCGACACACTCACTTTCTGGCCTTTTCTCGGGGAACACGAGCTTTGATGCCCTGAGAACTGGCTGCATTTCCTGCTCCATTGCTCGACACTGGCCGCTTCTGTATGCTGACGTGATTCAGCTCGCTGGCCGTCCCGTGATGGGATCCGCAACTTTGCATGTCCAAGGTTTGAGCATGTGCTTGGATCGACGATGACTCCCACAAATGCATTCCCTGGAAATCTGAAAAAAAAATGAGTGAGAAACCCCTACCGTCACCTCATTGGAACTGAGGTCCAGCATGCGGCTCCAATAAGGACAGTAGGGAGAGGTTCACATTGCATGTGCTGCTGTGTGTGCCCACGGCCACGTTGTTCAAGTGGAGGGCTGTGGCCATCTCATGGGGAGAAAAGCCACTGGGAGTGGAGCCTGGGATGCCAATTCAGGTGGGAAGCCTAGGGAGAGCGCGCCGTCTGTGGGCTCCTTGGTCTAGCCAGGACTGCTGTCCCCGGCCACGGTTCAGCATGTGGGTAGGAGAGGAAGTGCGAGCCATTGGTGGTCCTCTCGCCTGCACTTGAGTTCTACAAGCCGCCCCCACCGGCTGGTCGTTGCCTTGTGCCCTCACAGAAACAGAAGTCTCTCTGCCCATGGTCAGAGCAGGACTCCGGGCCTAGGGAAGGCTTCTTTGACATGATCTGCTTGGGAGACCAGATGCGGTTTAGGTTTCTCATGATGAGGGGAGAAATCCGACGGGCCATTGTGCCCGGCAGGTTGGCCAAGCTGATGGCTCCCCCTCGGGGTGTGTCCGGCCTGTGCGTGCTCTGTGAAGAGGCTAGAAAATGCCTTGGTCAAGATAAGTCACATCAAGCTTCTTTGGTGAGGGGTGGCTCTGGCATCTTTCCGTGACACGTTGGGATCCCCGTGGAGGGGGAAGGGCAAGGTGAGTGAAAAAGACACGTGAGACGGCTGGCAAAGCCCACATGTTTACTGGTGGGTGGAGAGATCGACAGAATCCATGGAGCGTTTGGAGGCATGTGTAGAGAGGGAACACGGGAGCTCGTTTGTGGACTGTCCCGCCTTTTTCCTCTCCTTGTTCGATTAACTCCATGGCGGGTCCCTGTGCTAGCGAGTGGTTGCCTTCGTGGCACAGTATGGTTTCTCCTCATGGGGGAGGATTTGGAGGCCGTGAGGTGTTTGTCCCTGTCTGTCCACGTTCCCCCTGTGTTGAAGATGTGAAGGTGTTCCTCAGTACAGCCCAGCGTCTTTAATACACCCAGCCCACATAGCGTTCCCTGAGGGTTGCAGATCTTCCCGGAGGTCATTGGGCACAACTAGGCGGAAAGAAGGGAGCTGGCTGCCAAGGAACGGCTACAGCTTTAAGGGCAGGAGAGGATGTGTGGTGCGGGGGTCATTTTTCCTGCCACCCGCTGGTGCGTCCAGACTGTGGTATCCGGCGTGCCTGGCCACAGGCCAGACAAGTCATAGCGGTTCAAGTGTCTAGGCTGTTGGCTGGGCTCTCTCATTGCACGGCTGTGGGTAACACGTTGCTTCTGGAAGACCTGGGCCTCACGGTTTCTCCAAGGGCACGTCACTGACGGGCCCAGTGTGCGAAAGTGCCAGCCACCACTGCAGGTGACCCAATTGCTGTCACTCTTTGCTCCGCCACTTTGCGCACTGGAATGGCTCCCACGCCGTTAGGCTGCGAGCGTTTTCCCCACCACGCTAGGCATCGGAATGGTTCGCGTGCCATTAAGTTTGTGTGTGGGCCAAGGTTAGGTCGTCTGTCTTAACAGCAGGCCAGGCAGTATGCCTGCTGGTGAGTCTCCCTTGATCAGTCCAGGCGTTCCTCACGTACCCTTTGTCACGGGTCCCTACGAGCCGCTTTTGATGGAGGCCGTCATATTCGGCCAAGGGCCCTTCCCTCGTGGAAGATCTCTTCCCCTTCAGGGCGCGTCCTTTTAGTGGAAGCGTATGTGCCAAGGGCGGATGTGTTCACCTGGAGGGCACTGGCTCTTAGTCTGAGGGGGCACAGTTGCCCTGAGGGGGGGTCTCAGGGATTCAGGAAGACATCCTTTTCCTGTGCTGGAGGGGAGAGTGCTCAGGAGAGGAGTTGCAGGGCCCGAGACCAGGGGGTTGTTGGACAGCGTGGCTCTTTGTCCCGATGGCCACAGGCTCTGAAGGCGTCTGCTCTACGTTGCTTTCACGCTTGCCTGCAGACACACAGGCAAGATGGGCAGCAAATGAAATGTTGAGGGGAGATAGAGTACTCATCGCTGGGTGGTATCGCCCTTTCCCTCGGTGCCCCCGCGCACCCTCCTCAAGCACGCGTGTGTTCTCTCACCCCAAGCCAGGTGGAATGGCGGGAAAGGAGTTCCAGCAGCAGAGCAACCTGGGGCCGTCCGTATAATCCGTGATTCCCGGTGAAGTGAGGAGGAGGAGTCTCGCAAGGGTGCCGGGGTGCATTCCATGGGGATCCTGATTTAACCCTCGTTGCGGTAAGCAGCACTTCTGTGCTAAAACCTAGAGGTGTCACCACGGGAACCTGTGCAACGGGGCTATACCCTCACCTTCCGACCTTTTCTCGGGGAGCACGAGCTTCGACGCCCTGAGAACTGGCTGCATTTCCTGCTCCAATGGCTCGGCCCTGGCCGCTTCCATATGCTGACGTGATTCAGCTCGATGGGTGTCCCATGGTGGCATCTGCAACTTTGCATGTCCAGCGTTTGAGCGTGTGCTTGGATCGATGATGACCCCCACTAATGCATTCCTTGGAAATCTGAACAAAATGAGTGAGAAAACCCTACCGTCTCCTCATTGGAACTGAGGTCCAGCACGTAGCTCCCAAAAGGAAAGGAGGGAGAGGTTGAGGTTGCGTTTGCTGCCGTGAGAGTCCTCGGCCACGTTGTTCAAGTTGAGGGTTGTGGCCGTCTCGTGGGGAGAAGAGCCATTGGGAAAGGAGCCTGGGATGCCAATCCACGTGGGAAGGCTAGGGCCAGCGTGCCGTCTCTGGGTTCCTTGGTCGAGCCAGGACTTCTGTCCCCTGCCTCGGACGAGCATGCGGATAGGAAAGGAAGCGTGAACCGTTGGTGCTCCTATCGACTGCACTTGAGTTCTACAGGCCGCCGCCACCGGCTACTCGTTGCCTTGTGCCCTCCCAGAAAGAGAAGGCTATGCTCAGGGTCAGAGCAGGATTCCTGGCCTAAGGCAGGCTTCTTTGTCATGTTCTCCTTGGGCGACCAGATGCAGTTTAGGTTTCTCGTGATGAGAGGAGAAATCCAATGGGCCATTGTCCCCGGGAGGTTGGCCAAGCTGATGGCTCCTCCTCGGGTTGCGTCCTGGCTTGTGTGTGCTGCGTGAAGGGGCTAGAAGAGGCCTTAGCCAATCTTAGTCACGGCAGGCTTCTCTGGTGAGGCGTGGCTCTGGCACCTTTCCGTGACACATTGGGATCCCGGGGGAGAGAGACTATCAAGCCGAGTGAAAAAGACACGTGTGATGGCTGGCTAAGCCCGCAGGCTTACGGGTGGGTGGATAGATCGACGGTGGCCATAGGGTTCCTGGAACACACTTTCCCTTGTTGCGCCCGTGCACCCTCCTCAAGTACGCGTGTGTTCTCTCAGCCCGAATCAGGTGGAATGCCAAGGAAGGAATACCGGCAGCAGAGCAGCCTGGGGCCATCCGTATAATTCGTGATAACCGTTGAAGTGAGGAGAAGGAGTCTTGCAGGGGTGTTGGCGCACGTTCCTTGAGGATCCTGGTTCAAACCTTGTTGCGGTAAGCGGCACTTCTTTGCTAAAACCTAGAGGCTTGGCTACGGTAACTTGAAAAAGGGGCGACACACTCACTTTCTGGCCTTTTCTCGGGGAACACGAGCTTTGATGCCCTGAGAACTGGCTGCATTTCCTGCTCCATTGCTCGACACTGGCCGCTTCTGTATGCTGACGTGATTCAGCTCGCTGGCCGTCCCGTGATGGGATCCGCAACTTTGCATGTCCAAGGTTTGAGCATGTGCTTGGATCGACGATGACTCCCACAAATGCATTCCCTGGAAATCTGAAAAAAAAATGAGTGAGAAACCCCTACCGTCACCTCATTGGAACTGAGGTCCAGCATGCGGCTCCAATAAGGACAGTAGGGAGAGGTTCACATTGCATGTGCTGCTGTGTGTGCCCACGGCCACGTTGTTCAAGTGGAGGGCTGTGGCCATCTCATGGGGAGAAAAGCCACTGGGAGTGGAGCCTGGGATGCCAATTCAGGTGGGAAGCCTAGGGAGAGCGCGCCGTCTGTGGGCTCCTTGGTCTAGCCAGGACTGCTGTCCCCGGCCACGGTTCAGCATGTGGGTAGGAGAGGAAGTGCGAGCCATTGGTGGTCCTCTCGCCTGCACTTGAGTTCTACAAGCCGCCCCCACCGGCTGGTCGTTGCCTTGTGCCCTCACAGAAACAGAAGTCTCTCTGCCCATGGTCAGAGCAGGACTCCGGGCCTAGGGAAGGCTTCTTTGACATGATCTGCTTGGGAGACCAGATGCGGTTTAGGTTTCTCATGATGAGGGGAGAAATCCGACGGGCCATTGTGCCCGGCAGGTTGGCCAAGCTGATGGCTCCCCCTCGGGGTGTGTCCGGCCTGTGCGTGCTCTGTGAAGAGGCTAGAAAATGCCTTGGTCAAGATAAGTCACATCAAGCTTCTTTGGTGAGGGGTGGCTCTGGCATCTTTCCGTGACACGTTGGGATCCCCGTGGAGGGGGAAGGGCAAGGTGAGTGAAAAAGACACGTGAGACGGCTGGCAAAGCCCACATGTTTACTGGTGGGTGGAGAGATCGACAGAATCCATGGAGCGTTTGGAGGCATGTGTAGAGAGGGAACACGGGAGCTCGTTTGTGGACTGTCCCGCCTTTTTCCTCTCCTTGTTCGATTAACTCCATGGCGGGTCCCTGTGCTAGCGAGTGGTTGCCTTCGTGGCACAGTATGGTTTCTCCTCATGGGGGAGGATTTGGAGGCCGTGAGGTGTTTGTCCCTGTCTGTCCACGTTCCCCCTGTGTTGAAGATGTGAAGGTGTTCCTCAGTACAGCCCAGCGTCTTTAATACACCCAGCCCACATAGCGTTCCCTGAGGGTTGCAGATCTTCCCGGAGGTCATTGGGCACAACTAGGCGGAAAGAAGGGAGCTGGCTGCCAAGGAACGGCTACAGCTTTAAGGGCAGGAGAGGATGTGTGGTGCGAGGGTCATTTTTCCTGCCACCTGCTGGTGCGTCCAGACTGTGGTATCCGGCGTGCCTGGCCACAGGCCAGACAAGTCATAGCGGTTCAAGTGTCTAGGCTGTTGGCTGGGCTCTCTCATTGCACGGCTGTGGGTAACACGTTGCTTCTGGAAGACCTGGGCCTCACGGTTTCTCCAAGGGCACGTCACTGACGGGCCCAGTGTGCGAAAGTGCCAGCCACCACTGCAGGTGACCCAATTGCTGTCACTCTTTGCTCCGCCACTTTGCGCACTGGAATGGCTCCCACGCCGTTAGGCTGCGAGCGTTTTCCCCACCACGCTAGGCATCGGAATGGTTCGCGTGCCATTAAGTTTGTGTGTGGGCCAAGGTTAGGTCGTCTGTCTTAACAGCAGGCCAGGCAGTATGCCTGCTGGTGAGTCTCCCTTGATCAGTCCAGGCGTTCCTCACGTACCCTTTGTCACGGGTCCCTACGAGCCGCTTTTGATGGAGGCCGTCATATTCGGCCAAGGGCCCTTCCCTCGTGGAAGATCTCTTCCCCTTCAGGGCGCGTCCTTTTAGTGGAAGCGTATGTGCCAAGGGCGGATGTGTTCACCTGGAGGGCACTGGCTCTTAGTCTGAGGGGGCACAGTTGCCCTGAGGGGGGGTCTCAGGGATTCAGGAAGACATCCTTTTCCTGTGCTGGAGGGGAGAGTGCTCAGGAGAGGAGTTGCAGGGCCCGAGACCAGGGGGTTGTTGGACAGCGTGGCTCTTTGTCCCGATGGCCACAGGCTCTGAAGGCGTCTGCTCTACGTTGCTTTCACGCTTGCCTGCAGACACACAGGCAAGATGGGCAGCAAATGAAATGTTGAGGGGAGATAGAGTACTCATCGCTGGGTGGTATCGCCCTTTCCCTCGGTGCCCCCGCGCACCCTCCTCAAGCACGCGTGTGTTCTCTCACCCCAAGCCAGGTGGAATGGCGGGAAAGGAGTTCCAGCAGCAGAGCAACCTGGGGCCGTCCGTATAATCCGTGATTCCCGGTGAAGTGAGGAGGAGGAGTCTCGCAAGGGTGCCGGGGTGCATTCCATGGGGATCCTGATTTAACCCTCGTTGCGGTAAGCAGCACTTCTGTGCTAAAACCTAGAGGTGTCACCACGGGAACCTGTGCAACGGGGCTATACCCTCACCTTCCGACCTTTTCTCGGGGAGCACGAGCTTCGACGCCCTGAGAACTGGCTGCATTTCCTGCTCCAATGGCTCGGCCCTGGCCGCTTCCATATGCTGACGTGATTCAGCTCGATGGGTGTCCCATGGTGGCATCTGCAACTTTGCATGTCCAGCGTTTGAGCGTGTGCTTGGATCGATGATGACCCCCACTAATGCATTCCTTGGAAATCTGAACAAAATGAGTGAGAAAACCCTACCGTCTCCTCATTGGAACTGAGGTCCAGCACGTAGCTCCCAAAAGGAAAGGAGGGAGAGGTTGAGGTTGCGTTTGCTGCCGTGAGAGTCCTCGGCCACGTTGTTCAAGTTGAGGGTTGTGGCCGTCTCGTGGGGAGAAGAGCCATTGGGAAAGGAGCCTGGGATGCCAATCCACGTGGGAAGGCTAGGGCCAGCGTGCCGTCTCTGGGTTCCTTGGTCGAGCCAGGACTTCTGTCCCCTGCCTCAGACGAGCATGCGGATAGGAAAGGAAGCGTGAACCGTTGGTGCTCCTATCGACTGCACTTGGGTTCTACAGGCCGCCGCCACCGGCTACTCGTTGCCTTGTGCCCTCCCAGAAAGAGAAGGCTATGCTCAGGGTCAGAGCAGGATTCCTGGCCTAAGGCAGGCTTCTTTGTCATGTTCTCCTTGGGCGACCAGATGCAGTTTAGGTTTCTCGTGATGAGAGGAGAAATCCAATGGGCCATTGTCCCCGGGAGGTTGGCCAAGCTGATGGCTCCTCCTCGGGTTGCGTCCTGGCTTGTGTGTGCTGCATGAAGGGGCTAGAAGAGGCCTTAGCCAATCTTAGTCACGGCAGGCTTCTCTGGTGAGGCGTGGCTCTGGCACCTTTCCGTGACACATTGGGATCCCGGGGGAGAGAGAATATCAAGCCGAGTGAAAAAGACACGTGTGATGGCTGGCTAAGCCCGCAGGCTTACGGGTGGGTGGATAGATCGACGGTGGCCATAGGGTTCCTGGAACACACTTTCCCTTGTTGCGCCCGTGCACCCTCCTCAAGTACGCGTGTGTTCTCTCAGCCCGGATCAGGTGGAATGCCAAGGAAGGAATACCGGCAGCAGAGCAGCCTGGGGCCATCCGTATAATTCGTGATAACCGTTGAAGTGAGGAGAAGGAGTCTTGCAGGGGTGTTGGCGCACGTTCCTTGAGGATCCTGGTTCAAACCTTGTTGCGGTAAGCGGCACTTCTTTGCTAAAATCTAGAGGCTTGGCTACGGTAACTTGAAAAAGGGGCGACACACTCACTTTCTGGCCTTTTCTCGGGGAACACGAGCTTTGATGCCCTGAGAACTGGCTGCATTTCCTGCTCCATTGCTCGACACTGGCCGCTTCTGTATGCTGACGTGATTCAGCTCGCTGGCCGTCCCGTGATGGGATCCGCAACTTTGCATGTCCAAGGTTTGAGCATGTGCTTGGATCGACGATGACTCCCACAAATGCATTCCCTGGAAATCTGAAAAAAAAATGAGTGAGAAACCCCTACCGTCACCTCATTGGAACTGAGGTCCAGCATGCGGCTCCAATAAGGACAGTAGGGAGAGGTTCACATTGCATGTGCTGCTGTGTGTGCCCACGGCCATGTTGTTCAAGTGGAGGGCTGTGGCCATCTCATGGGGAGAAAAGCCACTGGGAGTGGAGCCTGGGATGCCAATTCAGGTGGGAAGCCTAGGGAGAGCGTGCCGTCTGTGGGCTCCTTGGTCTAGCCAGGACTGCTGTCCCCGGCCACGGTTCAGCATGTGGGTAGGAGAGGAAGTGCGAGCCATTGGTGGTCCTCTCGCCTGCACTTGAGTTCTACAAGCCGCCCCCACCGGCTGGTCGTTGCCTTGTGCCCTCACAGAAACAGAAGTCTCTCTGCCCATGGTCAGAGCAGGACTCCGGGCCTAGGGAAGGCTTCTTTGACATGATCTGCTTGGGAGACCAGATGCGGTTTAGGTTTCTCATGATGAGGGGAGAAATCCGACGGGCCATTGTTCCCGGCAGGTTGGCCAAGCTGATGGCTCCCCCTCGGGGTGTGTCCGGCCTGTGCGTGCTCTGTGAAGAGGCTAGAAAATGCCTTGGTCAAGATAAGTCACATCAAGCTTCTTTGGTGAGGGGTGGCTCTGGCATCTTTCCGTGACACGTTGGGATCCCCGTGGAGGGGGAAGGGCAAGGTGAGTGAAAAAGACACGTGAGACGGCTGGCAAAGCCCACATGTTTACTGGTGGGTGGAGAGATCGACAGAATCCATGGAGCGTTTGGAGGCATGTGTAGAGAGGGAACACGGGAGCTCGTTTGTGGACTGTCCCGCCTTTTTCCTCTCCTTGTTCGATTAACTCCATGGCGGGTCCCTGTGCTAGCGAGTGGTTGCCTTCGTGGCACAGTATGGTTTCTCCTCATGGGGGAGGATTTGGAGGCCGTGAGGTGTTTGTCCCTGTCTGTCCACGTTCCCCCTGTGTTGAAGATGTGAAGGTGTTCCTCAGTACAGCCCAGCGTCTTTAATACACCCAGCCCACATAGCGTTCCCTGAGGGTTGCAGATCTTCCCGGAGGTCATTGGGCACAACTAGGCGGAAAGAAGGGAGCTGGCTGCCAAGGAACGGCTACAGCTTTAAGGGCAGGAGAGGATGTGTGGTGCGGGGGTCATTTTTCCTGCCACCCGCTGGTGCGTCCAGACTGTGGTATCCGGCGTGCCTGGCCACAGGCCAGACAAGTCATAGCGGTTCAAGTGTCTAGGCTGTTGGCTGGGCTCTCTCATTGCACGGCTGTGGGTAACACGTTGCTTCTGGAAGACCTGGGCCTCACGGTTTCTCCAAGGGCACGTCACTGACGGGCCCAGTGTGCGAAAGTGCCAGCCACCACTGCAGGTGACCCAATTGCTGTCACTCTTTGCTCCGCCACTTTGCGCACTGGAATGGCTCCCACGCCGTTAGGCTGCGAGCGTTTTCCCCACCACGCTAGGCATCGGAATGGTTCGCGTGCCATTAAGTTTGTGTGTGGGCCAAGGTTAGGTCGTCTGTCTTAACAGCAGGCCAGGCAGTATGCCTGCTGGTGAGTCTCCCTTGATCAGTCCAGGCGTTCCTCACGTACCCTTTGTCACGGGTCCCTACGAGCCGCTTTTGATGGAGGCCGTCATATTCGGCCAAGGGCCCTTCCCTCGTGGAAGATCTCTTCCCCTTCAGGGCGCGTCCTTTTAGTGGAAGCGTATGTGCCAAGGGCGGATGTGTTCACCTGGAGGGCACTGGCTCTTAGTCTGAGGGGGAACAGTTGCCCTGAGGGGGGGTCTCAGGGATTCAGGAAGACATCCTTTTCCTGTGCTGGAGGGGAGAGTGCTCAGGAGAGGAGTTGCAGGGCCCGAGACCAGGGGGTTGTTGGACAGCGTGGCTCTTTGTCCCGATGGCCACAGGCTCTGAAGGCGTCTGCTCTACGTTGCTTTCACGCTTGCCTGCAGACACACAGGCAAGATGGGCAGCAAATGAAATGTTGAGGGGAGATAGAGTACTCATCGCTGGGTGGTATCGCCCTTTCCCTCGGTGCCCCCGCGCACCCTCCTCAAGCACGCGTGTGTTCTCTCACCCCAAGCCAGGTGGAATGGCGGGAAAGGAGTTCCAGCAGCAGAGCAACCTGGGGCCGTCCGTATAATCCGTGATTCCCGGTGAAGTGAGGAGGAGGAGTCTCGCAAGGGTGCCGGGGTGCATTCCATGGGGATCCTGATTTAACCCTCGTTGCGGTAAGCAGCACTTCTGTGCTAAAACCTAGAGGTGTCACCACGGGAACCTGTGCAACGGGGCTATACCCTCACCTTCCGACCTTTTCTCGGGGAGCACGAGCTTCGACGCCCTGAGAACTGGCTGCATTTCCTGCTCCAATGGCTCGGCCCTGGCCGCTTCCATATGCTGACGTGATTCAGCTCGATGGGTGTCCCATGGTGGCATCTGCAACTTTGCATGTCCAGCGTTTGAGCGTGTGCTTGGATCGATGATGACCCCCACTAATGCATTCCTTGGAAATCTGAACAAAATGAGTGAGAAAACCCTACCGTCTCCTCATTGGAACTGAGGTCCAGCACGTAGCTCCCAAAAGGAAAGGAGGGAGAGGTTGAGGTTGCGTTTGCTGCCGTGAGAGTCCTCGGCCACGTTGTTCAAGTTGAGGGTTGTGGCCGTCTCGTGGGGAGAAGAGCCATTGGGAAAGGAGCCTGGGATGCCAATCCACGTGGGAAGGCTAGGGCCAGCGTGCCGTCTCTGGGTTCCTTGGTCGAGCCAGGACTTCTGTCCCCTGCCTCGGACGAGCATGCGGATAGGAAAGGAAGCGTGAACCGTTGGTGCTCCTATCGACTGCACTTGAGTTCTACAGGCCGCCGCCACCGGCTACTCGTTGCCTTGTGCCCTCCCAGAAAGAGAAGGCTATGCTCAGGGTCAGAGCAGGATTCCTGGCCTAAGGCAGGCTTCTTTGTCATGTTCTCCTTGGGCGACCAGATGCAGTTTAGGTTTCTCGTGATGAGAGGAGAAATCCAATGGGCCATTGTCCCCGGGAGGTTGGCCAAGCTGATGGCTCCTCCTCGGGTTGCGTCCTGGCTTGTGTGTGCTGCGTGAAGGGGCTAGAAGAGGCCTTAGCCAATCTTAGTCACGGCAGGCTTCTCTGGTGAGGCGTGGCTCTGGCACCTTTCCGTGACACATTGGGATCCCGGGGGAGAGAGACTATCAAGCCGAGTGAAAAAGACACGTGTGATGGCTGGCTAAGCCCGCAGGCTTACGGGTGGGTGGATAGATCGACGGTGGCCATAGGGTTCCTGGAACACACTTTCCCTTGTTGCGCCCGTGCACCCTCCTCAAGTACGCGTGTGTTCTCTCAGCCCGAATCAGGTGGAATGCCAAGGAAGGAATACCGGCAGCAGAGCAGCCTGGGGCCATCCGTATAATTCGTGATAACCGTTGAAGTGAGGAGAAGGAGTCTTGCAGGGGTGTTGGCGCACGTTCCTTGAGGATCCTGGTTCAAACCTTGTTGCGGTAAGCGGCACTTCTTTGCTAAAACCTAGAGGCTTGGCTACGGTAACTTGAAAAAGGGGCGACACACTCACTTTCTGGCCTTTTCTCGGGGAACACGAGCTTTGATGCCCTGAGAACTGGCTGCATTTCCTGCTCCATTGCTCGACACTGGCCGCTTCTGTATGCTGACGTGATTCAGCTCGCTGGCCGTCCCGTGATGGGATCCGCAACTTTGCATGTCCAAGGTTTGAGCATGTGCTTGGATCGACGATGACTCCCACAAATGCATTCCCTGGAAATCTGAAAAAAAAATGAGTGAGAAACCCCTACCGTCACCTCATTGGAACTGAGGTCCAGCATGCGGCTCCAATAAGGACAGTAGGGAGAGGTTCACATTGCATGTGCTGCTGTGTGTGCCCACGGCCACGTTGTTCAAGTGGAGGGCTGTGGCCATCTCATGGGGAGAAAAGCCACTGGGAGTGGAGCCTGGGATGCCAATTCAGGTGGGAAGCCTAGGGAGAGCGCGCCGTCTGTGGGCTCCTTGGTCTAGCCAGGACTGCTGTCCCCGGCCACGGTTCAGCATGTGGGTAGGAGAGGAAGTGCGAGCCATTGGTGGTCCTCTCGCCTGCACTTGAGTTCTACAAGCCGCCCCCACCGGCTGGTCGTTGCCTTGTGCCCTCACAGAAACAGAAGTCTCTCTGCCCATGGTCAGAGCAGGACTCCGGGCCTAGGGAAGGCTTCTTTGACATGATCTGCTTGGGAGACCAGATGCGGTTTAGGTTTCTCATGATGAGGGGAGAAATCCGACGGGCCATTGTGCCCGGCAGGTTGGCCAAGCTGATGGCTCCCCCTCGGGGTGTGTCCGGCCTGTGCGTGCTCTGTGAAGAGGCTAGAAAATGCCTTGGTCAAGATAAGTCACATCAAGCTTCTTTGGTGAGGGGTGGCTCTGGCATCTTTCCGTGACACGTTGGGATCCCCGTGGAGGGGGAAGGGCAAGGTGAGTGAAAAAGACACGTGAGACGGCTGGCAAAGCCCACATGTTTACTGGTGGGTGGAGAGATCGACAGAATCCATGGAGCGTTTGGAGGCATGTGTAGAGAGGGAACACGGGAGCTCGTTTGTGGACTGTCCCGCCTTTTTCCTCTCCTTGTTCGATTAACTCCATGGCGGGTCCCTGTGCTAGCGAGTGGTTGCCTTCGTGGCACAGTATGGTTTCTCCTCATGGGGGAGGATTTGGAGGCCGTGAGGTGTTTGTCCCTGTCTGTCCACGTTCCCCCTGTGTTGAAGATGTGAAGGTGTTCCTCAGTACAGCCCAGCGTCTTTAATACACCCAGCCCACATAGCGTTCCCTGAGGGTTGCAGATCTTCCCGGAGGTCATTGGGCACAACTAGGCGGAAAGAAGGGAGCTGGCTGCCAAGGAACGGCTACAGCTTTAAGGGCAGGAGAGGATGTGTGGTGCGGGGGTCATTTTTCCTGCCACCCGCTGGTGCGTCCAGACTGTGGTATCCGGCGTGCCTGGCCACAGGCCAGACAAGTCATAGCGGTTCAAGTGTCTAGGCTGTTGGCTGGGCTCTCTCATTGCACGGCTGTGGGTAACACGTTGCTTCTGGAAGACCTGGGCCTCACGGTTTCTCCAAGGGCACGTCACTGACGGGCCCAGTGTGCGAAAGTGCCAGCCACCACTGCAGGTGACCCAATTGCTGTCACTCTTTGCTCCGCCACTTTGCGCACTGGAATGGCTCCCACGCCGTTAGGCTGCGAGCGTTTTCCCCACCACGCTAGGCATCGGAATGGTTCGCGTGCCATTAAGTTTGTGTGTGGGCCAAGGTTAGGTCGTCTGTCTTAACAGCAGGCCAGGCAGTATGCCTGCTGGTGAGTCTCCCTTGATCAGTCCAGGAGTTCCTCACGTACCCTTTGTCACGGGTCCCTACGAGCCGCTTTTGATGGAGGCCGTCATATTCGGCCAAGGGCCCTTCCCTCGTGGAAGATCTCTTCCCCTTCAGGGCGCGTCCTTTTAGTGGAAGCGTATGTGCCAAGGGCGGATGTGTTCACCTGGAGGGCACTGGCTCTTAGTCTGAGGGGGCACAGTTGCCCTGAGGGGGGGTCTCAGGGATTCAGGAAGACATCCTTTTCCTGTGCTGGAGGGGAGAGTGCTCAGGAGAGGAGTTGCAGGGCCCGAGACCAGGGGGTTGTTGGACAGCGTGGCTCTTTGTCCCGATGGCCACAGGCTCTGAAGGCGTCTGCTCTACGTTGCTTTCACGCTTGCCTGCAGACACACAGGCAAGATGGGCAGCAAATGAAATGTTGAGGGGAGATAGAGTACTCATCGCTGGGTGGTATCGCCCTTTCCCTCGGTGCCCCCACGCACCCTCCTCAAGCACGCGTGTGTTCTCTCACCCCAAGCCAGGTGGAATGGCGGGAAAGGAGTTCCAGCAGCAGAGCAACCTGGGGCCGTCCGTATAATCCGTGATTCCCGGTGAAGTGAGGAGGAGGAGTCTCGCAAGGGTGCCGGGGTGCATTCCATGGGGATCCTGATTTAACCCTCGTTGCGGTAAGCAGCACTTCTGTGCTAAAACCTAGAGGTGTCACCACGGGAACCTGTGCAACGGGGCTATACCCTCACCTTCCGACCTTTTCTCGGGGAGCACGAGCTTCGACGCCCTGAGAACTGGCTGCATTTCCTGCTCCAATGGCTCGGCCCTGGCCGCTTCCATATGCTGACGTGATTCAGCTCGATGGGTGTCCCATGGTGGCATCTGCAACTTTGCATGTCCAGCGTTTGAGCGTGTGCTTGGATCGATGATGACCCCCACTAATGCATTCCTTGGAAATCTGAACAAAATGAGTGAGAAAACCCTACCGTCTCCTCATTGGAACTGAGGTCCAGCACGTAGCTCCCAAAAGGAAAGGAGGGAGAGGTTGAGGTTGCGTTTGCTGCCGTGAGAGTCCTCGGCCACGTTGTTCAAGTTGAGGGTTGTGGCCGTCTCGTGGGGAGAAGAGCCATTGGGAAAGGAGCCTGGGATGCCAATCCACGTGGGAAGGCTAGGGCCAGCGTGCCGTCTCTGGGTTCCTTGGTCGAGCCAGGACTTCTGTCCCCTGCCTCGGACGAGCATGCGGATAGGAAAGGAAGCGTGAACCGTTGGTGCTCCTATCGACTGCACTTGAGTTCTACAGGCCGCCGCCACCGGCTACTCGTTGCCTTGTGCCCTCCCAGAAAGAGAAGGCTATGCTCAGGGTCAGAGCAGGATTCCTGGCCTAAGGCAGGCTTCTTTGTCATGTTCTCCTTGGGCGACCAGATGCAGTTTAGGTTTCTCGTGATGAGAGGAGAAATCCAATGGGCCATTGTCCCCGGGAGGTTGGCCAAGCTGATGGCTCCTCCTCGGGTTGCGTCCTGGCTTGTGTGTGCTGCGTGAAGGGGCTAGAAGAGGCCTTAGCCAATCTTAGTCACGGCAGGCTTCTCTGGTGAGGCGTGGCTCTGGCACCTTTCCGTGACACATTGGGATCCCGGGGGAGAGAGACTATCAAGCCGAGTGAAAAAGACACGTGTGATGGCTGGCTAAGCCCGCAGGCTTACGGGTGGGTGGATAGATCGACGGTGGCCATAGGGTTCCTGGAACACACTTTCCCTTGTTGCGCCCGTGCACCCTCCTCAAGTACGCGTGTGTTCTCTCAGCCCGAATCAGGTGGAATGCCAAGGAAGGAATACCGGCAGCAGAGCAGCCTGGGGCCATCCGTATAATTCGTGATAACCGTTGAAGTGAGGAGAAGGAGTCTTGCAGGGGTGTTGGCGCACGTTCCTTGAGGATCCTGGTTCAAACCTTGTTGCGGTAAGCGGCACTTCTTTGCTAAAACCTAGAGGCTTGGCTACGGTAACTTGAAAAAGGGGCGACACACTCACTTTCTGGCCTTTTCTCGGGGAACACGAGCTTTGATGCCCTGAGAACTGGCTGCATTTCCTGCTCCATTGCTCGACACTGGCCGCTTCTGTATGCTGACGTGATTCAGCTCGCTGGCCGTCCCGTGATGGGATCCGCAACTTTGCATGTCCAAGGTTTGAGCATGTGCTTGGATCGACGATGACTCCCACAAATGCATTCCCTGGAAATCTGAAAAAAAAATGAGTGAGAAACCCCTACCGTCACCTCATTGGAACTGAGGTCCAGCATGCGGCTCCAATAAGGACAGTAGGGAGAGGTTCACATTGCATGTGCTGCTGTGTGTGCCCACGGCCACGTTGTTCAAGTGGAGGGCTGTGGCCATCTCATGGGGAGAAAAGCCACTGGGAGTGGAGCCTGGGATGCCAATTCAGGTGGGAAGCCTAGGGAGAGCGCGCCGTCTGTGGGCTCCTTGGTCTAGCCAGGACTGCTGTCCCCGGCCACGGTTCAGCATGTGGGTAGGAGAGGAAGTGCGAGCCATTGGTGGTCCTCTCGCCTGCACTTGAGTTCTACAAGCCGCCCCCACCGGCTGGTCGTTGCCTTGTGCCCTCACAGAAACAGAAGTCTCTCTGCCCATGGTCAGAGCAGGACTCCGGGCCTAGGGAAGGCTTCTTTGACATGATCTGCTTGGGAGACCAGATGCGGTTTAGGTTTCTCATGATGAGGGGAGAAATCCGACGGGCCATTGTGCCCGGCAGGTTGGCCAAGCTGATGGCTCCCCCTCGGGGTGTGTCCGGCCTGTGCGTGCTCTGTGAAGAGGCTAGAAAATGCCTTGGTCAAGATAAGTCACATCAAGCTTCTTTGGTGAGGGGTGGCTCTGGCATCTTTCCGTGACACGTTGGGATCCCCGTGGAGGGGGAAGGGCAAGGTGAGTGAAAAAGACACGTGAGACGGCTGGCAAAGCCCACATGTTTACTGGTGGGTGGAGAGATCGACAGAATCCATGGAGCGTTTGGAGGCATGTGTAGAGAGGGAACACGGGAGCTCGTTTGTGGACTGTCCCGCCTTTTTCCTCTCCTTGTTCGATTAACTCCATGGCGGGTCCCTGTGCTAGCGAGTGGTTGCCTTCGTGGCACAGTATGGTTTCTCCTCATGGGGGAGGATTTGGAGGCCGTGAGGTGTTTGTCCCTGTCTGTCCACGTTCCCCCTGTGTTGAAGATGTGAAGGTGTTCCTCAGTACAGCCCAGCGTCTTTAATACACCCAGCCCACATAGCGTTCCCTGAGGGTTGCAGATCTTCCCGGAGGTCATTGGGCACAACTAGGCGGAAAGAAGGGAGCTGGCTGCCAAGGAACGGCTACAGCTTTAAGGGCAGGAGAGGATGTGTGGTGCGGGGGTCATTTTTCCTGCCACCCGCTGGTGCGTCCAGACTGTGGTATCCGGCGTGCCTGGCCACAGGCCAGACAAGTCATAGCGGTTCAAGTGTCTAGGCTGTTGGCTGGGCTCTCTCATTGCACGGCTGTGGGTAACACGTTGCTTCTGGAAGACCTGGGCCTCACGGTTTCTCCAAGGGCACGTCACTGACGGGCCCAGTGTGCGAAAGTGCCAGCCACCACTGCAGGTGACCCAATTGCTGTCACTCTTTGCTCCGCCACTTTGCGCACTGGAATGGCTCCCACGCCGTTAGGCTGCGAGCGTTTTCCCCACCACGCTAGGCATCGGAATGGTTCGCGTGCCATTAAGTTTGTGTGTGGGCCAAGGTTAGGTCGTCTGTCTTAACAGCAGGCCAGGCAGTATGCCTGCTGGTGAGTCTCCCTTGATCAGTCCAGGCGTTCCTCACGTACCCTTTGTCACGGGTCCCTACGAGCCGCTTTTGATGGAGGCCGTCATATTCGGCCAAGGGCCCTTCCCTCGTGGAAGATCTCTTCCCCTTCAGGGCGCGTCCTTTTAGTGGAAGCGTATGTGCCAAGGGCGGATGTGTTCACCTGGAGGGCACTGGCTCTTAGTCTGAGGGGGCACAGTTGCCCTGAGGGGGGTTCTCAGGGATTCAGGAAGACATCCTTTTCCTGTGCTGGAGGGGAGAGTGCTCAGGAGAGGAGTTGCAGGGCCCGAGACCAGGGGGTTGTTGGACAGCGTGGCTCTTTGTCCCGATGGCCACAGGCTCTGAAGGCGTCTGCTCTACGTTGCTTTCACACTTGCCTGCAGACACACAGGCAAGATGGGCAGCAAATGAAATGTTGAGGGGAGATAGAGTACTCATCGCTGGGTGGTATCGCCCTTTCCCTCGGTGCCCCCGCGCACCCTCCTCAAGCACGCGTGTGTTCTCTCACCCCAAGCCAGGTGGAATGGCGGGAAAGGAGTTCCAGCAGCAGAGCAACCTGGGGCCGTCCGTATAATCCGTGATTCCCGGTGAAGTGAGGAGGAGGAGTCTCGCAAGGGTGCCGGGGTGCATTCCATGGGGATCCTGATTTAACCCTCGTTGCGGTAAGCAGCACTTCTGTGCTAAAACCTAGAGGTGTCACCACGGGAACCTGTGCAACGGGGCTATACCCTCACCTTCCGACCTTTTCTCGGGGAGCACGAGCTTCGACGCCCTGAGAACTGGCTGCATTTCCTGCTCCAATGGCTCGGCCCTGGCCGCTTCCATATGCTGACGTGATTCAGCTCGATGGGTGTCCCATGGTGGCATCTGCAACTTTGCATGTCCAGCGTTTGAGCGTGTGCTTGGATCGATGATGACCCCCACTAATGCATTCCTTGGAAATCTGAACAAAATGAGTGAGAAAACCCTACCGTCTCCTCATTGGAACTGAGGTCCAGCACGTAGCTCCCAAAAGGAAAGGAGGGAGAGGTTGAGGTTGCGTTTGCTGCCGTGAGAGTCCTCGGCCACGTTGTTCAAGTTGAGGGTTGTGGCCGTCTCGTGGGGAGAAGAGCCATTGGGAAAGGAGCCTGGGATGCCAATCCACGTGGGAAGGCTAGGGCCAGCGTGCCGTCTCTGGGTTCCTTGGTCGAGCCAGGACTTCTGTCCCCTGCCTCGGACGAGCATGCGGATAGGAAAGGAAGCGTGAACCGTTGGTGCTCCTATCGACTGCACTTGAGTTCTACAGGCCGCCGCCACCGGCTACTCGTTGCCTTGTGCCCTCCCAGAAAGAGAAGGCTATGCTCAGGGTCAGAGCAGGATTCCTGGCCTAAGGCAGGCTTCTTTGTCATGTTCTCCTTGGGCGACCAGATGCAGTTTAGGTTTCTCGTGATGAGAGGAGAAATCCAATGGGCCATTGTCCCCGGGAGGTTGGCCAAGCTGATGGCTCCTCCTCGGGTTGCGTCCTGGCTTGTGTGTGCTGCGTGAAGGGGCTAGAAGAGGCCTTAGCCAATCTTAGTCACGGCAGGCTTCTCTGGTGAGGCGTGGCTCTGGCACCTTTCCGTGACACATTGGGATCCCGGGGGAGAGAGACTATCAAGCCGAGTGAAAAAGACACGTGTGATGGCTGGCTAAGCCCGCAGGCTTACGGGTGGGTGGATAGATCGACGGTGGCCATAGGGTTCCTGGAACACACTTTCCCTTGTTGCGCCCATGCACCCTCCTCAAGTACGCGTGTGTTCTCTCAGCCCGAATCAGGTGGAATGCCAAGGAAGGAATACCGGCAGCAGAGCAGCCTGGGGCCATCCGTATAATTCGTGATAACCGTTGAAGTGAGGAGAAGGAGTCTTGCAGGGGTGTTGGCGCACGTTCCTTGAGGATCCTGGTTCAAACCTTGTTGCGGTAAGCGGCACTTCTTTGCTAAAACCTAGAGGCTTGGCTACGGTAACTTGAAAAAGGGGCGACACACTCACTTTCTGGCCTTTTCTCGGGGAACACGAGCTTTGATGCCCTGAGAACTGGCTGCATTTCCTGCTCCATTGCTCGACACTGGCCGCTTCTGTATGCTGACGTGATTCAGCTCGCTGGCCGTCCCGTGATGGGATCCGCAACTTTGCATGTCCAAGGTTTGAGCATGTGCTTGGATCGACGATGACTCCCACAAATGCATTCCCTGGAAATCTGAAAAAAAAATGAGTGAGAAACCCCTACCGTCACCTCATTGGAACTGAGGTCCAGCATGCGGCTCCAATAAGGACAGTAGGGAGAGGTTCACATTGCATGTGCTGCTGTGTGTGCCCACGGCCATGTTGTTCAAGTGGAGGGCTGTGGCCATCTCATGGGGAGAAAAGCCACTGGGAGTGGAGCCTGGGATGCCAATTCAGGTGGGAAGCCTAGGGAGAGCGCGCCGTCTGTGGGCTCCTTGGTCTAGCCAGGACTGCTGTCCCCGGCCACGGTTCAGCATGTGGGTAGGAGAGGAAGTGCGAGCCATTGGTGGTCCTCTCGCCTGCACTTGAGTTCTACAAGCCGCCCCCACCGGCTGGTCGTTGCCTTGTGCCCTCACAGAAACAGAAGTCTCTCTGCCCATGGTCAGAGCAGGACTCCGGGCCTAGGGAAGGCTTCTTTGACATGATCTGCTTGGGAGACCAGATGCGGTTTAGGTTTCTCATGATGAGGGGAGAAATCCGACGGGCCATTGTGCCCGGCAGGTTGGCCAAGCTGATGGCTCCCCCTCGGGGTGTGTCCGGCCTGTGCGTGCTCTGTGAAGAGGCTAGAAAATGCCTTGGTCAAGATAAGTCACATCAAGCTTCTTTGGTGAGGGGTGGCTCTGGCATCTTTCCGTGACACGTTGGGATCCCCGTGGAGGGGGAAGGGCAAGGTGAGTGAAAAAGACACGTGAGACGGCTGGCAAAGCCCACATGTTTACTGGTGGGTGGAGAGATCGACAGAATCCATGGAGCGTTTGGAGGCATGTGTAGAGAGGGAACACGGGAGCTCGTTTGTGGACTGTCCCGCCTTTTTCCTCTCCTTGTTCGATTAACTCCATGGCGGGTCCCTGTGCTAGCGAGTGGTTGCCTTCGTGGCACAGTATGGTTTCTCCTCATGGGGGAGGATTTGGAGGCCGTGAGGTGTTTGTCCCTGTCTGTCCACGTTCCCCCTGTGTTGAAGATGTGAAGGTGTTCCTCAGTACAGCCCAGCGTCTTTAATACACCCAGCCCACATAGCGTTCCCTGAGGGTTGCAGATCTTCCCGGAGGTCATTGGGCACAACTAGGCGGAAAGAAGGGAGCTGGCTGCCAAGGAACGGCTACAGCTTTAAGGGCAGGAGAGGATGTGTGGTGCGGGGGTCATTTTTCCTGCCACCCGCTGGTGCGTCCAGACTGTGGTATCCGGCGTGCCTGGCCACAGGCCAGACAAGTCATAGCGGTTCAAGTGTCTAGGCTGTTGGCTGGGCTCTCTCATTGCACGGCTGTGGGTAACACGTTGCTTCTGGAAGACCTGGGCCTCACGGTTTCTCCAAGGGCACGTCACTGACGGGCCCAGTGTGCGAAAGTGCCAGCCACCACTGCAGGTGACCCAATTGCTGTCACTCTTTGCTCCGCCACTTTGCGCACTGGAATGGCTCCCACGCCGTTAGGCTGCGAGCGTTTTCCCCACCACGCTAGGCATCGGAATGGTTCGCGTGCCATTAAGTTTGTGTGTGGGCCAAGGTTAGGTCGTCTGTCTTAACAGCAGGCCAGGCAGTATGCCTGCTGGTGAGTCTCCCTTGATCAGTCCAGGCGTTCCTCACGTACCCTTTGTCACGGGTCCCTACGAGCCGCTTTTGATGGAGGCCGTCATATTCGGCCAAGGGCCCTTCCCTCGTGGAAGATCTCTTCCCCTTCAGGGCGCGTCCTTTTAGTGGAAGCGTATGTGCCAAGGGCGGATGTGTTCACCTGGAGGGCACTGGCTCTTAGTCTGAGGGGGCACAGTTGCCCTGAGGGGGGTTCTCAGGGATTCAGGAAGACATCCTTTTCCTGTGCTGGAGGGGAGAGTGCTCAGGAGAGGAGTTGCAGGGCCCGAGACCAGGGGGTTGTTGGACAGCGTGGCTCTTTGTCCCGATGGCCACAGGCTCTGAAGGCGTCTGCTCTACGTTGCTTTCACGCTTGCCTGCAGACACACAGGCAAGATGGGCAGCAAATGAAATGTTGAGGGGAGATAGAGTACTCATCGCTGGGTGGTATCGCCCTTTCCCTCGGTGCCCCCGCGCACCCTCCTCAAGCACGCGTGTGTTCTCTCACCCCAAGCCAGGTGGAATGGCGGGAAAGGAGTTCCAGCAGCAGAGCAACCTGGGGCCGTCCGTATAATCCGTGATTCCCGGTGAAGTGAGGAGGAGGAGTCTCGCAAGGGTGCCGGGGTGCATTCCATGGGGATCCTGATTTAACCCTCGTTGCGGTAAGCAGCACTTCTGTGCTAAAACCTAGAGGTGTCACCACGGGAACCTGTGCAACGGGGCTATACCCTCACCTTCCGACCTTTTCTCGGGGAGCACGAGCTTCGACGCCCTGAGAACTGGCTGCATTTCCTGCTCCAATGGCTCGGCCCTGGCCGCTTCCATATGCTGACGTGATTCAGCTCGATGGGTGTCCCATGGTGGCATCTGCAACTTTGCATGTCCAGCGTTTGAGCGTGTGCTTGGATCGATGATGACCCCCACTAATGCATTCCTTGGAAATCTGAACAAAATGAGTGAGAAAACCCTACCGTCTCCTCATTGGAACTGAGGTCCAGCACGTAGCTCCCAAAAGGAAAGGAGGGAGAGGTTGAGGTTGCGTTTGCTGCCGTGAGAGTCCTCGGCCACGTTGTTCAAGTTGAGGGTTGTGGCCGTCTCGTGGGGAGAAGAGCCATTGGGAAAGGAGCCTGGGATGCCAATCCACGTGGGAAGGCTAGGGCCAGCGTGCCGTCTCTGGGTTCCTTGGTCGAGCCAGGACTTCTGTCCCCTGCCTCGGACGAGCATGCGGATAGGAAAGGAAGCGTGAACCGTTGGTGCTCCTATCGACTGCACTTGAGTTCTACAGGCCGCCGCCACCGGCTACTCGTTGCCTTGTGCCCTCCCAGAAAGAGAAGGCTATGCTCAGGGTCAGAGCAGGATTCCTGGCCTAAGGCAGGCTTCTTTGTCATGTTCTCCTTGGGCGACCAGATGCAGTTTAGGTTTCTCGTGATGAGAGGAGAAATCCAATGGGCCATTGTCCCCGGGAGGTTGGCCAAGCTGATGGCTCCTCCTCGGGTTGCGTCCTGGCTTGTGTGTGCTGCGTGAAGGGGCTAGAAGAGGCCTTAGCCAATCTTAGTCACGGCAGGCTTCTCTGGTGAGGCGTGGCTCTGGCACCTTTCCGTGACACATTGGGATCCCGGGGGAGAGAGACTATCAAGCCGAGTGAAAAAGACACGTGTGATGGCTGGCTAAGCCCGCAGGCTTACGGGTGGGTGGATAGATCGACGGTGGCCATAGGGTTCCTGGAACACACTTTCCCTTGTTGCGCCCATGCACCCTCCTCAAGTACGCGTGTGTTCTCTCAGCCCGAATCAGGTGGAATGCCAAGGAAGGAATACCGGCAGCAGAGCAGCCTGGGGCCATCCGTATAATTCGTGATAACCGTTGAAGTGAGGAGAAGGAGTCTTGCAGGGGTGTTGGCGCACGTTCCTTGAGGATCCTGGTTCAAACCTTGTTGCGGTAAGCGGCACTTCTTTGCTAAAACCTAGAGGCTTGGCTACGGTAACTTGAAAAAGGGGCGACACACTCACTTTCTGGCCTTTTCTCGGGGAACACGAGCTTTGATGCCCTGAGAACTGGCTGCATTTCCTGCTCCATTGCTCGACACTGGCCGCTTCTGTATGCTGACGTGATTCAGCTCGCTGGCCGTCCCGTGATGGGATCCGCAACTTTGCATGTCCAAGGTTTGAGCATGTGCTTGGATCGACGATGACTCCCACAAATGCATTCCCTGGAAATCTGAAAAAAAAATGAGTGAGAAACCCCTACCGTCACCTCATTGGAACTGAGGTCCAGCATGCGGCTCCAATAAGGACAGTAGGGAGAGGTTCACATTGCATGTGCTGCTGTGTGTGCCCACGGCCACGTTGTTCAAGTGGAGGGCTGTGGCCATCTCATGGGGAGAAAAGCCACTGGGAGTGGAGCCTGGGATGCCAATTCAGGTGGGAAGCCTAGGGAGAGCGCGCCGTCTGTGGGCTCCTTGGTCTAGCCAGGACTGCTGTCCCCGGCCACGGTTCAGCATGTGGGTAGGAGAGGAAGTGCGAGCCATTGGTGGTCCTCTCGCCTGCACTTGAGTTCTACAAGCCGCCCCCACCGGCTGGTCGTTGCCTTGTGCCCTCACAGAAACAGAAGTCTCTCTGCCCATGGTCAGAGCAGGACTCCGGGCCTAGGGAAGGCTTCTTTGACATGATCTGCTTGGGAGACCAGATGCGGTTTAGGTTTCTCATGATGAGGGGAGAAATCCGACGGGCCATTGTGCCCGGCAGGTTGGCCAAGCTGATGGCTCCCCCTCGGGGTGTGTCCGGCCTGTGCGTGCTCTGTGAAGAGGCTAGAAAATGCCTTGGTCAAGATAAGTCACATCAAGCTTCTTTGGTGAGGGGTGGCTCTGGCATCTTTCCGTGACACGTTGGGATCCCCGTGGAGGGGGAAGGGCAAGGTGAGTGAAAAAGACACGTGAGACGGCTGGCAAAGCCCACATGTTTACTGGTGGGTGGAGAGATCGACAGAATCCATGGAGCGTTTGGAGGCATGTGTAGAGAGGGAACACGGGAGCTCGTTTGTGGACTGTCCCGCCTTTTTCCTCTCCTTGTTCGATTAACTCCATGGCGGGTCCCTGTGCTAGCGAGTGGTTGCCTTCGTGGCACAGTATGGTTTCTCCTCATGGGGGAGGATTTGGAGGCCGTGAGGTGTTTGTCCCTGTCTGTCCACGTTCCCCCTGTGTTGAAGATGTGAAGGTGTTCCTCAGTACAGCCCAGCGTCTTTAATACACCCAGCCCACATAGCGTTCCCTGAGGGTTGCAGATCTTCCCGGAGGTCATTGGGCACAACTAGGCGGAAAGAAGGGAGCTGGCTGCCAAGGAACGGCTACAGCTTTAAGGGCAGGAGAGGATGTGTGGTGCGGGGGTCATTTTTCCTGCCACCCGCTGGTGCGTCCAGACTGTGGTATCCGGCGTGCCTGGCCACAGGCCAGACAAGTCATAGCGGTTCAAGTGTCTAGGCTGTTGGCTGGGCTCTCTCATTGCACGGCTGTGGGTAACACGTTGCTTCTGGAAGACCTGGGCCTCACGGTTTCTCCAAGGGCACGTCACTGACGGGCCCAGTGTGCGAAAGTGCCAGCCACCACTGCAGGTGACCCAATTGCTGTCACTCTTTGCTCCGCCACTTTGCGCACTGGAATGGCTCCCACGCCGTTAGGCTGCGAGCGTTTTCCCCACCACGCTAGGCATCGGAATGGTTCGCGTGCCATTAAGTTTGTGTGTGGGCCAAGGTTAGGTCGTCTGTCTTAACAGCAGGCCAGGCAGTATGCCTGCTGGTGAGTCTCCCTTGATCAGTCCAGGCGTTCCTCACGTACCCTTTGTCACGGGTCCCTACGAGCCGCTTTTGATGGAGGCCGTCATATTCGGCCAAGGGCCCTTCCCTCGTGGAAGATCTCTTCCCCTTCAGGGCGCGTCCTTTTAGTGGAAGCGTATGTGCCAAGGGCGGATGTGTTCACCTGGAGGGCACTGGCTCTTAGTCTGAGGGGGCACAGTTGCCCTGAGGGGGGGTCTCAGGGATTCAGGAAGACATCCTTTTCCTGTGCTGGAGGGGAGAGTGCTCAGGAGAGGAGTTGCAGGGCCCGAGACCAGGGGGTTGTTGGACAGCGTGGCTCTTTGTCCCGATGGCCACAGGCTCTGAAGGCGTCTGCTCTACGTTGCTTTCACGCTTGCCTGCAGACACACAGGCAAGATGGGCAGCAAATGAAATGTTGAGGGGAGATAGAGTACTCATCGCTGGGTGGTATCGCCCTTTCCCTCGGTGCCCCCGCGCACCCTCCTCAAGCACGCGTGTGTTCTCTCACCCCAAGCCAGGTGGAATGGCGGGAAAGGAGTTCCAGCAGCAGAGCAACCTGGGGCCGTCCGTATAATCCGTGATTCCCGGTGAAGTGAGGAGGAGGAGTCTCGCAAGGGTGCCGGGGTGCATTCCATGGGGATCCTGATTTAACCCTCGTTGCGGTAAGCAGCACTTCTGTGCTAAAACCTAGAGGTGTCACCACGGGAACCTGTGCAACGGGGCTATACCCTCACCTTCCGACCTTTTCTCGGGGAGCACGAGCTTCGACGCCCTGAGAACTGGCTGCATTTCCTGCTCCAATGGCTCGGCCCTGGCCGCTTCCATATGCTGACGTGATTCAGCTCGATGGGTGTCCCATGGTGGCATCTGCAACTTTGCATGTCCAGCGTTTGAGCGTGTGCTTGGATCGATGATGACCCCCACTAATGCATTCCTTGGAAATCTGAACAAAATGAGTGAGAAAACCCTACCGTCTCCTCATTGGAACTGAGGTCCAGCACGTAGCTCCCAAAAGGAAAGGAGGGAGAGGTTGAGGTTGCGTTTGCTGCCGTGAGAGTCCTCGGCCACGTTGTTCAAGTTGAGGGTTGTGGCCGTCTCGTGGGGAGAAGAGCCATTGGGAAGGGAGCCTGGGATGCCAATCCACGTGGGAAGGCTAGGGCCAGCGTGCCGTCTCTGGGTTCCTTGGTCGAGCCAGGACTTCTGTCCCCTGCCTCGGACGAGCATGCGGATAGGAAAGGAAGCGTGAACCGTTGGTGCTCCTATCGACTGCACTTGGGTTCTACAGGCCGCCGCCACCGGCTACTCGTTGCCTTGTGCCCTCCCAGAAAGAGAAGGCTATGCTCAGGGTCAGAGCAGGATTCCTGGCCTAAGGCAGGCTTCTTTGTCATGTTCTCCTTGGGCGACCAGATGCAGTTTAGGTTTCTCGTGATGAGAGGAGAAATCCAATGGGCCATTGTCCCCGGGAGGTTGGCCAAGCTGATGGCTCCTCCTCGGGTTGCGTCCTGGCTTGTGTGTGCTGCGTGAAGGGGCTAGAAGAGGCCTTAGCCAATCTTAGTCACGGCAGGCTTCTCTGGTGAGGCGTGGCTCTGGCACCTTTCCGTGACACATTGGGATCCCGGGGGAGAGAGACTATCAAGCCGAGTGAAAAAGACACGTGTGATGGCTGGCTAAGCCCGCAGGCTTACGGGTGGGTGGATAGATCGACGGTGGCCATAGGGTTCCTGGAACACACTTTCCCTTGTTGCGCCCGTGCACCCTCCTCAAGTACGCGTGTGTTCTCTCAGCCCGAATCAGGTGGAATGCCAAGGAAGGAATACCGGCAGCAGAGCAGCCTGGGGCCATCCGTATAATTCGTGTTAACCGTTGAAGTGAGGAGAAGGAGTCTTGCAGGGGTGTTGGCGCACGTTCCTTGAGGATCCTGGTTCAAACCTTGTTGCGGTAAGCGGCACTTCTTTGCTAAAACCTAGAGGCTTGGCTACGGTAACTTGAAAAAGGGGCGACACACTCACTTTCTGGCCTTTTCTCGGGGAACACGAGCTTTGATGCCCTGAGAACTGGCTGCATTTCCTGCTCCATTGCTCGACACTGGCCGCTTCTGTATGCTGACGTGATTCAGCTCGCTGGCCGTCCCGTGATGGGATCCGCAACTTTGCATGTCCAAGGTTTGAGCATGTGCTTGGATCGACGATGACTCCCACAAATGCATTCCCTGGAAATCTGAAAAAAAAATGAGTGAGAAACCCCTACCGTCACCTCATTGGAACTGAGGTCCAGCATGCGGCTCCAATAAGGACAGTAGGGAGAGGTTCACATTGCATGTGCTGCTGTGTGTGCCCACGGCCACGTTGTTCAAGTGGAGGGCTGTGGCCATCTCATGGGGAGAAAAGCCACTGGGAGTGGAGCCTGGGATGCCAATTCAGGTGGGAAGCCTAGGGAGAGCGCGCCGTCTGTGGGCTCCTTGGTCTAGCCAGGACTGCTGTCCCCGGCCACGGTTCAGCATGTGGGTAGGAGAGGAAGTGCGAGCCATTGGTGGTCCTCTCGCCTGCACTTGAGTTCTACAAGCCGCCCCCACCGGCTGGTCGTTGCCTTGTGCCCTCACAGAAACAGAAGTCTCTCTGCCCATGGTCAGAGCAGGACTCCGGGCCTAGGGAAGGCTTCTTTGACATGATCTGCTTGGGAGACCAGATGCGGTTTAGGTTTCTCATGATGAGGGGAGAAATCCGACGGGCCATTGTGCCCGGCAGGTTGGCCAAGCTGATGGCTCCCCCTCGGGGTGTGTCCGGCCTGTGCGTGCTCTGTGAAGAGGCTAGAAAATGCCTTGGTCAAGATAAGTCACATCAAGCTTCTTTGGTGAGGGGTGGCTCTGGCATCTTTCCGTGACACGTTGGGATCCCCGTGGAGGGGGAAGGGCAAGGTGAGTGAAAAAGACACGTGAGACGGCTGGCAAAGCCCACATGTTTACTGGTGGGTGGAGAGATCGACAGAATCCATGGAGCGTTTGGAGGCATGTGTAGAGAGGGAACACGGGAGCTCGTTTGTGGACTGTCCCGCCTTTTTCCTCTCCTTGTTCGATTAACTCCATGGCGGGTCCCTGTGCTAGCGAGTGGTTGCCTTCGTGGCACAGTATGGTTTCTCCTCATGGGGGAGGATTTGGAGGCCGTGAGGTGTTTGTCCCTGTCTGTCCACGTTCCCCCTGTGTTGAAGATGTGAAGGTGTTCCTCAGTACAGCCCAGCGTCTTTAATACACCCAGCCCACATAGCGTTCCCTGAGGGTTGCAGATCTTCCCGGAGGTCATTGGGCACAACTAGGCGGAAAGAAGGGAGCTGGCTGCCAAGGAACGGCTACAGCTTTAAGGGCAGGAGAGGATGTGTGGTGCGGGGGTCATTTTTCCTGCCACCCGCTGGTGCGTCCAGACTGTGGTATCCGGCGTGCCTGGCCACAGGCCAGACAAGTCATAGCGGTTCAAGTGTCTAGGCTGTTGGCTGGGCTCTCTCATTGCACGGCTGTGGGTAACACGTTGCTTCTGGAAGACCTGGGCCTCACGGTTTCTCCAAGGGCACGTCACTGACGGGCCCAGTGTGCGAAAGTGCCAGCCACCACTGCAGGTGACCCAATTGCTGTCACTCTTTGCTCCGCCACTTTGCGCACTGGAATGGCTCCCACGCCGTTAGGCTGCGAGCGTTTTCCCCACCACGCTAGGCATCGGAATGGTTCGCGTGCCATTAAGTTTGTGTGTGGGCCAAGGTTAGGTCGTCTGTCTTAACAGCAGGCCAGGCAGTATGCCTGCTGGTGAGTCTCCCTTGATCAGTCCAGGCGTTCCTCACGTACCCTTTGTCACGGGTCCCTACGAGCCGCTTTTGATGGAGGCCGTCATATTCGGCCAAGGGCCCTTCCCTCGTGGAAGATCTCTTCCCCTTCAGGGCGCGTCCTTTTAGTGGAAGCGTATGTGCCAAGGGCGGATGTGTTCACCTGGAGGGCACTGGCTCTTAGTCTGAGGGGGCACAGTTGCCCTGAGGGGGGGTCTCAGGGATTCAGGAAGACATCCTTTTCCTGTGCTGGAGGGGAGAGTGCTCAGGAGAGGAGTTGCAGGGCCCGAGACCAGGGGGTTGTTGGACAGCGTGGCTCTTTGTCCCGATGGCCACAGGCTCTGAAGGCGTCTGCTCTACGTTGCTTTCACGCTTGCCTGCAGACACACAGGCAAGATGGGCAGCAAATGAAATGTTGAGGGGAGATAGAGTACTCATCGCTGGGTGGTATCGCCCTTTCCCTCGGTGCCCCCGCGCACCCTCCTCAAGCACGCGTGTGTTCTCTCACCCCAAGCCAGGTGGAATGGCGGGAAAGGAGTTCCAGCAGCAGAGCAACCTGGGGCCGTCCGTATAATCCGTGATTCCCGGTGAAGTGAGGAGGAGGAGTCTCGCAAGGGTGCCGGGGTGCATTCCATGGGGATCCTGATTTAACCCTCGTTGCGGTAAGCAGCACTTCTGTGCTAAAACCTAGAGGTGTCACCACGGGAACCTGTGCAACGGGGCTATACCCTCACCTTCCGACCTTTTCTCGGGGAGCACGAGCTTCGACGCCCTGAGAACTGGCTGCATTTCCTGCTCCAATGGCTCGGCCCTGGCCGCTTCCATATGCTGACGTGATTCAGCTCGATGGGTGTCCCATGGTGGCATCTGCAACTTTGCATGTCCAGCGTTTGAGCGTGTGCTTGGATCGATGATGACCCCCACTAATGCATTCCTTGGAAATCTGAACAAAATGAGTGAGAAAACCCTACCGTCTCCTCATTGGAACTGAGGTCCAGCACGTAGCTCCCAAAAGGAAAGGAGGGAGAGGTTGAGGTTGCGTTTGCTGCCGTGAGAGTCCTCGGCCACGTTGTTCAAGTTGAGGGTTGTGGCCGTCTCGTGGGGAGAAGAGCCATTGGGAAAGGAGCCTGGGATGCCAATCCACGTGGGAAGGCTAGGGCCAGCGTGCCGTCTCTGGGTTCCTTGGTCGAGCCAGGACTTCTGTCCCCTGCCTCGGACGAGCATGCGGATAGGAAAGGAAGCGTGAACCGTTGGTGCTCCTATCGACTGCACTTGAGTTCTACAGGCCGCCGCCACCGGCTACTCGTTGCCTTGTGCCCTCCCAGAAAGAGAAGGCTATGCTCAGGGTCAGAGCAGGATTCCTGGCCTAAGGCAGGCTTCTTTGTCATGTTCTCCTTGGGCGACCAGATGCAGTTTAGGTTTCTCGTGATGAGAGGAGAAATCCAATGGGCCATTGTCCCCGGGAGGTTGGCCAAGCTGATGGCTCCTCCTCGGGTTGCGTCCTGGCTTGTGTGTGCTGCGTGAAGGGGCTAGAAGAGGCCTTAGCCAATCTTAGTCACGGCAGGCTTCTCTGGTGAGGCGTGGCTCTGGCACCTTTCCGTGACACATTGGGATCCCGGGGGAGAGAGACTATCAAGCCGAGTGAAAAAGACACGTGTGATGGCTGGCTAAGCCCGCAGGCTTACGGGTGGGTGGATAGATCGACGGTGGCCATAGGGTTCCTGGAACACACTTTCCCTTGTTGCGCCCGTGCACCCTCCTCAAGTACGCGTGTGTTCTCTCAGCCCGAATCAGGTGGAATGCCAAGGAAGGAATACCGGCAGCAGAGCAGCCTGGGGCCATCCGTATAATTCGTGATAACCGTTGAAGTGAGGAGAAGGAGTCTTGCAGGGGTGTTGGCGCACGTTCCTTGAGGATCCTGGTTCAAACCTTGTTGCGGTAAGCGGCACTTCTTTGCTAAAACCTAGAGGCTTGGCTACGGTAACTTGAAAAAGGGGCGACACACTCACTTTCTGGCCTTTTCTCGGGGAACACGAGCTTTGATGCCCTGAGAACTGGCTGCATTTCCTGCTCCATTGCTCGACACTGGCCGCTTCTGTATGCTGACGTGATTCAGCTCGCTGGCCGTCCCGTGATGGGATCCGCAACTTTGCATGTCCAAGGTTTGAGCATGTGCTTGGATCGACGATGACTCCCACAAATGCATTCCCTGGAAATCTGAAAAAAAAATGAGTGAGAAACCCCTACCGTCACCTCATTGGAACTGAGGTCCAGCATGCGGCTCCAATAAGGACAGTAGGGAGAGGTTCACATTGCATGTGCTGCTGTGTGTGCCCACGGCCACGTTGTTCAAGTGGAGGGCTGTGGCCATCTCATGGGGAGAAAAGCCACTGGGAGTGGAGCCTGGGATGCCAATTCAGGTGGGAAGCCTAGGGAGAGCGCGCCGTCTGTGGGCTCCTTGGTCTAGCCAGGACTGCTGTCCCCGGCCACGGTTCAGCATGTGGGTAGGAGAGGAAGTGCGAGCCATTGGTGGTCCTCTCGCCTGCACTTGAGTTCTACAAGCCGCCCCCACCGGCTGGTCATTGCCTTGTGCCCTCACAGAAACAGAAGTCTCTCTGCCCATGGTCAGAGCAGGACTCCGGGCCTAGGGAAGGCTTCTTTGACATGATCTGCTTGGGAGACCAGATGCGGTTTAGGTTTCTCATGATGAGGGGAGAAATCCGACGGGCCATTGTGCCCGGCAGGTTGGCCAAGCTGATGGCTCCCCCTCGGGGTGTGTCCGGCCTGTGCGTGCTCTGTGAAGAGGCTAGAAAATGCCTTGGTCAAGATAAGTCACATCAAGCTTCTTTGGTGAGGGGTGGCTCTGGCATCTTTCCGTGACACGTTGGGATCCCCGTGGAGGGGGAAGGGCAAGGTGAGTGAAAAAGACACGTGAGACGGCTGGCAAAGCCCACATGTTTACTGGTGGGTGGAGAGATCGACAGAATCCATGGAGCGTTTGGAGGCATGTGTAGAGAGGGAACACGGGAGCTCGTTTGTGGACTGTCCCGCCTTTTTCCTCTCCTTGTTCGATTAACTCCATGGCGGGTCCCTGTGCTAGCGAGTGGTTGCCTTCGTGGCACAGTATGGTTTCTCCTCATGGGGGAGGATTTGGAGGCCGTGAGGTGTTTGTCCCTGTCTGTCCACGTTCCCCCTGTGTTGAAGATGTGAAGGTGTTCCTCAGTACAGCCCAGCGTCTTTAATACACCCAGCCCACATAGCGTTCCCTGAGGGTTGCAGATCTTCCCGGAGGTCATTGGGCACAACTAGGCGGAAAGAAGGGAGCTGGCTGCCAAGGAACGGCTACAGCTTTAAGGGCAGGAGAGGATGTGTGGTGCGGGGGTCATTTTTCCTGCCACCCGCTGGTGCGTCCAGACTGTGGTATCCGGCGTGCCTGGCCACAGGCCAGACAAGTCATAGCGGTTCAAGTGTCTAGGCTGTTGGCTGGGCTCTCTCATTGCACGGCTGTGGGTAACACGTTGCTTCTGGAAGACCTGGGCCTCACGGTTTCTCCAAGGGCACGTCACTGACGGGCCCAGTGTGCGAAAGTGCCAGCCACCACTGCAGGTGACCCAATTGCTGTCACTCTTTGCTCCGCCACTTTGCGCACTGGAATGGCTCCCACGCCGTTAGGCTGCGAGCGTTTTCCCCACCACGCTAGGCATCGGAATGGTTCACGTGCCATTAAGTTTGTGTGTGGGCCAAGGTTAGGTCGTCTGTCTTAACAGCAGGCCAGGCAGTATGCCTGCTGGTGAGTCTCCCTTGATCAGTCCAGGCGTTCCTCACGTACCCTTTGTCACGGGTCCCTACGAGCCACTTTTGATGGAGGCCGTCATATTCGGCCAAGGGCCCTTCCCTCGTGGAAGATCTCTTCCCCTTCAGGGCGCGTCCTTTTAGTGGAAGCGTACGTGCCAAGGGCGGATGTGTTCACCTGGAGGGCACTGGCTCTTAGTCTGAGGGGGCACAGTTGCCCTGAGGGGGGGTCTCAGGGATTCAGGAAGACATCCTTTTCCTGTGCTGGAGGGGAGAGTGCTCAGGAGAGGAGTTGCAGGGCCCGAGACCAGGGGGTTGTTGGACAGCGTGGCTCTTTGTCCCGATGGCCACAGGCTCTGAAGGCGTCTGCTCTACGTTGCTTTCACGCTTGCCTGCAGACACACAGGCAAGATGGGCAGCAAATGAAATGTTGAGGGGAGATAGAGTACTCATCGCTGGGTGGTATCGCCCTTTCCCTCGGTGCCCCCACGCACCCTCCTCAAGCACGCGTGTGTTCTCTCACCCCAAGCCAGGTGGAATGGCGGGAAAGGAGTTCCAGCAGCAGAGCAACCTGGGGCCGTCCGTATAATCCGTGATTCCCGGTGAAGTGAGGAGGAGGAGTCTCGCAAGGGTGCCGGGGTGCATTCCATGGGGATCCTGATTTAACCCTCGTTGCGGTAAGCAGCACTTCTGTGCTAAAACCTAGAGGTGTCACCACGGGAACCTGTGCAACGGGGCTATACCCTCACCTTCCGACCTTTTCTCGGGGAGCACGAGCTTCGACGCCCTGAGAACTGGCTGCATTTCCTGCTCCAATGGCTCGGCCCTGGCCGCTTCCATATGCTGACGTGATTCAGCTCGATGGGTGTCCCATGGTGGCATCTGCAACTTTGCATGTCCAGCGTTTGAGCGTGTGCTTGGATCGATGATGACCCCCACTAATGCATTCCTTGGAAATCTGAACAAAATGAGTGAGAAAACCCTACCGTCTCCTCATTGGAACTGAGGTCCAGCACGTAGCTCCCAAAAGGAAAGGAGGGAGAGGTTGAGGTTGCGTTTGCTGCCGTGAGAGTCCTCGGCCACGTTGTTCAAGTTGAGGGTTGTGGCCGTCTCGTGGGGAGAAGAGCCATTGGGAAGGGAGCCTGGGATGCCAATCCACGTGGGAAGGCTAGGGCCAGCGTGCCGTCTCTGGGTTCCTTGGTCGAGCCAGGACTTCTGTCCCCTGCCTCGGACGAGCATGCGGATAGGAAAGGAAGCGTGAACCGTTGGTGCTCCTATCGACTGCACTTGGGTTCTACAGGCCGCCGCCACCGGCTACTCGTTGCCTTGTGCCCTCCCAGAAAGAGAAGGCTATGCTCAGGGTCAGAGCAGGATTCCTGGCCTAAGGCAGGCTTCTTTGTCATGTTCTCCTTGGGCGACCAGATGCAGTTTAGGTTTCTCGTGATGAGAGGAGAAATCCAATGGGCCATTGTCCCCGGGAGGTTGGCCAAGCTGATGGCTCCTCCTCGGGTTGCGTCCTGGCTTGTGTGTGCTGCGTGAAGGGGCTAGAAGAGGCCTTAGCCAATCTTAGTCACGGCAGGCTTCTCTGGTGAGGCGTGGCTCTGGCACCTTTCCGTGACACATTGGGATCCCGGGGGAGAGAGACTATCAAGCCGAGTGAAAAAGACACGTGTGATGGCTGGCTAAGCCCGCAGGCTTACGGGTGGGTGGATAGATCGACGGTGGCCATAGGGTTCCTGGAACACACTTTCCCTTGTTGCGCCCGTGCACCCTCCTCAAGTACGCGTGTGTTCTCTCAGCCCGAATCAGGTGGAATGCCAAGGAAGGAATACCGGCAGCAGAGCAGCCTGGGGCCATCCGTATAATTCGTGTTAACCGTTGAAGTGAGGAGAAGGAGTCTTGCAGGGGTGTTGGCGCACGTTCCTTGAGGATCCTGGTTCAAACCTTGTTGCGGTAAGCGGCACTTCTTTGCTAAAACCTAGAGGCTTGGCTACGGTAACTTGAAAAAGGGGCGACACACTCACTTTCTGGCCTTTTCTCGGGGAACACGAGCTTTGATGCCCTGAGAACTGGCTGCATTTCCTGCTCCATTGCTCGACACTGGCCGCTTCTGTATGCTGACGTGATTCAGCTCGCTGGCCGTCCCGTGATGGGATCCGCAACTTTGCATGTCCAAGGTTTGAGCATGTGCTTGGATCGACGATGACTCCCACAAATGCATTCCCTGGAAATCTGAAAAAAAAATGAGTGAGAAACCCCTACCGTCACCTCATTGGAACTGAGGTCCAGCATGCGGCTCCAATAAGGACAGTAGGGAGAGGTTCACATTGCATGTGCTGCTGTGTGTGCCCACGGCCACGTTGTTCAAGTGGAGGGCTGTGGCCATCTCATGGGGAGAAAAGCCACTGGGAGTGGAGCCTGGGATGCCAATTCAGGTGGGAAGCCTAGGGAGAGCGCGCCGTCTGTGGGCTCCTTGGTCTAGCCAGGACTGCTGTCCCCGGCCACGGTTCAGCATGTGGGTAGGAGAGGAAGTGCGAGCCATTGGTGGTCCTCTCGCCTGCACTTGAGTTCTACAAGCCGCCCCCACCGGCTGGTCGTTGCCTTGTGCCCTCACAGAAACAGAAGTCTCTCTGCCCATGGTCAGAGCAGGACTCCGGGCCTAGGGAAGGCTTCTTTGACATGATCTGCTTGGGAGACCAGATGCGGTTTAGGTTTCTCATGATGAGGGGAGAAATCCGACGGGCCATTGTGCCCGGCAGGTTGGCCAAGCTGATGGCTCCCCCTCGGGGTGTGTCCGGCCTGTGCGTGCTCTGTGAAGAGGCTAGAAAATGCCTTGGTCAAGATAAGTCACATCAAGCTTCTTTGGTGAGGGGTGGCTCTGGCATCTTTCCGTGACACGTTGGGATCCCCGTGGAGGGGGAAGGGCAAGGTGAGTGAAAAAGACACGTGAGACGGCTGGCAAAGCCCACATGTTTACTGGTGGGTGGAGAGATCGACAGAATCCATGGAGCGTTTGGAGGCATGTGTAGAGAGGGAACACGGGAGCTCGTTTGTGGACTGTCCCGCCTTTTTCCTCTCCTTGTTCGATTAACTCCATGGCGGGTCCCTGTGCTAGCGAGTGGTTGCCTTCGTGGCACAGTATGGTTTCTCCTCATGGGGGAGGATTTGGAGGCCGTGAGGTGTTTGTCCCTGTCTGTCCACGTTCCCCCTGTGTTGAAGATGTGAAGGTGTTCCTCAGTACAGCCCAGCGTCTTTAATACACCCAGCCCACATAGCGTTCCCTGAGGGTTGCAGATCTTCCCGGAGGTCATTGGGCACAACTAGGCGGAAAGAAGGGAGCTGGCTGCCAAGGAACGGCTACAGCTTTAAGGGCAGGAGAGGATGTGTGGTGCGGGGGTCATTTTTCCTGCCACCCGCTGGTGCGTCCAGACTGTGGTATCCGGCGTGCCTGGCCACAGGCCAGACAAGTCATAGCGGTTCAAGTGTCTAGGCTGTTGGCTGGGCTCTCTCATTGCACGGCTGTGGGTAACACGTTGCTTCTGGAAGACCTGGGCCTCACGGTTTCTCCAAGGGCACGTCACTGACGGGCCCAGTGTGCGAAAGTGCCAGCCACCACTGCAGGTGACCCAATTGCTGTCACTCTTTGCTCCGCCACTTTGCGCACTGGAATGGCTCCCACGCCGTTAGGCTGCGAGCGTTTTCCCCACCACGCTAGGCATCGGAATGGTTCGCGTGCCATTAAGTTTGTGTGTGGGCCAAGGTTAGGTCGTCTGTCTTAACAGCAGGCCAGGCAGTATGCCTGCTGGTGAGTCTCCCTTGATCAGTCCAGGCGTTCCTCACGTACCCTTTGTCACGGGTCCCTACGAGCCGCTTTTGATGGAGGCCGTCATATTCGGCCAAGGGCCCTTCCCTCGTGGAAGATCTCTTCCCCTTCAGGGCGCGTCCTTTTAGTGGAAGCGTATGTGCCAAGGGCGGATGTGTTCACCTGGAGGGCACTGGCTCTTAGTCTGAGGGGGCACAGTTGCCCTGAGGGGGGGTCTCAGGGATTCAGGAAGACATCCTTTTCCTGTGCTGGAGGGGAGAGTGCTCAGGAGAGGAGTTGCAGGGCCCGAGACCAGGGGGTTGTTGGACAGCGTGGCTCTTTGTCCCGATGGCCACAGGCTCTGAAGGCGTCTGCTCTACGTTGCTTTCACGCTTGCCTGCAGACACACAGGCAAGATGGGCAGCAAATGAAATGTTGAGGGGAGATAGAGTACTCATCGCTGGGTGGTATCGCCCTTTCCCTCGGTGCCCCCGCGCACCCTCCTCAAGCACGCGTGTGTTCTCTCACCCCAAGCCAGGTGGAATGGCGGGAAAGGAGTTCCAGCAGCAGAGCAACCTGGGGCCGTCCGTATAATCCGTGATTCCCGGTGAAGTGAGGAGGAGGAGTCTCGCAAGGGTGCCGGGGTGCATTCCATGGGGATCCTGATTTAACCCTCGTTGCGGTAAGCAGCACTTCTGTGCTAAAACCTAGAGGTGTCACCACGGGAACCTGTGCAACGGGGCTATACCCTCACCTTCCGACCTTTTCTCGGGGAGCACGAGCTTCGACGCCCTGAGAACTGGCTGCATTTCCTGCTCCAATGGCTCGGCCCTGGCCGCTTCCATATGCTGACGTGATTCAGCTCGATGGGTGTCCCATGGTGGCATCTGCAACTTTGCATGTCCAGCGTTTGAGCGTGTGCTTGGATCGATGATGACCCCCACTAATGCATTCCTTGGAAATCTGAACAAAATGAGTGAGAAAACCCTACCGTCTCCTCATTGGAACTGAGGTCCAGCACGTAGCTCCCAAAAGGAAAGGAGGGAGAGGTTGAGGTTGCGTTTGCTGCCGTGAGAGTCCTCGGCCACGTTGTTCAAGTTGAGGGTTGTGGCCGTCTCGTGGGGAGAAGAGCCATTGGGAAAGGAGCCTGGGATGCCAATCCACGTGGGAAGGCTAGGGCCAGCGTGCCGTCTCTGGGTTCCTTGGTCGAGCCAGGACTTCTGTCCCCTGCCTCGGACGAGCATGCGGATAGGAAAGGAAGCGTGAACCGTTGGTGCTCCTATCGACTGCACTTGAGTTCTACAGGCCGCCGCCACCGGCTACTCGTTGCCTTGTGCCCTCCCAGAAAGAGAAGGCTATGCTCAGGGTCAGAGCAGGATTCCTGGCCTAAGGCAGGCTTCTTTGTCATGTTCTCCTTGGGCGACCAGATGCAGTTTAGGTTTCTCGTGATGAGAGGAGAAATCCAATGGGCCATTGTCCCCGGGAGGTTGGCCAAGCTGATGGCTCCTCCTCGGGTTGCGTCCTGGCTTGTGTGTGCTGCGTGAAGGGGCTAGAAGAGGCCTTAGCCAATCTTAGTCACGGCAGGCTTCTCTGGTGAGGCGTGGCTCTGGCACCTTTCCGTGACACATTGGGATCCCGGGGGAGAGAGACTATCAAGCCGAGTGAAAAAGACACGTGTGATGGCTGGCTAAGCCCGCAGGCTTACGGGTGGGTGGATAGATCGACGGTGGCCATAGGGTTCCTGGAACACACTTTCCCTTGTTGCGCCCGTGCACCCTCCTCAAGTACGCGTGTGTTCTCTCAGCCCGAATCAGGTGGAATGCCAAGGAAGGAATACCGGCAGCAGAGCAGCCTGGGGCCATCCGTATAATTCGTGATAACCGTTGAAGTGAGGAGAAGGAGTCTTGCAGGGGTGTTGGCGCACGTTCCTTGAGGATCCTGGTTCAAACCTTGTTGCGGTAAGCGGCACTTCTTTGCTAAAACCTAGAGGCTTGGCTACGGTAACTTGAAAAAGGGGCGACACACTCACTTTCTGGCCTTTTCTCGGGGAACACGAGCTTTGATGCCCTGAGAACTGGCTGCATTTCCTGCTCCATTGCTCGACACTGGCCGCTTCTGTATGCTGACGTGATTCAGCTCGCTGGCCGTCCCGTGATGGGATCCGCAACTTTGCATGTCCAAGGTTTGAGCATGTGCTTGGATCGACGATGACTCCCACAAATGCATTCCCTGGAAATCTGAAAAAAAAATGAGTGAGAAACCCCTACCGTCACCTCATTGGAACTGAGGTCCAGCATGCGGCTCCAATAAGGACAGTAGGGAGAGGTTCACATTGCATGTGCTGCTGTGTGTGCCCACGGCCACGTTGTTCAAGTGGAGGGCTGTGGCCATCTCATGGGGAGAAAAGCCACTGGGAGTGGAGCCTGGGATGCCAATTCAGGTGGGAAGCCTAGGGAGAGCGCGCCGTCTGTGGGCTCCTTGGTCTAGCCAGGACTGCTGTCCCCGGCCACGGTTCAGCATGTGGGTAGGAGAGGAAGTGCGAGCCATTGGTGGTCCTCTCGCCTGCACTTGAGTTCTACAAGCCGCCCCCACCGGCTGGTCATTGCCTTGTGCCCTCACAGAAACAGAAGTCTCTCTGCCCATGGTCAGAGCAGGACTCCGGGCCTAGGGAAGGCTTCTTTGACATGATCTGCTTGGGAGACCAGATGCGGTTTAGGTTTCTCATGATGAGGGGAGAAATCCGACGGGCCATTGTGCCCGGCAGGTTGGCCAAGCTGATGGCTCCCCCTCGGGGTGTGTCCGGCCTGTGCGTGCTCTGTGAAGAGGCTAGAAAATGCCTTGGTCAAGATAAGTCACATCAAGCTTCTTTGGTGAGGGGTGGCTCTGGCATCTTTCCGTGACACGTTGGGATCCCCGTGGAGGGGGAAGGGCAAGGTGAGTGAAAAAGACACGTGAGACGGCTGGCAAAGCCCACATGTTTACTGGTGGGTGGAGAGATCGACAGAATCCATGGAGCGTTTGGAGGCATGTGTAGAGAGGGAACACGGGAGCTCGTTTGTGGACTGTCCCGCCTTTTTCCTCTCCTTGTTCGATTAACTCCATGGCGGGTCCCTGTGCTAGCGAGTGGTTGCCTTCGTGGCACAGTATGGTTTCTCCTCATGGGGGAGGATTTGGAGGCCGTGAGGTGTTTGTCCCTGTCTGTCCACGTTCCCCCTGTGTTGAAGATGTGAAGGTGTTCCTCAGTACAGCCCAGCGTCTTTAATACACCCAGCCCACATAGCGTTCCCTGAGGGTTGCAGATCTTCCCGGAGGTCATTGGGCACAACTAGGCGGAAAGAAGGGAGCTGGCTGCCAAGGAACGGCTACAGCTTTAAGGGCAGGAGAGGATGTGTGGTGCGGGGGTCATTTTTCCTGCCACCCGCTGGTGCGTCCAGACTGTGGTATCCGGCGTGCCTGGCCACAGGCCAGACAAGTCATAGCGGTTCAAGTGTCTAGGCTGTTGGCTGGGCTCTCTCATTGCACGGCTGTGGGTAACACGTTGCTTCTGGAAGACCTGGGCCTCACGGTTTCTCCAAGGGCACGTCACTGACGGGCCCAGTGTGCGAAAGTGCCAGCCACCACTGCAGGTGACCCAATTGCTGTCACTCTTTGCTCCGCCACTTTGCGCACTGGAATGGCTCCCACGCCGTTAGGCTGCGAGCGTTTTCCCCACCACGCTAGGCATCGGAATGGTTCACGTGCCATTAAGTTTGTGTGTGGGCCAAGGTTAGGTCGTCTGTCTTAACAGCAGGCCAGGCAGTATGCCTGCTGGTGAGTCTCCCTTGATCAGTCCAGGCGTTCCTCACGTACCCTTTGTCACGGGTCCCTACGAGCCACTTTTGATGGAGGCCGTCATATTCGGCCAAGGGCCCTTCCCTCGTGGAAGATCTCTTCCCCTTCAGGGCGCGTCCTTTTAGTGGAAGCGTACGTGCCAAGGGCGGATGTGTTCACCTGGAGGGCACTGGCTCTTAGTCTGAGGGGGCACAGTTGCCCTGAGGGGGGGTCTCAGGGATTCAGGAAGACATCCTTTTCCTGTGCTGGAGGGGAGAGTGCTCAGGAGAGGAGTTGCAGGGCCCGAGACCAGGGGGTTGTTGGACAGCGTGGCTCTTTGTCCCGATGGCCACAGGCTCTGAAGGCGTCTGCTCTACGTTGCTTTCACGCTTGCCTGCAGACACACAGGCAAGATGGGCAGCAAATGAAATGTTGAGGGGAGATAGAGTACTCATCGCTGGGTGGTATCGCCCTTTCCCTCGGTGCCCCCACGCACCCTCCTCAAGCACGCGTGTGTTCTCTCACCCCAAGCCAGGTGGAATGGCGGGAAAGGAGTTCCAGCAGCAGAGCAACCTGGGGCCGTCCGTATAATCCGTGATTCCCGGTGAAGTGAGGAGGAGGAGTCTCGCAAGGGTGCCGGGGTGCATTCCATGGGGATCCTGATTTAACCCTCGTTGCGGTAAGCAGCACTTCTGTGCTAAAACCTAGAGGTGTCACCACGGGAACCTGTGCAACGGGGCTATACCCTCACCTTCCGACCTTTTCTCGGGGAGCACGAGCTTCGACGCCCTGAGAACTGGCTGCATTTCCTGCTCCAATGGCTCGGCCCTGGCCGCTTCCATATGCTGACGTGATTCAGCTCGATGGGTGTCCCATGGTGGCATCTGCAACTTTGCATGTCCAGCGTTTGAGCGTGTGCTTGGATCGATGATGACCCCCACTAATGCATTCCTTGGAAATCTGAACAAAATGAGTGAGAAAACCCTACCGTCTCCTCATTGGAACTGAGGTCCAGCACGTAGCTCCCAAAAGGAAAGGAGGGAGAGGTTGACGTTGCGTTTGCTGCCGTGAGAGTCCACGGCCACGTTGTTCAAGTTGAGGGTTGTGGCCGTCTCGTGGGGAGAAGAGCCATTGGGAAAGGAGCCTGGGATGCCAATCCACGTGGGAAGGCTAGGGCCAGCGTGCCGTCTCTGGGTTCCTTGGTCGAGCCAGGACTTCTGTCCCCTGCCACGGACGAGCATGTGGATAGGAAAGGAAGCGTGAACCATTGGTTGTCCTATCAACTGCACTTGAGTTCTACAGGCCGCCGCCACCGGCTACTCGTTGCCTTGTGCCCTCACAATAAGAGAAGGCTATGCTCAGGGTCAGAGCAGGATTCCTGGCCTAAGGCAGGCTTCTTTATCATGTTCTCCTTGGGCGACCAGATGCAGTTTAGGTTTCTCGTGATGAGGGGAGAAATCCAATGGGCCATTGTCCCCGGGAGGTTGGCCAAGCTGATGGCTCCTCCTCGGGTTGCGTCCTGGCTTGTGTGTGCTGCGTGAAGGGGCTAGAAGAGGCCTTAATCAATCTTAGTCACGGCAGGCTTCTCTGGTGAGGTGTGGCTCTGGCACCTTTCCGTGACACATTGGGATCCCGGGGGAGAGAGAATATCAAGCCGAGTGAAAAAGACACGTGTGATGGCTGGCTAAGCCCGCAGGCTTACGGGTGGGTGGATAGATCGACGGTGGCCATAGGGTTCCTGGAACACACTTTCCCTTGTTGCGCCCGTGCACCCTCCTCAAGTACGCGTGTGTTCTCTCAGCCCGAATCAGGTGGAATGCCAAGGAAGGAATACCGGCAGCAGAGCAGCCTGGGGCCATCCGTATAATTCGTGATAACCGTTGAAGTGAGGAGAAGGAGTCTTGCAGGGGTGTTGGCGCACGTTCCATGAGGATCCTGGTTTAAACCTTGTTGCGGTAAGCGGCACTTCTTTGCTAAAACCTAGAGGCTTGGCTACAGTAAATTGAAAAAGGGGCGACACACTCACTTTCTGGCCTTTTCTCGGGGAACACGAGCTTTGATGCCCTGAGAACTGGCTGCATTTCCTGCTCCATTGCTCGATACTGGCCGCTTCTGTATGCTGACATGATTCAGCTCGCTGGCCGTCCCGTGATGGGATCTGCAACTTTGCATGTCCAAGGTTTGAGCATGTGCTTGGATCGACGATGACTCCCACAAATGCATTCCCTGGAAATCTGAAAAAAAAAATGAGTGAGAAACCCCTACCGTCACCTCATTGGAACTGAGGTCCAGCATGCGGCTCCAATAAGGACAGTAGGGAGAGGTTCACATTGCATGTGCTGCTGTGTGTGCCCACGGCCACGTTGTTCAAGTGGAGGGCTGTGGCCATCTCATGGGGAGAAAAGCCACTGGGAGTGGAGCCTGGGATGCCAATTCAGGTGGGAAGCCTAGGGAGAGCGCGCCGTCTGTGGGCTCCTTGGTCTAGCCAGGACTGCTGTCCCCGGCCACGGTTCAGCATGTGGGTAGGAGAGGAAGTGCGAGCCATTGGTGGTCCTCTCGCCTGCACTTGAGTTCTACAAGCCGCCCCCACCGGCTGGTCGTTGCCTTGTGCCCTCACAGAAACAGAAGTCTCTCTGCCCATGGTCAGAGCAGGACTCCGGGCCTAGGGAAGGCTTCTTTGACATGATCTGCTTGGGAGACCAGATGCGGTTTAGGTTTCTCATGATGAGGGGAGAAATCCGACGGGCCATTGTGCCCGGCAGGTTGGCCAAGCTGATGGCTCCCCCTCGGGGTGTGTCCGGCCTGTGCGTGCTCTGTGAAGAGGCTAGAAAATGCCTTGGTCAAGATAAGTCACATCAAGCTTCTTTGGTGAGGGGTGGCTCTGGCATCTTTCCGTGACACGTTGGGATCCCCGTGGAGGGGGAAGGGCAAGGTGAGTGAAAAAGACACGTGAGACGGCTGGCAAAGCCCACATGTTTACTGGTGGGTGGAGAGATCGACAGAATCCATGGAGCGTTTGGAGGCATGTGTAGAGAGGGAACACGGGAGCTCGTTTGTGGACTGTCCCGCCTTTTTCCTCTCCTTGTTCGATTAACTCCATGGCGGGTCCCTGTGCTAGCGAGTGGTTGCCTTCGTGGCACAGTATGGTTTCTCCTCATGGGGGAGGATTTGGAGGCCGTGAGGTGTTTGTCCCTGTCTGTCCACGTTCCCCCTGTGTTGAAGATGTGAAGGTGTTCCTCAGTACAGCCCAGCGTCTTTAATACACCCAGCCCACATAGCGTTCCCTGAGGGTTGCAGATCTTCCCGGAGGTCATTGGGCACAACTAGGCGGAAAGAAGGGAGCTGGCTGCCAAGGAACGGCTACAGCTTTAAGGGCAGGAGAGGATGTGTGGTGCGGGGGTCATTTTTCCTGCCACCCGCTGGTGCGTCCAGACTGTGGTATCCGGCGTGCCTGGCCACAGGCCAGACAAGTCATAGCGGTTCAAGTGTCTAGGCTGTTGGCTGGGCTCTCTCATTGCACGGCTGTGGGTAACACGTTGCTTCTGGAAGACGTGGGCCTCACGGTTTCTCCAAGGGCACGTCACTGACGGGCCCAGTGTGCGAAAGTGCCAGCCACCACTGCAGGTGACCCAATTGCTGTCACTCTTTGCTCCGCCACTTTGCGCACTGGAATGGCTCCCACGCCGTTAGGCTGCGAGCGTTTTCCCCACCACGCTAGGCATCGGAATGGTTCGCGTGCCATTAAGTTTGTGTGTGGGCCAAGGTTAGGTCGTCTGTCTTAACAGCAGGCCAGGCAGTATGCCTGCTGGTGAGTCTCCCTTGATCAGTCCAGGCGTTCCTCACGTACCCTTTGTCACGGGTCCCTACGAGCCGCTTTTGATGGAGGCCGTCATATTCGGCCAAGGGCCCTTCCCTCGTGGAAGATCTCTTCCCCTTCAGGGCGCGTCCTTTTAGTGGAAGCGTATGTGCCAAGGGCGGATGTGTTCACCTGGAGGGCACTGGCTCTTAGTCTGAGGGGGCACAGTTGCCCTGAGGGGGGGTCTCAGGGATTCAGGAAGACATCCTTTTCCTGTGCTGGAGGGGAGAGTGCTCAGGAGAGGAGTTGCAGGGCCCGAGACCAGGGGGTTGTTGGACAGCGTGGCTCTTTGTCCCGATGGCCACAGGCTCTGAAGGCGTCTGCTCTACGTTGCTTTCACGCTTGCCTGCAGACACACAGGCAAGATGGGCAGCAAATGAAATGTTGAGGGGAGATAGAGTACTCATCGCTGGGTGGTATCGCCCTTTCCCTCGGTGCCCCCGCGCACCCTCCTCAAGCACGCGTGTGTTCTCTCACCCCAAGCCAGGTGGAATGGCGGGAAAGGAGTTCCAGCAGCAGAGCAACCTGGGGCCGTCCGTATAATCCGTGATTCCCGGTGAAGTGAGGAGGAGGAGTCTCGCAAGGGTGCCGGGGTGCATTCCATGGGGATCCTGATTTAACCCTCGTTGCGGTAAGCAGCACTTCTGTGCTAAAACCTAGAGGTGTCACCACGGGAACCTGTGCAACGGGGCTATACCCTCACCTTCCGACCTTTTCTCGGGGAGCACGAGCTTCGACGCCCTGAGAACTGGCTGCATTTCCTGCTCCAATGGCTCGGCCCTGGCCGCTTCCATATGCTGACGTGATTCAGCTCGATGGGTGTCCCATGGTGGCATCTGCAACTTTGCATGTCCAGCGTTTGAGCGTGTGCTTGGATCGATGATGACCCCCACTAATGCATTCCTTGGAAATCTGAACAAAATGAGTGAGAAAACCCTACCGTCTCCTCATTGGAACTGAGGTCCAGCACGTAGCTCCCAAAAGGAAAGGAGGGAGAGGTTGAGGTTGCGTTTGCTGCCGTGAGAGTCCTCGGCCACGTTGTTCAAGTTGAGGGTTGTGGCCGTCTCGTGGGGAGAAGAGCCATTGGGAAGGGAGCCTGGGATGCCAATCCACGTGGGAAGGCTAGGGCCAGCGTGCCGTCTCTGGGTTCCTTGGTCGAGCCAGGACTTCTGTCCCCTGCCTCGGACGAGCATGCGGATAGGAAAGGAAGCGTGAACCGTTGGTGCTCCTATCGACTGCACTTGGGTTCTACAGGCCGCCGCCACCGGCTACTCGTTGCCTTGTGCCCTCCCAGAAAGAGAAGGCTATGCTCAGGGTCAGAGCAGGATTCCTGGCCTAAGGCAGGCTTCTTTGTCATGTTCTCCTTGGGCGACCAGATGCAGTTTAGGTTTCTCGTGATGAGAGGAGAAATCCAATGGGCCATTGTCCCCGGGAGGTTGGCCAAGCTGATGGCTCCTCCTCGGGTTGCGTCCTGGCTTGTGTGTGCTGCGTGAAGGGGCTAGAAGAGGCCTTAGCCAATCTTAGTCACGGCAGGCTTCTCTGGTGAGGCGTGGCTCTGGCACCTTTCCGTGACACATTGGGATCCCGGGGGAGAGAGAATATCAAGCCGAGTGAAAAAGACACGTGTGATGGCTGGCTAAGCCCGCAGGCTTACGGGTGGGTGGATAGATCGACGGTGGCCATAGGGTTCCTGGAACACACTTTCCCTTGTTGCGCCCGTGCACCCTCCTCAAGTACGCGTGTGTTCTCTCAGCCCGAATCAGGTGGAATGCCAAGGAAGGAATACCGGCAGCAGAGCAGCCTGGGGCCATCCGTATAATTCGTGATAACCGTTGAAGTGAGGAGAAGGAGTCTTGCAGGGGTGTTGGCGCACGTTCCTTGAGGATCCTGGTTCAAACCTTGTTGCGGTAAGCGGCACTTCTTTGCTAAAACCTAGAGGCTTGGCTACGGTAACTTGAAAAAGGGGCGACACACTCACTTTCTGGCCTTTTCTCGGGGAACACGAGCTTTGATGCCCTGAGAACTGGCTGCATTTCCTGCTCCATTGCTCGACACTGGCCGCTTCTGTATGCTGACGTGATTCAGCTCGCTGGCCGTCCCGTGATGGGATCCGCAACTTTGCATGTCCAAGGTTTGAGCATGTGCTTGGATCGACGATGACTCCCACAAATGCATTCCCTGGAAATCTGAAAAAAAAATGAGTGAGAAACCCCTACCGTCACCTCATTGGAACTGAGGTCCAGCATGCGGCTCCAATAAGGACAGTAGGGAGAGGTTCACATTGCATGTGCTGCTGTGTGTGCCCACGGCCACGTTGTTCAAGTGGAGGGCTGTGGCCATCTCATGGGGAGAAAAGCCACTGGGAGTGGAGCCTGGGATGCCAATTCAGGTGGGAAGCCTAGGGAGAGCGCGCCGTCTGTGGGCTCCTTGGTCTAGCCAGGACTGCTGTCCCCGGCCACGGTTCAGCATGTGGGTAGGAGAGGAAGTGCGAGCCATTGGTGGTCCTCTCGCCTGCACTTGAGTTCTACAAGCCGCCCCCACCGGCTGGTCATTGCCTTGTGCCCTCACAGAAACAGAAGTCTCTCTGCCCATGGTCAGAGCAGGACTCCGGGCCTAGGGAAGGCTTCTTTGACATGATCTGCTTGGGAGACCAGATGCGGTTTAGGTTTCTCATGATGAGGGGAGAAATCCGACGGGCCATTGTGCCCGGCAGGTTGGCCAAGCTGATGGCTCCCCCTCGGGGTGTGTCCGGCCTGTGCGTGCTCTGTGAAGAGGCTAGAAAATGCCTTGGTCAAGATAAGTCACATCAAGCTTCTTTGGTGAGGGGTGGCTCTGGCATCTTTCCGTGACACGTTGGGATCCCCGTGGAGGGGGAAGGGCAAGGTGAGTGAAAAAGACACGTGAGACGGCTGGCAAAGCCCACATGTTTACTGGTGGGTGGAGAGATCAACAGAATCCATGGAGCGTTTGGAGGCATGTGTAGAGAGGGAACACGGGAGCTCGTTTGTGGACTGTCCCGCCTTTTTCCTCTCCTTGTTCGATTAACTCCATGGCGGGTCCCTGTGCTAGCGAGTGGTTGCCTTCGTGGCACAGTATGGTTTCTCCTCATGGGGGAGGATTTGGAGGCCGTGAGGTGTTTGTCCCTGTCTGTCCACGTTCCCCCTGTGTTGAAGATGTGAAGGTGTTCCTCAGTACAGCCCAGCGTCTTTAATACACCCAGCCCACATAGCGTTCCCTGAGGGTTGCAGATCTTCCCGGAGGTCATTGGGCACAACTAGGCGGAAAGAAGGGAGCTGGCTGCCAAGGAACGGCTACAGCTTTAAGGGCAGGAGAGGATGTGTGGTGCGGGGGTCATTTTTCCTGCCACCCGCTGGTGCGTCCAGACTGTGGTATCCGGCGTGCCTGGCCACAGGCCAGACAAGTCATAGCGGTTCAAGTGTCTAGGCTGTTGGCTGGGCTCTCTCATTGCACGGCTGTGGGTAACACGTTGCTTCTGGAAGACCTGGGCCTCACGGTTTCTCCAAGGGCACGTCACTGACGGGCCCAGTGTGCGAAAGTGCCAGCCACCACTGCAGGTGACCCAATTGCTGTCACTCTTTGCTCCGCCACTTTGCGCACTGGAATGGCTCCCACGCCGTTAGGCTGCGAGCGTTTTCCCCACCACGCTAGGCATCGGAATGGTTCGCGTGCCATTAAGTTTGTGTGTGGGCCAAGGTTAGGTCGTCTGTCTTAACAGCAGGCCAGGCAGTATGCCTGCTGGTGAGTCTCCCTTGATCAGTCCAGGCGTTCCTCACGTACCCTTTGTCACGGGTCCCTACGAGCCACTTTTGATGGAGGCCGTCATATTCGGCCAAGGGCCCTTCCCTCGTGGAAGATCTCTTCCCCTTCAGGGCGCGTCCTTTTAGTGGAAGCGTATGTGCCAAGGGCGGATGTGTTCACCTGGAGGGCACTGGCTCTTAGTCTGAGGGGGCACAGTTGCCCTGAGGGGGGGTCTCAGGGATTCAGGAAGACATCCTTTTCCTGTGCTGGAGGGGAGAGTGCTCAGGAGAGGAGTTGCAGGGCCCGAGACCAGGGGGTTGTTGGACAGCGTGGCTCTTTGTCCCGATGGCCACAGGCTCTGAAGGCGTCTGCTCTACGTTGCTTTCACGCTTGCCTGCAGACACACAGGCAAGATGGGCAGCAAATGAAATGTTGAGGGGAGATAGAGTACTCATCGCTGGGTGGTATCGCCCTTTCCCTCGGTGCCCCCGCGCACCCTCCTCAAGCACGCGTGTGTTCTCTCACCCCAAGCCAGGTGGAATGGCGGGAAAGGAGTTCCAGCAGCAGAGCAACCTGGGGCCGTCCGTATAATCCGTGATTCCCGGTGAAGTGAGGAGGAGGAGTCTCGCAAGGGTGCCGGGGTGCATTCCATGGGGATCCTGATTTAACCCTCGTTGCGGTAAGCAGCACTTCTGTGCTAAAACCTAGAGGTGTCACCACGGGAACCTGTGCAACGGGGCTATACCCTCACCTTCCGACCTTTTCTCGGGGAGCACGAGCTTCGACGCCCTGAGAACTGGCTGCATTTCCTGCTCCAATGGCTCGGCCCTGGCCGCTTCCATATGCTGACGTGATTCAGCTCGATGGGTGTCCCATGGTGGCATCTGCAACTTTGCATGTCCAGCGTTTGAGCGTGTGCTTGGATCGATGATGACCCCCACTAATGCATTCCTTGGAAATCTGAACAAAATGAGTGAGAAAACCCTACCGTCTCCTCATTGGAACTGAGGTCCAGCACGTAGCTCCCAAAAGGAAAGGAGGGAGAGGTTGAGGTTGCGTTTGCTGCCGTGAGAGTCCTCGGCCACGTTGTTCAAGTTGAGGGTTGTGGCCGTCTCGTGGGGAGAAGAGCCATTGGGAAAGGAGCCTGGGATGCCAATCCACGTGGGAAGGCTAGGGCCAGCGTGCCGTCTCTGGGTTCCTTGGTCGAGCCAGGACTTCTGTCCCCTGCCTCGGACGAGCATGCGGATAGGAAAGGAAGCGTGAACCGTTGGTGCTCCTATCGACTGCACTTGAGTTCTACAGGCCGCCGCCACCGGCTACTCGTTGCCTTGTGCCCTCCCAGAAAGAGAAGGCTATGCTCAGGGTCAGAGCAGGATTCCTGGCCTAAGGCAGGCTTCTTTGTCATGTTCTCCTTGGGCGACCAGATGCAGTTTAGGTTTCTCGTGATGAGAGGAGAAATCCAATGGGCCATTGTCCCCGGGAGGTTGGCCAAGCTGATGGCTCCTCCTCGGGTTGCGTCCTGGCTTGTGTGTGCTGCGTGAAGGGGCTAGAAGAGGCCTTAGCCAATCTTAGTCACGGCAGGCTTCTCTGGTGAGGCGTGGCTCTGGCACCTTTCCGTGACACATTGGGATCCCGGGGGAGAGAGACTATCAAGCCGAGTGAAAAAGACACGTGTGATGGCTGGCTAAGCCCGCAGGCTTACGGGTGGGTGGATAGATCGACGGTGGCCATAGGGTTCCTGGAACACACTTTCCCTTGTTGCGCCCGTGCACCCTCCTCAAGTACGCGTGTGTTCTCTCAGCCCGAATCAGGTGGAATGCCAAGGAAGGAATACCGGCAGCAGAGCAGCCTGGGGCCATCCGTATAATTCGTGATAACCGTTGAAGTGAGGAGAAGGAGTCTTGCAGGGGTGTTGGCGCACGTTCCTTGAGGATCCTGGTTCAAACCTTGTTGCGGTAAGCGGCACTTCTTTGCTAAAACCTAGAGGCTTGGCTACGGTAACTTGAAAAAGGGGCGACACACTCACTTTCTGGCCTTTTCTCGGGGAACACGAGCTTTGATGCCCTGAGAACTGGCTGCATTTCCTGCTCCATTGCTCGACACTGGCCGCTTCTGTATGCTGACGTGATTCAGCTCGCTGGCCGTCCCGTGATGGGATCCGCAACTTTGCATGTCCAAGGTTTGAGCATGTGCTTGGATCGACGATGACTCCCACAAATGCATTCCCTGGAAATCTGAAAAAAAAATGAGTGAGAAACCCCTACCGTCACCTCATTGGAACTGAGGTCCAGCATGCGGCTCCAATAAGGACAGTAGGGAGAGGTTCACATTGCATGTGCTGCTGTGTGTGCCCACGGCCACGTTGTTCAAGTGGAGGGCTGTGGCCATCTCATGGGGAGAAAAGCCACTGGGAGTGGAGCCTGGGATGCCAATTCAGGTGGGAAGCCTAGGGAGAGCGCGCCGTCTGTGGGCTCCTTGGTCTAGCCAGGACTGCTGTCCCCGGCCACGGTTCAGCATGTGGGTAGGAGAGGAAGTGCGAGCCATTGGTGGTCCTCTCGCCTGCACTTGAGTTCTACAAGCCGCCCCCACCGGCTGGTCATTGCCTTGTGCCCTCACAGAAACAGAAGTCTCTCTGCCCATGGTCAGAGCAGGACTCCGGGCCTAGGGAAGGCTTCTTTGACATGATCTGCTTGGGAGACCAGATGCGGTTTAGGTTTCTCATGATGAGGGGAGAAATCCGACGGGCCATTGTGCCCGGCAGGTTGGCCAAGCTGATGGCTCCCCCTCGGGGTGTGTCCGGCCTGTGCGTGCTCTGTGAAGAGGCTAGAAAATGCCTTGGTCAAGATAAGTCACATCAAGCTTCTTTGGTGAGGGGTGGCTCTGGCATCTTTCCGTGACACGTTGGGATCCCCGTGGAGGGGGAAGGGCAAGGTGAGTGAAAAAGACACGTGAGACGGCTGGCAAAGCCCACATGTTTACTGGTGGGTGGAGAGATCAACAGAATCCATGGAGCGTTTGGAGGCATGTGTAGAGAGGGAACACGGGAGCTCGTTTGTGGACTGTCCCGCCTTTTTCCTCTCCTTGTTCGATTAACTCCATGGCGGGTCCCTGTGCTAGCGAGTGGTTGCCTTCGTGGCACAGTATGGTTTCTCCTCATGGGGGAGGATTTGGAGGCCGTGAGGTGTTTGTCCCTGTCTGTCCACGTTCCCCCTGTGTTGAAGATGTGAAGGTGTTCCTCAGTACAGCCCAGCGTCTTTAATACACCCAGCCCACATAGCGTTCCCTGAGGGTTGCAGATCTTCCCGGAGGTCATTGGGCACAACTAGGCGGAAAGAAGGGAGCTGGCTGCCAAGGAACGGCTACAGCTTTAAGGGCAGGAGAGGATGTGTGGTGCGGGGGTCATTTTTCCTGCCACCCGCTGGTGCGTCCAGACTGTGGTATCCGGCGTGCCTGGCCACAGGCCAGACAAGTCATAGCGGTTCAAGTGTCTAGGCTGTTGGCTGGGCTCTCTCATTGCACGGCTGTGGGTAACACGTTGCTTCTGGAAGACCTGGGCCTCACGGTTTCTCCAAGGGCACGTCACTGACGGGCCCAGTGTGCGAAAGTGCCAGCCACCACTGCAGGTGACCCAATTGCTGTCACTCTTTGCTCCGCCACTTTGCGCACTGGAATGGCTCCCACGCCGTTAGGCTGCGAGCGTTTTCCCCACCACGCTAGGCATCGGAATGGTTCGCGTGCCATTAAGTTTGTGTGTGGGCCAAGGTTAGGTCGTCTGTCTTAACAGCAGGCCAGGCAGTATGCCTGCTGGTGAGTCTCCCTTGATCAGTCCAGGCGTTCCTCACGTACCCTTTGTCACGGGTCCCTACGAGCCACTTTTGATGGAGGCCGTCATATTCGGCCAAGGGCCCTTCCCTCGTGGAAGATCTCTTCCCCTTCAGGGCGCGTCCTTTTAGTGGAAGCGTATGTGCCAAGGGCGGATGTGTTCACCTGGAGGGCACTGGCTCTTAGTCTGAGGGGGCACAGTTGCCCTGAGGGGGGGTCTCAGGGATTCAGGAAGACATCCTTTTCCTGTGCTGGAGGGGAGAGTGCTCAGGAGAGGAGTTGCAGGGCCCGAGACCAGGGGGTTGTTGGACAGCGTGGCTCTTTGTCCCGATGGCCACAGGCTCTGAAGGCGTCTGCTCTACGTTGCTTTCACGCTTGCCTGCAGACACACAGGCAAGATGGGCAGCAAATGAAATGTTGAGGGGAGATAGAGTACTCATCGCTGGGTGGTATCGCCCTTTCCCTCGGTGCCCCCGCGCACCCTCCTCAAGCACGCGTGTGTTCTCTCACCCCAAGCCAGGTGGAATGGCGGGAAAGGAGTTCCAGCAGCAGAGCAACCTGGGGCCGTCCGTATAATCCGTGATTCCCGGTGAAGTGAGGAGGAGGAGTCTCGCAAGGGTGCCGGGGTGCATTCCATGGGGATCCTGATTTAACCCTCGTTGCGGTAAGCAGCACTTCTGTGCTAAAACCTAGAGGTGTCACCACGGGAACCTGTGCAACGGGGCTATACCCTCACCTTCCGACCTTTTCTCGGGGAGCACGAGCTTCGACGCCCTGAGAACTGGCTGCATTTCCTGCTCCAATGGCTCGGCCCTGGCCGCTTCCATATGCTGACGTGATTCAGCTCGATGGGTGTCCCATGGTGGCATCTGCAACTTTGCATGTCCAGCGTTTGAGCGTGTGCTTGGATCGATGATGACCCCCACTAATGCATTCCTTGGAAATCTGAACAAAATGAGTGAGAAAACCCTACCGTCTCCTCATTGGAACTGAGGTCCAGCACGTAGCTCCCAAAAGGAAAGGAGGGAGAGGTTGAGGTTGCGTTTGCTGCCGTGAGAGTCCTCGGCCACGTTGTTCAAGTTGAGGGTTGTGGCCGTCTCGTGGGGAGAAGAGCCATTGGGAAAGGAGCCTGGGATGCCAATCCACGTGGGAAGGCTAGGGCCAGCGTGCCGTCTCTGGGTTCCTTGGTCGAGCCAGGACTTCTGTCCCCTGCCTCGGACGAGCATGCGGATAGGAAAGGAAGCGTGAACCGTTGGTGCTCCTATCGACTGCACTTGAGTTCTACAGGCCGCCGCCACCGGCTACTCGTTGCCTTGTGCCCTCCCAGAAAGAGAAGGCTATGCTCAGGGTCAGAGCAGGATTCCTGGCCTAAGGCAGGCTTCTTTGTCATGTTCTCCTTGGGCGACCAGATGCAGTTTAGGTTTCTCGTGATGAGAGGAGAAATCCAATGGGCCATTGTCCCCGGGAGGTTGGCCAAGCTGATGGCTCCTCCTCGGGTTGCGTCCTGGCTTGTGTGTGCTGCGTGAAGGGGCTAGAAGAGGCCTTAGCCAATCTTAGTCACGGCAGGCTTCTCTGGTGAGGCGTGGCTCTGGCACCTTTCCGTGACACATTGGGATCCCGGGGGAGAGAGACTATCAAGCCGAGTGAAAAAGACACGTGTGATGGCTGGCTAAGCCCGCAGGCTTACGGGTGGGTGGATAGATCGACGGTGGCCATAGGGTTCCTGGAACACACTTTCCCTTGTTGCGCCCGTGCACCCTCCTCAAGTACGCGTGTGTTCTCTCAGCCCGAATCAGGTGGAATGCCAAGGAAGGAATACCGGCAGCAGAGCAGCCTGGGGCCATCCGTATAATTCGTGATAACCGTTGAAGTGAGGAGAAGGAGTCTTGCAGGGGTGTTGGCGCACGTTCCTTGAGGATCCTGGTTCAAACCTTGTTGCGGTAAGCGGCACTTCTTTGCTAAAACCTAGAGGCTTGGCTACAGTAACTTGAAAAAGGGGCGACACACTCACTTTCTGGCCTTTTCTCGGGGAACACGAGCTTTGATGCCCTGAGAACTGGCTGCATTTCCTGCTCCATTGCTCGACACTGGCCGCTTCTGTATGCTGACGTGATTCAGCTCGCTGGCCGTCCCGTGATGGGATCCGCAACTTTGCATGTCCAAGGTTTGAGCATGTGCTTGGATCGACGATGACTCCCACAAATGCATTCCCTGGAAATCTGAAAAAAAAATGAGTGAGAAACCCCTACCGTCACCTCATTGGAACTGAGGTCCAGCATGTGGCTCCAATAAGGACAGTAGGGAGAGGTTCACATTGCATGTGCTGCTGTGTGTGCCCACGGCCACGTTGTTCAAGTGGAGGGCTGTGGCCATCTCATGGGGAGAAAAGCCACTGGGAGTGGAGCCTGGGATGCCAATTCAGGTGGGAAGCCTAGGGAGAGCGCGCCGTCTGTGGGCTCCTTGGTCTAGCCAGGACTGCTGTCCCCGGCCACGGTTCAGCATGTGGGTAGGAGAGGAAGTGCGAGCCATTGGTGGTCCTCTCGCCTGCACTTGAGTTCTACAAGCCGCCCCCACCGGCTGGTCGTTGCCTTGTGCCCTCACAGAAACAGAAGTCTCTCTGCCCATGGTCAGAGCAGGACTCCGGGCCTAGGGAAGGCTTCTTTGACATGATCTGCTTGGGAGACCAGATGCGGTTTAGGTTTCTCATGATGAGGGGAGAAATCCGACGGGCCATTGTGCCCGGCAGGTTGGCCAAGCTGATGGCTCCCCCTCGGGGTGTGTCCGGCCTGTGCGTGCTCTGTGAAGAGGCTAGAAAATGCCTTGGTCAAGATAAGTCACATCAAGCTTCTTTGGTGAGGGGTGGCTCTGGCATCTTTCCGTGACACGTTGGGATCCCCGTGGAGGGGGAAGGGCAAGGTGAGTGAAAAAGACACGTGAGACGGCTGGCAAAGCCCACATGTTTACTGGTGGGTGGAGAGATCGACAGAATCCATGGAGCGTTTGGAGGCATGTGTAGAGAGGGAACACGGGAGCTCGTTTGTGGACTGTCCCGCCTTTTTCCTCTCCTTGTTCGATTAACTCCATGGCGGGTCCCTGTGCTAGCGAGTGGTTGCCTTCGTGGCACAGTATGGTTTCTCCTCATGGGGGAGGATTTGGAGGCCGTGAGGTGTTTGTCCCTGTCTGTCCACGTTCCCCCTGTGTTGAAGATGTGAAGGTGTTCCTCAGTACAGCCCAGCGTCTTTAATACACCCAGCCCACATAGCGTTCCCTGAGGGTTGCAGATCTTCCCGGAGGTCATTGGGCACAACTAGGCGGAAAGAAGGGAGCTGGCTGCCAAGGAACGGCTACAGCTTTAAGGGCAGGAGAGGATGTGTGGTGCGGGGGTCATTTTTCCTGCCACCCGCTGGTGCGTCCAGACTGTGGTATCCGGCGTGCCTGGCCACAGGCCAGACAAGTCATAGCGGTTCAAGTGTCTAGGCTGTTGGCTGGGCTCTCTCATTGCACGGCTGTGGGTAACACGTTGCTTCTGGAAGACCTGGGCCTCACGGTTTCTCCAAGGGCACGTCACTGACGGGCCCAGTGTGCGAAAGTGCCAGCCACCACTGCAGGTGACCCAATTGCTGTCACTCTTTGCTCCGCCACTTTGCGCACTGGAATGGCTCCCACGCCGTTAGGCTGCGAGCGTTTTCCCCACCACGCTAGGCATCGGAATGGTTCGCGTGCCATTAAGTTTGTGTGTGGGCCAAGGTTAGGTCGTCTGTCTTAACAGCAGGCCAGGCAGTATGCCTGCTGGTGAGTCTCCCTTGATCAGTCCAGGCGTTCCTCACGTACCCTTTGTCACGGGTCCCTACGAGCCGCTTTTGATGGAGGCCGTCATATTCGGCCAAGGGCCCTTCCCTCGTGGAAGATCTCTTCCCCTTCAGGGCGCGTCCTTTTAGTGGAAGCGTACGTGCCAAGGGCGGATGTGTTCACCTGGAGGGCACTGGCTCTTAGTCTGAGGGGGCACAGTTGCCCTGAGGGGGGGTCTCAGGGATTCAGGAAGACATCCTTTTCCTGTGCTGGAGGGGAGAGTGCTCAGGAGAGGAGTTGCAGGGCCCGAGACCAGGGGGTTGTTGGACAGCGTGGCTCTTTGTCCCGATGGCCACAGGCTCTGAAGGCGTCTGCTCTACGTTGCTTTCACGCTTGCCTGCAGACACACAGGCAAGATGGGCAGCAAATGAAATGTTGAGGGGAGATAGAGTACTCATCGCTGGGTGGTATCGCCCTTTCCCTCGGTGCCCCCGTGCACCCTCCTCAAGCACGCGTGTGTTCTCTCACCCCAAGCCAGGTGGAATGGCGGGAAAGGAGTTCCAGCAGCAGAGCAACCTGGGGCCGTCCGTATAATCCGTGATTCCCGGTGAAGTGAGGAGGAGGAGTCTCGCAAGGGTGCCGGGGTGCATTCCATGGGGATCCTGATTTAACCCTCGTTGCGGTAAGCAGCACTTCTGTGCTAAAACCTAGAGGTGTCACCACGGGAACCTGTGCAACGGGGCTATACCCTCACCTTCCGACCTTTTCTCGGGGAGCACGAGCTTCGACGCCCTGAGAACTGGCTGCATTTCCTGCTCCAATGGCTCGGCCCTGGCCGCTTCCATATGCTGACGTGATTCAGCTCGATGGGTGTCCCATGGTGGCATCTGCAACTTTGCATGTCCAGCGTTTGAGCGTGTGCTTGGATCGATGATGACCCCCACTAATGCATTCCTTGGAAATCTGAACAAAATGAGTGAGAAAACCCTACCGTCTCCTCATTGGAACTGAGGTCCAGCACGTAGCTCCCAAAAGGAAAGGAGGGAGAGGTTGAGGTTGCGTTTGCTGCCGTGAGAGTCCTCGGCCACGTTGTTCAAGTTGAGGGTTGTGGCCGTCTCGTGGGGAGAAGAGCCATTGGGAAGGGAGCCTGGGATGCCAATCCACGTGGGAAGGCTAGGGCCAGCGTGCCGTCTCTGGGTTCCTTGGTCGAGCCAGGACTTCTGTCCCCTGCCTCGGACGAGCATGCGGATAGGAAAGGAAGCGTGAACCGTTGGTGCTCCTATCGACTGCACTTGGGTTCTACAGGCCGCCGCCACCGGCTACTCGTTGCCTTGTGCCCTCCCAGAAAGAGAAGGCTATGCTCAGGGTCAGAGCAGGATTCCTGGCCTAAGGCAGGCTTCTTTGTCATGTTCTCCTTGGGCGACCAGATGCAGTTTAGGTTTCTCGTGATGAGAGGAGAAATCCAATGGGCCATTGTCCCCGGGAGGTTGGCCAAGCTGATGGCTCCTCCTCGGGTTGCGTCCTGGCTTGTGTGTGCTGCGTGAAGGGGCTAGAAGAGGCCTTAGCCAATCTTAGTCACGGCAGGCTTCTCTGGTGAGGCGTGGCTCTGGCACCTTTCCGTGACACATTGGGATCCCGGGGGAGAGAGACTATCAAGCCGAGTGAAAAAGACACGTGTGATGGCTGGCTAAGCCCGCAGGCTTACGGGTGGGTGGATAGATCGACGGTGGCCATAGGGTTCCTGGAACACACTTTCCCTTGTTGCGCCCGTGCACCCTCCTCAAGTACGCGTGTGTTCTCTCAGCCCGAATCAGGTGGAATGCCAAGGAAGGAATACCGGCAGCAGAGCAGCCTGGGGCCATCCGTATAATTCGTGATAACCGTTGAAGTGAGGAGAAGGAGTCTTGCAGGGGTGTTGGCGCACGTTCCTTGAGGATCCTGGTTCAAACCTTGTTGCGGTAAGCGGCACTTCTTTGCTAAAACCTAGAGGCTTGGCTACGGTAACTTGAAAAAGGGGCGACACACTCACTTTCTGGCCTTTTCTCGGGGAACACGAGCTTTGATGCCCTGAGAACTGGCTGCATTTCCTGCTCCATTGCTCGACACTGGCCGCTTCTGTATGCTGACGTGATTCAGCTCGCTGGCCGTCCCGTGATGGGATCCGCAACTTTGCATGTCCAAGGTTTGAGCATGTGCTTGGATCGACGATGACTCCCACAAATGCATTCCCTGGAAATCTGAAAAAAAAATGAGTGAGAAACCCCTACCGTCACCTCATTGGAACTGAGGTCCAGCATGCGGCTCCAATAAGGACAGTAGGGAGAGGTTCACATTGCATGTGCTGCTGTGTGTGCCCACGGCCACGTTGTTCAAGTGGAGGGCTGTGGCCATCTCATGGGGAGAAAAGCCACTGGGAGTGGAGCCTGGGATGCCAATTCAGGTGGGAAGCCTAGGGAGAGCGCGCCGTCTGTGGGCTCCTTGGTCTAGCCAGGACTGCTGTCCCCGGCCACGGTTCAGCATGTGGGTAGGAGAGGAAGTGCGAGCCATTGGTGGTCCTCTCGCCTGCACTTGAGTTCTACAAGCCGCCCCCACCGGCTGGTCATTGCCTTGTGCCCTCACAGAAACAGAAGTCTCTCTGCCCATGGTCAGAGCAGGACTCCGGGCCTAGGGAAGGCTTCTTTGACATGATCTGCTTGGGAGACCAGATGCGGTTTAGGTTTCTCATGATGAGGGGAGAAATCCGACGGGCCATTGTGCCCGGCAGGTTGGCCAAGCTGATGGCTCCCCCTCGGGGTGTGTCCGGCCTGTGCGTGCTCTGTGAAGAGGCTAGAAAATGCCTTGGTCAAGATAAGTCACATCAAGCTTCTTTGGTGAGGGGTGGCTCTGGCATCTTTCCGTGACACGTTGGGATCCCCGTGGAGGGGGAAGGGCAAGGTGAGTGAAAAAGACACGTGAGACGGCTGGCAAAGCCCACATGTTTACTGGTGGGTGGAGAGATCGACAGAATCCATGGAGCGTTTGGAGGCATGTGTAGAGAGGGAACACGGGAGCTCGTTTGTGGACTGTCCCGCCTTTTTCCTCTCCTTGTTCGATTAACTCCATGGCGGGTCCCTGTGCTAGCGAGTGGTTGCCTTCGTGGCACAGTATGGTTTCTCCTCATGGGGGAGGATTTGGAGGCCGTGAGGTGTTTGTCCCTGTCTGTCCACGTTCCCCCTGTGTTGAAGATGTGAAGGTGTTCCTCAGTACAGCCCAGCGTCTTTAATACACCCAGCCCACATAGCGTTCCCTGAGGGTTGCAGATCTTCCCGGAGGTCATTGGGCACAACTAGGCGGAAAGAAGGGAGCTGGCTGCCAAGGAACGGCTACAGCTTTAAGGGCAGGAGAGGATGTGTGGTGCGGGGGTCATTTTTCCTGCCACCCGCTGGTGCGTCCAGACTGTGGTATCCGGCGTGCCTGGCCACAGGCCAGACAAGTCATAGCGGTTCAAGTGTCTAGGCTGTTGGCTGGGCTCTCTCATTGCACGGCTGTGGGTAACACGTTGCTTCTGGAAGACCTGGGCCTCACGGTTTCTCCAAGGGCACGTCACTGACGGGCCCAGTGTGCGAAAGTGCCAGCCACCACTGCAGGTGACCCAATTGCTGTCACTCTTTGCTCCGCCACTTTGCGCACTGGAATGGCTCCCACGCCGTTAGGCTGCGAGCGTTTTCCCCACCACGCTAGGCATCGGAATGGTTCGCGTGCCATTAAGTTTGTGTGTGGGCCAAGGTTAGGTCGTCTGTCTTAACAGCAGGCCAGGCAGTATGCCTGCTGGTGAGTCTCCCTTGATCAGTCCAGGCGTTCCTCACGTACCCTTTGTCACGGGTCCCTACGAGCCACTTTTGATGGAGGCCGTCATATTCGGCCAAGGGCCCTTCCCTCGTGGAAGATCTCTTCCCCTTCAGGGCGCGTCCTTTTAGTGGAAGCGTATGTGCCAAGGGCGGATGTGTTCACCTGGAGGGCACTGGCTCTTAGTCTGAGGGGGCACAGTTGCCCTGAGGGGGGGTCTCAGGGATTCAGGAAGACATCCTTTTCCTGTGCTGGAGGGGAGAGTGCTCAGGAGAGGAGTTGCAGGGCCCGAGACCAGGGGGTTGTTGGACAGCGTGGCTCTTTGTCCCGATGGCCACAGGCTCTGAAGGCGTCTGCTCTACGTTGCTTTCACGCTTGCCTGCAGACACACAGGCAAGATGGGCAGCAAATGAAATGTTGAGGGGAGATAGAGTACTCATCGCTGGGTGGTATCGCCCTTTCCCTCGGTGCCCCCGCGCACCCTCCTCAAGCACGCGTGTGTTCTCTCACCCCAAGCCAGGTGGAATGGCGGGAAAGGAGTTCCAGCAGCAGAGCAACCTGGGGCCGTCCGTATAATCCGTGATTCCCGGTGAAGTGAGGAGGAGGAGTCTCGCAAGGGTGCCGGGGTGCATTCCATGGGGATCCTGATTTAACCCTCGTTGCGGTAAGCAGCACTTCTGTGCTAAAACCTAGAGGTGTCACCACGGGAACCTGTGCAACGGGGCTATACCCTCACCTTCCGACCTTTTCTCGGGGAGCACGAGCTTCGACGCCCTGAGAACTGGCTGCATTTCCTGCTCCAATGGCTCGGCCCTGGCCGCTTCCATATGCTGACGTGATTCAGCTCGATGGGTGTCCCATGGTGGCATCTGCAACTTTGCATGTCCAGCGTTTGAGCGTGTGCTTGGATCGATGATGACCCCCACTAATGCATTCCTTGGAAATCTGAACAAAATGAGTGAGAAAACCCTACCGTCTCCTCATTGGAACTGAGGTCCAGCACGTAGCTCCCAAAAGGAAAGGAGGGAGAGGTTGAGGTTGCGTTTGCTGCCGTGAGAGTCCTCGGCCACGTTGTTCAAGTTGAGGGTTGTGGCCGTCTCGTGGGGAGAAGAGCCATTGGGAAGGGAGCCTGGGATGCCAATCCACGTGGGAAGGCTAGGGCCAGCGTGCCGTCTCTGGGTTCCTTGGTCGAGCCAGGACTTCTGTCCCCTGCCTCGGACGAGCATGCGGATAGGAAAGGAAGCGTGAACCGTTGGTGCTCCTATCGACTGCACTTGGGTTCTACAGGCCGCCGCCACCGGCTACTCGTTGCCTTGTGCCCTCCCAGAAAGAGAAGGCTATGCTCAGGGTCAGAGCAGGATTCCTGGCCTAAGGCAGGCTTCTTTGTCATGTTCTCCTTGGGCGACCAGATGCAGTTTAGGTTTCTCGTGATGAGAGGAGAAATCCAATGGGCCATTGTCCCCGGGAGGTTGGCCAAGCTGATGGCTCCTCCTCGGGTTGCGTCCTGGCTTGTGTGTGCTGCGTGAAGGGGCTAGAAGAGGCCTTAGCCAATCTTAGTCACGGCAGGCTTCTCTGGTGAGGCGTGGCTCTGGCACCTTTCCGTGACACATTGGGATCCCGGGGGAGAGAGACTATCAAGCCGAGTGAAAAAGACACGTGTGATGGCTGGCTAAGCCCGCAGGCTTACGGGTGGGTGGATAGATCGACGGTGGCCATAGGGTTCCTGGAACACACTTTCCCTTGTTGCGCCCGTGCACCCTCCTCAAGTACGCGTGTGTTCTCTCAGCCCGAATCAGGTGGAATGCCAAGGAAGGAATACCGGCAGCAGAGCAGCCTGGGGCCATCCGTATAATTCGTGATAACCGTTGAAGTGAGGAGAAGGAGTCTTGCAGGGGTGTTGGCGCACGTTCCTTGAGGATCCTGGTTCAAACCTTGTTGCGGTAAGCGGCACTTCTTTGCTAAAACCTAGAGGCTTGGCTACGGTAACTTGAAAAAGGGGCGACACACTCACTTTCTGGCCTTTTCTCGGGGAACACGAGCTTTGATGCCCTGAGAACTGGCTGCATTTCCTGCTCCATTGCTCGACACTGGCCGCTTCTGTATGCTGACGTGATTCAGCTCGCTGGCCGTCCCGTGATGGGATCCGCAACTTTGCATGTCCAAGGTTTGAGCATGTGCTTGGATCGACGATGACTCCCACAAATGCATTCCCTGGAAATCTGAAAAAAAAATGAGTGAGAAACCCCTACCGTCACCTCATTGGAACTGAGGTCCAGCATGCGGCTCCAATAAGGACAGTAGGGAGAGGTTCACATTGCATGTGCTGCTGTGTGTGCCCACGGCCACGTTGTTCAAGTGGAGGGCTGTGGCCATCTCATGGGGAGAAAAGCCACTGGGAGTGGAGCCTGGGATGCCAATTCAGGTGGGAAGCCTAGGGAGAGCGCGCCGTCTGTGGGCTCCTTGGTCTAGCCAGGACTGCTGTCCCCGGCCACGGTTCAGCATGTGGGTAGGAGAGGAAGTGCGAGCCATTGGTGGTCCTCTCGCCTGCACTTGAGTTCTACAAGCCGCCCCCACCGGCTGGTCGTTGCCTTGTGCCCTCACAGAAACAGAAGTCTCTCTGCCCATGGTCAGAGCAGGACTCCGGGCCTAGGGAAGGCTTCTTTGACATGATCTGCTTGGGAGACCAGATGCGGTTTAGGTTTCTCATGATGAGGGGAGAAATCCGACGGGCCATTGTGCCCGGCAGGTTGGCCAAGCTGATGGCTCCCCCTCGGGGTGTGTCCGGCCTGTGCGTGCTCTGTGAAGAGGCTAGAAAATGCCTTGGTCAAGATAAGTCACATCAAGCTTCTTTGGTGAGGGGTGGCTCTGGCATCTTTCCGTGACACGTTGGGATCCCCGTGGAGGGGGAAGGGCAAGGTGAGTGAAAAAGACACGTGAGACGGCTGGCAAAGCCCACATGTTTACTGGTGGGTGGAGAGATCGACAGAATCCATGGAGCGTTTGGAGGCATGTGTAGAGAGGGAACACGGGAGCTCGTTTGTGGACTGTCCCGCCTTTTTCCTCTCCTTGTTCGATTAACTCCATGGCGGGTCCCTGTGCTAGCGAGTGGTTGCCTTCGTGGCACAGTATGGTTTCTCCTCATGGGGGAGGATTTGGAGGCCGTGAGGTGTTTGTCCCTGTCTGTCCACGTTCCCCCTGTGTTGAAGATGTGAAGGTGTTCCTCAGTACAGCCCAGCGTCTTTAATACACCCAGCCCACATAGCGTTCCCTGAGGGTTGCAGATCTTCCCGGAGGTCATTGGGCACAACTAGGCGGAAAGAAGGGAGCTGGCTGCCAAGGAACGGCTACAGCTTTAAGGGCAGGAGAGGATGTGTGGTGCGGGGGTCATTTTTCCTGCCACCCGCTGGTGCGTCCAGACTGTGGTATCCGGCGTGCCTGGCCACAGGCCAGACAAGTCATAGCGGTTCAAGTGTCTAGGCTGTTGGCTGGGCTCTCTCATTGCACGGCTGTGGGTAACACGTTGCTTCTGGAAGACCTGGGCCTCACGGTTTCTCCAAGGGCACGTCACTGACGGGCCCAGTGTGCGAAAGTGCCAGCCACCACTGCAGGTGACCCAATTGCTGTCACTCTTTGCTCCGCCACTTTGCGCACTGGAATGGCTCCCACGCCGTTAGGCTGCGAGCGTTTTCCCCACCACGCTAGGCATCGGAATGGTTCGCGTGCCATTAAGTTTGTGTGTGGGCCAAGGTTAGGTCGTCTGTCTTAACAGCAGGCCAGGCAGTATGCCTGCTGGTGAGTCTCCCTTGATCAGTCCAGGCGTTCCTCACGTACCCTTTGTCACGGGTCCCTACGAGCCGCTTTTGATGGAGGCCGTCATATTCGGCCAAGGGCCCTTCCCTCGTGGAAGATCTCTTCCCCTTCAGGGCGCGTCCTTTTAGTGGAAGCGTACGTGCCAAGGGCGGATGTGTTCACCTGGAGGGCACTGGCTCTTAGTCTGAGGGGGCACAGTTGCCCTGAGGGGGGGTCTCAGGGATTCAGGAAGACATCCTTTTCCTGTGCTGGAGGGGAGAGTGCTCAGGAGAGGAGTTGCAGGGCCCGAGACCAGGGGGTTGTTGGACAGCGTGGCTCTTTGTCCCGATGGCCACAGGCTCTGAAGGCGTCTGCTCTACGTTGCTTTCACGCTTGCCTGCAGACACACAGGCAAGATGGGCAGCAAATGAAATGTTGAGGGGAGATAGAGTACTCATCGCTGGGTGGTATCGCCCTTTCCCTCGGTGCCCCCGCGCACCCTCCTCAAGCACGCGTGTGTTCTCTCACCCCAAGCCAGGTGGAATGGCGGGAAAGGAGTTCCAGCAGCAGAGCAACCTGGGGCCGTCCGTATAATCCGTGATTCCCGGTGAAGTGAGGAGGAGGAGTCTCGCAAGGGTGCCGGGGTGCATTCCATGGGGATCCTGATTTAACCCTCGTTGCGGTAAGCAGCACTTCTGTGCTAAAACCTAGAGGTGTCACCACGGGAACCTGTGCAACGGGGCTATACCCTCACCTTCCGACCTTTTCTCGGGGAGCACGAGCTTCGACGCCCTGAGAACTGGCTGCATTTCCTGCTCCAATGGCTCGGCCCTGGCCGCTTCCATATGCTGACGTGATTCAGCTCGATGGGTGTCCCATGGTGGCATCTGCAACTTTGCATGTCCAGCGTTTGAGCGTGTGCTTGGATCGATGATGACCCCCACTAATGCATTCCTTGGAAATCTGAACAAAATGAGTGAGAAAACCCTACCGTCTCCTCATTGGAACTGAGGTCCAGCACGTAGCTCCCAAAAGGAAAGGAGGGAGAGGTTGAGGTTGCGTTTGCTGCCGTGAGAGTCCTCGGCCACGTTGTTCAAGTTGAGGGTTGTGGCCGTCTCGTGGGGAGAAGAGCCATTGGGAAGGGAGCCTGGGATGCCAATCCACGTGGGAAGGCTAGGGCCAGCGTGCCGTCTCTGGGTTCCTTGGTCGAGCCAGGACTTCTGTCCCCTGCCTCGGACGAGCATGCGGATAGGAAAGGAAGCGTGAACCGTTGGTGCTCCTATCGACTGCACTTGGGTTCTACAGGCCGCCGCCACCGGCTACTCGTTGCCTTGTGCCCTCCCAGAAAGAGAAGGCTATGCTCAGGGTCAGAGCAGGATTCCTGGCCTAAGGCAGGCTTCTTTGTCATGTTCTCCTTGGGCGACCAGATGCAGTTTAGGTTTCTCGTGATGAGAGGAGAAATCCAATGGGCCATTGTCCCCGGGAGGTTGGCCAAGCTGATGGCTCCTCCTCGGGTTGCGTCCTGGCTTGTGTGTGCTGCGTGAAGGGGCTAGAAGAGGCCTTAGCCAATCTTAGTCACGGCAGGCTTCTCTGGTGAGGCGTGGCTCTGGCACCTTTCCGTGACACATTGGGATCCCGGGGGAGAGAGACTATCAAGCCGAGTGAAAAAGACACGTGTGATGGCTGGCTAAGCCCGCAGGCTTACGGGTGGGTGGATAGATCGACGGTGGCCATAGGGTTCCTGGAACACACTTTCCCTTGTTGCGCCCGTGCACCCTCCTCAAGTACGCGTGTGTTCTCTCAGCCCGAATCAGGTGGAATGCCAAGGAAGGAATACCGGCAGCAGAGCAGCCTGGGGCCATCCGTATAATTCGTGATAACCGTTGAAGTGAGGAGAAGGAGTCTTGCAGGGGTGTTGGCGCACGTTCCTTGAGGATCCTGGTTCAAACCTTGTTGCGGTAAGCGGCACTTCTTTGCTAAAACCTAGAGGCTTGGCTACGGTAACTTGAAAAAGGGGCGACACACTCACTTTCTGGCCTTTTCTCGGGGAACACGAGCTTTGATGCCCTGAGAACTGGCTGCATTTCCTGCTCCATTGCTCGACACTGGCCGCTTCTGTATGCTGACGTGATTCAGCTCGCTGGCCGTCCCGTGATGGGATCCGCAACTTTGCATGTCCAAGGTTTGAGCATGTGCTTGGATCGACGATGACTCCCACAAATGCATTCCCTGGAAATCTGAAAAAAAAATGAGTGAGAAACCCCTACCGTCACCTCATTGGAACTGAGGTCCAGCATGCGGCTCCAATAAGGACAGTAGGGAGAGGTTCACATTGCATGTGCTGCTGTGTGTGCCCACGGCCACGTTGTTCAAGTGGAGGGCTGTGGCCATCTCATGGGGAGAAAAGCCACTGGGAGTGGAGCCTGGGATGCCAATTCAGGTGGGAAGCCTAGGGAGAGCGCGCCGTCTGTGGGCTCCTTGGTCTAGCCAGGACTGCTGTCCCCGGCCACGGTTCAGCATGTGGGTAGGAGAGGAAGTGCGAGCCATTGGTGGTCCTCTCGCCTGCACTTGAGTTCTACAAGCCGCCCCCACCGGCTGGTCGTTGCCTTGTGCCCTCACAGAAACAGAAGTCTCTCTGCCCATGGTCAGAGCAGGACTCCGGGCCTAGGGAAGGCTTCTTTGACATGATCTGCTTGGGAGACCAGATGCGGTTTAGGTTTCTCATGATGAGGGGAGAAATCCGACGGGCCATTGTGCCCGGCAGGTTGGCCAAGCTGATGGCTCCCCCTCGGGGTGTGTCCGGCCTGTGCGTGCTCTGTGAAGAGGCTAGAAAATGCCTTGGTCAAGATAAGTCACATCAAGCTTCTTTGGTGAGGGGTGGCTCTGGCATCTTTCCGTGACACGTTGGGATCCCCGTGGAGGGGGAAGGGCAAGGTGAGTGAAAAAGACACGTGAGACGGCTGGCAAAGCCCACATGTTTACTGGTGGGTGGAGAGATCGACAGAATCCATGGAGCGTTTGGAGGCATGTGTAGAGAGGGAACACGGGAGCTCGTTTGTGGACTGTCCCGCCTTTTTCCTCTCCTTGTTCGATTAACTCCATGGCGGGTCCCTGTGCTAGCGAGTGGTTGCCTTCGTGGCACAGTATGGTTTCTCCTCATGGGGGAGGATTTGGAGGCCGTGAGGTGTTTGTCCCTGTCTGTCCACGTTCCCCCTGTGTTGAAGATGTGAAGGTGTTCCTCAGTACAGCCCAGCGTCTTTAATACACCCAGCCCACATAGCGTTCCCTGAGGGTTGCAGATCTTCCCGGAGGTCATTGGGCACAACTAGGCGGAAAGAAGGGAGCTGGCTGCCAAGGAACGGCTACAGCTTTAAGGGCAGGAGAGGATGTGTGGTGCGGGGGTCATTTTTCCTGCCACCCGCTGGTGCGTCCAGACTGTGGTATCCGGCGTGCCTGGCCACAGGCCAGACAAGTCATAGCGGTTCAAGTGTCTAGGCTGTTGGCTGGGCTCTCTCATTGCACGGCTGTGGGTAACACGTTGCTTCTGGAAGACCTGGGCCTCACGGTTTCTCCAAGGGCACGTCACTGACGGGCCCAGTGTGCGAAAGTGCCAGCCACCACTGCAGGTGACCCAATTGCTGTCACTCTTTGCTCCGCCACTTTGCGCACTGGAATGGCTCCCACGCCGTTAGGCTGCGAGCGTTTTCCCCACCACGCTAGGCATCGGAATGGTTCGCGTGCCATTAAGTTTGTGTGTGGGCCAAGGTTAGGTCGTCTGTCTTAACAGCAGGCCAGGCAGTATGCCTGCTGGTGAGTCTCCCTTGATCAGTCCAGGCGTTCCTCACGTACCCTTTGTCACGGGTCCCTACGAGCCGCTTTTGATGGAGGCCGTCATATTCGGCCAAGGGCCCTTCCCTCGTGGAAGATCTCTTCCCCTTCAGGGCGCGTCCTTTTAGTGGAAGCGTACGTGCCAAGGGCGGATGTGTTCACCTGGAGGGCACTGGCTCTTAGTCTGAGGGGGCACAGTTGCCCTGAGGGGGGGTCTCAGGGATTCAGGAAGACATCCTTTTCCTGTGCTGGAGGGGAGAGTGCTCAGGAGAGGAGTTGCAGGGCCCGAGACCAGGGGGTTGTTGGACAGCGTGGCTCTTTGTCCCGATGGCCACAGGCTCTGAAGGCGTCTGCTCTACGTTGCTTTCACGCTTGCCTGCAGACACACAGGCAAGATGGGCAGCAAATGAAATGTTGAGGGGAGATAGAGTACTCATCGCTGGGTGGTATCGCCCTTTCCCTCGGTGCCCCCGCGCACCCTCCTCAAGCACGCGTGTGTTCTCTCACCCCAAGCCAGGTGGAATGGCGGGAAAGGAGTTCCAGCAGCAGAGCAACCTGGGGCCGTCCGTATAATCCGTGATTCCCGGTGAAGTGAGGAGGAGGAGTCTCGCAAGGGTGCCGGGGTGCATTCCATGGGGATCCTGATTTAACCCTCGTTGCGGTAAGCAGCACTTCTGTGCTAAAACCTAGAGGTGTCACCACGGGAACCTGTGCAACGGGGCTATACCCTCACCTTCCGACCTTTTCTCGGGGAGCACGAGCTTCGACGCCCTGAGAACTGGCTGCATTTCCTGCTCCAATGGCTCGGCCCTGGCCGCTTCCATATGCTGACGTGATTCAGCTCGATGGGTGTCCCATGGTGGCATCTGCAACTTTGCATGTCCAGCGTTTGAGCGTGTGCTTGGATCGATGATGACCCCCACTAATGCATTCCTTGGAAATCTGAACAAAATGAGTGAGAAAACCCTACCGTCTCCTCATTGGAACTGAGGTCCAGCACGTAGCTCCCAAAAGGAAAGGAGGGAGAGGTTGAGGTTGCGTTTGCTGCCGTGAGAGTCCTCGGCCACGTTGTTCAAGTTGAGGGTTGTGGCCGTCTCGTGGGGAGAAGAGCCATTGGGAAAGGAGCCTGGGATGCCAATCCACGTGGGAAGGCTAGGGCCAGCGTGCCGTCTCTGGGTTCCTTGGTCGAGCCAGGACTTCTGTCCCCTGCCTCGGACGAGCATGCGGATAGGAAAGGAAGCGTGAACCGTTGGTGCTCCTATCGACTGCACTTGAGTTCTACAGGCCGCCGCCACCGGCTACTCGTTGCCTTGTGCCCTCCCAGAAAGAGAAGGCTATGCTCAGGGTCAGAGCAGGATTCCTGGCCTAAGGCAGGCTTCTTTGTCATGTTCTCCTTGGGCGACCAGATGCAGTTTAGGTTTCTCGTGATGAGAGGAGAAATCCAATGGGCCATTGTCCCCGGGAGGTTGGCCAAGCTGATGGCTCCTCCTCGGGTTGCGTCCTGGCTTGTGTGTGCTGCGTGAAGGGGCTAGAAGAGGCCTTAGCCAATCTTAGTCACGGCAGGCTTCTCTGGTGAGGCGTGGCTCTGGCACCTTTCCGTGACACATTGGGATCCCGGGGGAGAGAGAATATCAAGCCGAGTGAAAAAGACACGTGTGATGGCTGGCTAAGCCCGCAGGCTTACGGGTGGGTGGATAGATCGACGGTGGCCATAGGGTTCCTGGAACACACTTTCCCTTGTTGCGCCCGTGCACCCTCCTCAAGTACGCGTGTGTTCTCTCAGCCCGAATCAGGTGGAATGCCAAGGAAGGAATACCGGCAGCAGAGCAGCCTGGGGCCATCCGTATAATTCGTGATAACCGTTGAAGTGAGGAGAAGGAGTCTTGCAGGGGTGTTGGCGCACGTTCCTTGAGGATCCTGGTTCAAACCTTGTTGCGGTAAGCGGCACTTCTTTGCTAAAACCTAGAGGCTTGGCTACGGTAACTTGAAAAAGGGGCGACACACTCACTTTCTGGCCTTTTCTCGGGGAACACGAGCTTTGATGCCCTGAGAACTGGCTGCATTTCCTGCTCCATTGCTCGACACTGGCCGCTTCTGTATGCTGACGTGATTCAGCTCGCTGGCCGTCCCGTGATGGGATCCGCAACTTTGCATGTCCAAGGTTTGAGCATGTGCTTGGATCGACGATGACTCCCACAAATGCATTCCCTGGAAATCTGAAAAAAAAATGAGTGAGAAACCCCTACCGTCACCTCATTGGAACTGAGGTCCAGCATGCGGCTCCAATAAGGACAGTAGGGAGAGGTTCACATTGCATGTGCTGCTGTGTGTGCCCACGGCCACGTTGTTCAAGTGGAGGGCTGTGGCCATCTCATGGGGAGAAAAGCCACTGGGAGTGGAGCCTGGGATGCCAATTCAGGTGGGAAGCCTAGGGAGAGCGCGCCGTCTGTGGGCTCCTTGGTCTAGCCAGGACTGCTGTCCCCGGCCACGGTTCAGCATGTGGGTAGGAGAGGAAGTGCGAGCCATTGGTGGTCCTCTCGCCTGCACTTGAGTTCTACAAGCCGCCCCCACCGGCTGGTCGTTGCCTTGTGCCCTCACAGAAACAGAAGTCTCTCTGCCCATGGTCAGAGCAGGACTCCGGGCCTAGGGAAGGCTTCTTTGACATGATCTGCTTGGGAGACCAGATGCGGTTTAGGTTTCTCATGATGAGGGGAGAAATCCGACGGGCCATTGTGCCCGGCAGGTTGGCCAAGCTGATGGCTCCCCCTCGGGGTGTGTCCGGCCTGTGCGTGCTCTGTGAAGAGGCTAGAAAATGCCTTGGTCAAGATAAGTCACATCAAGCTTCTTTGGTGAGGGGTGGCTCTGGCATCTTTCCGTGACACGTTGGGATCCCCGTGGAGGGGGAAGGGCAAGGTGAGTGAAAAAGACACGTGAGACGGCTGGCAAAGCCCACATGTTTACTGGTGGGTGGAGAGATCGACAGAATCCATGGAGCGTTTGGAGGCATGTGTAGAGAGGGAACACGGGAGCTCGTTTGTGGACTGTCCCGCCTTTTTCCTCTCCTTGTTCGATTAACTCCATGGCGGGTCCCTGTGCTAGCGAGTGGTTGCCTTCGTGGCACAGTATGGTTTCTCCTCATGGGGGAGGATTTGGAGGCCGTGAGGTGTTTGTCCCTGTCTGTCCACGTTCCCCCTGTGTTGAAGATGTGAAGGTGTTCCTCAGTACAGCCCAGCGTCTTTAATACACCCAGCCCACATAGCGTTCCCTGAGGGTTGCAGATCTTCCCGGAGGTCATTGGGCACAACTAGGCGGAAAGAAGGGAGTTGGCTGCCAAGGAACGGCTACAGCTTTAAGGGCAGGAGAGGATGTGTGGTGCGGGGGTCATTTTTCCTGCCACCCGCTGGTGCGTCCAGACTGTGGTATCCGGCGTGCCTGGCCACAGGCCAGACAAGTCATAGCGGTTCAAGTGTCTAGGCTGTTGGCTGGGCTCTCATTGCACGGCTGTGGGTAACACGTTGCTTCTAGAAGACCTGGGCCTCACGGTTTCTCCGAGGGCACGTCACTGACGGGCCCAGTGTGCGAAAGTGCCAGCCACCACTGCAGGTGACCCAATTGCTGTCACTCTTTGCTCCGCCACTTTGCGCACTGGAATGGCTCCCACGCCGTTAGGCTGCGAGCGTTTTCCCCACCACGCTAGGCATCGGAATGGTTCGCGTGCCATTAAGTTTGTGTGTGGGCCAAGGTTAGGTCGTCTGTCTTAACAGCAGGCCAGGCAGTATGCCTGCTGGTGAGTCTCCCTTGATCAGTCCAGGCGTTCCTCACGTACCCTTTGTCACGGGTCCCTACGAGCCGCTTTTGATGGAGGCCGTCATATTCGGCCAAGGGCCCTTCCCTCGTGGAAGATCTCTTCCCCTTCAGGGCGCGTCCTTTTAGTGGAAGCGTACGTGCCAAGGGCGGATGTGTTCACCTGGAGGGCACTGGCTCTTAGTCTGAGGGGGCACAGTTGCCCTGAGGGGGGGTCTCAGGGATTCAGGAAGACATCCTTTTCCTGTGCTGGAGGGGAGAGTGCTCAGGAGAGGAGTTGCAGGGCCCGAGACCAGGGGGTTGTTGGACAGCGTGGCTCTTTGTCCCGATGGCCACAGGCTCTGAAGGCGTCTGCTCTACGTTGCTTTCACGCTTGCCTGCAGACACACAGGCAAGATGGGCAGCAAATGAAATGTTGAGGGGAGATAGAGTACTCATCGCTGTGTGGTATCGCCCTTTCCCTCGGTGCCCCCGCGCACCCTCCTCAAGCACGCGTGTGTTCTCTCACCCCAAGCCAGGTGGAATGGCGGGAAAGGAGTTCCAGCAGCAGAGCAACCTGGGGCCGTCCGTATAATCCGTGATTCCCGGTGAAGTGAGGAGGAGGAGTCTCGCAAGGGTGCCGGGGTGCATTCCATGGGGATCCTGATTTAACCCTCGTTGCGGTAAGCAGCACTTCTGTGCTAAAACCTAGAGGTGTCACCACGGGAACCTGTGCAACGGGGCTATACCCTCACCTTCCGACCTTTTCTCGGGGAGCACGAGCTTCGACGCCCTGAGAACTGGCTGCATTTCCTGCTCCAATGGCTCGGCCCTGGCCGCTTCCATATGCTGACGTGATTCAGCTCGATGGGTGTCCCATGGTGGCATCTGCAACTTTGCATGTCCAGCGTTTGAGCGTGTGCTTGGATCGATGATGACCCCCACTAATGCATTCCTTGGAAATCTGAACAAAAGGAGTGAGAAAACCCTACCGTCTCCTCATTGGAACTGAGGTCCAGCACGTAGCTCCCAAAAGGAAAGGAGGGAGAGGTTGACGTTGCGTTTGCTGCCGTGAGAGTCCACGGCCACGTTGTTCAAGTTGAGGGTTGTGGCCGTCTCGTGGGGAGAAGAGCCATTGGGAAAGGAGCCTGGGATGCCAATCCACGTGGGAAGGCTAGGGCCAGCGTGCCGTCTCTGGGTTCCTTGGTCGAGCCAGGACTTCTGTCCCCTGCCACGGACGAGCATGTGGATAGGAAAGGAAGCGTGAACCATTGGTTGTCCTATCAACTGCACTTGAGTTCTACAGGCCGCCGCCACCGGCTACTCGTTGCCTTGTGCCCTCACAATAAGAGAAGGCTATGCTCAGGGTCAGAGCAGGATTCCTGGCCTAAGGCAGGCTTCTTTATCATGTTCTCCTTGGGCGACCAGATGCAGTTTAGGTTTCTCGTGATGAGGGGAGAAATCCAATGGGCCATTGTCCCCGGGAGGTTGGCCAAGCTGATGGCTCCTCCTCGGGTTGCGTCCTGGCTTGTGTGTGCTGCGTGAAGGGGCTAGAAGAGGCCTTAATCAATCTTAGTCACGGCAGGCTTCTCTGGTGAGGTGTGGCTCTGGCACCTTTCCGTGACACATTGGGATCCCGGGGGAGAGAGAATATCAAGCCGAGTGAAAAAGACACGTGTGATGGCTGGCTAAGCCCGCAGGCTTACGGGTGGGTGGATAGATCGACGGTGGCCATAGGGTTCCTGGAACACACTTTCCCTTGTTGCGCCCGTGCACCCTCCTCAAGTACGCGTGTGTTCTCTCAGCCCGAATCAGGTGGAATGCCAAGGAAGGAATACCGGCAGCAGAGCAGCCTGGGGCCATCCGTATAATTCGTGATAACCGTTGAAGTGAGGAGAAGGAGTCTTGCAGGGGTGTTGGCGCACATTCCATGAGGATCCTGGTTCAAACCTTGTTGCGGTAAGCGGCACTTCTTTGCTAAAACCTAGAGGCTTGGCTACGGTAAATTGAAAAAGGGGCGACACACTCACTTTCTGGCCTTTTCTCGGGGAACACGAGCTTTGATGCCCTGAGAACTGGCTGCATTTCCTGCTCCATTGCTCGATACTGGCCGCTTCTGTATGCTGACGTGATTCAGCTCGCTGGCCGTCCCGTGATGGGATCCGCAACTTTGCATGTCCAAGGTTTGAGCATGTGCTTGGATCGACGATGACTCCCACAAATGCATTCCCTGGAAATCTGAAAAAAAAAATGAGTGAGAAACCCCTACCGTCACCTCATTGGAACTGAGGTCCAGCATGCGGCTCCAATAAGGACAGTAGGGAGAGGTTCACATTGCATGTGCTGCTGTGTGTGCCCACGGCCACGTTGTTCAAGTGGAGGGCTGTGGCCATCTCATGGGGAGAAAAGCCACTGGGAGTGGAGCCTGGGATGCCAATTCAGGTGGGAAGCCTAGGGAGAGCGCGCCGTCTGTGGGCTCCTTGGTCTAGCCAGGACTGCTGTCCCCGGCCACGGTTCAGCATGTGGGTAGGAGAGGAAGTGCGAGCCATTGGTGGTCCTCTCGCCTGCACTTGAGTTCTACAAGCCGCCCCCACCGGCTGGTCGTTGCCTTGTGCCCTCACAGAAACAGAAGTCTCTCTGCCCATGGTCAGAGCAGGACTCCGGGCCTAGGGAAGGCTTCTTTGACATGATCTGCTTGGGAGACCAGATGCGGTTTAGGTTTCTCATGATGAGGGGAGAAATCCGACGGGCCATTGTGCCCGGCAGGTTGGCCAAGCTGATGGCTCCCCCTCGGGGTGTGTCCGGCCTGTGCGTGCTCTGTGAAGAGGCTAGAAAATGCCTTGGTCAAGATAAGTCACATCAAGCTTCTTTGGTGAGGGGTGGCTCTGGCATCTTTCCGTGACACGTTGGGATCCCCGTGGAGGGGGAAGGGCAAGGTGAGTGAAAAAGACACGTGAGACGGCTGGCAAAGCCCACATGTTTACTGGTGGGTGGAGAGATCGACAGAATCCATGGAGCGTTTGGAGGCATGTGTAGAGAGGGAACACGGGAGCTCGTTTGTGGACTGTCCCGCCTTTTTCCTCTCCTTGTTCGATTAACTCCATGGCGGGTCCCTGTGCTAGCGAGTGGTTGCCTTCGTGGCACAGTATGGTTTCTCCTCATGGGGGAGGATTTGGAGGCCGTGAGGTGTTTGTCCCTGTCTGTCCACGTTCCCCCTGTGTTGAAGATGTGAAGGTGTTCCTCAGTACAGCCCAGCGTCTTTAATACACCCAGCCCACATAGCGTTCCCTGAGGGTTGCAGATCTTCCCGGAGGTCATTGGGCACAACTAGGCGGAAAGAAGGGAGCTGGCTGCCAAGGAACGGCTACAGCTTTAAGGGCAGGAGAGGATGTGTGGTGCGGGGGTCATTTTTCCTGCCACCCGCTGGTGCGTCCAGACTGTGGTATCCGGCGTGCCTGGCCACAGGCCAGACAAGTCATAGCGGTTCAAGTGTCTAGGCTGTTGGCTGGGCTCTCTCATTGCACGGCTGTGGGTAACACGTTGCTTCTGGAAGACCTGGGCCTCACGGTTTCTCCAAGGGCACGTCACTGACGGGCCCAGTGTGCGAAAGTGCCAGCCACCACTGCAGGTGACCCAATTGCTGTCACTCTTTGCTCCGCCACTTTGCGCACTGGAATGGCTCCCACGCCGTTAGGCTGCGAGCGTTTTCCCCACCACGCTAGGCATCGGAATGGTTCGCGTGCCATTAAGTTTGTGTGTGGGCCAAGGTTAGGTCGTCTGTCTTAACAGCAGGCCAGGCAGTATGCCTGCTGGTGAGTCTCCCTTGATCAGTCCAGGCGTTCCTCACGTACCCTTTGTCACGGGTCCCTACGAGCCGCTTTTGATGGAGGCCGTCATATTCGGCCAAGGGCCCTTCCCTCGTGGAAGATCTCTTCCCCTTCAGGGCGCGTCCTTTTAGTGGAAGCGTACGTGCCAAGGGCGGATGTGTTCACCTGGAGGGCACTGGCTCTTAGTCTGAGGGGGCACAGTTGCCCTGAGGGGGGGTCTCAGGGATTCAGGAAGACATCCTTTTCCTGTGCTGGAGGGGAGAGTGCTCAGGAGAGGAGTTGCAGGGCCCGAGACCAGGGGGTTGTTGGACAGCGTGGCTCTTTGTCCCGATGGCCACAGGCTCTGAAGGCGTCTGCTCTACGTTGCTTTCACGCTTGCCTGCAGACACACAGGCAAGATGGGCAGCAAATGAAATGTTGAGGGGAGATAGAGTACTCATCGCTGGGTGGTATCGCCCTTTCCCTCGGTGCCCCCGCGCACCCTCCTCAAGCACGCGTGTGTTCTCTCACCCCAAGCCAGGTGGAATGGCGGGAAAGGAGTTCCAGCAGCAGAGCAACCTGGGGCCGTCCGTATAATCCGTGATTCCCGGTGAAGTGAGGAGGAGGAGTCTCGCAAGGGTGCCGGGGTGCATTCCATGGGGATCCTGATTTAACCCTCGTTGCGGTAAGCAGCACTTCTGTGCTAAAACCTAGAGGTGTCACCACGGGAACCTGTGCAACGGGGCTATACCCTCACCTTCCGACCTTTTCTCGGGGAGCACGAGCTTCGACGCCCTGAGAACTGGCTGCATTTCCTGCTCCAATGGCTCGGCCCTGGCCGCTTCCATATGCTGACGTGATTCAGCTCGATGGGTGTCCCATGGTGGCATCTGCAACTTTGCATGTCCAGCGTTTGAGCGTGTGCTTGGATCGATGATGACCCCCACTAATGCATTCCTTGGAAATCTGAACAAAATGAGTGAGAAAACCCTACCGTCTCCTCATTGGAACTGAGGTCCAGCACGTAGCTCCCAAAAGGAAAGGAGGGAGAGGTTGAGGTTGCGTTTGCTGCCGTGAGAGTCCTCGGCCACGTTGTTCAAGTTGAGGGTTGTGGCCGTCTCGTGGGGAGAAGAGCCATTGGGAAAGGAGCCTGGGATGCCAATCCACGTGGGAAGGCTAGGGCCAGCGTGCCGTCTCTGGGTTCCTTGGTCGAGCCAGGACTTCTGTCCCCTGCCTCGGACGAGCATGCGGATAGGAAAGGAAGCGTGAACCGTTGGTGCTCCTATCGACTGCACTTGAGTTCTACAGGCCGCCGCCACCGGCTACTCGTTGCCTTGTGCCCTCCCAGAAAGAGAAGGCTATGCTCAGGGTCAGAGCAGGATTCCTGGCCTAAGGCAGGCTTCTTTGTCATGTTCTCCTTGGGCGACCAGATGCAGTTTAGGTTTCTCGTGATGAGAGGAGAAATCCAATGGGCCATTGTCCCCGGGAGGTTGGCCAAGCTGATGGCTCCTCCTCGGGTTGCGTCCTGGCTTGTGTGTGCTGCGTGAAGGGGCTAGAAGAGGCCTTAGCCAATCTTAGTCACGGCAGGCTTCTCTGGTGAGGCGTGGCTCTGGCACCTTTCCGTGACACATTGGGATCCCGGGGGAGAGAGACTATCAAGCCGAGTGAAAAAGACACGTGTGATGGCTGGCTAAGCCCGCAGGCTTACGGGTGGGTGGATAGATCGACGGTGGCCATAGGGTTCCTGGAACACACTTTCCCTTGTTGCGCCCGTGCACCCTCCTCAAGTACGCGTGTGTTCTCTCAGCCCGAATCAGGTGGAATGCCAAGGAAGGAATACCGGCAGCAGAGCAGCCTGGGGCCATCCGTATAATTCGTGATAACCGTTGAAGTGAGGAGAAGGAGTCTTGCAGGGGTGTTGGCGCACGTTCCTTGAGGATCCTGGTTCAAACCTTGTTGCGGTAAGCGGCACTTCTTTGCTAAAACCTAGAGGCTTGGCTACGGTAACTTGAAAAAGGGGCGACACACTCACTTTCTGGCCTTTTCTTGGGGAACACGAGCTTTGATGCCCTGAGAACTGGCTGCATTTCCTGCTCCATTGCTCGACACTGGCCGCTTCTGTATGCTGACGTGATTCAGCTCGCTGGCCGTCCCGTGATGGGATCCGCAACTTTGCATGTCCAAGGTTTGAGCATGTGCTTGGATCGACGATGACTCCCACAAATGCATTCCCTGGAAATCTGAAAAAAAAATGAGTGAGAAACCCCTACCGTCACCTCATTGGAACTGAGGTCCAGCATGCGGCTCCAATAAGGACAGTAGGGAGAGGTTCACATTGCATGTGCTGCTGTGTGTGCCCACGGCCACGTTGTTCAAGTGGAGGGCTGTGGCCATCTCATGGGGAGAAAAGCCACTGGGAGTGGAGCCTGGGATGCCAATTCAGGTGGGAAGCCTAGGGAGAGCGCGCCGTCTGTGGGCTCCTTGGTCTAGCCAGGACTGCTGTCCCCGGCCACGGTTCAGCATGTGGGTAGGAGAGGAAGTGCGAGCCATTGGTGGTCCTCTCGCCTGCACTTGAGTTCTACAAGCCGCCCCCACCGGCTGGTCGTTGCCTTGTGCCCTCACAGAAACAGAAGTCTCTCTGCCCATGGTCAGAGCAGGACTCCGGGCCTAGGGAAGGCTTCTTTGACATGATCTGCTTGGGAGACCAGATGCGGTTTAGGTTTCTCATGATGAGGGGAGAAATCCGACGGGCCATTGTGCCCGGCAGGTTGGCCAAGCTGATGGCTCCCCCTCGGGGTGTGTCCGGCCTGTGCGTGCTCTGTGAAGAGGCTAGAAAATGCCTTGGTCAAGATAAGTCACATCAAGCTTCTTTGGTGAGGGGTGGCTCTGGCATCTTTCCGTGACACGTTGGGATCCCCGTGGAGGGGGAAGGGCAAGGTGAGTGAAAAAGACACGTGAGACGGCTGGCAAAGCCCACATGTTTACTGGTGGGTGGAGAGATCGACAGAATCCATGGAGCGTTTGGAGGCATGTGTAGAGAGGGAACACGGGAGCTCGTTTGTGGACTGTCCCGCCTTTTTCCTCTCCTTGTTCGATTAACTCCATGGCGGGTCCCTGTGCTAGCGAGTGGTTGCCTTCGTGGCACAGTATGGTTTCTCCTCATGGGGGAGGATTTGGAGGCCGTGAGGTGTTTGTCCCTGTCTGTCCACGTTCCCCCTGTGTTGAAGATGTGAAGGTGTTCCTCAGTACAGCCCAGCGTCTTTAATACACCCAGCCCACATAGCGTTCCCTGAGGGTTGCAGATCTTCCCGGAGGTCATTGGGCACAACTAGGCGGAAAGAAGGGAGCTGGCTGCCAAGGAACGGCTACAGCTTTAAGGGCAGGAGAGGATGTGTGGTGCGGGGGTCATTTTTCCTGCCACCCGCTGGTGCGTCCAGACTGTGGTATCCGGCGTGCCTGGCCACAGGCCAGACAAGTCATAGCGGTTCAAGTGTCTAGGCTGTTGGCTGGGCTCTCTCATTGCACGGCTGTGGGTAACACGTTGCTTCTGGAAGACGTGGGCCTCACGGTTTCTCCAAGGGCACGTCACTGACGGGCCCAGTGTGCGAAAGTGCCAGCCACCACTGCAGGTGACCCAATTGCTGTCACTCTTTGCTCCGCCACTTTGCGCACTGGAATGGCTCCCACGCCGTTAGGCTGCGAGCGTTTTCCCCACCACGCTAGGCATCGGAATGGTTCGCGTGCCATTAAGTTTGTGTGTGGGCCAAGGTTAGGTCGTCTGTCTTAACAGCAGGCCAGGCAGTATGCCTGCTGGTGAGTCTCCCTTGATCAGTCCAGGCGTTCCTCACGTACCCTTTGTCACGGGTCCCTACGAGCCGCTTTTGATGGAGGCCGTCATATTCGGCCAAGGGCCCTTCCCTCGTGGAAGATCTCTTCCCCTTCAGGGCGCGTCCTTTTAGTGGAAGCGTATGTGCCAAGGGCGGATGTGTTCACCTGGAGGGCACTGGCTCTTAGTCTGAGGGGGCACAGTTGCCCTGAGGGGGGGTCTCAGGGATTCAGGAAGACATCCTTTTCCTGTGCTGGAGGGGAGAGTGCTCAGGAGAGGAGTTGCAGGGCCCGAGACCAGGGGGTTGTTGGACAGCGTGGCTCTTTGTCCCGATGGCCACAGGCTCTGAAGGCGTCTGCTCTACGTTGCTTTCACGCTTGCCTGCAGACACACAGGCAAGATGGGCAGCAAATGAAATGTTGAGGGGAGATAGAGTACTCATCGCTGGGTGGTATCGCCCTTTCCCTCGGTGCCCCCGCGCACCCTCCTCAAGCACGCGTGTGTTCTCTCACCCCAAGCCAGGTGGAATGGCGGGAAAGGAGTTCCAGCAGCAGAGCAACCTGGGGCCGTCCGTATAATCCGTGATTCCCGGTGAAGTGAGGAGGAGGAGTCTCGCAAGGGTGCCGGGGTGCATTCCATGGGGATCCTGATTTAACCCTCGTTGCGGTAAGCAGCACTTCTGTGCTAAAACCTAGAGGTGTCACCACGGGAACCTGTGCAACGGGGCTATACCCTCACCTTCCGACCTTTTCTCGGGGAGCACGAGCTTCGACGCCCTGAGAACTGGCTGCATTTCCTGCTCCAATGGCTCGGCCCTGGCCGCTTCCATATGCTGACGTGATTCAGCTCGATGGGTGTCCCATGGTGGCATCTGCAACTTTGCATGTCCAGCGTTTGAGCGTGTGCTTGGATCGATGATGACCCCCACTAATGCATTCCTTGGAAATCTGAACAAAATGAGTGAGAAAACCCTACCGTCTCCTCATTGGAACTGAGGTCCAGCACGTAGCTCCCAAAAGGAAAGGAGGGAGAGGTTGAGGTTGCGTTTGCTGCCGTGAGAGTCCTCGGCCACGTTGTTCAAGTTGAGGGTTGTGGCCGTCTCGTGGGGAGAAGAGCCATTGGGAAAGGAGCCTGGGATGCCAATCCACGTGGGAAGGCTAGGGCCAGCGTGCCGTCTCTGGGTTCCTTGGTCGAGCCAGGACTTCTGTCCCCTGCCTCGGACGAGCATGCGGATAGGAAAGGAAGCGTGAACCGTTGGTGCTCCTATCGACTGCACTTGAGTTCTACAGGCCGCCGCCACCGGCTACTCGTTGCCTTGTGCCCTCCCAGAAAGAGAAGGCTATGCTCAGGGTCAGAGCAGGATTCCTGGCCTAAGGCAGGCTTCTTTGTCATGTTCTCCTTGGGCGACCAGATGCAGTTTAGGTTTCTCGTGATGAGAGGAGAAATCCAATGGGCCATTGTCCCCGGGAGGTTGGCCAAGCTGATGGCTCCTCCTCGGGTTGCGTCCTGGCTTGTGTGTGCTGCGTGAAGGGGCTAGAAGAGGCCTTAGCCAATCTTAGTCACGGCAGGCTTCTCTGGTGAGGCGTGGCTCTGGCACCTTTCCGTGACACATTGGGATCCCGGGGGAGAGAGACTATCAAGCCGAGTGAAAAAGACACGTGTGATGGCTGGCTAAGCCCGCAGGCTTACGGGTGGGTGGATAGATCGACGGTGGCCATAGGGTTCCTGGAACACACTTTCCCTTGTTGCGCCCGTGCACCCTCCTCAAGTACGCGTGTGTTCTCTCAGCCCGAATCAGGTGGAATGCCAAGGAAGGAATACCGGCAGCAGAGCAGCCTGGGGCCATCCGTATAATTCGTGATAACCGTTGAAGTGAGGAGAAGGAGTCTTGCAGGGGTGTTGGCGCACGTTCCTTGAGGATCCTGGTTCAAACCTTGTTGCGGTAAGCGGCACTTCTTTGCTAAAACCTAGAGGCTTGGCTACGGTAACTTGAAAAAGGGGCGACACACTCACTTTCTGGCCTTTTCTCGGGGAACACGAGCTTTGATGCCCTGAGAACTGGCTGCATTTCCTGCTCCATTGCTCGACACTGGCCGCTTCTGTATGCTGACGTGATTCAGCTCGCTGGCCGTCCCGTGATGGGATCCGCAACTTTGCATGTCCAAGGTTTGAGCATGTGCTTGGATCGACGATGACTCCCACAAATGCATTCCCTGGAAATCTGAAAAAAAAATGAGTGAGAAACCCCTACCGTCACCTCATTGGAACTGAGGTCCAGCATGCGGCTCCAATAAGGACAGTAGGGAGAGGTTCACATTGCATGTGCTGCTGTGTGTGCCCACGGCCACGTTGTTCAAGTGGAGGGCTGTGGCCATCTCATGGGGAGAAAAGCCACTGGGAGTGGAGCCTGGGATGCCAATTCAGGTGGGAAGCCTAGGGAGAGCGCGCCGTCTGTGGGCTCCTTGGTCTAGCCAGGACTGCTGTCCCCGGCCACGGTTCAGCATGTGGGTAGGAGAGGAAGTGCGAGCCATTGGTGGTCCTCTCGCCTGCACTTGAGTTCTACAAGCCGCCCCCACCGGCTGGTCGTTGCCTTGTGCCCTCACAGAAACAGAAGTCTCTCTGCCCATGGTCAGAGCAGGACTCCGGGCCTAGGGAAGGCTTCTTTGACATGATCTGCTTGGGAGACCAGATGCGGTTTAGGTTTCTCATGATGAGGGGAGAAATCCGACGGGCCATTGTGCCCGGCAGGTTGGCCAAGCTGATGGCTCCCCCTCGGGGTGTGTCCGGCCTGTGCGTGCTCTGTGAAGAGGCTAGAAAATGCCTTGGTCAAGATAAGTCACATCAAGCTTCTTTGGTGAGGGGTGGCTCTGGCATCTTTCCGTGACACGTTGGGATCCCCGTGGAGGGGGAAGGGCAAGGTGAGTGAAAAAGACACGTGAGACGGCTGGCAAAGCCCACATGTTTACTGGTGGGTGGAGAGATCGACAGAATCCATGGAGCGTTTGGAGGCATGTGTAGAGAGGGAACACGGGAGCTCGTTTGTGGACTGTCCCGCCTTTTTCCTCTCCTTGTTCGATTAACTCCATGGCGGGTCCCTGTGCTAGCGAGTGGTTGCCTTCGTGGCACAGTATGGTTTCTCCTCATGGGGGAGGATTTGGAGGCCGTGAGGTGTTTGTCCCTGTCTGTCCACGTTCCCCCTGTGTTGAAGATGTGAAGGTGTTCCTCAGTACAGCCCAGCGTCTTTAATACACCCAGCCCACATAGCGTTCCCTGAGGGTTGCAGATCTTCCCGGAGGTCATTGGGCACAACTAGGCGGAAAGAAGGGAGCTGGCTGCCAAGGAACGGCTACAGCTTTAAGGGCAGGAGAGGATGTGTGGTGCGGGGGTCATTTTTCCTGCCACCCGCTGGTGCGTCCAGACTGTGGTATCCGGCGTGCCTGGCCACAGGCCAGACAAGTCATAGCGGTTCAAGTGTCTAGGCTGTTGGCTGGGCTCTCTCATTGCACGGCTGTGGGTAACACGTTGCTTCTGGAAGACCTGGGCCTCACGGTTTCTCCAAGGGCACGTCACTGACGGGCCCAGTGTGCGAAAGTGCCAGCCACCACTGCAGGTGACCCAATTGCTGTCACTCTTTGCTCCGCCACTTTGCGCACTGGAATGGCTCCCACGCCGTTAGGCTGCGAGCGTTTTCCCCACCACGCTAGGCATCGGAATGGTTCGCGTGCCATTAAGTTTGTGTGTGGGCCAAGGTTAGGTCGTCTGTCTTAACAGCAGGCCAGGCAGTATGCCTGCTGGTGAGTCTCCCTTGATCAGTCCAGGCGTTCCTCACGTACCCTTTGTCACGGGTCCCTACGAGCCGCTTTTGATGGAGGCCGTCATATTCGGCCAAGGGCCCTTCCCTCGTGGAAGATCTCTTCCCCTTCAGGGCGCGTCCTTTTAGTGGAAGCGTACGTGCCAAGGGCGGATGTGTTCACCTGGAGGGCACTGGCTCTTAGTCTGAGGGGGCACAGTTGCCCTGAGGGGGGGTCTCAGGGATTCAGGAAGACATCCTTTTCCTGTGCTGGAGGGGAGAGTGCTCAGGAGAGGAGTTGCAGGGCCCGAGACCAGGGGGTTGTTGGACAGCGTGGCTCTTTGTCCCGATGGCCACAGGCTCTGAAGGCGTCTGCTCTACGTTGCTTTCACGCTTGCCTGCAGACACACAGGCAAGATGGGCAGCAAATGAAATGTTGAGGGGAGATAGAGTACTCATCGCTGGGTGGTATCGCCCTTTCCCTCGGTGCCCCCGCGCACCCTCCTCAAGCACGCGTGTGTTCTCTCACCCCAAGCCAGGTGGAATGGCGGGAAAGGAGTTCCAGCAGCAGAGCAACCTGGGGCCGTCCGTATAATCCGTGATTCCCGGTGAAGTGAGGAGGAGGAGTCTCGCAAGGGTGCCGGGGTGCATTCCATGGGGATCCTGATTTAACCCTCGTTGCGGTAAGCAGCACTTCTGTGCTAAAACCTAGAGGTGTCACCACGGGAACCTGTGCAACGGGGCTATACCCTCACCTTCCGACCTTTTCTCGGGGAGCACGAGCTTCGACGCCCTGAGAACTGGCTGCATTTCCTGCTCCAATGGCTCGGCCCTGGCCGCTTCCATATGCTGACGTGATTCAGCTCGATGGGTGTCCCATGGTGGCATCTGCAACTTTGCATGTCCAGCGTTTGAGCGTGTGCTTGGATCGATGATGACCCCCACTAATGCATTCCTTGGAAATCTGAACAAAATGAGTGAGAAAACCCTACCGTCTCCTCATTGGAACTGAGGTCCAGCACGTAGCTCCCAAAAGGAAAGGAGGGAGAGGTTGAGGTTGCGTTTGCTGCCGTGAGAGTCCTCGGCCACGTTGTTCAAGTTGAGGGTTGTGGCCGTCTCGTGGGGAGAAGAGCCATTGGGAAAGGAGCCTGGGATGCCAATCCACGTGGGAAGGCTAGGGCCAGCGTGCCGTCTCTGGGTTCCTTGGTCGAGCCAGGACTTCTGTCCCCTGCCTCGGACGAGCATGCGGATAGGAAAGGAAGCGTGAACCGTTGGTGCTCCTATCGACTGCACTTGAGTTCTACAGGCCGCCGCCACCGGCTACTCGTTGCCTTGTGCCCTCCCAGAAAGAGAAGGCTATGCTCAGGGTCAGAGCAGGATTCCTGGCCTAAGGCAGGCTTCTTTGTCATGTTCTCCTTGGGCGACCAGATGCAGTTTAGGTTTCTCGTGATGAGAGGAGAAATCCAATGGGCCATTGTCCCCGGGAGGTTGGCCAAGCTGATGGCTCCTCCTCGGGTTGCGTCCTGGCTTGTGTGTGCTGCGTGAAGGGGCTAGAAGAGGCCTTAGCCAATCTTAGTCACGGCAGGCTTCTCTGGTGAGGCGTGGCTCTGGCACCTTTCCGTGACACATTGGGATCCCGGGGGAGAGAGAATATCAAGCCGAGTGAAAAAGACACGTGTGATGGCTGGCTAAGCCCGCAGGCTTACGGGTGGGTGGATAGATCGACGGTGGCCATAGGGTTCCTGGAACACACTTTCCCTTGTTGCGCCCGTGCACCCTCCTCAAGTACGCGTGTGTTCTCTCAGCCCGAATCAGGTGGAATGCCAAGGAAGGAATACCGGCAGCAGAGCAGCCTGGGGCCATCCGTATAATTCGTGATAACCGTTGAAGTGAGGAGAAGGAGTCTTGCAGGGGTGTTGGCGCACGTTCCTTGAGGATCCTGGTTCAAACCTTGTTGCGGTAAGCGGCACTTCTTTGCTAAAACCTAGAGGCTTGGCTACGGTAACTTGAAAAAGGGGCGACACACTCACTTTCTGGCCTTTTCTCGGGGAACACGAGCTTTGATGCCCTGAGAACTGGCTGCATTTCCTGCTCCATTGCTCGACACTGGCCGCTTCTGTATGCTGACGTGATTCAGCTCGCTGGCCGTCCCGTGATGGGATCCGCAACTTTGCATGTCCAAGGTTTGAGCATGTGCTTGGATCGACGATGACTCCCACAAATGCATTCCCTGGAAATCTGAAAAAAAAATGAGTGAGAAACCCCTACCGTCACCTCATTGGAACTGAGGTCCAGCATGCGGCTCCAATAAGGACAGTAGGGAGAGGTTCACATTGCATGTGCTGCTGTGTGTGCCCACGGCCACGTTGTTCAAGTGGAGGGCTGTGGCCATCTCATGGGGAGAAAAGCCACTGGGAGTGGAGCCTGGGATGCCAATTCAGGTGGGAAGCCTAGGGAGAGCGCGCCGTCTGTGGGCTCCTTGGTCTAGCCAGGACTGCTGTCCCCGGCCACGGTTCAGCATGTGGGTAGGAGAGGAAGTGCGAGCCATTGGTGGTCCTCTCGCCTGCACTTGAGTTCTACAAGCCGCCCCCACCGGCTGGTCGTTGCCTTGTGCCCTCACAGAAACAGAAGTCTCTCTGCCCATGGTCAGAGCAGGACTCCGGGCCTAGGGAAGGCTTCTTTGACATGATCTGCTTGGGAGACCAGATGCGGTTTAGGTTTCTCATGATGAGGGGAGAAATCCGACGGGCCATTGTGCCCGGCAGGTTGGCCAAGCTGATGGCTCCCCCTCGGGGTGTGTCCGGCCTGTGCGTGCTCTGTGAAGAGGCTAGAAAATGCCTTGGTCAAGATAAGTCACATCAAGCTTCTTTGGTGAGGGGTGGCTCTGGCATCTTTCCGTGACACGTTGGGATCCCCGTGGAGGGGGAAGGGCAAGGTGAGTGAAAAAGACACGTGAGACGGCTGGCAAAGCCCACATGTTTACTGGTGGGTGGAGAGATCGACAGAATCCATGGAGCGTTTGGAGGCATGTGTAGAGAGGGAACACGGGAGCTCGTTTGTGGACTGTCCCGCCTTTTTCCTCTCCTTGTTCGATTAACTCCATGGCGGGTCCCTGTGCTAGCGAGTGGTTGCCTTCGTGGCACAGTATGGTTTCTCCTCATGGGGGAGGATTTGGAGGCCGTGAGGTGTTTGTCCCTGTCTGTCCACGTTCCCCCTGTGTTGAAGATGTGAAGGTGTTCCTCAGTACAGCCCAGCGTCTTTAATACACCCAGCCCACATAGCGTTCCCTGAGGGTTGCAGATCTTCCCGGAGGTCATTGGGCACAACTAGGCGGAAAGAAGGGAGCTGGCTGCCAAGGAACGGCTACAGCTTTAAGGGCAGGAGAGGATGTGTGGTGCGGGGGTCATTTTTCCTGCCACCCGCTGGTGCGTCCAGACTGTGGTATCCGGCGTGCCTGGCCACAGGCCAGACAAGTCATAGCGGTTCAAGTGTCTAGGCTGTTGGCTGGGCTCTCTCATTGCACGGCTGTGGGTAACACGTTGCTTCTGGAAGACGTGGGCCTCACGGTTTCTCCAAGGGCACGTCACTGACGGGCCCAGTGTGCGAAAGTGCCAGCCACCACTGCAGGTGACCCAATTGCTGTCACTCTTTGCTCCGCCACTTTGCGCACTGGAATGGCTCCCACGCCGTTAGGCTGCGAGCGTTTTCCCCACCACGCTAGGCATCGGAATGGTTCGCGTGCCATTAAGTTTGTGTGTGGGCCAAGGTTAGGTCGTCTGTCTTAACAGCAGGCCAGGCAGTATGCCTGCTGGTGAGTCTCCCTTGATCAGTCCAGGCGTTCCTCACGTACCCTTTGTCACGGGTCCCTACGAGCCGCTTTTGATGGAGGCCGTCATATTCGGCCAAGGGCCCTTCCCTCGTGGAAGATCTCTTCCCCTTCAGGGCGCGTCCTTTTAGTGGAAGCGTACGTGCCAAGGGCGGATGTGTTCACCTGGAGGGCACTGGCTCTTAGTCTGAGGGGGCACAGTTGCCCTGAGGGGGGGTCTCAGGGATTCAGGAAGACATCCTTTTCCTGTGCTGGAGGGGAGAGTGCTCAGGAGAGGAGTTGCAGGGCCCGAGACCAGGGGGTTGTTGGACAGCGTGGCTCTTTGTCCCGATGGCCACAGGCTCTGAAGGCGTCTGCTCTACGTTGCTTTCACGCTTGCCTGCAGACACACAGGCAAGATGGGCAGCAAATGAAATGTTGAGGGGAGATAGAGTACTCATCGCTGGGTGGTATCGCCCTTTCCCTCGGTGCCCCCGCGCACCCTCCTCAAGCACGCGTGTGTTCTCTCACCCCAAGCCAGGTGGAATGGCGGGAAAGGAGTTCCAGCAGCAGAGCAACCTGGGGCCGTCCGTATAATCCGTGATTCCCGGTGAAGTGAGGAGGAGGAGTCTCGCAAGGGTGCCGGGGTGCATTCCATGGGGATCCTGATTTAACCCTCGTTGCGGTAAGCAGCACTTCTGTGCTAAAACCTAGAGGTGTCACCACGGGAACCTGTGCAACGGGGCTATACCCTCACCTTCCGACCTTTTCTCGGGGAGCACGAGCTTCGACGCCCTGAGAACTGGCTGCATTTCCTGCTCCAATGGCTCGGCCCTGGCCGCTTCCATATGCTGACGTGATTCAGCTCGATGGGTGTCCCATGGTGGCATCTGCAACTTTGCATGTCCAGCGTTTGAGCGTGTGCTTGGATCGATGATGACCCCCACTAATGCATTCCTTGGAAATCTGAACAAAATGAGTGAGAAAACCCTACCGTCTCCTCATTGGAACTGAGGTCCAGCACGTAGCTCCCAAAAGGAAAGGAGGGAGAGGTTGAGGTTGCGTTTGCTGCCGTGAGAGTCCTCGGCCACGTTGTTCAAGTTGAGGGTTGTGGCCGTCTCGTGGGGAGAAGAGCCATTGGGAAAGGAGCCTGGGATGCCAATCCACGTGGGAAGGCTAGGGCCAGCGTGCCGTCTCTGGGTTCCTTGGTCGAGCCAGGACTTCTGTCCCCTGCCTCGGACGAGCATGCGGATAGGAAAGGAAGCGTGAACCGTTGGTGCTCCTATCGACTGCACTTGAGTTCTACAGGCCGCCGCCACCGGCTACTCGTTGCCTTGTGCCCTCCCAGAAAGAGAAGGCTATGCTCAGGGTCAGAGCAGGATTCCTGGCCTAAGGCAGGCTTCTTTGTCATGTTCTCCTTGGGCGACCAGATGCAGTTTAGGTTTCTCGTGATGAGAGGAGAAATCCAATGGGCCATTGTCCCCGGGAGGTTGGCCAAGCTGATGGCTCCTCCTCGGGTTGCGTCCTGGCTTGTGTGTGCTGCGTGAAGGGGCTAGAAGAGGCCTTAGCCAATCTTAGTCACGGCAGGCTTCTCTGGTGAGGCGTGGCTCTGGCACCTTTCCGTGACACATTGGGATCCCGGGGGAGAGAGAATATCAAGCCGAGTGAAAAAGACACGTGTGATGGCTGGCTAAGCCCGCAGGCTTACGGGTGGGTGGATAGATCGACGGTGGCCATAGGGTTCCTGGAACACACTTTCCCTTGTTGCGCCCGTGCACCCTCCTCAAGTACGCGTGTGTTCTCTCAGCCCGAATCAGGTGGAATGCCAAGGAAGGAATACCGGCAGCAGAGCAGCCTGGGGCCATCCGTATAATTCGTGATAACCGTTGAAGTGAGGAGAAGGAGTCTTGCAGGGGTGTTGGCGCACGTTCCTTGAGGATCCTGGTTCAAACCTTGTTGCGGTAAGCGGCACTTCTTTGCTAAAACCTAGAGGCTTGGCTACGGTAACTTGAAAAAGGGGCGACACACTCACTTTCTGGCCTTTTCTCGGGGAACACGAGCTTTGATGCCCTGAGAACTGGCTGCATTTCCTGCTCCATTGCTCGACACTGGCCGCTTCTGTATGCTGACGTGATTCAGCTCGCTGGCCGTCCCGTGATGGGATCCGCAACTTTGCATGTCCAAGGTTTGAGCATGTGCTTGGATCGACGATGACTCCCACAAATGCATTCCCTGGAAATCTGAAAAAAAAATGAGTGAGAAACCCCTACCGTCACCTCATTGGAACTGAGGTCCAGCATGCGGCTCCAATAAGGACAGTAGGGAGAGGTTCACATTGCATGTGCTGCTGTGTGTGCCCACGGCCACGTTGTTCAAGTGGAGGGCTGTGGCCATCTCATGGGGAGAAAAGCCACTGGGAGTGGAGCCTGGGATGCCAATTCAGGTGGGAAGCCTAGGGAGAGCGCGCCGTCTGTGGGCTCCTTGGTCTAGCCAGGACTGCTGTCCCCGGCCACGGTTCAGCATGTGGGTAGGAGAGGAAGTGCGAGCCATTGGTGGTCCTCTCGCCTGCACTTGAGTTCTACAAGCCGCCCCCACCGGCTGGTCGTTGCCTTGTGCCCTCACAGAAACAGAAGTCTCTCTGCCCATGGTCAGAGCAGGACTCCGGGCCTAGGGAAGGCTTCTTTGACATGATCTGCTTGGGAGACCAGATGCGGTTTAGGTTTCTCATGATGAGGGGAGAAATCCGACGGGCCATTGTGCCCGGCAGGTTGGCCAAGCTGATGGCTCCCCCTCGGGGTGTGTCCGGCCTGTGCGTGCTCTGTGAAGAGGCTAGAAAATGCCTTGGTCAAGATAAGTCACATCAAGCTTCTTTGGTGAGGGGTGGCTCTGGCATCTTTCCGTGACACGTTGGGATCCCCGTGGAGGGGGAAGGGCAAGGTGAGTGAAAAAGACACGTGAGACGGCTGGCAAAGCCCACATGTTTACTGGTGGGTGGAGAGATCGACAGAATCCATGGAGCGTTTGGAGGCATGTGTAGAGAGGGAACACGGGAGCTCGTTTGTGGACTGTCCCGCCTTTTTCCTCTCCTTGTTCGATTAACTCCATGGCGGGTCCCTGTGCTAGCGAGTGGTTGCCTTCGTGGCACAGTATGGTTTCTCCTCATGGGGGAGGATTTGGAGGCCGTGAGGTGTTTGTCCCTGTCTGTCCACGTTCCCCCTGTGTTGAAGATGTGAAGGTGTTCCTCAGTACAGCCCAGCGTCTTTAATACACCCAGCCCACATAGCGTTCCCTGAGGGTTGCAGATCTTCCCGGAGGTCATTGGGCACAACTAGGCGGAAAGAAGGGAGTTGGCTGCCAAGGAACGGCTACAGCTTTAAGGGCAGGAGAGGATGTGTGGTGCGGGGGTCATTTTTCCTGCCACCCGCTGGTGCGTCCAGACTGTGGTATCCGGCGTGCCTGGCCACAGGCCAGACAAGTCATAGCGGTTCAAGTGTCTAGGCTGTTGGCTGGGCTCTCATTGCACGGCTGTGGGTAACACGTTGCTTCTAGAAGACCTGGGCCTCACGGTTTCTCCGAGGGCACGTCACTGACGGGCCCAGTGTGCGAAAGTGCCAGCCACCACTGCAGGTGACCCAATTGCTGTCACTCTTTGCTCCGCCACTTTGCGCACTGGAATGGCTCCCACGCCGTTAGGCTGCGAGCGTTTTCCCCACCACGCTAGGCATCGGAATGGTTCGCGTGCCATTAAGTTTGTGTGTGGGCCAAGGTTAGGTCGTCTGTCTTAACAGCAGGCCAGGCAGTATGCCTGCTGGTGAGTCTCCCTTGATCAGTCCAGGCGTTCCTCACGTACCCTTTGTCACGGGTCCCTACGAGCCGCTTTTGATGGAGGCCGTCATATTCGGCCAAGGGCCCTTCCCTCGTGGAAGATCTCTTCCCCTTCAGGGCGCGTCCTTTTAGTGGAAGCGTACGTGCCAAGGGCGGATGTGTTCACCTGGAGGGCACTGGCTCTTAGTCTGAGGGGGCACAGTTGCCCTGAGGGGGGGTCTCAGGGATTCAGGAAGACATCCTTTTCCTGTGCTGGAGGGGAGAGTGCTCAGGAGAGGAGTTGCAGGGCCCGAGACCAGGGGGTTGTTGGACAGCGTGGCTCTTTGTCCCGATGGCCACAGGCTCTGAAGGCGTCTGCTCTACGTTGCTTTCACGCTTGCCTGCAGACACACAGGCAAGATGGGCAGCAAATGAAATGTTGAGGGGAGATAGAGTACTCATCGCTGTGTGGTATCGCCCTTTCCCTCGGTGCCCCCGCGCACCCTCCTCAAGCACGCGTGTGTTCTCTCACCCCAAGCCAGGTGGAATGGCGGGAAAGGAGTTCCAGCAGCAGAGCAACCTGGGGCCGTCCGTATAATCCGTGATTCCCGGTGAAGTGAGGAGGAGGAGTCTCGCAAGGGTGCCGGGGTGCATTCCATGGGGATCCTGATTTAACCCTCGTTGCGGTAAGCAGCACTTCTGTGCTAAAACCTAGAGGTGTCACCACGGGAACCTGTGCAACGGGGCTATACCCTCACCTTCCGACCTTTTCTCGGGGAGCACGAGCTTCGACGCCCTGAGAACTGGCTGCATTTCCTGCTCCAATGGCTCGGCCCTGGCCGCTTCCATATGCTGACGTGATTCAGCTCGATGGGTGTCCCATGGTGGCATCTGCAACTTTGCATGTCCAGCGTTTGAGCGTGTGCTTGGATCGATGATGACCCCCACTAATGCATTCCTTGGAAATCTGAACAAAATGAGTGAGAAAACCCTACCGTCTCCTCATTGGAACTGAGGTCCAGCACGTAGCTCCCAAAAGGAAAGGAGGGAGAGGTTGACGTTGCGTTTGCTGCCGTGAGAGTCCACGGCCACGTTGTTCAAGTTGAGGGTTGTGGCCGTCTCGTGGGGAGAAGAGCCATTGGGAAAGGAGCCTGGGATGCCAATCCACGTGGGAAGGCTAGGGCCAGCGTGCCGTCTCTGGGTTCCTTGGTCGAGCCAGGACTTCTGTCCCCTGCCACGGACGAGCATGTGGATAGGAAAGGAAGCGTGAACCATTGGTTGTCCTATCAACTGCACTTGAGTTCTACAGGCCGCCGCCACCGGCTACTCGTTGCCTTGTGCCCTCACAATAAGAGAAGGCTATGCTCAGGGTCAGAGCAGGATTCCTGGCCTAAGGCAGGCTTCTTTATCATGTTCTCCTTGGGCGACCAGATGCAGTTTAGGTTTCTCGTGATGAGGGGAGAAATCCAATGGGCCATTGTCCCCGGGAGGTTGGCCAAGCTGATGGCTCCTCCTCGGGTTGCGTCCTGGCTTGTGTGTGCTGCGTGAAGGGGCTAGAAGAGGCCTTAATCAATCTTAGTCACGGCAGGCTTCTCTGGTGAGGTGTGGCTCTGGCACCTTTCCGTGACACATTGGGATCCCGGGGGAGAGAGAATATCAAGCCGAGTGAAAAAGACACGTGTGATGGCTGGCTAAGCCCGCAGGCTTACGGGTGGGTGGATAGATCGACGGTGGCCATAGGGTTCCTGGAACACACTTTCCCTTGTTGCGCCCGTGCACCCTCCTCAAGTACGCGTGTGTTCTCTCAGCCCGAATCAGGTGGAATGCCAAGGAAGGAATACCGGCAGCAGAGCAGCCTGGGGCCATCCGTATAATTCGTGATAACCGTTGAAGTGAGGAGAAGGAGTCTTGCAGGGGTGTTGGCGCACATTCCATGAGGATCCTGGTTCAAACCTTGTTGCGGTAAGCGGCACTTCTTTGCTAAAACCTAGAGGCTTGGCTACAGTAAATTGAAAAAGGGGCGACACACTCACTTTCTGGCCTTTTCTCGGGGAACACGAGCTTTGATGCCCTGAGAACTGGCTGCATTTCCTGCTCCATTGCTCGATACTGGCCGCTTCTGTATGCTGACATGATTCAGCTCGCTGGCCGTCCCGTGATGGGATCCGCAACTTTGCATGTCCAAGGTTTGAGCATGTGCTTGGATCGACGATGACTCCCACAAATGCATTCCCTGGAAATCTGAAAAAAAAAATGAGTGAGAAACCCCTACCGTCACCTCATTGGAACTGAGGTCCAGCATGCGGCTCCAATAAGGACAGTAGGGAGAGGTTCACATTGCATGTGCTGCTGTGTGTGCCCACGGCCACGTTGTTCAAGTGGAGGGCTGTGGCCATCTCATGGGGAGAAAAGCCACTGGGAGTGGAGCCTGGGATGCCAATTCAGGTGGGAAGCCTAGGGAGAGCGCGCCGTCTGTGGGCTCCTTGGTCTAGCCAGGACTGCTGTCCCCGGCCACGGTTCAGCATGTGGGTAGGAGAGGAAGTGCGAGCCATTGGTGGTCCTCTCGCCTGCACTTGAGTTCTACAAGCCGCCCCCACCGGCTGGTCGTTGCCTTGTGCCCTCACAGAAACAGAAGTCTCTCTGCCCATGGTCAGAGCAGGACTCCGGGCCTAGGGAAGGCTTCTTTGACATGATCTGCTTGGGAGACCAGATGCGGTTTAGGTTTCTCATGATGAGGGGAGAAATCCGACGGGCCATTGTGCCCGGCAGGTTGGCCAAGCTGATGGCTCCCCCTCGGGGTGTGTCCGGCCTGTGCGTGCTCTGTGAAGAGGCTAGAAAATGCCTTGGTCAAGATAAGTCACATCAAGCTTCTTTGGTGAGGGGTGGCTCTGGCATCTTTCCGTGACACGTTGGGATCCCCGTGGAGGGGGAAGGGCAAGGTGAGTGAAAAAGACACGTGAGACGGCTGGCAAAGCCCACATGTTTACTGGTGGGTGGAGAGATCGACAGAATCCATGGAGCGTTTGGAGGCATGTGTAGAGAGGGAACACGGGAGCTCGTTTGTGGACTGTCCCGCCTTTTTCCTCTCCTTGTTCGATTAACTCCATGGCGGGTCCCTGTGCTAGCGAGTGGTTGCCTTCGTGGCACAGTATGGTTTCTCCTCATGGGGGAGGATTTGGAGGCCGTGAGGTGTTTGTCCCTGTCTGTCCACGTTCCCCCTGTGTTGAAGATGTGAAGGTGTTCCTCAGTACAGCCCAGCGTCTTTAATACACCCAGCCCACATAGCGTTCCCTGAGGGTTGCAGATCTTCCCGGAGGTCATTGGGCACAACTAGGCGGAAAGAAGGGAGCTGGCTGCCAAGGAACGGCTACAGCTTTAAGGGCAGGAGAGGATGTGTGGTGCGGGGGTCATTTTTCCTGCCACCCGCTGGTGCGTCCAGACTGTGGTATCCGGCGTGCCTGGCCACAGGCCAGACAAGTCATAGCGGTTCAAGTGTCTAGGCTGTTGGCTGGGCTCTCTCATTGCACGGCTGTGGGTAACACGTTGCTTCTGGAAGACCTGGGCCTCACGGTTTCTCCAAGGGCACGTCACTGACGGGCCCAGTGTGCGAAAGTGCCAGCCACCACTGCAGGTGACCCAATTGCTGTCACTCTTTGCTCCGCCACTTTGCGCACTGGAATGGCTCCCACGCCGTTAGGCTGCGAGCGTTTTCCCCACCACGCTAGGCATCGGAATGGTTCGCGTGCCATTAAGTTTGTGTGTGGGCCAAGGTTAGGTCGTCTGTCTTAACAGCAGGCCAGGCAGTATGCCTGCTGGTGAGTCTCCCTTGATCAGTCCAGGCGTTCCTCACGTACCCTTTGTCACGGGTCCCTACGAGCCGCTTTTGATGGAGGCCGTCATATTCGGCCAAGGGCCCTTCCCTCGTGGAAGATCTCTTCCCCTTCAGGGCGCGTCCTTTTAGTGGAAGCGTACGTGCCAAGGGCGGATGTGTTCACCTGGAGGGCACTGGCTCTTAGTCTGAGGGGGCACAGTTGCCCTGAGGGGGGGTCTCAGGGATTCAGGAAGACATCCTTTTCCTGTGCTGGAGGGGAGAGTGCTCAGGAGAGGAGTTGCAGGGCCCGAGACCAGGGGGTTGTTGGACAGCGTGGCTCTTTGTCCCGATGGCCACAGGCTCTGAAGGCGTCTGCTCTACGTTGCTTTCACGCTTGCCTGCAGACACACAGGCAAGATGGGCAGCAAATGAAATGTTGAGGGGAGATAGAGTACTCATCGCTGTGTGGTATCGCCCTTTCCCTCGGTGCCCCCGCGCACCCTCCTCAAGCACGCGTGTGTTCTCTCACCCCAAGCCAGGTGGAATGGCGGGAAAGGAGTTCCAGCAGCAGAGCAACCTGGGGCCGTCCGTATAATCCGTGATTCCCGGTGAAGTGAGGAGGAGGAGTCTCGCAAGGGTGCCGGGGTGCATTCCATGGGGATCCTGATTTAACCCTCGTTGCGGTAAGCAGCACTTCTGTGCTAAAACCTAGAGGTGTCACCACGGGAACCTGTGCAACGGGGCTATACCCTCACCTTCCGACCTTTTCTCGGGGAGCACGAGCTTCGACGCCCTGAGAACTGGCTGCATTTCCTGCTCCAATGGCTCGGCCCTGGCCGCTTTCATATGCTGACGTGATTCAGCTCGATGGGTGTCCCATGGTGGCATCTGCAACTTTGCATGTCCAGCGTTTGAGCGTGTGCTTGGATCGATGATGACCCCCACTAATGCATTCCTTGGAAATCTGAACAAAATGAGTGAGAAAACCCTACCGTCTCCTCATTGGAACTGAGGTCCAGCACGTAGCTCCCAAAAGGAAAGGAGGGAGAGGTTGAGGTTGCGTTTGCTGCCGTGAGAGTCCTCGGCCACGTTGTTCAAGTTGAGGGTTGTGGCCGTCTCGTGGGGAGAAGAGCCATTGGGAAGGGAGCCTGGGATGCCAATCCACGTGGGAAGGCTAGGGCCAGCGTGCCGTCTCTGGGTTCCTTGGTCGAGCCAGGACTTCTGTCCCCTGCCTCGGACGAGCATGCGGATAGGAAAGGAAGCGTGAACCGTTGGTGCTCCTATCGACTGCACTTGGGTTCTACAGGCCGCCGCCACCGGCTACTCGTTGCCTTGTGCCCTCCCAGAAAGAGAAGGCTATGCTCAGGGTCAGAGCAGGATTCCTGGCCTAAGGCAGGCTTCTTTGTCATGTTCTCCTTGGGCGACCAGATGCAGTTTAGGTTTCTCGTGATGAGAGGAGAAATCCAATGGGCCATTGTCCCCGGGAGGTTGGCCAAGCTGATGGCTCCTCCTCGGGTTGCGTCCTGGCTTGTGTGTGCTGCGTGAAGGGGCTAGAAGAGGCCTTAGCCAATCTTAGTCACGGCAGGCTTCTCTGGTGAGGCGTGGCTCTGGCACCTTTCCGTGACACATTGGGATCCCGGGGGAGAGAGAATATCAAGCCGAGTGAAAAAGACACGTGTGATGGCTGGCTAAGCCCGCAGGCTTACGGGTGGGTGGATAGATCGACGGTGGCCATAGGGTTCCTGGAACACACTTTCCCTTGTTGCGCCCGTGCACCCTCCTCAAGTACGCGTGTGTTCTCTCAGCCCGAATCAGGTGGAATGCCAAGGAAGGAATACCGGCAGCAGAGCAGCCTGGGGCCATCCGTATAATTCGTGATAACCGTTGAAGTGAGGAGAAGGAGTCTTGCAGGGGTGTTGGCGCACGTTCCTTGAGGATCCTGGTTCAAACCTTGTTGCGGTAAGCGGCACTTCTTTGCTAAAACCTAGAGGCTTGGCTACGGTAACTTGAAAAAGGGGCGACACACTCACTTTCTGGCCTTTTCTCGGGGAACACGAGCTTTGATGCCCTGAGAACTGGCTGCATTTCCTGCTCCATTGCTCGACACTGGCCGCTTCTGTATGCTGACGTGATTCAGCTCGCTGGCCGTCCCGTGATGGGATCCGCAACTTTGCATGTCCAAGGTTTGAGCATGTGCTTGGATCGACGATGACTCCCACAAATGCATTCCCTGGAAATCTGAAAAAAAAATGAGTGAGAAACCCCTACCGTCACCTCATTGGAACTGAGGTCCAGCATGCGGCTCCAATAAGGACAGTAGGGAGAGGTTCACATTGCATGTGCTGCTGTGTGTGCCCACGGCCACGTTGTTCAAGTGGAGGGCTGTGGCCATCTCATGGGGAGAAAAGCCACTGGGAGTGGAGCCTGGGATGCCAATTCAGGTGGGAAGCCTAGGGAGAGCGCGCCGTCTGTGGGCTCCTTGGTCTAGCCAGGACTGCTGTCCCCGGCCACGGTTCAGCATGTGGGTAGGAGAGGAAGTGCGAGCCATTGGTGGTCCTCTCGCCTGCACTTGAGTTCTACAAGCCGCCCCCACCGGCTGGTCGTTGCCTTGTGCCCTCACAGAAACAGAAGTCTCTCTGCCCATGGTCAGAGCAGGACTCCGGGCCTAGGGAAGGCTTCTTTGACATGATCTGCTTGGGAGACCAGATGCGGTTTAGGTTTCTCATGATGAGGGGAGAAATCCGACGGGCCATTGTGCCCGGCAGGTTGGCCAAGCTGATGGCTCCCCCTCGGGGTGTGTCCGGCCTGTGCGTGCTCTGTGAAGAGGCTAGAAAATGCCTTGGTCAAGATAAGTCACATCAAGCTTCTTTGGTGAGGGGTGGCTCTGGCATCTTTCCGTGACACGTTGGGATCCCCGTGGAGGGGGAAGGGCAAGGTGAGTGAAAAAGACACGTGAGACGGCTGGCAAAGCCCACATGTTTACTGGTGGGTGGAGAGATCGACAGAATCCATGGAGCGTTTGGAGGCATGTGTAGAGAGGGAACACGGGAGCTCGTTTGTGGACTGTCCCGCCTTTTTCCTCTCCTTGTTCGATTAACTCCATGGCGGGTCCCTGTGCTAGCGAGTGGTTGCCTTCGTGGCACAGTATGGTTTCTCCTCATGGGGGAGGATTTGGAGGCCGTGAGGTGTTTGTCCCTGTCTGTCCACGTTCCCCCTGTGTTGAAGATGTGAAGGTGTTCCTCAGTACAGCCCAGCGTCTTTAATACACCCAGCCCACATAGCGTTCCCTGAGGGTTGCAGATCTTCCCGGAGGTCATTGGGCACAACTAGGCGGAAAGAAGGGAGCTGGCTGCCAAGGAACGGCTACAGCTTTAAGGGCAGGAGAGGATGTGTGGTGCGGGGGTCATTTTTCCTGCCACCCGCTGGTGCGTCCAGACTGTGGTATCCGGCGTGCCTGGCCACAGGCCAGACAAGTCATAGCGGTTCAAGTGTCTAGGCTGTTGGCTGGGCTCTCTCATTGCACGGCTGTGGGTAACACGTTGCTTCTGGAAGACCTGGGCCTCACGGTTTCTCCAAGGGCACGTCACTGACGGGCCCAGTGTGCGAAAGTGCCAGCCACCACTGCAGGTGACCCAATTGCTGTCACTCTTTGCTCCGCCACTTTGCGCACTGGAATGGCTCCCACGCCGTTAGGCTGCGAGCGTTTTCCCCACCACGCTAGGCATCGGAATGGTTCGCGTGCCATTAAGTTTGTGTGTGGGCCAAGGTTAGGTCGTCTGTCTTAACAGCAGGCCAGGCAGTATGCCTGCTGGTGAGTCTCCCTTGATCAGTCCAGGCGTTCCTCACGTACCCTTTGTCACGGGTCCCTACGAGCCGCTTTTGATGGAGGCCGTCATATTCGGCCAAGGGCCCTTCCCTCGTGGAAGATCTCTTCCCCTTCAGGGCGCGTCCTTTTAGTGGAAGCGTACGTGCCAAGGGCGGATGTGTTCACCTGGAGGGCACTGGCTCTTAGTCTGAGGGGGCACAGTTGCCCTGAGGGGGGGTCTCAGGGATTCAGGAAGACATCCTTTTCCTGTGCTGGAGGGGAGAGTGCTCAGGAGAGGAGTTGCAGGGCCCGAGACCAGGGGGTTGTTGGACAGCGTGGCTCTTTGTCCCGATGGCCACAGGCTCTGAAGGCGTCTGCTCTACGTTGCTTTCACGCTTGCCTGCAGACACACAGGCAAGATGGGCAGCAAATGAAATGTTGAGGGGAGATAGAGTACTCATCGCTGGGTGGTATCGCCCTTTCCCTCGGTGCCCCCGCGCACCCTCCTCAAGCACGCGTGTGTTCTCTCACCCCAAGCCAGGTGGAATGGCGGGAAAGGAGTTCCAGCAGCAGAGCAACCTGGGGCCGTCCGTATAATCCGTGATTCCCGGTGAAGTGAGGAGGAGGAGTCTCGCAAGGGTGCCGGGGTGCATTCCATGGGGATCCTGATTTAACCCTCGTTGCGGTAAGCAGCACTTCTGTGCTAAAACCTAGAGGTGTCACCACGGGAACCTGTGCAACGGGGCTATACCCTCACCTTCCGACCTTTTCTCGGGGAGCACGAGCTTCGACGCCCTGAGAACTGGCTGCATTTCCTGCTCCAATGGCTCGGCCCTGGCCGCTTCCATATGCTGACGTGATTCAGCTCGATGGGTGTCCCATGGTGGCATCTGCAACTTTGCATGTCCAGCGTTTGAGCGTGTGCTTGGATCGATGATGACCCCCACTAATGCATTCCTTGGAAATCTGAACAAAATGAGTGAGAAAACCCTACCGTCTCCTCATTGGAACTGAGGTCCAGCACGTAGCTCCCAAAAGGAAAGGAGGGAGAGGTTGAGGTTGCGTTTGCTGCCGTGAGAGTCCTCGGCCACGTTGTTCAAGTTGAGGGTTGTGGCCGTCTCGTGGGGAGAAGAGCCATTGGGAAGGGAGCCTGGGATGCCAATCCACGTGGGAAGGCTAGGGCCAGCGTGCCGTCTCTGGGTTCCTTGGTCGAGCCAGGACTTCTGTCCCCTGCCTCGGACGAGCATGCGGATAGGAAAGGAAGCGTGAACCGTTGGTGCTCCTATCGACTGCACTTGGGTTCTACAGGCCGCCGCCACCGGCTACTCGTTGCCTTGTGCCCTCCCAGAAAGAGAAGGCTATGCTCAGGGTCAGAGCAGGATTCCTGGCCTAAGGCAGGCTTCTTTGTCATGTTCTCCTTGGGCGACCAGATGCAGTTTAGGTTTCTCGTGATGAGAGGAGAAATCCAATGGGCCATTGTCCCCGGGAGGTTGGCCAAGCTGATGGCTCCTCCTCGGGTTGCGTCCTGGCTTGTGTGTGCTGCGTGAAGGGGCTAGAAGAGGCCTTAGCCAATCTTAGTCACGGCAGGCTTCTCTGGTGAGGCGTGGCTCTGGCACCTTTCCGTGACACATTGGGATCCCGGGGGAGAGAGAATATCAAGCCGAGTGAAAAAGACACGTGTGATGGCTGGCTAAGCCCGCAGGCTTACGGGTGGGTGGATAGATCGACGGTGGCCATAGGGTTCCTGGAACACACTTTCCCTTGTTGCGCCCGTGCACCCTCCTCAAGTACGCGTGTGTTCTCTCAGCCCGAATCAGGTGGAATGCCAAGGAAGGAATACCGGCAGCAGAGCAGCCTGGGGCCATCCGTATAATTCGTGATAACCGTTGAAGTGAGGAGAAGGAGTCTTGCAGGGGTGTTGGCGCACGTTCCTTGAGGATCCTGGTTCAAACCTTGTTGCGGTAAGCGGCACTTCTTTGCTAAAACCTAGAGGCTTGGCTACGGTAACTTGAAAAAGGGGCGACACACTCACTTTCTGGCCTTTTCTCGGGGAACACGAGCTTTGATGCCCTGAGAACTGGCTGCATTTCCTGCTCCATTGCTCGACACTGGCCGCTTCTGTATGCTGACGTGATTCAGCTCGCTGGCCGTCCCGTGATGGGATCCGCAACTTTGCATGTCCAAGGTTTGAGCATGTGCTTGGATCGACGATGACTCCCACAAATGCATTCCCTGGAAATCTGAAAAAAAAATGAGTGAGAAACCCCTACCGTCACCTCATTGGAACTGAGGTCCAGCATGCGGCTCCAATAAGGACAGTAGGGAGAGGTTCACATTGCATGTGCTGCTGTGTGTGCCCACGGCCACGTTGTTCAAGTGGAGGGCTGTGGCCATCTCATGGGGAGAAAAGCCACTGGGAGTGGAGCCTGGGATGCCAATTCAGGTGGGAAGCCTAGGGAGAGCGCGCCGTCTGTGGGCTCCTTGGTCTAGCCAGGACTGCTGTCCCCGGCCACGGTTCAGCATGTGGGTAGGAGAGGAAGTGCGAGCCATTGGTGGTCCTCTCGCCTGCACTTGAGTTCTACAAGCCGCCCCCACCGGCTGGTCGTTGCCTTGTGCCCTCACAGAAACAGAAGTCTCTCTGCCCATGGTCAGAGCAGGACTCCGGGCCTAGGGAAGGCTTCTTTGACATGATCTGCTTGGGAGACCAGATGCGGTTTAGGTTTCTCATGATGAGGGGAGAAATCCGACGGGCCATTGTGCCCGGCAGGTTGGCCAAGCTGATGGCTCCCCCTCGGGGTGTGTCCGGCCTGTGCGTGCTCTGTGAAGAGGCTAGAAAATGCCTTGGTCAAGATAAGTCACATCAAGCTTCTTTGGTGAGGGGTGGCTCTGGCATCTTTCCGTGACACGTTGGGATCCCCGTGGAGGGGGAAGGGCAAGGTGAGTGAAAAAGACACGTGAGACGGCTGGCAAAGCCCACATGTTTACTGGTGGGTGGAGAGATCGACAGAATCCATGGAGTGTTTGGAGGCATGTGTAGAGAGGGAACACGGGAGCTCGTTTGTGGACTGTCCCGCCTTTTTCCTCTCCTTGTTCGATTAACTCCATGGCGGGTCCCTGTGCTAGCGAGTGGTTGCCTTCGTGGCACAGTATGGTTTCTCCTCATGGGGGAGGATTTGAAAGCCGTGAGGTGTTTGTCCCTGTCTGTCCACGTTCCCCCTGTGTTGAAGATGTGAAGGTGTTCCTCAGTACAGCCCAGCGTCTTTAATACACCCAGCCCACATAGCGTTCCCTGAGGGTTGCAGATCTTCCCGGAGGTCATTGGGCACAACTAGGCGGAAAGAAGGGAGTTGGCTGCCAAGGAACGGCTACAGCTTTAAGGGCAGGAGAGGATGTGTGGTGCGGGGGTCATTTTTCCTGCCACCCGCTGGTGCGTCCAGACTGTGGCATCCGGCGTGCCTGGCCACAGGCCAGACAAGTCATAGCGGTTCAAGTGTCTAGGCTGTTGGCTGGGCTCTCTCATTGCACGGCTGTGGGTAACACGTTGCTTCTAGAAGACCTGGGCCTCACGGTTTCTTCGAGGGCACGTCACTGACGGGCCCAGAGTGCGAAAGTGCCAGCCACCACTGCAGGTGACCCAATTGCTGTCACTCTTTGCTCCGCCACTTTGCGCACTGGAATGGCTCCCACGCCGTTAGGCTGCGAGCGTTTTCCCCGCCACGCTAGGCATCGGAATGGTTCGCGTGCCATTAAGTTTGTGTGTGGGCCAAGGTTAGGTCGTCTGTCTTAACAGCAGGCCAGGCAGTATGCCTGCTGGTGAGTCTCCCTTGATCAGTCCAGGCGTTCCTCACGTACCCTTTGTCACGGGTCCCTACGAGCCGCTTTTGATGGAGGCCGTCATATTCGGCCAAGGGCCCTTCCCTCGTGGAAGATCTCTTCCCCTTCAGGGCGTGTCCTTTTAGTGGAAGCGTATGTGCCAAGGGCGGATGTGTTCACCTGGAGGGCACTGGCTCTTAGTCTGAGGGGGCACAGTTGCCCTGAGGGGGGTCTCAAGGGTTCAGGAAGACATCCTTTTCCTGTGCTGGAGGGGAGAGTGCTCAGGAGAGGAGTTGCAGGGCCCGAGACCAGGGTGTTGTTGGACAGCGGGGCTCTTTGTCCCGATGGCCACAGGCTCTGAAGGCGTCTGCTCTACATTGCTTTCACGCTTGCCTGCAGACACACAGGCAAGATGGGCAGCAAATGAAATGTTGAAGGGCGATAGAGTACTCATCGCTGGGTGGTATCGCCCTTTCCCTCGTTCCCCCACTCACCCTCCTCAAGCACCCGTGTGTTCTCTCACCCCAAGCCAGGTGGAATGCGGGGAAAGGAATTCCAGCAGCAGGGCAACCTGGGGCCATCCGTATAATCCGTGATTCCCGGTGAAGTGAGGAGGAGGAGTCTCGCAAGGGTGTCGGGGTGCATTCCATGAGGATCCCGATTTAACCCTCGTTGCGGTAAGCAGCACTTCTGTGCTAAAACCTAGAGGTGTCACTACGGGAACCTGTGCAACGGGGCTATACCCTCACCTTCCGACTTTTTCTCGGGGAGCACGAGCTTCGACGCCCTGAGAACTGGCTGCATTTCCTGCTCCAATGGCTCGGCCCTGGCCGCACCCATATGCTGTCGTGATTCAGCTCGATGGGTGTCCCATGGTGGAATCTGCAACTTTGCATGTCCAGCGTTTGAGCGTGTGCTTGGATCGATGATGACCCCCACTAATGCATTCCTTGGAAATCTGAACAAAATGAGTGAGAAATCTCTGTCGTCTCTTCCTTGGAACTGAGGTCCAACACGTGCCTCCCAAAAGGAAAGTAGGGATAGGTTCACGTTACATTTGCTCCCGTGGGTGTCCACAGCCACGCTGTTTAAGTTGAGGCTTTTGGCCATCTGATGGGGAGAAAAGGCATTGGGAAAGGACCCTGGGATGCCAATCCATGTGGGAAGGCTAGGGACAGCATGCCGTCTGTGGGCTCCTTGGTCTAGCCAGGACTGCTGTCCCCTGCCACGGTTTAGCATTCGGGTAGGAGAGAAATCGTGAGCCCTTGGTGGTCCTCTCGCCTGCACTTGAGTTCTACAGGCCGCTCCCACCGGCTACTCGTTGCCTTGTGCCCGCAAAGAAACAGAAGTCTGTATGCTTAGTTGCAGAGCAGGATTCCAAGCCTAGGGCAGGGTTCTTTGTCATGTTCTGTTTGGGAGACCAGATGCAGTTTAGGTTTCTCCTGATAAGGGGAGAAATCAAATGGGCCGTTGTCCCCGGGAGGTTGGCCAAGCTGATGTCTCCTCCTAGGGTTGTTCCCTGCTTGTGTATGCTGTGTGATGGGGCTAGAAAATGCCTTCATCAAGCTTCATCACCACAAGCTTCTTTGGTGAGGGGTGGCTGTGGCATCTTGCCATGACACGTTGGGATCCCGGTGGAGAGAGAAAGGCAAAGCGAGTGAAAAAGACACGTGAGATGGCTGCCTAAGCCCACAGGTTTACTGGTGGGTGGATAGATCGACAGTGGCCAAAGGGTTCCCGGAACACAGTTGGGATTCCCTCCGGAGCATTTGGAGGCATGTGTAGGGATGGAACATGGGAGCACATTTGTGGACTGTCCCGCCTTTTTCCTCTCCTTTGTTGATTTGCTTCATGGCAGGTTCCTGTGCCAGTGAATGGTTTCCTTCCTGGCACAGTATGTTGTCTTCTCATGGGGGTCGATTTGGAGGCCGTGGGTTGTTTTGTCCCTGTCTATCCACGTTCCCCCTGTGTTGAAGGTGTGAAGGTGTTTCTCAGGTCAGCCCAGCATCATTCCTATACCCAGACCACATAGCATTCCATTAGGTATTTAGCTCTTCCCGGAGGTTAGTGGGCGCAACCATGTGGAAACAAGGGAGTCGGCTGCCAAGGAAAGTCTACAGTTTTATGGGCAGGAAATGGTGTGTGGTGTCGGGGTCATTTTGTCCAGCTGCCCGCTTGTGCTGTGAGCCTTTTTTCTCCAGTGTGGCTGGCCTCACGCCAGACAAGTTATGCAGGTTCAAGTGTCCAGGCTGTTGGCTGGTTCTCTCATTTCACACCTGTGTGTGACCTGTTGCTTCTGGAGGACCTGGTTCTCACATCTTCTCCAAGGTCTTGTCACTGACGGGTCCAGAGTGTGAAAGTGCAAGGCACCACAGCAACTTACTCAGTTGCTGCAAGGGTTTGCCCTGGTAATTTGGGCCTCTGAATGGCTCCTATGCCATTAGCTTTGCCTGTTGTCCAAGGGAAGCTCCTCTGGCTTGTCAGGAGGGCTGGAACTATGCTTGCTCTTGAGTCCCCCTTGGTCAGTCCAGGGGTTCCTTAGGTGCCCTTTGTCATGGGTCACTAAGAGCCGCTTTTAATGGAGGTCATCACATTAGGCTCAAGGCCGTTCCCTTGTGGAATATCTCAGGGCCGACATTTCCCATTGAGGGTGAGTCCATTAAGTGAAAACCTATATGCCAAGAGCGGGTTTGTTCTCTTGGAGGGCAGTGGCTCTTAGACTGAGGGATCCCATTTCCCCTGAGGTTTTCTGGGGCGTTCAGGATGACATCCTTTTGCTGTGTCGGTGTGGAGGTCACTCACGAGGGGAATTGCAGCACCGTACCAGGGGGTTAATGGATGGCAGCACTCATTGTGCTAATGGCCGCACATTCTGAATGTGTCTGCACCACGATGCATTCATGATTGGCTGTGTACACACAGGCAAGATGGGCAGCAAATTTAATGTTGAGGCGAGAAAGAGTGCACATCGCTGGGTGGTATCGCCCTTTCCCTCTGTGCACCCGTGCACCATCCTCAAAAGTGCATGTGTTCTTTCACCCCAAGCCAGGTGGAGTGCCAGGGAATGAATGCCAGCAGCAGCATGGCACCCTCTGTATAGTCCGTGATACCCAGTGAAGTGAAGACAGTGTGGCAAGGTGATGCAAAGTGAAGGAGTCTCGGAGGGCTGTTGACGTGAAGTCCTTGAGGTTCCTTATGGAAACCTTGTGGCAGTAAGCAGAACTTCTTTGCAGAAACGTAGATTTTTGGCCACAGGTACTTGTGCACCGAGACTACACCGTCACCTTCTTGGCTCTTCCAGCAGCACCCAAGCTCCAATGCCCCGACACTTGGGTGCACTTCCTGCCCCATGGCTTGGCTCTGGCCGCTCCTGACTGCTGACATGATTGAGCTCACTGGCCCTCCCACGGTGGAGGCTGCAACTTTGCACATCCAGCCTTTGAGCAGGTGCTTAGATCAATGATGACTCCCATAAATGCATTCCCTGGAAATCTGAACAAAATGAGTGCACAATCTCTACTGTCTCCTCATTGGAACTGAGGTCCAGCACGTGGCTCCCAAAAGAAAATTACAGAGAGGTTCACGCTGCATTTGCGACCTTGGGCATCTGCAACCATGTTGTTCACATTGAGGGTGGTGGCCTCCTCATGAGGAAAGAGCCATTTGGAAAGGAACAAGGGATGCCCATCCACGTGGGAATGCTGGGGACGGCTTGATGGCTCTGGACCCCTGAGTCTAGCCAGGTCTCCTGTCCCCTTCTGTGGTTCAGCCTGCGGGTGGGTGTGGAAGTGTGAGCCATTGGTGGATCTCTGGCCTGCCATTGAGTTCTATAGGCCTCCCCTGCCCTCTGGTCATTGCCTCATGCCCTCAAGGAAACAGTCCTGTCCTAGGCCTGGTTTCTGTGTCATGTTCTGCTTTGGAGACAGGATGCAGTTTAGGTTTCTTCTGATGGTGGGGAGAAATCAAATGGGCCACTGTTCCCCAGAGTCTGGCCAAGCCCTTGGCTCCTCCTCGGGTTGTGTCCCGCTTGTGTGTTGTGTGTAGAGGGGCTGGAAAATGCCTTAGGCAATTCCCTGGGAAATCAAGCTTCTTTGGTTAGGGGTGGTCTGGCAACTTGCTGTGAGGCATTTGGATCCTGGTGGAGAGAGAAAGGCAAGGCGAGTGGGAAATACACGTGAGAGTGTTGGCTAAACCCACAGGTTTACTCATGGGTGGATAGATTGATGGTGGCCTTTGGGTTCCCAGAACTCCTTGGGATGCCTTCAGGCATATTTGCAGACACGTGTAGGAAAGGATTACGGGTACATGTTCATGGACAATTCCCCCTTTTCCTCTCCTTTGTTGATTTGCTCCATGGCAGGTCACTGTTCCAGCGAATGCTTGCCTTCGCGGCACAGTATTGTGTCTTCTCATGGGGGCCGATTTGGAGGCCGTGGGGTGTTTTGTCCGTGTCTTTCCACGTTCCCCCATGTGTTGAAGATATGAAGGTGTTCCTCAGGAGAGCCCAGCATCATTTCTATGCCCGGCCCACATAGCATTCTCTGAGGTTTGGAGCTCTTCCTGGAGGTCATTTGGTGCAACCATGCACAAAACAAGGGAATCGGCGGCCAAGGAAAGGCTACAGGTTTAAGGGCAGGAGAGGATGTGTGGTGCAGGTGTTAGTTTGTCCTGCCACTCGCTGGTGCGGCAACCCTATGGTCTCCAGCGTGCCTGGCCTCAGGCCAGAGAAGTCATGTCGGTTCAAGGGTCCTGGCTCATGGCTGGGTTCTCTCATTGTGCAACTGTGGGTGACACATTGGTTTTGGAGGTCCAGGGTCTCACGCTTATTCCAAGGTCACTGATGGGCCTAGAGTCCAAAAGTGCATGGTGCTGCGGTCAGTTACCCAGTTGCTGCAAGTGTTTGACACTCAATTTTGAGCATTGGAATTGCTCCGGTGCCATTAGCTTTGCGTGTGGTACAAGGGAAGGGCCTCTGGCTTGGCTGGAGGCCAGGAAGCATGCCTGCTGGTGAGTCCCCCTTGTCAGTCCAGGGGTTCCTCAGGTGCCCTTTGTCACGGATCCCTTTGAGCCACTTTTAATGGAGGTCATCAAATTCAGCCAAGGGCCCTTCCCTTGTGGAAGATTGCAGCGACCACATTTCCCCTTGAAGGAGAGTGCAATGTGAGGAAGCGTATGTGCCAAGAGCAAGTGTGTTCCCCTGGTTGGCAGTGACTGTAAGGTGGTGGGGCCCCAGTTCCCCTGAGGGTGTCTCAGCAGTTCAGGATGACATCCTTATGCTGTGTCTGTGGGGAGGTCGCTCAGGAGGGGAATTGCAGGGCCTGTACCAGGAGGTTGATGGACAGTGGTGCTCTTTTTGCTGATGGCCACGTGCTCTGAAGCAATCTGCCCCATGACGCATTCACGTTTGGCTGCGGGCACACAGACAAGCTGGGCAGCAAATGAAATGTTGAGGCAAGATAGAGCACACATCACTGGGTGGTACGCTCTGTCCCTCTGTGCACCCATGCACCATCCTCAACCGTGCGTGTGTTCTCTCACCCCGAGCCAGGTGGAGTGCTAGTTAATGAATGGCAGCAGCAGCGTGGGGCCTTCTGGATAGTCCATGATACCCAGTGAAGTGAGGACAGTGTGGCAAGGCGAGGCGAGGCAAGGTGAAGGAGTCTCGGAGGGGTGTTGGCGTGAAGTCCTTGGGCTTCCTGGTGGAAACCTTGTGGCAGTAAGTGAAACTTCTTTGCCGAAACCTAGATGTTTCACCATGGGGACTTGTGCACTGGGACTACACTCTCACCTTCTGGGCTTTTCCCATGGCACCGAGCTCCAATGTCCTGCAATGTGGCTGCACTTCCTGCCCCGTGGCTCGGCTCTGTCCAATCCTGACTGTGGACATGATTGAGCTCGCTGGCCGCCGGTGGTGGAGGCTGCAACTTTGCACGTCCAGGCTTTGAGCAGGTGCTTCGATCGATGATGACTCCCATAAATTCATTCCTTGGAAATCTGAACAAAATGAGTGGGCAATCCCTACAGTCTCCTCATTGAAACTGAAGTCCAGCACATGGCTCCCAAAGGAAAAATAAGGAGAGGTTCATGTTACATTTGCTACCGTGGGCAGCTGCAGCAACTTTGTTCAGTTTGAGGGTGGCAGGCTTCTTGTGGGGAAAGAGCCATTGGGAAGGAGCCTGGGATTCCCTTCCACATGGGAAGGCTAGGGACAGCGTGCCATCTCTGAGCACCTGAGTCTAGCCAGGACTGCTGTTCTCTGCCACAGTTCAGCCTTCTCGGGGGAGAGGAAGCATGAGCCATTGGCGGTACTATGGCCTGCCATTGAGTTCTACATGCCTCTCCCGCCCCCTGGTCGTTGCCTTGTGCCCTCAAGGAAGCAGAAGTCTCTGTGCTCAGGGTCAGAGCAGGAGTCCTGGCCTACGCCAGGCTCCTTGGGAGATGGGATGCAGTTTCGGTTTCTCCTGCTGATCGGGGATAGTAAAGCCCTGTTGGGCTTCCCTGGTGGTGCAGGGGTTAAGAACCTGCTGGCCAATGCAGGGTATACCGGTTCGATCCCTTGTCCGGGAAGATCCCACATGCTTCAGAGCAACTAAGTCATGCATCACAACTACTGAGCCTACACTCTAGAGCCCGCGAGCCACAACTACTGAGACCACATGCTACAACTACTGAAGCCGTGCACCTAGAGCCCATGCTCCACAACAAGAGAAGCTGCTGCAATGACAAGTCTGCTTACCACAGTGAAGAGTAGCCCCCACTTGCCACAACTATAGAAAGCCCTCACACAGAACAAAGACCCAATGCAGCCAAAATAAATAAATAAATAATTTTTTTAAAAAATGGGCCACTGTCCCGGACTTGGACCAAGCTGATGGTTCCTCCTCAAGTTGTGTCCCTCTTGTGTGTTACGTGTGGAGGGGCTGGAAAATGCCTTAGGTAATTACCAGGAAAATCAAGCTTCTCTGGTGAGGGGTGGCTCTGGAACCTTGCGGTGAGATATTTCGATACTGGCAGAGAGAGAAAGGCAAGGTGAGCGGGAAACACACGTGCAAAGGCTGGCTAAGCCTGCAAGTTTTACTGGAGGTAGATAGATTGACGGTGGCCATAGGGTTCCTGGAACTCCTTTGGGATGCCTTCCAGCACATTTGGAGGCATGTGTAGAAAAGGATTAAGGGTGCATGTTCGTGGACCACCCCACCCTTTTCCTCTCCTTTGTTGATTTGCTTCATGGCAGGTCCCTGTGCCAGCGAGTGGTTGCCTTCCCAGCACAGTATGGTTTCTTCTCATGGGTGCTGATTTGGAGGCCGTGGGGTGTTTTGTCCCTGTCTGGCCACGTTCCACCTGTGTTGAAGATATGAAGGTGTTCCTCAGGACAGCCCAGCATCGTTTCTATACCCAGCCCACATAGCGTTCCCTGAGGATTGGAGCTCTTCCCGGAGGTCATTGAGCACAACCATGCAGAAACAAGGGAGTCGGCTGCCAAGGAAAGGCTACAGGTTTAAGGGCAGGAGAGGATGAGGAGTGCAGGGATCATTTTATCCTGCCACCCACTGGTGCAGTGAACCTGTGGTCTCCGGCATGCCTGGCCTCAGGTCAGAGAAGTCATGGCTGTTCAAGGGTCCAGGATGTTGGCTGAGTTCTCTTGTTGTACGACTCTGGGTGACACGTTGGTTCTGAAGGACCTGGTCTCATGGTATCTCTGAGGACATGGCACTGACGGGCCCAAATTGTGAAAGTACAAGGCGCCATGGCAAGTTACCCAGGTGCTGCAAAGGCCTTTTGCTGCACCTTTGGACATCAAATTGGCTCTGATGCCATTTGCTCTCTGTGTGGTCCAAGTGAAGGTCCTCTGGCTTGGCTGGAGACCAGGAAGCATGCCTGCTGCTGTTCACCCTTGTTCAGTCCAGCGGTGCCTCAGTGCCCTTTGTCCTGAGGCCTGAGGAACCCCTTTTGATGGAGGTCATCACTTTCGGTCATGGCCATTACCTTGTGGAAGATCACAGGGACCCTGTTTCCACTTGATGGCGAGTCAGTTGTGCAGAAGTGTATGTTCCTAGAGCAGGTGTGTTTCCCTAGAGGGCAGTGGCTCTTAGGCTGAGGGAGCCCAGTTCCCCTGAGGGTGTCTCTGGTGTTCAGGATGACATCCTTTTCCTGTGTCGGAGAGAGGAGAGCTCAGGAGAGGAATTGCAGGGCCCGAGAGGAGGGGGTTGTTGGACAGTGGCGCTCTTTGTCCTGATGGCTGCATGCTCTGCAGGCGTCCACATCCCGATGCATTCACATTTGGCTGCTGATACACAGACAAGATGGGCAGCAAATGAAATGTTTAGGCGAGATAGAATGCACATCCCTGGGTGGTATCGCCCTTTCCCTCGGTGTGCCTGTGCACCATCCTCAAGCATACGTGTGTTCTCTCACCCCGAGCTGGGTGGAATGCCAGGGAATGAATGCCAGCAGCAGCCTGGAGCCCTCCATATAATCCGTGATACCCGGCGAAGTGAGGACGATGCAGAAAGGCAAGGTGTGGTGTAGGAGTCTTGGAGGGGTGTTGGCGTGCAGTCTGTAAGGATCCTGGTTTAACCCTTGTGGCGGTAAGCAGCACTTCTTTGCTGAAACCTAGATGTTTGGCCACGGGAACTTGTGCACTGGGGCTACACCCTCACCTCTGGTCTTTTCCTGGGGAACACCAGCTTTGACGCCCTGAGACTTGGTTGCACTACCTGCCCCATGGCTTTGCTCTGGCCACTCCCGAATGCTGACATGATTGAGCTCGCTGGCCGTCCCATGGTGGAGGCTACAACTTTCCATGTTCAGCGTTTGAGCATGTGCCTGGATCGATGATGACTCCCACAGATGCATTCCTTGGAAATCTGAACAAAATGAGTGAGAAATCCCTACTGTCTCCTCATTGGAACTGAGGTCCAGCACGTGGCTCCCAAAAGGAAAGTAGGGAAAAGTTCACATTGCATTTGCTGACATGGGTGTCCATAGCCTCGTTGTTCAATTTGAGGGTGGTGGTCTTCTTGTGGGGAGAAGAGCCGTTGGGAAAGGAGCCTGGGATGCCCATCCAAGTGGGAAGGCTAGGGATAGCATGCCGTCTCTGGGCGCCTTTGTCTAGCCATGACTGCTGTCCTCTACCGTGGTTCAGCATGCAGGAAGGAGAGGAAGTGTGAGCCATTGGTGGGCCTGTCACCTGCAATTGAGTTCTACAGGCCTCCCCCACCCCCTGGTCGTTGCCTTGTGCCCTCAAAGAAACAGAAGTCTGTATGCTCAGGGTCAGAGAAGGAGTCCTGGCCTATGCCAGGCTTCTTTGTCATGTTCTGCTTGGGCGACTGGATGCAGTTAAAGTTTCTCCTGATGATCGGGGGAAATCAAGTGGGCCAGTGTCTCTGGGAGTTGGGCCAAGCTGATGGCTCCTCCTTGGGTTGTATCCCTCTTGTTTCTTGTTTGTGGAGGGGCTCAAAAATGCCTTAGGCAATTCCCGGTGAAATCAACCTGTGGCGAGGGGTGGCTCTGGCACTTTGCCGTGTGGTGTTTGGATCCTGGCCCAGAGAGAAAGCAAGGCGAACGGGAAATACACGTGAGATAGTTGGCTAATCCCACAGGTTTACTGGTGGGTGTGTTGATCGACAGTGGACATAGGCCATTCCTTTGTGATGCTCTCAGGCGCATTGGAGGCACATGTAAGGAAGAAATACGGGTGCAATTTTGTGGATCATCCCACCCTTTGCCTCTCCTTTGTCGATTTGCTTCATGACTGGTCCCTGTGCCGTCAAATGTTTGCCTTCATGGCATAGTATGGTGTCTTCTCATGGGGCCCGATTTGGAGGCTGGGGGTATTTTGTCCCCTTTTTGCCATGGTCCCCCTGTGTTGAAGATGTGAGAGTGTTCCTCAAGACAGCCCAATGTCTTTTCTATACCCAGCCTGCATAGCATTCCCTGAGGTTTATAACTCTTCCCGGATGTTATTGGGTGCCTCCATGCAGAAACAAGGGAGTCGGCTGCCAAGGAAAGGCTACAGTAGGTTTAAGGGCAGGAGAGGATGTGTGATACGGGGGGCATTTCGTCCTGCCACCCACTGGTGCGGCGAGCCTGTGTTCTCTGGCATTCCTGGTCTCAGGCCAGAGAAGTCATGCCATTTCAAGAATCCATGCTGTTGTCTCGGTTCTCTCTTTGTGCGGCTGTGGAGGAGCTGGGTCTCATGGTTTCTCCGAGGTCATGGCACTGACAGAACCAGAGTGTGAAAGTGCAAAGCACCACGGCAAGTTACCCAGTTGCTGCAAGGGTTTTGTCCCACAACTTTGGGCATCGGAATGGCTCCTATGCCATTAGCTGTCCATGTTGTCCAAATGAAGAGACTCTGGCTTGGCTTTAATTTCATATGGAACTGTGCTCGTTAGTCCTCCTTACCTAGCTAAGTGAGCCAGGTCCAAGTGGTTTGTTGACTTTTTATCTTATATCCTTACAGTTTTTCCATTCTTTTTGTAATGTGTCCCAGCAAACTAATTTATTCTAGCTTTGTTAATCATGATTATTTCTTATAGTAAATATTCATCTTTTGTCATTGGCCAGTTTTTTCATTGAACTTTTATTATATATGTTATATTGTGATAAAGTTGCCATTTTCTTCAGACAGTGTTGTTTTGTTTGTTTTTTTCAGAGACTACATTTTACATTTTCAAATGGTTTCCATCAAGAATTTTAATAGACCCTGTGTGTTCACAGGGGATAGTGTCTTTTTTGACCTTATTTTGTTATTTATTTGTCCTTATAATGTCATTGTCATAGTCTTTTGTTTTTCCTCTTTTTTTTTAATATGGACCGTTTTTAAAGTCTTTATTAAATTTGTTACAATATTGCTTCTGTTTATTTTTTATTTTTCTTGGCCACGAGGCATGTGGGATCCTATGTCCCTAACCAGGGATCGAACCCCCACCCCCTGCATTGGAAGGCAATGTCTTTACCACTGGACTGCTTGGGAAGTCCCTAGATATTTTTTAAATTAATAAACTACAGCTAAATATTTCTCAGTGCTGTGTCAGGTACACCTTCTTTCATTTTTTGCTTTCATATTTTCCTGAAATGTTATTATATAATTGAACTTTTTAGTTTTACATTTTATTTCCAGCTACCTTTTTGATTACAGTGTTTTAACTGTAGAATTTTTTAAATTCTGAATTCATGCTTTTATATGTTTGTCCTACAACTTCTGTATTTTTAACCTTTAGTTGATTAGTATTCTTTTTTAATGAGTTATTTAATATCTAGCAATCTTTTCTTTTTAATCACTCAGATTGTTATTAGGATTTGTTTCTTAGATTTTATTTTCTGGTTTTAAAATGATTTTAATCTATTGATCCACACTAATTTCTCTTAATATTTTTCCTGTTTTGTCAGCTCTAATAGTGAACCTATCTGGTGAGATTTTCATATTTATTATATAGGTTAATTTGTATTTCAGTTATTTGTTTATTTACATTTCATATTATTTACTGGAGATTATTTTCTTTTTTATTTTAAGGTATTTTTTATTTACACTGTAAAATTTTTTCATCAATATTTTAATATTTTTTCTATAACTGCATTTTTAAGCTTTTGTTTCCTTCATTGATTTTCTGGTCACATTCTGTTCATGATTATTTTTCTTGTATACTGTGATTTTTTCATTCCTATTAGGCAGGGTTTTTTTATTTTTATTTATTTTTATTTTTATTTATCATTTTTTTGTGTGTGGTACATGGGCCTCTCACTGTTGTGGCCTCTCCCATTGCGGAGCACAAGCTCCGGAAGTGCAGGCTCAGCAGCCATGGCTCACGGGCCCAGCCGCTCTGCGGCATGTGGGATCTTCCCGGACCGGGGCACGAACCTGTGTCCCCTGCATCAACAGGCAGACTCTCAACCACTGTGCCACCAGGGAAGCCCAGGCAGGGTTTTTTTAAATTGAAGTATAGTTGATAAACAATGTTGTAACTATCTCTGCTGTACAGCAAAGTGACTCTGTTATACACACATACACATTCTTTTTTTATATTCTTTTCCATTATGGTTTATCACAGCATATTGTATATAGTTCCCCGTGCCATATATTAGGACCTTGTTGTTTATCCATTCTAAATGTAATTAATTGTTTGTGTCTACAAACCCCAAACTCACAGTCCATCCTTCTTTCTCCTCCCATCCCCCTTGGCAACCACAAGTCTGTTCTCTATGTCTATGAGTCTGTTTCTGTTTTGTAGATAGGTTCATTTGTGCCATAATTTAGATTCTATGTATAAGTGATATCATACTGTATTTGTCTTTCTCTTTCTGACTTACTTCACTTTGTATGATAATGTCTATTTGCATCTCTATTGGGCAGTTTTTCATATTGTATTAGGATACCTGATTTCTATTTAAATTTTTATTTTAGTTCCATGATCTCTGTGTTGGTTTATTTCAATGTCTTATCACATTTTTCTAGGGTGTGGTTTCCATTGCAGTCTGATTGTCAGAGCTGATTTGGTGCTGTTTTGATCCCTTGGTTTGTTTGGTTTTGCTGGACATTCACATAGCTCCTACTAGTCCTGTATAAGGTGTTGGAAGGTTTTTTCTAGACTGGGTTACCTAAGGCTCTCACTGGGGTAAGGGAGACTCCAGCATACAGAAATGAATAGTTCCTCTTAATTAAGCCTGCTCAATAACATGGGATGACCTGACCTTTGTCACCCAGCTTTTAGCCTTTTTAGGTACAGAAAGAGTTTCTCTCTCCTAGACATCTTCGAGGCTAACTAAATGAGAATACCTGCAGTGTAGGGACTCCTAGGCCAACTGATCAGTGAATGGGTTACAAATCTTTGCTCACTTTTGCTCTATTTTTGTAGTTCAACTTAGAATCAGCACTTGTTTTTTTATGAAATAACTAATTTTTTTCACCTTGAGAAGTGAAATGATGGAGAATATCATGACTAAATCTGCCATCCAAACCTCACAGCCCAGTGGGAATTCTCACACTGGTAAGTATTTTGTCCTGAGAATACTGACGTTAGAGCATTGTAACATTCCAGTGATAAGTAAAACTCTGGCCAAGCTAGTCAACTGTGAGACTAGGTCATTGACTGTGATGATTGGTCTCTGTGATTTAAAACTGTGCGTCATTGTGTCTGAGGGTGTTGGAATCCTGAGTGCTCAGGCTCTGCCACATATCTCACGTTTAATGTTCTTCTACAAATGTACCTGTATTGATGATGACTTCAGAAATGGATCTCAGAGGAGTCTGAATGAAATGACTGACAAAATTACTTCTGTGAGTTGAGGTCCAGCACAAGGGACTATACTAGGCAAAAAATGGAGGGAGTTCAGTTGATCAAGAAGTATTCCCAATAGTGACTATGGTATTTGAAAGTTAACCTGGTTGCATAAATTATAGGAAGTAAATTTTATAATTGTCTATAAACATCTGATTATCTGGTGGCAGAAAATACTGAACAATATTTGCTCTGCTGGAGGGTAGAGATTAACACAATTAATATTATTGGAATAACATCAGAAATATTTCAGGAGAGAAATACATTATTTAATGTAGGGGTACATTTGTGAACTCTACCATCTTGTGCCTGGCAGACCAATGGACACATTTCCTTCTCATCTTTCCACATTTTATTTTATTCCTACATGCAGCATGGATCAAGTACTGTGTTTCATATGAAAGAGAGGTGACATAAAGGACAGGATTCAGAATAAGTCTGCCTTTCCATCCTTAAGGTCCATTCTCAAACTGGTAAGCATTTTGTCCTGGAAATACTGACATTTCTCATAGGGGTAATGTAATATTTCAATAACAGTAAGTCTTTGACTATGCTAGTCAGCCTTGGAGCCTTGGGAAGTATATGTGATATATGGCCTCCATGACTGAATATGATAAGTCAATGAGTCCATGGGTGATGAACTCCTGAGTGCTTGGTCTGTTGCTTAACTGAGCCTCAAAGTAACCCTTTTAATAATGTCATTGGATCGATGATGACTGTAATTATTGATCTCAGAAAATCTGAACAAAATGAGTGACCTAATCAGTTCTGGGAAACTGAGGTCCAGCACAGATACCCGCCCTGTGCAAAATATGTGGAGGGAGTGTTGAGTTTGTTCAGCTGTGAGGTACCAACAGGAACTGTTGTATATGAAAGCTCACCAATGTGCATGTGTTCGATAAACTGAATTAGGCAGAGGTCTGTACTTCTACAGTGTTGGGATAATAGTGAAACTCTCTGAGTGCTCACCTGGCAGCATTATTTACATACTTAGTAAACAGACTCTAGAGAACCAGCACATGAGTGTGGAAAATGTGGGTATGTTTATGCTTATACATGTTTGTCTGAGCTGCTGGAATCTTCTGAGTAACAGTCTCTTTAGGGCAGTTGATGGTCAAAACTCAAAGAGATCACAGGTTTCATGGGTTTTTATTCTTCATTTCTACATTAAGTGAAACAGTTACATGGAAATTGAAGCATAGGTACTATATTTTAGAATGTCTTCACAATATATTTTAATCTGCTTGCCAACCCAGTCTTAAGTTTTCAACTATTGTTTAGTTGTGTCTCTCTTTTTCCTCCTATCGTGTGAAGAAGAAGTTTCATATACATTTGATTGCTGGCTTCAATTATATGCTGTAATAAACATTTTTAAATGTGAAATCATGTTTAAAATTATTGCATTTTTATATGGATTTCATGACTTCTGCCCTCAGTGTGTTTCAAATGTGTATAAGAGAGATCCTGCTTGTAATGCATGGTTCTGAGGCATGTGCTCTGGGGAACTCTGAAACTAATGTCTTATTAAAAAATTTAATCTGTATATTACCATGTTCGAAATAGTGAGTGTAACTCTTCTGGTGATATCAGTTGTATAGTGACTAACTATGGTGAATGTTATGTGAGCTTTTATCATTTAACATTATACTAAGATTTTCTTTCTCAACCTCCCTAATTTTTGCTTGTGCTTTGTAGATTGGAAGCGATGTTGAATGGAAGGTACATTTTATTGCTTGGAATTCTCACCACTACACCAAGGAACTGCTGTTTTTGTAACAGCTTTCTCACCTGGGAATGGCAAAAACAATGTATTCCAGAGATAACAACCCAATTTTCAATAAGTTTTTTGCAGGATTATTTTTATTATTGTTTTTAAGAAGTCAGGAATTCACATGTTTTTTTAAAGACTGTTAATTCAAATACTGTGAGACATTAATAATATGGTGAATTATTTATGTTTTCTGTCTCCTTTATTTCTATAACTTTTGCTCTTTCTTTGTTTGGAATATTATTTTTAAATATCTAAGTAAAGAAATAAATTAATACAGTTAAATGCAGGTGCACAGCGAACCATTCCATCTTTTTTTTATATTTAAAATATCTTTTTAAAATTTTACTTTTAAGTTGTGGTCAAATACATATAAAATTTACCATCTTAATCATTTCTAAGGGTAAAGTTCAGTGGCATTAAGTATATTCACATTATTGTGCAAACCTCACCACCATCCACCTCCAGAACTTTTTTCATCTTGCAAGACTGAAACTCTGTACCCATTAAACAAAAGCTCCCATTCTCCCTTCCCTGCAGCCCCTGGTAACTGCCATTCTACTTCCTGTCTCTATCAATTTGGCTACTCTAGGTACCTCATATAAGTGAAATGATACAACACCCTTTTGTTTCTGACTTATTTCACTTAGCATGAGTTCTTCAAGGTTCATTCATGTTGTAGCATGTGTCAGAATTTCCTTTCTGTTTAAGGCTGAATAATATTCTAGAATATACCATACTTTGTTTACCCATTGGTCTGTCAATAGATATTTGGGTTGCTTCCGTCTTTGGCTTTTGTGCATAATGCTATGAACATGAATGTACAAATATCTCTTTGAGACCCTTCTTTGAATTCTTCTGGGTATGTACCAAGATGATACTTAGTGATGATAGGGTAGTTCTCTTTTTAATTTTCTGAAGAAACGCCATACTATTTTCCATAGTGGCTGCACCATTTTACATTTCCAACAATAGTGCACAGGGGTTCCAATTCCTCTACGTCTTTATCAACACATTATTTTCTGCTTTTCTTGATAGTAACCCTCCTAGTTGACATGAGATGGTATTTCATTGTGGTTTTGATTTGCATTTCTCTAATGATTAATGATGTTGAACATCTTTTCATGCGCGTGTTGGTCATTGGTATATCTTCTTTGGAGAATGTCTATTCAAGTCCTTTGACCATTTTAAATCAGGTTGCTTTTTTTTGTTGAGTTATATGAGTTAAATAACTAATATATTTTGGATATTAGCCCTTATCAGTACATAATTTGCAATTATTTTCTCCCTTTTCACTCGGTTGATTGTGTCTTTTTTTTTTATCTTTATTGGAGTATAATTGCTTTACAATGGTGTGTTAGTTTCTGGTTTATAACAAAGTGAATCAGTTATACATATACATATGTTCCCATATATCTTCCCTCTAGCGTCTCCCTCCCTCCCACCCTCCCTTTCCCACCCCTCTAGGTGGTCACAAAGCACCGAGCTGACCTCCCTGTGCTACGCGGCTGCTTCCCACTAGCTATCTACCTTATATTTGGTAGTGTATATATGTCCATGCCTTTCTCTCTCACTTTCTCACAGCTTACTCTTTCCCCTCCCCATATCCTCAAGTCCATTCTCTAGTAGGTCTCTGTCTTTCTTCCTGTCTTACCCCTAGTTTTTTCATGACAGTTTTTTTTTCTTAAATTCCGTATATATGTGTTAGCATACGGTATTTGTCTTTCTCTTTTTGACTTACTTCACTCTGTATGACAGACTCTAGGTCCATCCAGCTCATTACAAATAGCTCAATTTCGTTTCTTTCTATAGCTGAGTAATATTCCATTGTATATATGTGCCACATCTTCTTTATCCATTCATCCGATGATGGACACTTAGGTTGTTTCCATCTCCTGGCTATTGTAAATAGAGCTGCAATGAATATTTTGGTACATGACTCTTTTTCAATTATGGTTTTCTCAGGGTATATGCCCAGTAGTGGAATTGCTGGGTCATATGGTAGTTCTATTTGTAGTTTTTTAAGGAACCTCCATACTGTTCTCCATAGTGGCTGAACCAATTCACATCCCCACCAGCAGTGCAAGAGTGTTCCCTTTTCTCCACACCCTCTCCAGCATTTATTGTTTCTAGATTTTTTGATGATGGCCATTCTGACTGGTGTGAGATGATATCTCATTGTAGTTTTGATTTGCATTTCTCTAATGATTAATGATGTTGAGCATTTTTTCATGTGTTTGTTGGCAGTCTGTATATCTTCTTTGGAGAAATGTCTATTTAGGTCTTCTGCCCATTTTTGGGTTAGGTTGTTTGTTTTTTCATTATTAAACTGCATGAGCTGCTTGTAAATTTTGGAAATTAATCCTTTGTCAGTTGCATCATTTGCAAATATTTTCTCCCATTCTGAGGGTTGTCTTTTGGTCTTGTTTGTGGTTTCCTTTGCTGTGCAAAAGCTTTGAAGTTTCATTAGGTCCCATTTGTTTATTTTTGTCTTTATTTCCATTTCTCTAGGAGGTGGGTCAGAAAGGATCTTGCTGTGGTTTATGTCATAGGGTGTTCTGCCTATGTTTTCCTCTAAGAGTTTTATAGTGTCTGGCCTTACATTTAGGTCTTTAATCCATTTTGAGCTTATTTTTGTGTATGGTGTTAGGGAGTGATCTAATCTCATACTTTTACATGTACTTGTCCAGTTTTCCCAGCACCACTTATTGAAGAGGCTGTACTTTCTCCACTGTACATTCTTGCCACCTTTATCAAAGATAAGGTGTCCATATGTGCGTGGGTTTATCTCTGGGCTTTCTATCCTGTTCCACTGATCTTTCTGTTTTTGTGCCAGTGCCATACTGTCTTGATTACTGTAGCTTTGTAGTATAGTCTGAAGTCAGGGAGCCTGATTCCTCCAGCTCCATATTTCGTTCTCAAGATTGCTTTGGCTATTTGGGGTCTTTTGTGTTTCCATACAAATTGTGAAATTTTTTGTTCTAGTTCTGTGAAAAATGCCAGTGGTAGTTTGATAGGGATTGCATTGAATCTATAGATTGCTTTGGGTAGTAGAGTCATTTTCACAATGTTCATTCTTCCAGTCCACGAACATGGTATATCTCTCCATCTATTTGTATCATCTTTAATTTCTTTCATCAGTGTCTTAAAATTTTCTGCATACAGGTCTTTTGTCTCCTTTAGTAGGTTTATTCCTAGATATTTTATTCTTTTTGTTGCAATGGTAAATGGGAGTATTTTCTTGATTTCACTTTCAGGTTTTTCATCATTAGTGTATAGGAATGCCAGAGATTTCTGTGCATTAATTTTGTATCCTGCTACTTTACCAAATTCATTGATTAGCTCTGGTAGTTTTCTGGTAGCATCTTTAGGATTCTCTATCTATAGTACCATGTCATCTGCAAACAGTGACAGCTTTACTTCTTCTTTTCCGATTTGGATTCCTTTTATTTCCTTTTCTTCTCTGATTGCTGTGGCTAAAACTTCCAAAACTATGTTGAATAAGAGTGGTGAGAGTGGGCAACCTTGTCTTGTTCCTGGCCTTAGTGGAAATGCTTTCAGCTTTTCACCATTGAGGATGATGTTGGCTGTTGGCTTGTCATATATGGCCTTTATTATGTTGAGGAAAGTTCCCTCTATTCCTACTTTCTGCAGGGTTTTTATCATAAATGGGTGTTGAATTTTGTCAAAAGCTTTCTCTGCATCTATTGAGATGGTCATATGGTTTTTCTCCTTCAATTTGTTAATATGGTTTATCACATTGATGGATTTGCGTATATTGAAGAATCCTTGCATTCCTGGAATGAACCCCACTTGATCATGGTGTATGATCCTTTTAATGTGCTGGTGGATTCTGTTTGCTAGTATTTTGTTGAGGGTTTTTGCATCTATGTTCATCAGTAATATTGGCCTGTAGTCTTCTTTCTTTGTGACATCCTTGTCTGGTGTTGGTATCAAGGTGATGGTAGCCTTGTAGAATGAGTTTGGGAGTGTTCCCCCCTCTGCTATATTTTGGAAGAGTTTGAGAGGGATAGGTGTTAGCTCTTCTCTAAATGTTTGACAGAATTTGCCTGTGAAGCCGTCTGGTCCTGGGCTTTTGTTTGTTGGAAGATTTTTAATCACAGTTTCAATTTCAGTGCTTGTGATTGGTCTGTTCATATTTTCTATTTCTTCCTGATTCAGTCTTGGCAGGTTGTGTATTTCTAACAATTTGTTCATTTCTTCCAGGTTGTCCATTTTATTGGCATAGAGTTGCTTGTAGTAATCTCTCATGATTGTTTGTATTTCTGCAGTGTCAGTTGTTACTTCTCCCTTTTCATTTCTAATTCTATTGATTTGAGTCTTCTCCCTTTTTTTCTGCATGAGTCTGCCTTAATGGTTCATCAATTTTATCTTCTCAAAGAACTAGCTTTTAGTTCTATTGATCTTTGCTATCATTTCCTTCATTTCTTTTTAATTTATTTCTGATCTGATTTTTATGATTTCTTTCCTTCTGCTAACTTTGGGGTTTTTCTGTTCTTCTTTCTCTAATTGCTTGAGGTGCAAGGTTAGGTTGTTTAATTGAGATGTTTCCTGTTTCTTAAGGTAGGATTGAATTTCTATAAACTTCTCTCTTAGAAGTGCTTTTGCTGCACCCCATAGGTTTTGAGTCATCGTGTCTCCATTGTCATTTGTTTCTAGGTATTTTTAAATTTCCTCTTTGATTTCTTCAGTGATTACTTCATTATTAAGTTGTGTGTTATTTAGCCTCCATGTGTTTGTATTTTTTACATATCTTTTCCTGTAATTGATATCTAGTCTCATAGCGTTGTGGTCGGAAAAGATACTTGATACAATTTCAATTTTCTTAAATTTACCAAGGCTTGATTTGTGACCCAGGATATGATCTATCCTGGAGAATGTTCCATGAGCACTTCAGAAAAATGTGTATTTTGTTGTTCTTGGATGGAATGTCCTATAAATATAAATTAAGTCCATCTTGTTTAATGTATCATTTAAAGCTTGTGTTTCCCTATTTATTTTCATTTTGGATGATCTGTCCATTGGTGAAAGTGAGGTGTTAAAGTCCCCTACTATGAATGTGTTACTATCGATTTCCCCTTTTATGGCTGTTAGTTTTTGCCTTATGTATTGAGGTGCTCCTATGTTGGGTGCATAAATATTTACAATTGTTATATCTTCTTTTTTGATTGATCCCTTGATCATTATGTAGTGTCCTTCTTTGTCTCTTCTAATAGTCTTTATTTTAAAGTCTATTTTGTCTGATATGAGAATTGCTACTCCAGCTTTCTTTTGGCTTCCGTTTGCATGGAATATCTTTTTCCATCCCCTTACTTTCAGTCTGTATGTGTCTCTAGGTCTGAAGTGGGTCTCTTGTAGACAGCATATATGTGGGTTTTGTTTTTGTTTCCATTCAGCCAATCTGTGTCTTTTGGTGGGAGTATTTAGCCCATTTACATTTAAGGTAATTATCGATATGTATGTTCCTATTCCCATTTTCTTAATTGTTTTGGGTTCGTTATTGTAGGTCTTTTTCTTCTCTTGTGTTTCTTGCCTAGAGAAGTTCCTTTAGCATTTGTTGTAAAGCTGGTTTTGTGGTGCTGAACTCTCTCAGCTTTTGCTTGTCTGTAAAGGTTTTAATTTCTCCATCAAATCTGAATGAGATTCTGGCTGGGTAGAGTAATCTTGGTTGCAGGTTTTTCTTCTTCATCACTTTAAATATGTCCTGCCACTCCCTTCTGGCTTGCAGAGTTTCTGCTGAAAGATCAGCTGTTAACCTTATGGCGATTCATTTCTGTGTTATTTGTTGTTTTTCCCTTGCTGCTTTTAATTTGTTTTCTTTGCATTTAATTTTTGACAGTTTGATTAATATGTGTCTTGGCATATTTCTCCTTGGATTTATCCTGTATGGGACTCTCTGTGCTTCCTGGACTTGATTAACTATTTCCTTTCCCATATTAGGGAAGTTTTCAACTATAATCTCTTCAAATATTTTCTCAGTCTCTTTCTTTGCCTCTTCTTCTTCTGGAACCCCTCTAATTCAAATGTTGGTGCATTTAATGTTGTCTCAGAGGTCTCTGAGACTCTCCTCAGTTCTTTTCATTCTTTTTTCTTTATTCTGCTCTGCAGTAGTTATTTCCACTATTTTATCTTCCAGGTCACTTATCCGTTCTTCTGCCTCAGTTATTCTGGTATTGATCCCATCTAGAGTGTTTTTCATTTCATTTATTGTGTTGTTCATCGTTCCTTGTTTCATCTTTAGTTCTTCTAGGTCCTTCTTAAATGTTTCTTGCATTTTTTCTATTCTATTTCCAAGATTTTGGATCATCTTTACTATTATTATTCTGAATTCTTTTTCAGGTAGACTGCCTATTTCCTCTTCATTTGTTAGGTCTGGTGGGTTTTTACCTTGCTCCTTCATCTGCTGTGTGTTTTTCTGTCTTCTCATTTTGCTTATCTTACTGTGTTTGGGGTCTCCTTTTTGCAGGCTGCAGTTTCGTAGTTCCCGTTGTTTTTGGTGTCTGTCCCCAGTTGCTAAAGTTCATTCAGTGGGTTGTGTAAGCTTCCTGGTGGAGGGGACTAGTGCCTGTGTTCTTGTGGATTAGGCTGGATCTTGTCTTTCTGGTGGGCAGGTCCACATCTGGTGGTGTGTTTTGGGGTGTCTGTGGACTTATTATGATTTTAGGCAGCCTCTCTGCTAATGGGTGGAGTTGTGTTCCTGTCTTGCTAGTTGTTTGGCATAGGGTGTCCAGCACTGTAGCTTGAGTGAAGCTGGGTGCTGGTGCTGAGATGGAGATATCTGAGAGATTTTCGCCATTTGATATTATGTGGAGCTTGGAGGTCTCTTGTGTACCAGTCTCCTGAAGTTGGCTCTCCCACCTTGGAGGCACAGCACTGACTCCTGGCTGCAGCACCAAGAGCCTTTCATCCACACGGCTCAGAATAAAATGGAGAAAAAATAGAAAGAAAGAAAGAGAGAGAGAGAGAGAGAGAGAGAGAAAGGAAGGAAGGAAGGAAGAAAAAAGAGAAAGAAGGAAGGAAGAAGATAAAATAAACATAAAATAAAATAAAGTTATTAAAATAAAACATAAATATTAAGAAAAAAAATTTTTAAAGAAAAAAATAACTGATGGATAGAACCCTAGGACAAATGGTTGAATCAAAGCTATACAGACAAAATCTCACACAGAAGCATACACATACACACTTACGAACAGAGGAAAAGGGGAAAAAATAATAAATCTTCCTCTCAAAGTCCACCTCCTCAATTTGGGATGATTCGTTGTCTATTCATGTATTCCACAGATGCAGGGTACATCAAGTTGATTGTGGAGCTTTAATCTGCTGCTTCTGAGGCTGCTGAGAGAGATTTCCCTTTCTCTTCTTTCTTCTCACAGCTCCCAGGGCTCAGTTTTGGATTTGGCCCTACCGCTGCATGTAGGTCACCGGAGGGCGTCTGTTCTTCTCTCAGATAGGACGGGGTTAAAGGAGCAGCTGCTTCGGGGACTCTGGCTTACTCAGGCTGGGGGGAGGGAGGGGTACAGAGTGCGGGGCGAGCCTGCAGTGGCAGAGGCCATCATGACGTTGCACCAGCCTGAGGCGCACCGTGCGTTCTCCTCGGGAAGTTGTCCCTGTATCCCGGGACCCTGGTAGTGATGGGCTGCACAGACTACCCGAAATGGGGTGTGGATAGTGACCTGTTCTTGCACACAGGCTTCTTGGTGGCGGCAGCAGCAGCCTTAGCGTCTCATGCCCGTCTCTGCGGTCTGTGCTTTTAGCTGCGGCTCGCGCCCATCTCTGGAGCTCTTTTAAGCAGCGCTCTTAATCCCCTCTCCTCGCGCACCAGGAAACAAAGAGGGAAGAAAAAGTCTCGTGCCTCTTCGGCAGGTGCAGCCTTTTCCCTGGACTCCCTCCTGGCTACCCGTGGTGCACTAACCCCCTGCAGGCTGTGTTCACGCCGCTAACCCCAGTCCTCTCCCTGCGCTCCGACCTCAGCTCCCAGCCCCGCCCACCCTGGCGGGTGAGCACACAAGCCTCTCGGGCTGGTGAGTGCCTTTTGGCACCGATCCTCTGTGCGGAACTCTCTCCGCTTTGCCCTCCGTACCACTGTTGCTGTGCTCTCCTCTGCGGCTCCGAAGCTTCCACCCTCCGCCACCCCCAGTCTCCGCCCGCAAAGGGGCTCCTAGTGTGTGGAAAACCTTTTCTCCTTCACAGCTCCCTCCCAGTGGTGCAGGTCCTGTCCCTATCCTTTTGTCTCTGTTTTTTTTTTCTTTTGCCCTACCCAGGTACGTGGGGAATTTCTTGCCTTTTGGGAGGTCTGAGGTCTTCTGCCAGCGTTCAGTAGGTGTTCTGTAGGAGTTGTTCCACGTGTAGATGTATTTCTGGTGTATCTGTTGGGAGGAAGGTGATCTCCACAACTTACTCTTCCACCATCTTCCCCTCGTCCTTCCATTCCATCTTTTGCTTGGTTGATAAATGTACATTATCGCTTCTCAGCTTTACATATTACATCTTTACATGCTATTACTACAATTCAAGATGGACCAAGAGCTGGGTTTCATATGAATGAGTTTATTCCCTCTTCTTGAGATCTGACATGAAGGAGTATTTCAGTAACAATTTTGCCTCTCATCCTTAAGGGCCAGTGAGAATTTTCATGCTGGTAAGCACTTTGTCCTGAAGATACTGACATTGCTCTCAGGGAGTGTAACCCTCCAGTGACAATGGGACTCTGGGGTCATCAGTGATGCTGGCCTCCACGGTTGAATAGTGTGGTCCAGTGTGTCCCAGGGAGATGGATTCCTGAGAGCTCAGTGTCTGCCACATGTTTCATTCTAAAGTTCCCTTTTATAAGTGTGCCTGGATAAATGGTGACTTCAAAAATGGACCTCAGTGGAATCTGAACAAAATGAGTGACAAAATCGCTTATGTGAGCTGAGGTCCAGTCCACGGACAATGCTAGGCAAACGTGTGGAGGGATATTCAATTTGCTCAGCAGGTGGTGTCCCCCAGAAAGGACTATGGTATTGAAAAACTAAGATGTTGGCATACACTAGAGGAACTGAATTGTACAAAGGTCGCTAAATAACCAATTTGGGGATGATATAATAACTCTTTGGGTACTTGGCTGCCAGCATGTACAAACTTGTAGTAAATAAACTCTGGGTAATCACCACTTGAATAATGAGTTCTATGAGAAATCTTTGTAACTACACTTGAACCATTCACACATTTATCTGAGCTACCAAAATCTTCTGAGTGATTATTGATATCTTTAGTGTGCTTAGATTGTCAAACTTCAAAGATATTGTATTATGAACTTCTACTTTTCCTTTTTTATTAAGTGGAACAATTACATGTAAATTGAAGAGTAGATGTGTGGAATCTTCACAACATATTTTAATTTGCTTGCCAACCCAGACACCAGAAGTAGAACAGTTGTTTCTTTGTTTTTCATTTTTCTTACAAACTGAGCAAGTAATTTCATATATTTTGAATGCTGGCTTCAATTACTAATAGTTTTTTGATGTGAAATGATTATACTTCAAATTCTTAGATTTTTACATGGATATCATTGGCCCCTTTCATATATTCTCAATGGGTTTCTAATGTGTTTAAAGAGACATCCTAGTTACAGTAAATGATTTTGCAGTGACTGTTTTGGGGAAACTTTGAGACAAATATCTTAGAAAAAATTATATCTGTTCTACTGTGATCAAACTTGTGAGCATAATTGTTCTTGTCATCTCAAGGAATATCTATTATGAATACTTATAACTTCTTACAGCTGAATATTCCATTAGGAAAACTTTGTTTTGCAATTTCCCTAATTTCCTGTGTACTTTTTATATTGACCATGACATTAGAATTCCATGAATGTCATCACCACACCACTGAAGTACTGATTTTGTCACTTGTGCCAGCTCTCTTAACTGAGAAGTAACAAAACAATGCACTCCTAGGGTAACATCCAATTTTAGTAAATTTACTTTTCTGGATTATTTTTATTATTTTTTAAGTAATCAAAAATTGTATTGAGTTGTTGAATAATCAGTTAATACAAACAACTCTACTAGCTTTAATAATCTGTTGAGGCATCTGAGGCTTCAGTCTCCTTTATTTTTAAGATTTTATGCTTTACTTTAACCAGAAACATCCTAGAGGAGTAATAAATTAGGAGATTTTACATAAAGATACATAGCACATCTTCTTGTCTTATGCAATTTTGACAAATAGACATGTATACCTTTCACCTTTTCACATTTATACTTTCCCACAAGTAGATATGGACCAAAAACTAGGTTTCATATGGACGAGTTTCTTCCTACTCCTTGATATGTGCCATGAAGGAAAATATTAGGAATAATTCTGCCTTCCATCCTCAAGGGCCAGTGGGAATTCTAATGTACTTTTTCCTGAAAATACTCCATCCCAGGGAGACGGAGTCCTGAGAGCTCAGTGTCTGCCACATATCTAAGGATCAAGGTCTCTTTCACAAATGTGCCTGGATCGATGATGACTTCAAAAATGGATATTGTTGGAATCTGAACAAAATTAGTGACAAAATCACTGATGTGAACTGAGGTCCAGCAGAAGAGACCATGCTAGGCAAAAATGTTGGGGTAGAGCTCAGTTTGGTCAGCTACTGGTACCTATAGGGTCCATAGTAATTGAATGCTGTCCTGATTGCATACATTAAAGGAATTGAATTTCACAGAGGTCTATAAATATCTGACCTAGGGATGACATGGCAACTCTGAATGCTTGGCTGGCAGTTTCCATGCATTCATAGTAACCAGATCCTGGAGAACCAGCACAGGAGTAGAGAGGCTGGTGGTAAATGGTTATGTCTACCCATGAGCTATTCACACATTTTTCTTAGGTGCCTAAGTCTTCAGAGTGAAGTCAATTAGGTATTCAAGGCAGAATATATGAGTGTTTATTTATCTCTTAAAGTAAAAGAAAAACATAGAAATTGAAGAGCAGTTTCTATTTGTCAAAATGTCTTCCAGAACATTTTAATTTCCTTGCTGACCAAGTCACAAGTATTAGAAGAGTTTTTTTCCCTGTCACCCAAAGAGGAATTTTCTAGACGTTTATGTTATGGATCCAAATAGATGCTGTATTAAACATATTTAATTAAAAATTATTACATTTCCAATTATTTATATTTTAGGTAGATTTCATTGCCCAGTGTTCATATTGTGTTAGTGGGTTTCATAGTGTTGAAGGGGAGATCCTAGTATTAATGCCTGCTGCTGAGGGAAGGCTTTGGGGAAACTTTGAGACCAAGACCTTACAACTTTCAGTGTTACCCTGATCCAAGTAGTGAGCATTATTTTTCTTCTTATACAGATAGTCAAGGGAATATCTATGGTTTATTCCTTATAATCTGTTATTAGTTAGTAAACTTTCAATTATGATGGTTTGGTTTGTCAAATTCCCTAATTTCCCAATATATTCAGTAGATTAGAGGTGATATTGAAGTTGGATGGAATTCCTCCCACTTCTTCAAGGAACTGCTGATTTTGTCATTCATACCAGCTCCCTTCTGCATAAATAATCACAACAATGCACTCCAGAGGTAACATTGCAACTTTTAATAAATGTATTTTCCTGGGTTAGTATGTGTTTTTAGCGAGCAAGATTACAGATGGTCTTTTGGAGTCTGTTAATCTGAACATGTGAGGCTTTTAGTAGTCTGGGTCATCTGAGGTTTCTGTGTACTTTTTTCCCAGGATTTTAATGCTTCCTCCATTTTGAATAACATCAGAAGATCCTACTAGAGAAATAGTATTTTTGTATACTTGTGCATAGTAAACATCTTGTGTTCTGCGTGGTTAACAGGTGGACACATATACTTCTCATCTTTCCATAATTTTACTCTATGCCAGCATATCGACATGGACCAAGAACTCAGTTTTGTATAAAAGTGTGGACCACTGTCACAGGGAGATGGAGTCCTGAGAGCTCAGTGTCTGCCACGTATCTCAGGATCAAGGTCTCTTTCACAAATGGGCCTGGATTGATGATGACTTCAAAAATGGATCTCGTTGGAATCTGAACAAAATGAGTGACAAAATCACTTATGTGAACTGAGATCCAGCATAAGAGACCACTTTAGGCAAAAATGTAGAGGATTCAGTTTGGTCAGCTAGTAGTATCCCCCATAAAAGGACTATGATATTAGAAAACTAAGATGCTGGTGTATGCTACAGGAAATGAATTGTACAGAAATTATAAATAACCATTGTGGAATGACAACTCTGAGTGCTTGACAGGCAGTATCTTTACACCCATAGTAAACAAACAGTGGAGAATCAGCACATGAAATGGTTGTGCTTACACTAGGACATTCTCACAGTTTCCTTAGATGTTCCAGTCTTTTGTGAAGATCAGCGTGTTTAGGTCTATTAGATAGCCAATTAGAAAGAAATTATTAGTTTTTGCTTGTCATTTATCTCTTAAGTGAAAGAAATATGGGAAAATAGAAGTTGATTGCATTAGTGAGATTATCTTATATCATGTTTTAATTTGCTTGCTAACCTATCAATTCAAAGAGTAGAATATGTTTTTTTCTTGTCACTCAGGGAGAAATTTCCTAGATATTTGGTGATGGATTAAATTTAGATATTTCATTAAACATTTTTAACATGAAATGATTAAATTTCTAATTCTTGGAATTTTATGTGGATATCATCAGCGAATATTCATATTCCTTCAATGGGTTTATATGTTTAAAGAGATGTTGTAATTTTAGAAAGTAATAGGGGGAATTTTGGGTCAACTTTGAGATGAATGTCTTAGAAAAATTGATTTTCTATTCTACCCTTTTCCAAGGAACAAACATAATTTTTTCTCATTATATAGATGGTCAAGTGAATATCTGTGGTTAATTCCTTATTACTTTTTATCAATTGACATTCAATTGGGAAGGTTTTATTTCACAACTTCCTTTATTTCCTCTGTGCTTTGAAAGATGGAAGTGACTTTGGAATTGCATAGAATACTCACCACCATAAAAAAGTGCTGATTTTGTTGCTTTCACCTGTTCCCTCTCCTGGGATGGAACAAAATAATGAACTCCAAAGGTAATAACAAATTTTAAACAAATTTTCTTTTTATGGCTTATTCTCATTATATTTTTTGTAATCAGGTAGATAATTGGTTTTGTGAAGTATCTGTTAATCCAAATAATGTGTTATTAATTATCTGGTGAGGTCCAATATTTTGTCTCCTTTATTTCCAAGGTTTTTGTGCTTTCTCCCTTTGAATAACATCAGAAACATTCTAGTAAAGTAATATGTGTATATTTAATATGAAGGTACATAATAAATCTGCTTGTCTTTTGCATGTTTGACAAATAGACATATATACATCTCATTTTTCCATATTTTTACTCTAGTTCCACAGATATGGACCACTGGTTGAGTTTAATATGAAAGAGTTTATCCCTCTTCTTGAGAGGTGACATGAAGGAAAGTATTGAAAATAGTTTTACCATCTCATCCTCGAGAGCCAGTGGGAATTGTAACATCAGTAAGCATTTCATCCTGAAAACACTGACATTCCTCTTAGGACATTGTAACACTCATATGACAATGAGACTCTGGCTGTGCTAGTCAGTCATGGGACTGTTATCGACTGTGATGGCTGGTCTGCATTATTGAATACTGTGGGTCAATGTGTCTGAGGGTGTCAGATCCCTGAGTGCTCAGTGACTGCCACATATCTCAGGATCAAAGTCCCTTTTACTAATGTGCCTGAATTAATGATAACTTCACATATGTTTCTCATTGGAATATGAACAAACTGAGTGACAAAATCATTTGTCAGCTGAGGTCCCTCCCAGGGACCATGCTAGGCAAAAAATGTGGAGGGAGCTCAATTGGTCTAGTAGAGGTACCAGCCCGGACTGAAGTGTTTGAAAGCTCACCTGATTGCATACATTAAGGGAAATGAGCTGTACAGAGATCTGTAAATGTCTGGTTTAGGGACGACGTGGAAACTCTTAGAGTGCTTGGCTGACAACATCCATTCACTAATAGTAATCAGACTCTGGAGAATCAGCACATTAGTAGTGAGACCAAGGATATATGTTTTTGTCTACCCTTGAGCCATTCACAACATTTCCTTAGATGCTACAATCTTGTGAGTGAGCAGTAGTCTATTGAGGTCAATTACATAGTCAGTTCAAAAGATATTATGTCTTTACTTGTCAATTTTTTTAGGTAAAGCAAATATATGGAAATTTAAAAGTAGTTTGTATTTACAGGAATATCTTAGGGCATGTTTTGATTTGATTGTTAACTCAGTCACAAAAATTCATACAGTTATTTTTCTTCTCACCCAAAGAGAACTTTTCTAGACGTTTGAGTGATGGAGTCAAGTATATGCTGCACTAAATATTTTTAATTGTAAAATTATTGCGTTTCCAGGTCTTGGCATTTTATTGGTTAATATTCATATTCCTTCAGTCTGTTTCACATGTGTTTTAAGGGAGATCCCAGTTTTAATGAGTGATTCTAAGGGTCCTTTGGAGAAATTTTGACCAGGTCTTAGAACAAATGACTTTCTATACGTTCCTGTTCCATGGAACAATGCTATTTTTATTCTTATCATACAGGTGGTCAGCAAATATATGTAATTAATTCCTTATAACCTCATCAATTAATATTCAACTTGGAAGATTTTCTTTCTCAACTCCTCTAATTTCCTCTGTGGTTTGTAGGTTGGAAGTAATATTGGAATTGCATGGAATTCTTACCACCCCACCAAAGAAGAGCTGGTTTTGTCACTTCTGCCAGCTCCTTATCTAAGAAGAAATCCAATGATGCACTCTCAAGGTAACATCTAATCTTTTATAAATTTTTCCTGAGTTATTATTTTTTAAGTAATTAAGAATTTAATTGGTGTTTTGTAGAGTCTGTCAGTTCAAACAGTGTGAGGACTTAATAATCTGGTGATTCTTTGAGGCTTCTTTCTGTTCTTTTCCAGAATTTTTGCATTTTCTCAGTCTTCCTACTAATGCCTCATACAGGAATTAAGCATGGAGACGAAAGTAAAGCCATTCCTTACCAGTGTGGCAGAGAAAAACTGTTTCTACTGAGGGGTGTGCTTGGCCAAATGTCACTGAATCCTCAGCAGTGTGGCCTGATGAGCACCACCCTGACAATAGGATGGGAAATATTTCATGGTGAGAGGGCTCAGTGTCTGACTTTTCCTCTCTGCACCCTCCCAACCTCTCTAGTCACATGTCAGTATTTATTGTGCCTGTGTGAGTCCTGCCTGCATTGCTGTGACCACACCATGTAGAATCAGGCGTAGAGTAACTGTGCATCCTCTGCAAATTGCCAGGTTCCTGAGCTCAAGCAAGTTTAGTGCTATAAGTGATTTTTAGACAACTGTTCTTTATTTCCCTATCATGGCAGTTTTCTCCTCCCCAATCCATTGGGTCATCTTTGAGGATAAAATAATTCTGAGGTTTAATTTACAGAATATATATGCATTATATGCATTGTTGTGGTTGAATTGTTCACCAGGCCAACATTTTCCTGGAACTTTAAGCATATTCCGACAGTCTGATTTCACATTTAATTTGTCTGGCAGAAAATGTTGGACAATATTTGCTCTTATGGAGGCCAGAGAGCCTAACACAATTAATGTTGTTGGAATAACACTGGAAGCACCCTAGCAGAGCAATGCATTAGCTTATTTAATAGGAGGGTACATTATTGAACCCTACTGTCTTATGCCTGACCGGCCAATGGACAGGTTTACTTCTAATCTTTCCACATTTTTATTCTACTCCCACAGGGTAACAAGGATAGAGCTCAGGTTTCCTATGAAAATGTTTATTCCTTCCCCTTCAGATGCAACATGAAGGAAAGGCCCATCCTAAGAGGCCAGTGGGAATTCTCAAGTCAGTAAGCATTTGTCCCTAAAATATTGACCTTCCTTCTAAGGATTATATAATATTCCAATTACCATAGGCACTGTCTATGATAGTCAGCTGTGAAACCTGGATCACTGATGTGGGGTCTGGTCTCCATAACTGAGTAGAGTAGATAAGTGATGAACTTCAGAGTCTCTTTCACTTTCTGAGGTGAGCAGTGCCCTATTTTAGAAACTCATGTGTATCAATGATTGCTATAATAATTGATCTCATTTAAAAATCTGAACAAAATGAGTTACACAATCACTTCTGTGAAACTGAGGTCTAGCATAGATACCCACCCTAAGCAAAATATTTGCAGGGCGGAGATCAGTGATTTCATTCATGTGGTATCAGGAAGAACTGTGGTATTAGAAAGCTAAGCTGCTTGCATGCATTAGAGGAACTGAACTGTACAGTGTCTATTCATATCTAATTGTCAGGTGAAATTGCAACCCTTTGAGTCTTTAGCTGGCAGCATAAATACACTTGTAGTAAACAGACCCTGGGGAACTAGCACATGAGCACTGAAGATTCTAGAAATGGTTGTACCTACACTTGAGCCATTCACACAGTTGTCTGAGCTGCTGGAGTCCTCTCTTGAGTGCTATTTATAGGTGGTCAAAATACAGATTATGGATTTTTACTTTTCCCTAGTAATTGAAACAAATATATGATAATTAAAAAGTAGGTACTATATGTGAGACCTTCACAATATATTTTAATTTGCTTGCCAACCAGTCACTAGGATTGAATTATTGTTTCTTTGTTTTTTGTTTTTCTCATCAACCAAAAGAGCAACACACGAGTACTGACTTCAACTATATACTGCATTAAACATTTTCAGATGTTAAATGATTAAATTTCCAATTCTTGTGTTTGTTTGTTTTACATGGATTTCCTTATACACTTTTATATACCCCCAATGGATTTCTAATGTGTTTAAAGAAAGATCCTAGTTATAATGAATGAAGTTATGGTGGGCACACTGAGGAAACTTTGAGACAAATGTCTTAGAACAAATATTTCTAAATTAATATGTTCCAAGGAGTGAGCATTTATAGTTCTTGTCATATTGATTGCCCTGAATATCTTTGATGTATTCCTTATAACAACTTGTTACTAAATATTACATTAGGAAAGTTTTGTTTCTCAGCTCCCTAATTTTCCTTGTGCTTTGCAGATTGGAAGTGATGTTAGAAAGAAGGGATATTTTGCTGCTTGTAATTCTCACTGCCACACCAAAGAAGTGCTGTTTTTGTCACTTGCACTAGCTCCATTCTCTGGGAAAAATCAAAACAATGCCTTCCATATGTAATATCCAATTTTAATAAATGTATGTTCCTAGAATATTTTACTAAGCAATTTAGAATTTTATTGCTTTTGTGAGGTGTCTGTTAATCCAAAGAGTGTGAGGCATTAATAATCTGGTGAGTCATATGAGGCACTTTTCCACCCCCAATTTTTGCACTATCTGTCTTTTGAATAATTTCAGAAACATCTCAGTAGAATGATAATATGTATTACACTATGCATATACATAGTGAACGCTCCTGTCTTGTATATAGTTGACAAATGGACTCATCCTACTTCTCATCTAGATGCACATTTATTCTTTCCCACAGGTTGACGTGTTCCAAAAACTGGGTTTCATAAGGATGAGTTTATCCCTTCCCCGTGAGATGAGACATGAAGGAAAGTGTTGGGAATAATTCTGCTTCCCATCATCAAAGGCCTGTGTGGATTCTCACAAAGGTAAGCATTTTGTCCTGAGGATACTGATGTTCTTTTAGGGACTTGAAATGTTCCAATGACACTGAGAGTCTATCTGCATTAGTCAGACATGGAACTGGATCACTCACTGTTTGCTGGTCTCCATGACTTAGCAGCATGGACTGTGTATCCAGTGGTGATGGGATCCTTATTGTTCAGTGTCTGTCACCTATCTCAGGCTCACAGTTGCTTTATAAACATGCTGGGGCCAATGATGGCTTCAATAATTGATCTGTTGGAAAATCTGGACAAAATGAGTGCCAGAATCACTTCTCTGAAACTGAGTTCAAGATATATAAAAGGACATATAACAAAATTAGTGTTACTCTGAAGTAGATTGTGATAATTTAAGGTGCATTTGTAAACCCTAGGGTCAGTACTAAGCAAATAACTCAAAAACATTAAAAGAACTACCAAAGAATTAAAATAGTACAATAAGAAGTATCTATTTAATACAAACAAGGCAGCTAAGAATGAACAGAGAAACCAAAATGATATGACATCTAGAAAACAGATAGGAAAATGGCAGGCATAAATCCAACCACATGACCATTATATTAAATTTAAAAGACAGAAACTGGGAGATTTAATTTAAAAAATTAAACAGGGCTTCCCTGGTGGCGCAGTGGTTGAGAGTCCGCCTGCCAATGCAGGAGACACGGGTTTGTGCTCCGGTCCGGGAGGATCCCACATGCCGCGGAGCGGCTGGGCATGTGAGCCATGGCCGCTGAGCCTGTGCGTCTGGAGCCACAACAGTGAGAGGCCTGCGTACCGCAAAAATAAAATAAAATAAAATAAAATAAAAAGAGTAATTTAGTTTAATCCAACGTTTCTAGGTATTTGGATATTATTGACAGGCATATTTTTTCTAAAGATGGTCTTATGATAATTGATAAACTAGAAACAATTTTCTTTTGCCATTGGAATTGTTGGGAGCGTCTGTTGGACTTCACCAGGTTGTAATAGAGAAACCATGTTTTCATTGATCTGTACATAATAGTAAAAAAAATTGTTTTCTAACATTTAGTCTTAATGGAATGGGAATATTTTCCCTTGCTCACATAATTATTGGTAAGATACTCTCTGTGTCTATTGGACCTCAGGGGGAAAAGAGAGCAGTGCATGTCTGAAGGTTGTGCACATAACACACAAAGGACTTAGCGACATCCACCCTGCCCAGTCTGTGTGTAGCACAGGATACCCACATTTTATGAATGTTTTATTGTTAAATTAGATTACATGCATGTGTGTTTTTGTACAGTTTATATGTACACATAGGTGCATTTATATCTGCATATACTCTTTCTTAAACTGTTATTTTTCCTCTTTTTTTTTTCCTGTCAGGTGATAGAGCCTAGAAGGAAAGGGAAACTGTCTATGCTTTTGCCTTAACTTTTGAATGTCAGTTCTAGAGAAGGAGGTGACAACTTACTTCTCAGCCAGTGCTCTCCCTTCCTACCTGTGGTCCTTTGGACACCCTCGCAGGTATGACTATACAGGCAGGGAGCTGCATGTTTATTAGAAAAAGGCCTCAGGTGGATAGGCATTGATAGATCTTGCTCTTCTTAAGTTTGATGACATTTGGTTGTAGCTAAATAGCATTAAAAACCAATCCAAGATCCAGATGACAGTGAGAATAGTAATCGGAAGTTACAGCTTTGGGTCATAACAGGTCTTCCTAAATGGGGGTCTTTCCTCAACTATTCTATCCTAAAACTAAATTTACCTCTATAAGACCATTTACTAAGTTACTTCTCAGCTCTTTATTTGTATGACTGATTCATCAAATGGGGTTTTAATTTCTTATGGCCTAATGTTTTTAGATTCATTTTTGTGACACAAGCGCCTAATGGGCTGTCAGACATAAAGTAGGATTTCAATAAAATTTTATTGAGAATAGATATATGAATAGATGATATAGAGTGATTTTATAAATAACCTGGCCAACTAAGCAGAAAAAAAATAAATGATAAAAAAGAAACAATTTTCAGCAGGATCCAGGCAATCCAGTCAGCTTTGGAAATGTACAAGAGAGAAAGGCTCTGATACAAGGTGCTGATATTGAAATGTATAGAATTATGAGCAGCTAGCTACATATAATTTCAGAGCTGCGTAATGGAGTAGAAAGCAGCTTCCAAATTAAATCAATCTGGGAGAGTACCGAACGGTGACTTCCCAGCTTCCGGCTGAATTGCCTTTTTCACTGGAAGTGGTGTTTCTTTTCTTTTTTTCCCCCCACCCTCAGAAGATGACTTCTTGGGAACTCTTTTGGGAATGAATGATACCAGTAAATCCCTGAAGCAAGATTCTTCAGACAGAGCCTATTCACCTACCTGTTGTCCAAGGGCTACCCTCTGAAGGTAAGGTTTTTGTCAGAATAGTCCTCGCTTTCTAGGAGCAAGCACATCTGGGTAGAAAGTTAGACATTAATTTTCTGAAGATTGATAACTTGTGGTTACATTCTAATTGAAAGGCCAGATTGTATAATGAGTTAAGAGATATAACTTCTGACCTGTGTGAGGTGATAACTCACTGTTGTTTTGATTTGCATTTCTCTAATGATTAGTGATGTTGAGCATCTTTTCATGCATTTGTTGGCCATCTGTATGTCTTCTTTGGAGAAATGTCTATTTAGATTTTCTGCCCATTTTTGGACTGGGTTGTTTGTTTTTGTGATATTGAGCTGCATGAGCTGCTTGTATATTTTGGAGATTAATCCTTCGTCAGTTGCTTCATTTGCAAATATTTTGTCCCATTCTGAGGGCTGTCTTTTCATCTTGTTTCCTTTGCTATGCAAAAGCTTTTAAGTTTCATTAGGTCCCATTTTTTATTTTTGTTTTTATTTCCCTTACTCTAGGAGGTGGTCAAAAAGGATCTTGCTGTGATTTATGTCATAGAGTGTTCTGGCTATGTTTTCCTCTAAGAGTTTTATAGTGTCTGGCCTTACATTTAGGTCTTTCATCCATTTTGAGGTATCACCTCACACCAGTCAGAATGGCCATCATCAAAAAAATCTACAAACAATAAATGCTGGAGAGGGTGTGGAGAAAAGGGAACCCTCCTTCACTGTTGGTGGGAATGTAAATTGATACAGCCACTATGGAGAACAGTTTGAAGGTTCCTTAAAAAACTAAAAATAGAACCACCATATGACCCAGCAATCCCACTACTGGGCATATACCCTGAGAAAACCATAATTCAAAAAGAGACATGTACCACAATGTTCACTGCAGCACTATTTACAATAGCCAGGACATGGAAGCAATCTAAATATCCATCAACAGATGATTGGATAAAGAAGATGTGGCACATATATACAATGGAATATTACTCAGCCATAAAAGGAAACGAAACTGAGTTATTTGTAATGAGGTGGATGGACCTAGAATCTGTCATACAGAGTAAAGTAAGTCAGAAAGAAAAAGAAACACCATATGCTAATGCATATATATGGAGTTTTAAAAAGCAGTACTGATGGACCTAGTGGCAGGGCAGGAATAAAGATGCAGATGTAGAGAACAGACTTGAGGGCACGGGATGGGGGGGAAGGGGAAGCTGGGATGAAGTGAGAGAGTAGCATTGATGTATATACACTACCAAATGTAAAATGGATGGCTAATGGAAAGCTACTGCATAGCACAGGGAGATCATCTTGGTACTTTGTGATGACCTGGAGAGATGGGATAGGGAGGGTGGAAGGGAGGCTCAAGAGGGAGGGGATAGGGGGATATATGTATACATATAGCTGATTCACTTTGTTGTACAGCAGAAACTAACACAACATTGTAAAACATTTATACTACAATAAAGATGTGGGGGGAAAAAAAGAGATACAACTTTTCTTGTATATCTTCATAGTTTTCTACATCTCAGTTAGTATATTTACTGTTAATATGAAAGATTTCCTTAACTTTTCTTATCCAACAAACTAAACTCCTTGGCTGGATCCATTGTGTTACCAGAGAATTATTATATGCATGGGATATAATAGATTCTCAATAATTATTAGACTGGAAGGTAGACAAGTAGTTTTGCCTGAAATAATTGAGTCAATGAATGAGTGACCTAGAACTTTAAAGAGCCAAATTCAGAGGGGAAGAGACAGATAAAAATCTGAGATAGTTGGAGATCTCCATCATTTTTTGGCCAAGCAAAGGAGAAAAAAGTATCACCAGTGTTTAGCATCCTTTAGGAAGTCTTAAAGTCACTTTTCTGGCCATAGCAGCCACCCAGTTGCTGAAAATGTGGTTTTCTCTGTGTATTCTGGGTAGATTTTTTCCAGAACATGTAGAGGAAGAGTGTACAAGGATTTCATAGCCCCCCTGACAGGCTGCTTAGAAAATGTGTGCCTCACCTTTGCCAATTTTCCCCACTGTGTCCTTGCAGGTGATGACCACAGAGACGAGGTGGATTTGTTACTGTGGGTACCATTACTTCTACCATCAGCTTCTTCAAAACAATGATACAGTCTTCTTTGTGCATGGAAACTCTTCTATTTCCTGTGTTGCAGTGGATTCCTCCTGCAGATAAGAAATGCTTAACTGAGAAATGCTCATGTTGGGATATCATCGATGAGACTTTAATTTGGGCATGGTGACTGTTTCCCTTGCTTCCACTTGACTCAATCCCAGGAGCCTCAGTAGAGGAAATATTATTGCACAAGAAACTCAGAATGGTGGAATTGCTCAGTGCTCCCATAAATACACATTTATAATTTTCATTTGCCATGTGGTAAATTTAAAAATTAAGATCTATTAAAATTTTTTCAAAAATTCAAAGCATATCTAAATATCTAATATATAAATTAAGTGCCCTCCTCTCTCCCAATTCTATCTCCTAGAGTTATCCTCTATTAAGTGAGTTGTGTGCATTCTTTAAGTGGATAGATGCACACACACACAAACACACACACACAAGATATTTTGGGGGGTTCTGGAAGTGGAGCTATATTGTACACATTATTCTTCAAATTGCATTTCATTTAACAGTTTTTTCAATACCTTTTTCTGTTTCAGTAATACATATCTGTGTCATTTGTTGAATGACTGCATGATTGTTTTGTACATGAAATATAATTAAATGTTTTAAGCATTTCTCATTCATAGATATTTATGTTAGCACCAAATTTCTGTGCAATGAACCTCCCTATATATCAATAATTTGCATTTGTCTATTATATCATAATAAATTACTCAGCAGTGAAAATACTGGGATTAAGTATATGCACATTTCAAATTTTGAAAATGATCACAAGATTTCCTTTAAAATGTGGTAACAACTTTATCCTCAAATGGCAATGAATGAGATTGCCAGCTTTCCCACAACCTCACAGATAATGAATTTTATGACTATTTAAAATCTTTGCCAGTGTGATAGCCCAAACTATTGTCTTAAATTGTATTTCTTTCATTTTTGAGTGTGATCATTTTTTCATATGTTTATTAGCCATCTGTATTTTTAAATTTTCTTTTTATATCCAATTTTGGGGGTGGGTGGAGGTTTTAATCTCTTGCTAATTTCAGAGAGCTCATTTATTATTGGGGGAATAAGCTTTAGATTGTCAAGCATTACAGATATTTTTTACACACTTTTAAACTTCATTTTTGTTATAAGAATGTGTATGACTGTTATGTGTCCAAGTATAACCATGTTCGCTTCTATGGCTTCTGAGTTTCATGTCATTTTAGAAAGATATTTACACTGATCCCATAAAACTCTCCACCTATGTTAACTTCTAATTATTTTGTGTTTTTTAATTCAAATTCTTAAATCATGAGAAAGTTTTTTTATTTCAAATCTTAAAGTTGCCAAGTTATTTGCCATTACTTGCGATTTATTTGCCAATAACTGCCCATTTATCTGTAATGCCATCTTGCATATATGCTGTATTCTCATCTGTGACTGGCTCCATTTTTGTTCTGTGGGTCTGTGTCTCTTCTTCTGCCTCCTGTCTCATGTGTCTTCTCATTGGAAGAAATTACAGTTTAGACTGCAATTTCATCAACTTCAATAAATTAATTTAGTGGAGAATTGGTTTTTAACAATAGTCTTCCTATCCAAGAACAAGGTATGTCTTTCTTTTTATTCAATAAGTTTAATTACTGTTAATATTTTCATTAATATTTTCACTTTGTGGTGGGGGTATCTTCTTTCAGTTTATTTTCTTACTTGATAATTTTTCTATATCTGAAAGTTTTGTTTTGTTTTGGGGGTAAGTGATCTCCTTACTCTTTCTCATGGCTTTTCAGAATTTTTTTTCAAATTATGTACTAAATCCTTTGAAAATACTGATAGTTGTGATTCTCCTCTTCCAAATGATCTGGATTTTAGTTATGTTGATAAAATTCACTGACTGATACTTTCAGAGCACTTAAACAATTGTGGAAATATTACCCACCATTGATTTAATTAGGTTTTAATGGATACTTCTTGGGTTTGACCAGCATGTTTTTGCTGGTCTATTAAGCAAAAAGACTCTCAGAAACCTACTGCAGCAAAGGGAAAACACCACTTTGACAAGGTTTAGTAGTGCTTCAAAAGCAGGAAATTAGGGCTTTGAGGGATGGGTTGATGTGGTTTAAGGCAGGATTTTCAAGGCAGGGAACTGGTTAAGAGTGGGCAAAATTTGTCCTGCGATAGTTTGAAGTCGGTGAAAGAGTAAGATGAGGACCTTGATGTGAGTTTAGATAATCAAATTTTTGTCTGATGAATGAGCTACTTCCCTATATGAATAATAAGTTATCAATGATGGAAGAACTATTTGCTTAGATGAACAGACTGAATTTATTTGTTGGTTTACAGTTCTATCTTGTTTATAGAACCCTGCTAGGGGTGGTATCAGGTCTTAGTTCCAATAGGTAAGTTATTTTGATGTAAGTAGTCTCAGTCATCAAAGTAAGATGCTAATTTTAAATTTGAGATTCTTGTGTATTGTGTTAGGAAAAGTCTCTTACCTTTGATATATTTCTAAAGAATTTTAATCAAAACCAAGTGGTAGATATAATCAAATGCTTTTTGCATAAACAATTATATTATTCTTTAAACTTTTATCATTGTGAAATAATTCATTTTTAATATTGAAATTTTCTTATATTCCTTTTATTGTTTATTCAGCAAACTCATTTTGGTTAAAAAGAAGTTTTGCTTTTTAAATTTACTACTGAATTATGAGTATCTTAATTTGATTTGGAACTTTTGCAGGTGTACTACTTAGATGAAACCGATCTGTAATTTTCTTTTTTGTTCTGTTTTTGTCATGTTTTTATATTAGATTTTCTGGTTGTGTTAAAATAATTTTAAGGATTTTCTTTTTACTTTGTGCTCTAGAATGGGTTGAAAAGGTTTAGCATTAACATCAGTAGTTAAGCGGACACATCATTTAAATCATCTGAATTCTCCTTTGTTTTTGGTGGTTTGGAGTAGAACTGAGGCTAACTAGAAAGTGTTCTCACTTTTTTCTACGGTTATTGCTTATTTTTTGTTTTATTATCTTATATGTAACTTGTTTTCTACTAGAAAATCACAGTCCAAGTAGATTTGCAAACACGGTAGGTAGGATGAAGTAATACAAAGTGTTCTTTCATCACTCTGTTAATTTCTCTTGTCTCAATTAATATCCATTTTCATTCCAGTCTTGGTTGTTTCTGCTATGTCTTTTTTAATGAAATGAGTTTGACTCATGGATTTTTAGCATCACTAGTTCTCCATTCCCCTGTTCCCCAATCAGCTCTTTGGTATAATTTATCAGTGTTGTTTTTTTAATGTTCTAATTTATTTATATATTTTTTCTGTATTCCTCTGTGGTTTTTTCCTAATAAATTCTTAAACATGTGTAATCCACTGATTTTCACTTGTTCTTGGCAATGAAAGATTTTCTCTGTTCTGAATTTTATAAAACTTCACACAGAGTATAAGGAGAAAAGAACAGTGACTTTACAAATACCAGTAACCCAGTTTCTATCACATTTTGCCATATTCACTTCATGTTATTTTTAAAGTATTTTTAAATAAGTTAGAGAAATCATAACACTGCTTTCCCCGAGAAGCATTTTTTAAATTTTATTTTTAAAATCATAATATATGTTACAAAATTCAAAATTGAAAAAGAGATTTTCAGTGAAAGGTAATATATCTTTTCAATTCTGTCTTCCATAACCACTCAATTTCCCTTTCCTGGAGACAACTATGTTACAGTTTCTTGTGTTTCCTTTCGGACATACATATACACATACACACATCACACACACATCCCAAAATGTGTGTGAGTGTATGCATAGATACACACACATACTTTTATAGTGTTCTGTACTTCCTTTTATGTTATATATCTATGTAATGTGTAAATATTTTTAATATTTCTAGCAGATCAGCTCATATAAGTAATGAGGAGCTTCCTTATTTTTTTAAAAACTATACTTTTACTGGTTCTGATGAACCCAGGGGCAGGACAGGAATAAAGATGCAGATGTAGAGAACCGACTTGAGGACACGGGGAGGAGGAAGGGTAAGCTGGGATGAAATGAGAGAGTGGCATGGACATATATACACTACCAAATGTAAAATAGATGTCTAGTGGGAAGCAGCTGCATAGCACAGGGAGATCAGCTCAGTGCTTTGTGACCACCTAAAGGGGTGGGATAAGGAGGGTGGGAGGAAGATGCAAGAGGGAGGGGATATATGTATATGTATAGCTGATTCACTTAGTTATACAGCAGAAACTAACACAACATTGTAAAGCAATTATATTCCAATAAAGATGTGTTAAAAAATAAAATTTTACACAGGTAAAATTTTCATAGTTAAATGCATAGATCTTAATAGTGTAATTCAATGAGTTTTCTTAAAAGTATATACCCATGTAACTACTACCTTATTCAGGAGGTAGAGTATTTTTTATTACTTGAGAACCTCCCCTACTGCCTCCTTCCAGCTAAGCCTAATTCTCATAGGAGACAATGTTCTGATTTCTATCATCATAGATTAGTTTTGCCTGTTCTCACAATTAATTAAATGAAATCACACAGTGTATGTCTGACTTCTTCCACTCATCATAATGATGTTGAGATTTATCCATGTTATTCCCTGTATCAGTAAGTTTAAATTTTTTTCTGTTTAGTTATAGAGTAACATTCCATTGAACGGGCATATTGCAATTTGTTTATTCATTCTCCTGTTGATGGACATCTGGGTTTCCAGTTTTTAGCTATTTTGAATATGTTAGCAAATCTTTTATGCAATTACCTAAAAATGGAATTTGCTTGATTATAAGATATGTTTTGCTTAATTTTATAAGGAACTGTCAAAGAGTCTTCTAAAGAGGTGGAAATTTTTCACACTCTCCATATATTATCAGTGACATATGGTATTTTCAATTACTGTCCATCATCACCAACACTTGAAGTTGTCATTCTTTTAAATCTTATTCACTTGAGTTAGTGTGAGATGTTATCTTATTGTGACTTCAGTTTACAGTTTGGTCACTTAAGAAGATAAAAAATTTTCATAAGTTTAGCTGCCAGTTTTAAATCTTAGGTAAAGTTTCTGTTTAGTTTTTCCCAAAATTTTATTTATTATTGTGAAGTAATTTTAGACTTACAGGAAATTTTCAAAAATAGTACAGAGAGTTCTTATATATTATTTACCCTGATTTCCTAATGTTAGCATCTTATATAACCATTATTATAACGTTAATACACGTAACAATCTTTGAAATACGTAAATACTATTAACTAGTCTGAAGACCATAATTTTAATTTTTCCAATTGTCCACTAATGTTCTTTTTTCTACTTCAGAATCCAATTCAAGATTCCATATTGCATTTCTTTGTCATGTTTCCTTTTTCTCTATGCCAACCTCCTAATCTGGGGGAGTACCTCAGTCCTTCTTTGTATTTCATAACCTTGACACATTTGAGAAGAACTAGGCTGTAATTTTGTACAAAAGTCCTCAATCTGGCTTGTCTGATACTTTAATGATGAGATTGGGGTTATGCAATTTTGGTAAAGATAACACAGCGATGATAGTATGTGCTTTTAGTGGATCATATCAGGAGTGCATGAAGTCAATATGTCTTATTTCAGCAAATGTTAAATATGGTCACTTTTGGTTAAGGTGGTGTGTGCCAGGCTTCTCCACTACAAAGTTACTACTTTTCTCTTTTCAATTAACAAATATTTTGTGAGGAGATACTTTGAGACTATGCAAATATTGTCTTTCTCATCATACATTTACTCACTAATTTTAGTACCCATTGATCATTCTTGCCTACATAAATTAATACTATGATGTTTACCTAATGATAGTTTTCTATTTCCATGATACTTTCTACACTTATTCATCAGAATTTAACTATAGGGCAGAACTCTTCCCTGCCCCCCTCCTCTATTTTTTATGTATTCAGTTGTTGTTCTACATCAGTATGGATTTATGATATTTACTTTAGTCTATGGGTTTTCATATATTGTTATAATTATTTATTTTTACTTCTAAAATTTTTTTTAAGATTTGACCATTGGGAGCTCCTTTAAAGTTGGCCCCTGTGTTCTTTTACCATGGCCACATAATTTTTTGAGCACTTACTTGTTTTCTGGTTCCACAGATGTTCTAGGTTTATCTTATGTTTTCCTTCCCCAAACATGGAATCAACCATTACTTCAAGGAGCTCTGGTTCTTTGTATTGGAAAATAATATTTAGAAACCAAGATCTGAGTGTTATGTGTGCTCATTGCTACTGGGAAATCATTTCTTCTAGGCCCTACTAATGCACAGAGTTGGGAAATATTTTTAGGTTTATTCATACACACATGCACCCACCTAAAAAACTTCTATCTCTCTCCATCTGTGTGTTTGTATCTCCATACTAATGTTTCTGATTATGACTTATTTTCTTCTTCTCTCTTTCCCTATTTGTAACTCCTTTCTCTAACAGCAAGAAACTTACCTTTCATTATCCACAATAGTTTCTTATTTCCTTAATCCAATATGTAGTAGTTTCAGAATTGCTAAAACATACCCCTTTAAAAATGAAAACACTAACTAAAGTACAGTGTTCAAATACAGGGCTTTTGTTTCTTTACCCTTACAGTATCCAGTCAACACGTTAAATAGATAGGTTAGTTTTCCCCCCGAACCCCCTACATATGTTAATCTTAGAGTCAGGTATTTCTCTTATTGTTTATATTCCAATTTGAGTTACTCCTCCTCATGGTTGACTCTATTTATTTTTGCAGTATGAAGCATTACTGTGGTTCTAAGAATTAGAACTCTGAGGATTGTTGTTCTTCCCCCATTACTGGTCCCATTCCTCCCACCTTTCCAGGTAACTAGTCTCCTTAGTTTCTGGTTTATCTTTTCGTTTCCCCTTGTTTACAACTGGGTAACTACATGTATATTTTTTCATATCCCCATCCTTCTTACATGAATGGCAGCATATTATAGATGGTCTTTTACAGTTTTCCTTTTCCACTTCATTATCATGGAAATCATTTCATCAGTATGGAGATTCAAAGAGGTCTTCCTCAGTGTTTTGGTTGATACTTAACTCTGTACATACTGCAATATGTTCCACCACTGTGCTCTATGAGAATTGTTTACAGTAGTTTTAAATTGCAGAAACTTTTAAATTGGGTTGTTTCACTCTTCATTTGTAAGTGTTCTTTATATTATGGGGATACACATTTCTTGACCAATATTTGTATTGCAAATGTTTCTCCCATTAAGTAGCTTACATTTTCCTTCTTTCTTTCTCTTTATTTTCCTTTAAATGACCATGTGGTCTAAGTTTTTAAATAGCCCAAATTTTCTAATTGTTCATCCCTTACTGCTGTTATTCTCACTCTATTTTCCTTTTTCTTTTGCTCTTTTTTTTTAACTGAGATGAAATTGACATAACACGAAATTAAACCTTTTAAAGTGTAGTATTTAATGGCATTTAATACATTCACAATATTGTACAACCACAAGCTTTATCTAATTCCAAAACATCTTCAGTACCCCAGAAGAAAACCCTTACCCATCAAGCAGTCAGTAGCACTCCCCTTTCCTTATGTTTTCATTTTTAAGTTGTGTTTTTATAGGCAGACATTTTTAATTTTGGTGAAGGTTCAGTTTGATTCTTCACTTAGTGTTTATTGAGAACTCACTGTTATATTCTGTTTTCTTCTAGAAGCTTTATTTTTTCACATCTTTATTGAAGTATATTTGCTTTACAATGTTGTGTTAGTTTCTGCTGTACAACAAAGTGAATCAGCTGTATGTATACATGTATCTCCATATCCCCTCCCTCTTGAGCCTCCCTCCCAAACTCCCTATCCCACGGCTCTAGGTCGTCACAAAGCAGGGAGTCGATCTTCCTGAGCTATGCAAGAACTTCCCACTAGCTATCCATTTTACATTTGGTAGTGTATGTATGTCAATGCTACTCTCTCACTTCATCCCGGCTTCCCCTCCCATCCCTGTGTCCTCAAGTCTGTCCTTTGCGACTGCATCTTTATTCCTGCCTTGCCACTAGGTTCATCAGAACCAGTCTTTTAGATTCCATATACATGCTTTAACATACAGTATTTGTTTTTCTTTTTCTGACTTACTTCACTCTGTATGACAGATTCTAGGTCCATCCACCTCACTGTAAATAACTCAATTTTGTTTCTTTTTATGGCTGAGTAATATTCCATTGTATATAAGTGCCACATATTCTTTATCCATTCAAAGTTCAATGGACATTTAGGTTGCTTCTATGTCCTGACTATTTAGAAACTTTATACTGATTACTCCTGCACATAAATATAGCATCTATCTCAAATCAGTTTTATGTGTGGTGTGATATCAAGGCCAAGGGTTTGTTTTTGTTTTTGTTTTTTTATGTGTTCCTCCAGTTGTCCCAGAACAATTTGCTAAAAAAACTTTTATTTTTCTTTTGAATTACCTGATGCCTTTGTTGAAAATAAGTTGACTATATATGTATGGATCTCTTTTGAACTTTATTTTTCCCTTTTTATGTCATTCATTTTCATAGAAGCTTCATAGTAAATCTTTAAATAAGATAGTGTGAATCCAAACCTTTGTTCTTTTATTTCAAGGTTTTTGTAGAGGAGGGAGCTGGTTTATGGTATTTTCACTTAAATTTTAGAATTAACTTGTCAACCTCCTAAACACAAAACCCTGCTGAGATATTGATTTTAATTACCTTGAACTTATAGATCAATTTAGGGAGAATTGACATCTTAACAAGATTGAGTGTTCTGATCCATGAAAGTGGTCTATTTTCCATATATTAGGTCATCTTTAATTTCTCACAATAATCTTTTATAATTTTCAGTATAGAAGCATACTTTGTAGTTTTCAGTACAGAAACATACTTTGTTAAATTTATCTATTTTATTTATTTTTGTGCCAATATTGTAAATAAATATTTAAAGTTTTTACAGACTTTGTTGCTATTATATAAAAATAAAACTGAGTTAGTACATTAAGCCTCTGTCCTGTGGCCCTACTAAGTTAATTTATTAGTTCTTGCAATTATTGTTCATATACATTACGATTTTCTACATAAGCAGTGATGCCATCTGTTAATAAAACAGCTTATTATTTATTTTTGAATCTCTATGGATTCCCCTCCTTTTTTTGCATTATTACATTGCCAGGGACCTCTAGTATAACACTGAACAGAAGTGATGTGAGTGGGTATTCTTGCCTTTTTCCTAGTCTTAGGTGAGATTATACCGTTTCTCATCATTAGGGAAGACACTAGCTGTAAGTTTTTTGTAATACACTTTACCATATTGAACAACTTTTCTTCTATCCCTAGTTTGCTGATAATTTTTACAATAAATGAGTGTTAACTTTATTGAATGCTTTTCTACACTTACTGATGTAATCACGTTTTCCCATTATTCTCTTGTGGGAAAACATATTGATCAATTTTTTTTTTTTTTAATTTTTAAAAAATTGATTATTTTTGGCTGCGTTGGGTCTTCATTGATGTGCACAGGCTTTCTCTAACTGTGGCAAGTGGGGGCTACTGTTCGTTGCAGTGCATGGGCTTCTCACTGCAGTGGCTTTTCTTGCTGCAAAGCACGGGCTCTAGGTACACGGTCTTCAGTAGTTGTGGCTCATGGGCTCTATAGCGCAAGCTCAGTAGTTGTGGTGCACAGGCTTAGTAGCTCCGCGGCATGTGGGATCTTCCCAGACCAGGGCTCAAGCCCGTGTTCCCTGCATTGACAGATGGACTCTTAACCACTGTGCCACCAGGGAAGTCCCTATTGATCAATTTTTAAATGTTAATCCAGCATTGCATTCCTGATATAAACTCCACTTGGTCACTACTGTCCCTTATATTTCTATGTTCAGTTTACTACTTAAGGATTTTTTATCAATGTTCTTAATGGCCATTAGCCTGGGATTTTCTTATCCATATTTCTTTCCTTCCTCCTTTTCTGTGATACCTACTTAAGGTTGAAACTTGGATCATTCCTGGTGGATCTTCTATCCTCATGTAAATGGTCTAAGTCTACAAGCACTGCATTAATGGATCCCACAAATTTTGATATGTTATTTTAATTATCATTTAGTTCAAACCTTTTTTCACTTCTCTTGCAGTTTATTTTGACATGTTAGTTATTTTTAAGTGGTGTATTTAATTTCCAAGTTTTTGGGGTTTTCCTGGTAACTTATTACTGATTTATATTTTAATTTTGTTATAGAAAAAATAAAACTCTAATATTTTAGCTTTCCCAAATTTGTTGAGACTTGTGTTGCGGTCTAGAATAGAGTCTATCTTGATGAAAGTTCACATGCACATGAATGTGTATTTGGCAGTCATTGAGTATAATGTTATACAAATGTCAATAATTCAGGGTGTTTGTTCAGATTTTGTTCAGTTAATATTTAGATTTTCTATATCTTGAGTGATGATTTTCTTGTTCTGTCTTCTAGAAGGAACTGTTAAAATTTTCTACTTGTGATTGTGAATTTCTTTCTTTGGTTCTCTCATTTGCTTTTTTTTTAACATCTTTATTGGGGTATGATTGCTTTATAATGGTGTGTTAGTTTCTGCTTTATAACAAAGTGAATCAGTTATACATATACATATGTTCCCATATCTTTTCCCTCTTGCATCTCCCTCCCTCCCACCCTCCCTATCCCACCCCTCCAGGTGGTCACAAAGCACCAAGCCGATATCCCTGTGCCATGCAGCTGCTTCCCACTAGCTATCTACCTTATGTTTGTTAGTGTATATATGTCCATGCCTCTCTCTCGCCCTGTCACAGCTCACCCTTCCCCCTCCCCATATCCTAAAGTCCATTCGCAAGTAGGTCTGTGTCTTTATTCCTGTCTTACCACTAGGTTCTTCATGACATTTTTTTTCTTAAATTCCATATATGTGTGTTAGCATACGGTATTTCTCTTTCTCTTTCTGACTTACTTCACTCTGTATGACAGACTCTAGGACTATCCACCTCATTACAAATAGCTCAATTTCGTTTCTTTTTATGGCTGAGTAATATTCCATTGTATATATGTGCCACATCTTCTTTATCCATTCATCCAATGATGGGCAGTTAGGTTGTTTCCATCTCTGGGCTATTGTACATAGAGCTGCAATGAACATTTTGGTACATGACACTTTTTGAATTTTGGTTTTCTCAGGGTATATGCCCAGTAGTGGGATTGCTGGGTCATATGGTAGTTCTATATGTAGTTTTTTAAGGAACCTCCATACTGTTCTCCATAGTGGCTGAACCAATTCACAATCCCACCAGCAGTGCAAGAGTGATCCCTTTTCTCCACACCCTCTCCAGCATTTATTGTTTCTAGATTTTCTGATGATGGCCATTCTGACTGGTGTGAGATGATATCTCATTGTAGTTTTGATTTGCATTTCTCTAATGATTAATGATGTTGAGCATTCTGTCATCTGTTTGTTGGCAGTCTGTATATCTTCTTTGGAGAAATGTCTATTTAGGTCTTCTGCCCATTTTTGGATTGGGTTGTTTGTTTTTTTGTTATTGAGCTGCATGAGCTGCTTGTGAATTTTGGAAATAAATCCCTTGTCAGTTGCTTCATTTGCAAATATATTCTCTCATTCTGAGTGTTGTCTTTTGGTCTTGTTTATGGTTTCCTTTGCTGTGCAAAAGCTTTGAAGTTTCATTAGGTCCCATTTGTTTATTTTTGTTTTTATTTCCATTTCTCTAGGAGGTAGGTCAAAAAGGATCTTGCTGTGATTTATGTCATAGGGTATTCTGCCTATGTTTTCCTCTAAGAGTTTGATAGTTTCTGGCCTTACATTTAGGTCTTTAATCCATTTTGAGCTTATTTGTGTGTATGGTATTAGGGAGTGATCGAATCTCATACTTTTACATGTACCTGTCCAGTTTTCCCAGCACCACTTATTGAAGAGTCTGTACTTTCTCCACTGTACATTCCTGCCTCCTTTATCAAAGATAAGGTGACCATATGTGCGTGGGTTTATCTCTGGGCTTTCTATCCTGTTCCATTGATCTATCTTTCTTTTTTTGTGCCAGTACCATACTCTCTTGATTACTCTAGCTTTATAGTATAGTCTGAAGTCAGGGAGCCTGATTCCTCCAGCTCCGTTTTTAATTCTCAAGGTTGCTTTGGCTATTTGGGGTCTTTTGTGTTTCCATACAAATTGTGAAATTTTTTGTTCTAGTTCTGTGAAAAATGCCAGTGGTAGTTTGATAGGGATTGCATTGAATCTATAGGTTGCTTTGGGTAGTAGAGTCATTTTCACAATGTTGATGCTTCCAATTCAAGAACATGGTATATCTCTCCATCTATTTGTATCATCTCTAATTTCTTTCATCAGTGTCTTATAATTTTCTGCATACAGGTCTTTTGTCTCCTTAGATAGATTTATTCCTAGATATTTTATTCTTTTTGTTGCAATGGTAAATGGGAGTATTTTCTTGATTTCACTTTCAGGTTTTTCATCATTAGTGTATAGGAACGCCAGAGATTTCTGTGCATTAATTTTGTATCCTGCTACTTTCCAAATTCATTGATTAGCTCTAGTAGTTCTCTGGTAGCATCTTTAGGATTCTCTATCTATAGTACCAAGTCATCTGCAAACAGTGACAGCTTTACTTCTTCTTTTCTGATTTGGATTCCTTTTATTTCCTTTTCTTCTCTGATTGCTGTGGCTAAAACTTCCAAAACTATGTTGAATAAGAGTGGTGAGAGTGGGCAACCTTGTCTTGTTCCTGGCCTTAGTGGAAATGCTTTCAGCTTTTCACCATTGAGGATGATGTTGGCTGTTGGCTTGTCATATATGGCCTTTATTATGTTGAGGAAAGTTCCCTGTATGTCTACTTTCTGCAGGGTTTTTATCATAAATGGGTGTTGAATTTTGTCAAAAGCTTTCTCTGCATCTATTGAGATGGTCATATGGTTTTTCTCCTTCAATTTGTTAATATGGTGTATCACATTGATGGATTTGCATATATTGAAGAATCCTTGCATTCCTGGAATAAACCCCACTTGATCATGGTGTATGATCCTTTTAATGTGCTGTTGGATTCTGTTTGCTAGTATTTTGTTGAGGATTTTTGCATCTATGTTCATCAGTGGTATTGGCCTGTAGTTTTCTTTCTTTGTGACATCCTTGTCTGGTGTTGGTATCAAGGTGATGGTAGCCTCATAGAGTGAATTTGGGAGTGTTCCCCCCTCTGCTGTATTTTGGAAGAGTTTGAGAAGGATAGGTGTTAGCTCTTCTCTAAATGTTTGACAGAATTTGCCTGTGAAGCCATCTGGTCCTGGGCTTTTGTTTGTTGGAAGATTTTTAATCACAGTTTCAATTTCGGTGCTTGTGATTGGTCTGTTCATATTTTCTATTTCTTCCTGATTCAGTCTTGGTAGGTTGTGCATTTCTAAGAATTTGTCCATTTCTTCCAGGTTGTCCATTTTATTAGCATAGAGTTGCTTGTAGTAATCTCTCATGATCGTTTGTATTTCTGCAGTGTCAGTTGTTACTTCTCCTTTTTCATTTCTAATTCTATTGATTTGAGTCTTCTCCCTTTTTATCTTGATGAGTCTGGCTAATGGTTTATCTATTTTGTTTATCTTCTCAAAGAACCAGCTTTTAGTTTTATTGATCTTAGCTATTGTTTCCTTCATTTCTTTTTCATTTATTTCTGATCTGATTTTTATGATTTCTTTCCTTCTGCTAACTTTGGGGTTTTTTTGTTCTTCTTTCTCTAATTGCTTGAGGTGCAAGGTTAGGTTGTTTATTCGAGATGTTTCCTGCTTCTTAAGGTGGGCTTTTATTGCTATAAACTTCCCTCTTAGAACTGCTTTTGCTGCATCCCATAGGTTTTGGGTCGTTGTTTCTCCATTGTCATTTGTTTCTAAGTATTTTTTAATTTCCTCTTTGATTTCTTCAGTGATCACTTCATTATTAAGTAGTGTATTGTTTAGCCTCCATGTGTTTGTATTTTTTACGTATCTTTGCCTGTAATTGATATCTAGTCTCATGGCGTTGTGGTCGGAAAAGATACTTGATACAATTTCAATTTTCTTAAACTTACCAAGGCTTGATTTGTGACCCACGATATGATCTATCCTGGAGAATGTTCCATGAGCGCTTGAGAAAAATGTGTATTCTGTTGTTTTGGGATGGAGTGTCCTATAAATATCAGTTAAGTCCATCTTGTTTAGTCTATCATTTACAGCTTGTGTTTCCTTATTTATTTTCATTTTGGATGATCTGTCCATTGGTGAAAGTGGGGTGTTAAAGTCCCCTACTATGAATGTGTTACTGACGATTTCCCCTTTTATGGCTGTTAGTATTTGCCTTATGTATTGAGGTGCTCCTATGTTGGGTGCAAAAATATTTACAATTGTTATATCTTCTTCTTGGATCGATCCCTTGACCATTATGTAGTGTCCTTCTTTGTCTCTTCTAATAGTCTTTATTTTAAAGTCTATTTTGTCTGATATGAGAATTGCTACTCCAGCTTTCTTTTGGTTTCCATTTGCATGGAATATCTTTTTCCATCCCCTTGCTTTCAGTCCGTATGTGTCTCTAGGTCTGAAGTGGGTCTCTTGTAGACAGCATATATATGGGTCTTGTTTTTGTTTCCATTCAGCCAATCTGTGTCTTTTGGTGGGAGCATTTAGCCCATTTACATTTAAGGTAATTATCGATATGTATGTTCTTATTCCCATTTTCTAAATTGTTTTGGGTTCGTTATTATAGGTCTTTTCCTTCTCTTGTGTTTCTTGCCTAGAGAAGTTCCTTTAGCATTTGTTGTAAAGCTGGTTTTGTGGTGCTGAACTCTCTCAGCTTTTGCTTGTCTGTAAAGGTTTTAATTTCTCCATCAAATCTGAATGAGATCCTGGCTGGGTAGAGTAATCTTGGTTGCAGGTTTTTCTCCTTCATCACTTTCAGTATGTCGTGCCACTCCCTTCTGGCTTGCAGAGTTTCTGCTGAGAGATCAGCTGTTAACCTTATGGGGATTCCTTTGTGTGTTACTTGTTGTTTTTCCTTTGCTGCTTTTAATATGCTTTCTTTGTATTTAATTTTTGACAGTTTGATTAATATGTGTCTTGGCGTATTTCTCCTTGTATTTATCCTGTATGGGACTCTCTGTGCTTCCTGGACTTGATTAACTATTTCCTTTCCCATATTAGGGAAGTTTTCAACTATAATCTCTTCAAATATTTTCTCAGTCCCTTTCTTTTTCTCTTCTTCTTCTGGAACCCCTATAATTCGAATGTTGGTGCATTTAATGTTGTCCCATACGTCTCTGAGACTGTACTCAGTTCTTTTCATTCTTTTTTCTTTATTCTTCTCTGCAGTAGTTATTTCCACTATTTTATCTTCCAGGTCACTTATCCATTCTTCTGCCTCAGTTATTCTGCTATTGATCCCATCTAGAGTCTTTTTCATTTCATTTATTGTGTTGTTCATCATTGTTTGTTTCATCTTTAGTTCTTCTAGGTCCTTGTTAAATGTTTCTTGCATTTTGTCCATTCTATTTCCAAGATTTTGGATCATCTTTACTATCATTATTCTGAATTCTTTTTCAGGTAGACTGCCTATTTCCCCTTCATTTGTTAGGTCTTGTGCATTTTCATCTTGCTCCTTCATCTGCTGTGTGTTTTTCTTTCTTCTCATTTTGCTTATCTTACTATGTTTGGGGTCTTCTTTTTGCAGGCTGCAGGTTCGTAGTTCCCGTTGTTTTTGATGTCTGTCCCCAGTGGCTAAGGTTGGTTCAATGGGTTGTGTAGGCTTCCTGGTGGAGGGGACTAGTGCCTGTGTTCTGGTGGATGAGGCTGGATCTTGTCTCTCTAGTGGGCAGGTCCACGACTGGTGGTGTGTTTGGGGTGTCTGTGGACTTATTATGATTTTAGGCAGCCTCTCTGCTAATGGGTGGGGTTGTGTTCCTGTTTTGCTAGTTGTTTGGCATAGGTTGTCCAGCACTGTAGCTTGCTGGTCGTTGAGTGAAGCTGGGTGCTGGTGTTGAGATGGACATCTCTGAGAGATTTTCGCTGTTTGATATTATGTGGAGCTGGGAGGTTTCTTGTTGACCAGTGTCCTGAAGTTGGCTCTCCCACCTCAGAGGCACAGCCCTGACTCCTGGCTGCAGCACCAAGAGCCTTTCATCCACACGGAAAACGAGGAAAACGGGAAAAAATCATAGATCTTTCTCTCGAAGTCCACCTCCTCAATTTGGGATGATTTGTTGTCTATTCATGTATTCCACAGGTGCAGGGTACATCAAGTTGATTGTGGAGCTTTAATCTGCTGCTTCTGAGGATGCTGGGAGAGAGTTCCCTTTCTCTTCTTTGTTCTCACAGCTCACAGGGGCTCAGCTTTGGATTTGGCCCCGCCTCTGCGTGTAGGTCTCTGGAGGGTGTCTGTTTTTTGCTCAAACAGGACGGGGTTAAAGGAGCCGCTGATTCGGGGGCTCTTGCGCACTCAGGCCAGGGGGAGGGAGGGGCACGGCGTGCGGGGCAGGCCTCTGGCAGCAGAGGCCAGCATGACGTTGCACCAGCCTGAGGCCCTCCATGCCTTCTCCCGGGGAAGTTGTCCCTGGATCCCAGGAACCTGGCAGTGGCGGGCTGGCCAGGCTCCCCAGAATAGGGGTGTGGATAGTGACCTGTGCTCGCACACAGGCCCCTTGGTTACGGCAGCAGCAGCCTTAGCGTCTCCCGCCTGTCTCTGGGGTCCGTGCTTTTAGCCGCAGCTCACGCCCATCTCTGGGGTCTGCGTTTTTAGCCGCAGCTCGCGCCCATCTCTGGAGTACCTTTAAGCAGCCCCCTTAAACCCCTCTCCTTGCGCACCAGGAAACACAGAGGGAAGAAAAAGTCTCTTGCCTCTTCGGCAGCTCCAGACCTTTTCCCGGACTCCCTCCCAGTTAGCCGTGGTGCACTAACCCCTTCAGGCTGTGTTCACTCAGCCAACCCCAGTCCTCTCCCTGTGCTCCGACCAAACCCCGAGCCTCAGCTCGCAGCCCCGCCCTCCCAGGCGGGTGAGCTGTCAAGCCTCTCGGGCTGGTGAGTGCCAGTCGGCACTGATCCTCTGTGCAGGAATCTCCCCACTTTGCCCTCCACACCCCTGTTGCTGTGCTCTTCTCCATGGCTCCGAAGCTCCCCCCTCCGCCTCCCGCAGTCTCCACCTGCGAAGGGTCTTCTTATTATGTGGAAACCTTTCCTCCTTCACAGCTCCCTCCCACTGGTGCAGGTGCCGTCCCTATTCTTTTGTCTCTGTTTTTTCTTTTTTTCTTTAGCCCTACCCAGGTACGTGGGGAGTTTCTTGCCTTTTGGGAGGTCTGAGGTCTTCTGCCAGCATTCAGTAGGTGTTCTGTAGGAGTTGCTCCACGTGTAGATGTATTTCTGGTGTATCTGTGGGGAGGAAGGTGATCTCCGTGTCTTACTCTTCCGCCATCTTCCCCTCTCCTCTCATTTGCTTTTTATGTATTTGAAGATCTTTTATTTTTTACACTTTTATGACTATCAAGGCTTCTTGATGAATTGTCTCTTTCCCAACTTTGTATGTCTCTCTTTATCTGAGATATATTTGTTGTCTTGAAGTCTACTTTGTCTTATATTGGAGTAGTAATACCAGATTTCTTATGCTTACTGTTTGTCTGATTTTTTTATCTCTTTATTTTCAGTCTATTTGTGTCTTTATATTTATAGTCTTTCTATTGTAGACAGCATATAGACCGGTCTTGATCTTTATCCAGTTTAACCACCTTTCCTTTTATTTTATTTTATTTTTTAATAAATTTATTTATTTATTATTTATGTTTGGTTGTGTTTGGTCTTCGTTGCTGTGAGTGGGCTTTCTCTAGTTGAGGTGGGTGGGGGCTACTCTTTGTTGTGGTGCACAGGCTTCTCATTGTGGTGGCTTCTCTTCTTGTGGAGCATGGGCTCTAGGTGCATGGGCTTCAGTAGTTGTGGCTCGCAGGCTCTAGAGCACAGGCTCAGTAGTTGTGGCACACAGGCGTAGTTGCTCCACAGTATGTGGGATCTTCCCAGACTGGTGATTGAACCCATGTTCCCTGCATTGGCAGACAGATTGTTAACCACTGTGCCACCAGGAAAGTCCCCCACCATTCCTTTTAAATCATTTGTAGTCTTTTGGTCCATTTACATTAAATATACTTATATATTTGGATATAATTGGATTTATGCCTACCTTTTAGCTTTTTTTCTTTGTCCCTTTTAATTTTCTCTTCTCTCCATGCTTTTTTTTTTTACATTCTCCATTCTTTGCTTTATTCTTTTGGCAAAGAATTGAATAACTGCCAAATTATTGAATATTTTAGTGTTCTGTATCAACTTCTCTATTAATGTTTATCTTTACTTCTAATTAGCTTTATTTAGGGATCTCATATGGATTATAGTATGTACCTTTAACTTACAACTATCTTAGAATTAATATTTTATTTCTAGAATTTTCATTTGGTTCATTTTTATAATTTCCCTTTCTCTGTTTATATGCCCTATTCATTCATTATGAGCATCTTTTTTCTTTAACTATTCTGAACATATTTTAATGGGTTCTTTAAAGTCCTTACCTATTAATACCACATCTGAGTCATTTTAGAATATGTTTCTATTTACATACATGTAATTGGGGTCTTGGAAGAAGAGAGAGTGGGGAGAAAAAATAATTTAGGAAATACATTGACTGATATAAAAGAAGTTTATCTTTTCTTTCAAAATTTGAAAGCCATATTAATATTGAAACCTAAAATTATAATACTAGGTCTTGGGTGTTGCAACATATGTAAATATAATCTATATTACAGCAGTAGTACACAGGATGGGGCAAGGAAGAATGTAATGATAGTGGTGCATGGTTTTTATATATTATATGGAGCTATATTAACTATAAGTGGACTCTGATAATTTAAAGGTACATATTATAACCATACAACAATTACTAAAAAATACAGAGAACTATAGCTAAAAAGCCAATGACAGAATTAAAATATAATGATAATAAATATTTTATTAACCCAAAATAGTGCAGGAAAGAATGAAGAAAAATTATACAGGGGTATATGGAAAATAAAAAGCAAAATGGTAGACTTAAAGCCAACCATATTGATAATTACTTTATACTCCTCTAGTTTTTCATTGCTTTGATTAGTCTAATACTGGGTAAAATGCTTTAAAGCTTCTTCGTAGTTTTCTTTAAATCTCATGGATTTTGTACAATTTTCACTTTGTAAAATCTAATACTATGATATTTACCCTTAATGGGGTCAATCTAATTTTATCTTCTTGTGGATTGTAACTATCTTATTTTTCTGTTGAAAGCTCTTTTTAATCTCAGATGTGTCATTTTGAAAAAAAATTTTGTCGCATTATTTTAATTTAATGTTATGTTTTAAATTAGATATTATAATCCTGTTATTCTTATTTATATAATAGGCAGTGTTGTTTTTATTACCTACCGTTTTATAATCCTCCCTTTTTTAAAAGTGATTTGTGGTGTTTTATTTGACTTTAATCTGTTTTTATATAACTTCTGTTTCCTCCATTTCACTTATTTAGAAGATGTGTTGCATGTGTGTTTTGATTAGTTTAGGTTACTTACATACCTTTAAATTATATTGGGAAGCAAACATATTTTTTTAATTTGATCATCTTAGTAGAGGCTTCCTTTTTTGAAAGAAGAAAATAACAGGTCTATGCATTCCTTATTCATGTAATAAAATAATTAATGACTATGATAATAAATGTTTTTATTTATTAAGTACACACTTAAAGGTGGTAGGGTAAACCTTGAATATTTTTGGTTTGTAAACCTTGAATTTTTTAAATTTTCCAGTTACCCCATGAGATATGTATTAGAATGTTATAAATTTGATATATATATAAAATATATTTTATATATGTGCCTAAATAGTGAGGATACTCATACTGCCTTTCTCACATTTCTCTTTTAAGTAGTAAATGTCTTCATATAGATAAAGCAGTTTGGAAAAATTTAGAACATAATGCTGCAGTGAACAGATGCTGGGACCAGCAACAATAATGGTAGTCATTATAGTAACTGGTTGAGGTAACATTTGAACCCAGATATGTCTTAACTGTAGAACTGTTTGCTTAACCACTATACCTTAATTCTCTCCACATCCTTGCTTCACTTTGTTGGCATAATCTGAAAGTTTAATCCCATGGTCACATATTACATTTGCACAGTTATATTCAATTACAATATCTGTACAAATACGTAACATTACAGAAAGTCACATTATTGAATTTATTTCATCATTGCCTTCTGTTTTGCAGCACTAGATACAACATGATCAACAATTAATCACATATCAAAGAGAATTTGGTTGTCACCTCTTGCTCCATGGTACCACCTTCACATCACTTTTATTTTATCTTTTATTTCCCCCATTGGCAGTATTATGTTCTCAAGAAGAATTGTTCAAGAAGCACTCTGGGAATAATATAATTCCTCAATGTTGATATTATTAACCCTTCTTTACATTTCCTCATAATTGTCTTGATTAGTCATATCTCTCAGTTATAAATGAAAGATATACAACACAATACCTTAAAAGGAGGAAAGGAAATTCATAAGCTTCTATAATCATGAGTCTAGCTTCAGTCTTAGTGGAATCCAGGAGTTCAGGATCTAAAGAAGCATCTGACCTTGTGCTCATTCCACATCTCTTAGTTCTTAATTCTATGTTTCTTGGCTTCAATTAATTCTGCAGTCAATTTTTTCTTTAGATGATTGGCAAAAACCTTTTTAAGTTCTAAATTCAGTTATCTACTTTGCAATTTTAGTAAAATGTGAACTTTTCTCTCCCCTTTTCTATATAGAAGTCCAAATGTCGAGGGATGGGCCTGACTTGAGTCACTAAGATATTCACTGACCCAAGAATAGGAACTCTGGGTAGTCTGGTTATATCCCCAGTGGAGGTAAGGTACCCCATGATTATCAGCCCTTCCAATATCTCATAGTCTAGAAGAGAATATCCCCTAAGAGAAAGGGAAAGGGAGTTAGTTGCAAACATGGCCAGGCAGCTATAAAGCATAAGTGCCACCATGCACCACTAGTGTGCCATGTGCTCTAATGCAAGCCTTTATGACCATGTATGTCATGTTAATAATTACAACAAGCTTACATTATCAAACAACCCTACATACCACGAAATATGAAGTACAGCCTGATAGACAACAGCAAGGGCTCCCTCCCTACTTACGTTCATTGGTCAATTAATCCAGTTCTTGTTTTGCTTTTGTGGAAGAGCTCAGTTTTCTAGAGGCCTTAGAAGCTATATGATGACAGTGGTTGGAGAGTTCCCTCTTTGTGGACTATTATGACTTAAAAATTCCTTTTATCATGGCTTCAGGGTTAGGCTTTAGGTTTCTAATTTGTATATGCAGTTCTCTTGAAGAACACAGGCAGTTCGATTGAGGAAACTTCTTGGGATATGAAACATTATCAGGCACCATTACTTATCATGGTATTTAAATCATGACTCTACCTTTAGAGAAAAAGTGATTCTTTCTGTCTTGGCCTCAGGCTGCTGAAGTGAGTAATAGAGCATCACTTATTTCCTGAGGCAATAACCTCCTAAATGAATTCTTTTAAGGGCCAGTGATGTACACCTTCCATTCAGGAAGGAAGTATGCATCTGGAGGCATTGTTAAAGATTTCTTATCTCACTCTGGCTTGGGAAGAATATGACTACTGCAAATTTTCTACTTTCATGAAAATTTGACCTTCAGGTTCCTTACATTTTGTACACAGAAAAGACTTCTCCACAAAGCTGTATGCTATTCTCTGCTTTTAAAAGGGCAGCTTGGGATGGCACTTATTTCATTGTGGCAGCACCATTATGACTAGATACCACATCCTTAACGTTATTACATTTTTTGATCAAGACCCAAAGACTTCAGGTCAAGACTATCCCAAAAGATATGGCAATACACTTCTTTGGTATAATCTCAAAGTAACTGCCAGTTTTCCATTGGAAAGCCAAACCAGTTAGACATAGAACATAAGAATAGAACTTCCTCAAAGGAACTAGGGGAGTGAATAATGTAATGTACGTTAGGCACACAAATTATTGTTCTTTTTACCTTTGATTCCTTTCCACTGAATTATGAGTGAGCTCCCAACCCCCACCCTACCTGCTCATCCTTCGCCTCAGTGAGGCTATTTTCAGGCTGTTGTGGAATTGAGTGTGTAGAATTAAATTAATATTTTTCCTTCTAACACTTGTAAAATAAACAAAAGGAAGAAATTTGAAAAAGAAACTATGTCTCTGATATAGAAATAGGACCTGTACTACAAATGGAAATGTTTCATCCACATAAATGAAAATAGTACCAGGTGAAGGAAAACACTGGGGATCATTCATTTTTCTAATTGCAATCAGGGTACATATTTTTAAATTTTAGTCACAGACATAAATGCAGTATTAGCAACTCTCAACTTGAAGAAGCAGCTACTGTTGTTCTGGGTAGACCACAGAGGAAACAATACCAACTGCATGTTATATTTATACAATTTAAAATGGCAGTGTTCAGTATTTTCTGTCTCTGACCTCTAACTGAGAATCCTGCCCTAGACAACATAGCTGGTGTCAGACCACATGGAACCCTGTTCAGCATGTTCCACACTCTTCTGGGTAGGCTTGACCTTCCTCTATCCTGGTTTGGAGGACAATTAGATTCATCATTAACAAAATTAGAGGTATAAATTGAGAAAATATTAGAAAAAAAAATCTTCTAAATAAAACTACAGGAATAAGTTGTGTCATCATTCTTAGACCTGTTTGTAAGTTCATTCAGTTATGATTTTTAACTATTGTCAGTGTTCCTTTCATCCTTAGTAAACTATAAGCTTCAGGTTGTCTTTTTCATATTGAGATATTAGTGCTTCTCACACTTTCTGATCATGGTATATGCTCAATAAATGCAATGATTAAAGAAATGGGTTATTATATGTATTTTATATATAGTCACATGTATGTGTGTTATGCATACACACACATATAAAAAGCTATATAGAGATTCAGGAATATGCAGCTGCATACACACATATACATTATTCTTTCAATCAGGTGTGAGTTTTAGTGAGTATGAACAAATGTGTAAATTTCAAAGGATAGTATAAAGAAAGCTTATTTGAGGTGAGTGTCAGAGATGCATGTGGATATGATATAGAGGCCAAGAGGGCATTGGAAACTTCACATTGGCTGTCAGCACTATACTGAGTTCCATGAAATCAGCCAGAGGAAGGACTGTACTCTTGTGTCTAGTACAATACCGGGCACACAGGGCATGCTACAGCAATGCTTGTCTATTGAATAAATTACCAAAAACATGAATGGGCAAGAAGATTTTTTTCCCTACCTGCTGTGGGAAGTTTCTTATAGTTATTACCTCCATGAAATAGAGTAGTATCTGGAGAGAATCCATAGCTAAAATCATGATGAAATTTCATTTTTTGAAGTCATGATGGGTCTCTTTTTAGCCTGTCATATAAATGAAGAAGATTACAAACATAATACTGTGTGTGCTTAACCTGACACAATTCCTTCCTTTTGAGGGGTTATCTGTTGTTTGATTAATATTATGCATTGAATGAGCAAATAGTGCAGAAGTAAATGTGATACTTTCCTTTCATTACCGCTTATTGAGGTTTTGCTATATACCAGCCACATGCTTTACCCTGTATCTATGTCATCTTTCTTATATAATCTACATATGTACATCTATGTAGGGCTTACACCCACTTGAGGAGAAACTCCAATGTTTAGAGATCAAGAAAGGTGTCTTGGGACATACATTGCCCTAGTGACAGGGAAGTTTACCTCTACAGCAGCTGGGCAGAATCCCCACTACAATAAAAATGCAAGTTTACTCCGTCACATATCTACCTACTTTTCCTCTCCCCTTTTAATCCCTGATTCTGGATGAGATGTAATAGGCATTAAATGGTTACAGTCCACTTTCATGCATTGTCTCCAGACACTCAGAAACCTCCAAAATAAAAAAAGGAATAAAAACTAAAACTATACAACAGCTTATTTTATGTTACAAAATAACCAGAAACAAGCTGAAGTGTGAAAAAATAAGGGAGTATATCACTTAATGAAATCATAGTTAGGAGAGAAAACTACTGGGGGGAAAACAATATAAGAATCGTCATTATCATCATCATATGAGACACCATTTTATAGTACCAGTCTGTTCTAGCCCCTATGGCTGCTGCCTTATATAATTCTACCATATAATCTTTAAAGCAAACCTAGGTATTATTTTCTCCATTACAAAAATTATTTATCTTAAGGTAAATAATAACCAAGTAGCATATATATTAGTTGAACTTCTGAATTCAAAGCCCACGTTCTAGGATATCACTCTTGTGTACCATCATGCAATATGTTTTAAATTCATCTATTCATCCTAAAAATATTTGTGGATCATGTTATATGAGAAAGGAACTGTTCTATGCAGTGGAGAAATAGCTGTGGGCAAGGTAGTAAGGGTCCCTGCAATCATGGAAATAGAATATATTAGTAGGTACAAAGAAATGGATGCCAGGATAGATTTCCTGGATCCAAAGTCCCATTCACCATGGTTTCCTAATTGTCTCTGTAGTGAGAGGAAGTGAGATGTGCCAGTCATTACCACAATTAAGGGAGATATGTTGGGGAAAGTTTCACTTAGCTCAACATCTGGCACATTATGTGTTCAATAAATTTTACTTGTGACCCTTTGAGAAAACATACATTTAAAAATAACTGATTATGTTACATACATCAAATGCTAGCTCCTGAAAAATATCACCAAATCTACCTTACTCTCTTATGACAGCAAGAGATAGCCCACCTTGGCAGAGTCTCAACAGTATATCAGAGAGGCAGAGTCTCAGCAGTATATCAGAGAGGGAAGGACATTCTGAAATTTCATTCAAGGTGAATCTCTCAGTATGGGGGCTTGAGAAAGAAAGCAATACAGAATTCCCCTTGAGTAGTAGGGCTTGCGTTCTAACATCAAGGTCTCGTTTTTCCTCTTCTAGAATTAAGTTATCTGAGGATCTCCTCTTAGAGGAGAAACTAATAGGTCAAAATAGAACCTGGGTGATGTCAGAGAGTATACAAAAGGCAGAATTTAGTTTATCAAGGTAGCAGGTTCCTCCAGTGTGCAGGATGTAGCCAAGAGACTTTTGCTTCACTGATCCAATACCAGTCTTTCAGAGGTACACAATGGTCTGTTTAAAGCCAAAATACCCCTATGAGATTGTCAAATAGTTTTGTAATGGTTCAGTGCTACTCATCAAGAATAGTTTAGTGCTAGACAATGAATTTTGTATATCAATATCATTAGTAGATCTAAAGCAAAAGAAAAGTAGTGGGTCTTATAAGATCTAAGAAAATTAGACACCTCCAAATAAATACTGTCTGCTCTGTAGTTCTCATGCAAGTTCTATTCCTGTGAAAGTTCAGTTACAAAAGCTGACTTCCACCAAAGACCCTCCAGTATTGTCTTCGTAGACATAGGATACACCTTTTCCAGATATGAGAGGATAGTGATTTTAGATTTCTGGCTGTCTAGTATATTGTTGTTTGCCTGCCTTGTCATCTATTAGTTGGGCCTCAGTTACTGATTCATTTCAAAGAATTGGAACCAAGGGAAATTGTGTGGCTCACAAGGGAAAATGTGTACAAACTCAGCAGTCGGTTTGATTGTATGCTTTAACCCTTTGCACATACACTGTAACAGATATTAGACTTGTACTAAAGAGTTATTACATGCAAAATAAATAAAGCAATATAAATAATAAATGCCTTATAAGTAATGTAATTAAATGTAACCTAAACCAGGTAGGTAAGAAAATAAACAATAAAGGAATTCAGATTAAATGATGATAATTTATCATATTTTTTGTGGATATTGAGGGAAAGCCATCTACATAGCCATCTACTTGGTTAGAAGGTCTTTAGTAGAAGCCATTTCTTTCCAAAGAACGTCTGCTTCTAATGTGTTCCTAAAATTTCTTAGCTTGATATCTCCAGTAATGATTTAATATGGTTTACGCATCTTTGATTGAAATACATCACTCTCAACCTCATGGAATTTTACTTCTGCACTAGCCTCAACAGTATCTGATAAGGTTTTTTTTCCCCAGAGTTTGAAGGTTATCTTTCTCTCACAAATATTAGACCAGACCTCCAGAATTTAATAGTTGTTTAGGAAGATATTGAGGAAAGCTATTTGTGTCTCTTGATTTAAAGGAGACCCTAAGCTAAAACCAGGCCAGCAGAAGTTTCCACCAGTTTAGCTGCTATGCCTATTGCCACTGGGTCAAGACAGATATATTAGTAAGGTGGTCTCTGAGGATTCCAATGAAGTTGAATCAGAACACCAAGAGTTTTTCTGTCCACATTCTCAGATACAAATTGGTAGAAAGTTTTATTATAATTACAACGGGATGAATTGCTTGAGTCACCTGCAGTATTTGACTAGGATTGCTTACAATAGTGAAGAGGTGATATTCCTACACTCATACATCGTCCTGTTGCTAACTCAAAAGGAACAATTCAATGAACCCAAAGAGTTAAGCTCATTGTCATTAAAGCAAACCTTAGGCCATGGGAGTTTGAGAGTATCTGAGAATGTTGCTAATCTGAGCTTCAGATTTCTGTCTATTCTATCCTTTCTGAAGATTGGAGCAATATGGACAATAGGGTTACTGTGTGACTGGAAAAGATGTGCAAACTCTTCAATCATGGTCTGATTAAAATAATTTTGCCTAGTACTATCTCAGAGATAGTTTGGGAACACAAAATCATGTAACATATTGCAACTGGAAGAGCTGGAATTCTCCAAAAAGGCTTTAATCCACCCCCCAAATAAACAAACAATTACTATATATTTTTTAACATCTTTATTGGAGTATAATTACAATGTTGTGTTAGTTTCTGCTATATAACAAAGTGAATCAGCTATATGTATACATATATCCTCATATCCCCTCCCTCTTGTGTCTCCCTCCCACCCCGCTAGGTGGTCACAAAACACCGAGCTGATCTCCCTGTGCTATGCAGCTGCTTCCCACTAGCTATCTATTTTAAATTTGGTAGCGTATATATGTCAATGCTACTGTCTCACTTTGTCCCAGCTTATTCTTACAAACCCCATGTCCTCAAGTCCATTCTCTACATCTATATCTTTATTCCTGCCTGCCCCAAGGTTCATCAGAACCTTTTTTTTATTGCATATATATGTGTTAGCATACGGTATTTGTTTTTCTCTTTCTGACTTACTTCACTCTGTATGACAGATTCTAGGCTCCATTCACTTCACTACAAATAACTCAATTTTGTTTCTTTTTATGGCTAATATTCCATTGTATATATGTGCCACATATTTATCCATTCATCTGTTGATGGACACTTAGGTTGCTTCCATGTCCTGGCTATGGTAAATAGAGCTGCAATGAACACTTTGGTACATGACTCTTCTTGAATTATGGTTTTCTCATGGTATATGCCCAATAGTGGGATTGCTAGGTCGTATGGTAGTTCTATTTTTAGTTTAGTTTTTTTTTTTACATCTTTATTACAGTATAATTGCTTTACAATGGTGTGTTAGTTTCTGCTTTATAACAAAGTGAATCTGTTATACATATGTTCCCATATCTCTTCCCTCTTGCATCTCCCTCCCTCCCACCCTCCCTATCCCACCCCTCCAGGCGTTCACTAAGCAACGAGCCGATCTCCCTGTGCTATGTGGCTGCTTCCCACTAGCTATCTACCTTACATTTGGTAGTGTATATGTGTCCATTCCCCTCTCTCGCTTTGTCACAGCTTACCCTTCCCCTCCCCATATCCTCAAGTCCATTCTCTAGTAGGTCTGTGTCTTTATTCCCGTCTTACCCCTAGGTTCTTCATGACCTTTTTTTTTTCTTAAATTCCATCTATATGTGTTAGCATAGGGTATTTGTCTTTCTCTTTCTGACTTACTTCACTCTGTATGACAGACTCTAGGTCTATCCACCTCATTACAAATAGCTCAATTTCGTTTCTTTTTATGGCTGAGTAATATTCCATTGTATATATGTGCCACATCTTCTTTATCCATTCATCCAATGATGGGCACTTAGGTTGTTTCCATGTCCTGGCTATTGTAAATAGAGCTGCAATGAACATTGTGGTACACGACTCTTTTGAATTATGGTTTTCTCAGGGTATGTGCCCAGTAGTGGGATTGCTGCGTCATGTGGTAGTTCTATTTTTAGTTTTTTAAGGAACCTCCATACTGTTCTCCATAGTGGCTGTATCAATTTACATTGCCACCAGCAGTGCAAGAGGGTTCCCTTTTCTCCACACCCTCTCCAGCATTTATTTGTAGAGTTTTTGATGATGGCCATTCTGACTGGTGTGAGGTGATACCTCATTGTAGTTTTGATTTGCATTCCTCTAATGATTAGTGATGTTGAGCATCCTTTCATATGTTTGTTGGCAATCTGTATATCTTCTTTGGAGAAATGTCTATTTAGTTCTTCTGCCCATTTTTGGATTGGGTTGTTTGTTTTTTTGATATTGAGCTGCATGAGCTGTTTGTAAATTTGGAGATTAATCCTTTGTCAGTTGCTTCATTTGCAAATATTTTCTCCCATTCTGAGGGTTGTCTTTTTGTCTTGTTTGTGGTTTCCTTTGCTGTGCAAAAGCTTTTCAGTTTCATTAGGTCCAATTTGTTTATTTTTGTTTTTATTTCTGTTTCTCTAGGAGGTGGTTCCAAAAGGATCTTGCTGTGATTTATGTCATAGAGTGTTCTGCCTATGTTTTCCTCTAAGAGTTTTATAGTGTCTGGCCTTACATATAGGTCTTTAATCCATTTTGAGTTTATTTTTGTGTATGGTGTTAATAAGTGTTCTACTTTCATTCATTTACATGTAGTTGTCCAGTTTTCCCAGCACCACTTATTGAAGAGGCTGTCTTTTCTCCGTTGTATATTCTTGCCTCCTTTATCAAAGATAAGGTGACCATATGTCCATGGGTTTATCTCTGGGCTTTCAATCCTGTTCCATTGATGGGGTTTATCCCAGAAATGCAAGGATTCTTCAATATATGCAAATCAATCAATGTGATACACCATATTAACAAATTGAAGGATAAAAACCATATGATAATCTCAATAGATGCAGAAAAAGCTTTTGATAAAATTCAATACCCATTTATGATAAAAACTCTCCATAAAGTAGGCATAGAGGGAACCTACCTCAACATAATAAAGGCCGTATATGACAAACCCACAGCCAACATCATTCTCAATGGTGAAAAACTGAAAGCATGTCCACTAAGACCAGGAACAAGACAAGGTTGCCCTCTCTCACCACTATTATTCAACATAGTTTTGGAAGCTTTAGCCACAGCAATCAGAGAAAAAAAGAAATAAAATGAACCCAAATCAGAAAAGAAGAAGTAAAACTGTCACTGTTTGCAGATGAAAAGTTACTATACATAGAGAATCCTAAAGATGCTACCAGAACTACTACAGCTATTCAATGAATTTGGTAAAGTAGCAGGATACAAAATTAATGCACAGAAACCTCTTGCATTCCTATACACTAATGACAAAAAATCTGAAAGAGAAATTAAGGAAACACTCCCAGTTACCACTGCAACAAAAAGAATAAAATACCTAGGGATAAACCCACCTAAGGAGACAAAAGATCTGTATGCAGAAAACTTATAGAAACTGATGAAAGAAATTAGAGATGATACAAATAGATGGAGAGTTATAACATGCTCTTGGGTTGGAAGAATCAACATTGTGAAAATGACTATACTACCCAAAGCAATCTACAGATTAAGTACAATCTTTATCAAACTACCAATGACATTTTTCACAGAACTAGAACAAAAAATTTCACAATTGGTATGGAAACACAAAAGACCCCAAATAGCCAAAGCAATCTTGAGAAAGAAAAACAGAGCTGGAGGGATCAGGATCCCTGACTTCAGACTATACTACAAAGCTACAGTAATCAAGACAGTATGGTACTGTTTCAATATATATTTAAAACCCATTCCAGAAAATATGAAATCTGTTTGGTCGTGTTCAAAGGAACCCTGAGGTTTGAGCTCTTATCCATGCTCCACCTTTACAGTTTTACCAAGAAAACAAATGAGACAATCACCACAAACACCCTGAGTGATCTTAGTAAAGTTTCTCCACCAATGTTGGTTACGTATAGTAGCCAATTTGTCTTTGCTGTGAGACATTCACCACAGACACATTGAGTGGTCTTAAGTAAAGTTTCTCCACTAATGTTGAATATCTTTAGTAGGCAATTCGTCTTTGCTGTGGTGGATAATTTCATGTTAAATGTTTGCAATTTTCCATTTGTGGTTGCCTGCTACTACTAAGTGTCCATAATGAGAGTGCTAGAGATTATTCTCATGTAATTTACCTGCAGATTTCTCACAGTAACACTTTGTCAACTCTGGAGCCAATTTCTGGCATTGTATAAGAGGCTATTTTAATCTCTCAAAAGATTTAATCATGAGGGATAGAAGCTTAGTGAGCACTGCCTTCTTGGGCACTTCCTGAAGCTCCCATGGTATCCCTTCTTGTATGAGAGTTTACTTTTATAATAGCCACCACTTTAGGAAACTTCAGAGTGTTTACTTTGATAATAGCCACCTCTTTAGGAAACTTCAAACTAAAGTTATTTAATTTGCTGACTATTCTTCATCGATGTTCCTGCTGAGATCAAGAACCCTGTTTATTCTCAAAGAATTCCAAAATCGTGGGCTACACTCAAAGTATACTCATTATCACTCTGTATCACTCTCTTATCTCTCTCTAAATGATCAGATTTGTGGAGTGTAATGAGTTCTGCCTTCTGGATATATTTTGCCTTGGGACATAGTCCAACTATACTGTTGATTTTCCTGAGTGGACAAATAAGTATAGACTATTTTGATACAAAGTGACACTAACAAAAAACTAGAACCAAATCTACCACCATAAAATATACTGCCTCAAGGAGTCACTGAAAATAAAATGGTATTTGTGTGTGTACTATAGGGAAACATGGAATAATGATTCTATTTATGGCTCTGAGGTCCTAAACAAATCTCAGTCTTTGCCAGGTAGGTTTTTGGAATTGGAGGGTAAAAGATTTATAAGGACTGGTACAAGTTTTTGACTTGTGTTTTTAGTCCTTTTCAGTTCCTGGTTTTAGAAGATACTTTGCAAGTTTGGATAGCAATTTAGATGGATAAATCTAAACATTACTGGGTTTAGCCCAAACAATCCTATGTATATTAGTAGAAATTCTTGTGCACAGGAATATTGGGCGCTTCCTTGAGATCTTCAATTTGGATTCAGTTTAGATACAAAAGTAACAGTAAATCAATTTCCAGATTATCTATAAATTCTTTATGAGGAGGGGAATCCTCAGGGACTTGAAACCCAGAACATCCAGAGAGTGTTTAGTTTGCAATTCCATTTGTACAGTAAATCTCTACCTAGCAAGAAAGCAGAGGTGGTATTACAGTGGAAGAAAGTGTAATTTAGTTAAAGTCTGAGGGTGATTTGTCCTAAGCTGGAACATGGGGAACATGGAACATGTGAGAGTTACTGGAGAAACCTACCACCTGAATACTTTGTCATTTCTGAGGAACAAATTGTGAAATGCATGTAATAGTGGTAGTGTGTAAAATTGATATTATAGCACCAATATTAATTTTTTAAATTGCAAGTTTATCCTTTAACATTTAAAGAAAGTTTTCTTTTTGACTTTAAGGGTAAAATGGATTATTATTTGCTTGATACACACTTGAAGCACCTTGATTGATTACTTATTTCATTTTTTTTTCTGTTTAGATTCTCAGCTAATGCAGGACAATTATTTTCCCAATGTACTTAATGTTTATAGGTGTCTAGGATGAGAGGATGTAGTTTTGTCTCTAGTCTGATTTTGTTTTTATTATGAAACTCAAAATGATTAGTGAGGTAATAGAGATCTGATAATGTGACTACTTCCCATTCTAGGGTGTTTTCTTTCATATTAAATCCTCTATTTCTGGATTTAAGTTTATTTGCATCCTGTTCCATGATTTTTAGTACTTATCATCTAATATGAAGTACTTTATTTAATATTTTTTAATGAGTGTCTTCCTTCTTGCCCTAGAATGTAAACATGCTGAGCATAGAGACTTTTGTGTGTCCTTTACTATACTAATACCATAAAAATTAACTTAAATTTGAAAATCAAATGCTAAATTTACTTCAAATTATTAGTCTGGTAAAGGAGAAACTGCAAGAGAAAATTCAACTTTTTGCTTCTTGAAGAAAAAAGCAAAATTACATAGACTTTTGAGGATGAGTGGAATTTAGGCCTAATAAGCAGTATTTTGGGTAGATCAAAGCAAAAGTGGAGTTGGTTGGATGGGATTGATTTGATCAAAGCCAAATAGAGATGATTGGAAGGATTGGAGAGCAAGTCAGTTCCAGTAGTGTTTGCTAAATGTGGGGATTTAGTTAAAAACCAGTTTTGACCACTTTTGCAGCTTCCTGAGTACTGGGTAATTCTACCACGGGAGAGTAAAATTTGCAGTATTTTTGTATGTGTGGATGATGTCCTTCAGGCAAGGGTGGCATTTGTTAAAATCTAACCATCAAAACCTGGAAAAGTACAGGGAACATAAAAGTGAGAACATAATGTTCATAATCATCTAGATACTCTTATTTGCCTTTGTAAATAATTGCAATTTTCCTAAATTAAATTTCTTTAATATAAATAACATTTGAAATCTAACTTTTTTTGCCTCTTAATAAATACAGTTGACCATTGAACAACATGGGTTAGAGGTGCAAGCAAGTCTCCCCTCCCCAGTTGAAAATCTGCATGTAACTTTACATTCGGCACTCTGTATCTGTGGTCCTGCATCCTAGGACCCACATTCACAGATTGAACCAACTGTGTTCAATGGTCAAACCATGTTGTTCAATGGTCAACTGTACCAATGAAATAGGAAATTTTCTTAAAAATATAACTAGTGAAAAAATCGCAGAAAGAAATAGAAAGTATAAATTGTCCTATATCTGTTAAAGACATTGAATCCAAAGTGAAAATCTTCCCAAACAAGAATACTCCAGGCATAATTATTCTCACTAGTAGATTTTTACAAGTATTTAAGGAAAAATATATTATTAATTCTCATTTTCCCAGAATAACTTAACTAAACCTGATAATGACAATGTAAAAAATGAATTTACAGAATATGACTACTATGAATACAGATGCAAACATCCTAAATACAATAATAGTAAATCAAATTTCATAAAACATGTCAAAACTAATGCATCAGAACCACTTGGGGTTTACTTATTTAATAAAAGTTTTTCCTTACATTCAAAAAGTTATCTAAGACTTCTGATTCCAACTCTGACATGTGAAGGGATCAGAAATCATTATTTCTGCTCTTACAAGATAAAGGTGGGAAAACTGAGAAAATCAACTGATTTCCTAGGATCCATCAGAGACCTGAAGCTGCAGGGAAAACTGCCACCCCAAATTCTGGAGATACAGACATCCATTGAGATACAGGTGAGACTTGCTTATCTGAAACAGAAGCTACAAATTGGTAGGAAAACTTGAGTGGCAATTTAGATGAATAGCTGGACTGAATGTGGACTAGAGTGAAAGGGGGAAACTTCTGGAAACTCTCACACTTCTGTGGGCTTTACCTAGAAGAACCTCACATGTTTCTTATGGTAAAGATTTAAGAAAAACCCCCAAGATGCCCTTAATGACTCTGGAATTGGAGTGCTGGGGTAGAGTGATCATTGTGAAATACACCCAAAGAATTTTCCATGACAAAGGCCTAATCTTCAAGGGAAAGACTTGGGCAAAGTATTATCACACTTGAAGGAAGGGCAGTCATCTAACTCTGGTCTCTAGCCATTCTATCTTACCAATCAGAAAACACACACACACACAATTGTCAATAGAGGTCAGTGCTTCGAGGAAATAGGTTGGGAACACTAGAGCCAGAACAAGGAGAAAAAACTATGTTACTGAAGAAATACTTGTGAAGGTCACAGTTCTAAGACACAGGCACATAAAAACAGAGACTTACTCAAAAACGTTGTGGATCACCCAACTCCCACACAAACTTACCATTCCACCAATAGGCTTCACTATAATAACAGTGGATTAGAGTTGAAAGAGCTGAAAGACACCAACTCTCTCAGGGGTACTTAGGGAAACCCAGAGTCAAGAGAGGAGACAAAAACAAGCACACTAAAGGAATTTGACACTTCTGATACCTCTAGCAACAGCAAACATTAAACAACATAACCCCTAGTTAGATTACTATAAATCTCATACTAAAGGCTTATTTATCTCAATTCCTAATACCAGACACAACTCAACAAACAATTACAGTGAAGTTATATGGCAAGAAAAAACACTCTGAAGAGACAAAACAATTAGTGCAACCAGACTCAGGACACAGATGTTGAAATTATCAAATGGGGAATTTAAAATAAGTGTGATTAATGTGTTAAGAGCTCTTAGGGGAAAAGAAGACATCATGCAAGAATAGATAGGTTGTATAAGCAGAGAAATAAAAACTGTAAGAACCAGAAGGAAATGTTAGAAATAAAAAACACTGTAACCCAGATGAAGAATGCCTTCAACAGACTTTTCACTAGACTCAACAAGATAGAGGGAAAAAAAATCAGTAATGTTGAAGAGTCCAATAGAAATTTCACAAAATGAAATACAAAGAGAAAAAAAATAGTGGAAAGACAGAACAGACCATCCAAGAACAGTTGAACAATTTTTTTAATGTAATAGACATAATTGGAATACCAGGATGAGAAGAGAGAGAGTACAGAGCAGAAGAAATTTTCAAACTATTATAATAATCATCAAGGATATTTCTAAATGAATAACAAACATCAAACCGCAGGTGCAGGAAGTTTAGAGAACACAAAGCAGGAAAAAATGCAAAGCACACAGACAATAACAACATTAAAGCCTAGGCATATCATATTCAACTGAAGGAAACCAAAGAGAAAGTCTTCAAAGAAGCTAGAAAAATACCCACAATGCATTACCTATAGAGAATTACAGTGGACTTCTTATCAGAAACCAGGAAAGTTAAAAGAGAGTGAAGTAAAATATTTAAAATGTTGCAGGAAAAAAATTCTACCTATAATCTATATCTAGCAAAATTATACTTCAAAAGTAAAGGAGAAATAAATACTCTCAGACAAACCAAAAATGAGGGAATTCTTGCCAATAGACCTGCCCTACAAGAAATTTTACAAGTTCTTCAGGAAGAAGGAAAATTATACAGGTCAGAAACTTGGATCTCCATAAAGAAAAGAAGAGCATTGGAGAAGAAATAAATGAGGTAAAATAAAATTATTATTTCCATGATTCTTAAATAATCTAAAAAATGTCTAAAATAATAATAGTAACAAAATATTGGTTGATTACGGCATATGGATAGTGAAATAAATGACAGTAATGTCACAAGAGATGCGAAGGAGAAGTTGAGAATACTCTGATCTATGGAACCTGTACTACACATGAAGTGGTATAGTGTACTTTGAAAGTGAGTTTGGGTTAGTTGAAAATTTTTATTTTTAAGTTCTAGAGAAACTAATGAAAAAATGAAAAAGAAAGAATAATCGATATGCTAAGAGAGGAGATAAAAAGGAATCATGTAAAAAGATCAACTAAAAGCAGAGAAGGCAGTAAAATGGGGAAATGAAGAAACAGAGTAGGGCAGTGACTAGAAAACAGTTATAAACATGGTAGATACTAATCCAACAATATTAATAATTATTTTAAATGTGAATGGTTTAAATTAAAATACAGGGCTTGCTAGAATGAATAAAGAAGCAAGACTCAACTAAATGTTGTCTACAAGAAACTTACTTTAAAATTAAAGATTTAGGTCAAAAAATGTAAAGGGATTGAGAAAGGTACATCATGCTAAAACTAATCAAAAGATAGCTGGAGGGCTTCCCTGGTGGCACAGTGGTTGAGAGTCCGCCTGCCGATGCAGGGGACACGGGTTTGTGACCCCGTCTGGGAAGATCACAGAAGCCGCGGAGCGGCTGGGCCCATGAGCCATGGCTGCTGAGCCTGTGCATCCAGAGGCTGTGCTCTGCAACGGGAGAGGCCACAACAGTGAGAGGCCCGCATACTGCAAAAAAAAAAAAAAAAAAGATAGCTGGAGAAGTTATATTGATTTCAAACAAAACCAACTTCAGAACAAGGAAGGTTATCAGGCATGAAGATTATTTAATGTTAAAGGATCAGTTCTTAACAAAGACATAACAATCATAAATGTGTATGTTCCTAATGACAAAGTGTCAAGATAAGTGAGGTAAAAGTTGAAAGAACCAAAAGTAGAAATAGACGGGTCCACTATTACAGTTGGAGACTTCAACACCCCTCTGGCAGTAATGGATCAAGCAGGCCGAAAAACAGTAAGGATATAGGTGATCTAAAGAGCACTATCAATTAGTTTGTCCAGCTGATTCTTATAGACTACTTCATCCATCAAAAGGAGAATACACATTCTTCTAAATCTCATATGAAATAGTCACCAGAATAGATCATATTATGTTCCATAAAACAGACCTTAACAAATGTAAAAGATTAGAAGTTATACAAAGCAACAATGGAATAAAGCTGGTAATTGATAAAGATACAGCTGGGAAATCCCCAAATATTTGGATTAAAAAAAATATTTCTAAATAACAGATATATCAAAGAACATTTGAGAAATTTTTAAAATATTTTGAGTGAAGTCAAGATGAAAATAATTATCATAATTTGTCAGATGCAGCTAAAACATTGCTTACAGGGAAAAAATTTAACATTAAATTTATGTTAGAAAATATAAAAGACCTAAATCCACAATCTCAGCTTTTACCTTAGAAAACTACAGAAAGAACACTTTAAGCCTAAAGCAAATAGAAGAAAATTAATAACAATAATTAGAAGTCAGTAAAATTAAGAAAAGGAAAACAGTAGAGAAAATGAACAAAAACAAGAGGTAGTTCTTTTAAAAGCCCAATAAAATTGCTAAAACTCTACCCATGCTAAGCAAAGGAATAAAAACACACAAATGACCAAAAACAGAAATAAGAATCATCAGTTCTGATGCTATGGATATTAAAAGAATAATAACATAATACTATGAACTCTATACTCCCAATTAGATAACTTAGATGCAATAGACCAATTACTCATAAGACAAACTACCAAAATTCATACAAGTACAAATACATATTCTAAATAGCCCTAAATCTACCAAAGAAATTAATTAATAGTTAATAACCTTCAAAAAAGAAAACACCAAGCACGGATAGTTTTGCTGGTTTATTTTGCCAAACATTTAATGAAGAAATAATACCAGTCCTCCACCATTGCTTCCATAAAATAGAAAGAAGGGAGACACTTGGTAATTCACTGCATTAAACCATTATTACCCTAACACCATAACCAGATAAAGACATTACAAGAAAGAAAAACTACAGACCAATATCTGTCATGAGCCTCATCAAAAAATATTAGCAAATTAAATCCAGCAATGTATAAGAAAAATTGTACACCACAACCAGGTGAAATTTATTCCAGGTATGCAAGGCTTTTTCACCATTCAAAAATCAATCAACATAATCCGTTACGTTGAAAGGCTATAAAAAAATCATATGGTCATATGCTATGAAAACTTCTGACAAAATCCAATATTCATTTAAGATAAAAACTCTCAGTAAACTAGTAACACAGGGAAATTTTCTGTTTGATAAAGAACATCTACAGAAAGCCTTATAGCTTATATCATACTTCCTGATGAGAGACTTTATGTTGCAACATCATACTGGAAGTATGATGCAACATCATACTGGAAGTCTTAGCTAGTGCGATAAGACAAGAAAAGTATTAAGAAGCATACAGATTGAAAATGAGAGAAATAAAACTGTCTTTATTCAGAGATGACATGATTATCTATAGAGAATCCCAAAGAATCTACTAAGGTAAACAAAACAAACACCTCCTGGAATTAAGTGAGATAAATGAGTATAACAGAGATAAAGGATATAAGGTTAGTATTTAAAAAGTCAATTGCTTTCTATATACCAGTTATGAACAATTGGAGTTTGAAATAAATAATATTTTTTAAATCTCATTTACAGTTGCAATAAAAAAGAAAAAACTTCGGTATACATCATACACATGCACACAAAACATGTGTGTGTATATGATCTAAAGGCAGAAAGTACAAAATTCTGCTAAAAAATAACAAGGAAGATGTAAATAATGGACAGATATTCTGTATTCATGGATTGGAAGACTCAATATTGTTACCCGACTTTACATATAGATACAATTCAGTCCTATTCAAAACCCCAGCAAGTTGTTTTGTAGATATCACTGAATTGATTTTAAAGTTTATATGGAAAGACAAAAGAACTAGAGTTAACCAACCTAATACTGAAGGAGAACAAATTTGGAGGACTTGCACTACCTTATTTTAAGACCCTTATTATAAGCCTACCGTAATCAAGACAGCATGGTATTGGCAAATAAATAGACATAGGTCAATAGTACAGAATAGAGGATCCAAAGGTAGATACACACACTTAAAATTACCTGATCTTTGACAGGTGTTCAAAGGCAATTTAATGCATAAAAATAGTCTTTTCAATAAATGATGCTAGAACAGGGGATGTCCATGTTCAAAAAGGGGACCTAGACACAGACCTTACATGTTACATATAAACTAACTCAAAAGAAACCATAGAACTAAATGTGAAATATAAAACTATAAAACTTCTAAAAGTAAACATAGGAGAAAATCAACATGACCTTAGGTTTTGTGGTGAGTTTTTAGATACAATACCCAAAGCACAAAACCATGAAGAAAAAAATAAGTTGAGCTTTATTAAAATTAAAAGCTCTGCTCTGGCAAAAGACACTATTACGCTAATGAAAAGACAGGACAGATTGGGAGAAAACATTTTCAAAATACATATGTGCTAAAGGCCTTCAATCCAAATATACAAAGAACTCCTAAAATTCAGCAAAAAGAAAATAACCCATTTAAAATGGGCAAAAGATCTGAATAGAGACCTCACCACAGAAACATACAGATGACAAATGAGCATAGGTGAAGATGGCCTACATTATCTGTCGTTAGGGAGATGCAAATTAAACAAAAAGATACAGCTACACACCTAGGAGAATGGCTAAAATCCAAAGAACTGGCAATGCCAATTATTTGTGAAAATGCAAGCAACAGAAACTATTATTCATTGGTGGCTAGCATGAAAAATGGTACAGCAATGTTCAAGACAGTGTGGAAGTTTCTTACAAAGCTAAATGTTCTACATTTAGCCACTGTGCTCCTAGGTATTTAACCAAATGGGTTGAAAACTTAGGTCCACACAAAAACTAGCACATGAATATTTATAACAGCTTTATTCATAATTGCCAAAAACTGGCAGTAAGTAAGATATCCTCCAATAGGTTAATGCTTAAAAACCCTGTGGTACGGGGAGATCAGCTCGGTACTTTTTGACCACCTAGAGGGGTGGGATAGGGAGGGTGGGAGGGAGGCACAAGAGGGAGAGGATATGGGGATATATGTATACATATTACTGATTCACTTTGTTATACAGCAGAAACTAACACAACATTGTAAAGCAATTATACTCCAATAAAGACATTAAAAAACAACAACAGCAAAAAAAAGAAAACCTGTGGTACATCCACGTTTAAAAATATATATATATACACAGATGAATCTTAAATGCATTTTGCTAAGTGAAAGAAGCCAGTTGAAAAGGATATATATGGTGTGCTCCCATTTATATGACATTCTGGAAAAGGCAAAACTAAAAATACAGTAAACACATGTGGTTGTCAGGGGGAAGGCAAGGGCTGAATAGATAAAGTACAGCGAATCTATCCTGTACAGCAGTCCCCAACCTTTTTGGCACCAGGGGGACCGGTTTCATGGAAGACAATTTTTCCACTGACGGTGGGGTGGGGATTGGTTCCGGTGGTAATTCGAGTGATGGTTGAGGCGGTAATGCAAGTGATCTGGGGAATGGCTCAGGCACCAATGCGAGTGATGAGGGTGCTGATTCAGGCGGTAATGTGAGCGATGGGGAGAGACAGATGAAGCTTTGATCACTAGCCCGCCACTCACCTCCTGTCCACAGCCCAGGGGTTGATACTGTATGATACTGTAATGGCATATACATGACATTATGCATTTGTCAAAACCCATAGAACTTTACAACACAAAGAGTAAACCTTAAGATACATGAATTTTTAAAAACCATTTAGTAGTTGGGGGATCCCAGGATGGAATATAAAATGTGAAAAAAGGATTTACTGTATTACAAATGCATGAAACAACCTCACTGATGGGGTTGGAAGGAAAAGGTGCTAATTTAAGTAACTAGGGGAGTTAGTGCAATCTGTAAGATTAAAGGCAAAACAACTGTGCATAGCCCTGTACTTAACTAGATAAAGTCATTTCTCATCGGTGTATGAAACCACTACATATGTATACTAGATTTAAACAATTAAGTAAATGGTTGGCAGATGGTGTAAGGTTTCTTGACATTGGAGTAGAAGGTTACAGACAAACAAAAAGTGGCTAGAATAATCCATGTAATAATGGATTCAAGTTGGAAACATCACTGTGAACTTATGTTCTATATATTGGGTTAGCCAAAAAGTTCGTTCAGGTTTTTCCATAACACGAAAAACCCAAACGAACTTTTTGGCCCACCCAATTATATATGTATATACATATGTAGTTACACATATGAATAGTTATAAATATACGTATACACACAGTTACTGTGCACGTACATTTTTCCTTAATCTATCAGTTAAGAAAGCCTAGAAGCAATGATAATCTAGTAACAAATGTCACACCTAGAACCCATATCTTGGTTTCTAATACCACTCTCCAATAAAACAAGCCAGGGGTTCTTTCAAAAATGGCTGATTCTATGAAGGAGCAGGAAATATAAAAGATGAACCTGGAGCATCTTAGATGGCCAGAAAGTAAGGAAGTGCTCATCTCTCTCTCTTTCTCTCTCTCTCTCTCTCTCTCTCTCTCTCTCTCACACACACACACACACACACACACACACACACACACACATTGATGGAAGCATGTCAAAGTGTCAAAGTGACAGGAGTGAACCAAAAGAGATTCCAATGATCAAAGCTGGAGCAATTTGAACAAATAAATACTATAGTATTGAATTAGAAACCAAAATATAATTATCCATGAATCCACACTAATATAAAAAAGTGAATAAATACATTGGGAGAATAGATAAATTTCTTATGCAGAATAATTAAAAATAAATTTTGTAGATACTTTGACTTCAAGGACGTGCAACACAACTCCTCACTTCTCAAGTGTGGTCTATACATAGTGACTTCCTTGCAAAGAATACAGTATTAAAATGGCAGGTGGGAGGAAAAATAACTTTACAGTGGAGAAACCTGAAAAACACTACCTCAGCCAGGTAATCAAGGCTGATATAAATAGTCATGTCTTGTTGATAGAATGTACCCTTGATATGACAGGATGAGAATGGTACTTTATCTCTATGGTCTTCCACCCCAAAACCCATTACCCCAGCATAATCATGAGATAATAATTAGACAAATCCCACTTGACAGACACTGTACAAAACACTTGACTAGTTCTCCTCAAAAATGGGAAGACCATCAAAACAAGGAAAATCTGAGAATGTGTCATGGTCAAGAGGATCCTAAGTAGACATGACATCAAAATGTAGCATCCTGTATGGGATCATGGAACAGTAGTAGGTCATTAGGCAAAAACAATGGAAATCTGAAAAAAGGCTAGACTCAATAACAGTGTACCAATATTGATTAGTTGTGTGACAAATATACCATGCTAATATAAGATGGTAATAATATGTGAAATAGGGTATGGGATATTTGGTAACTCTCTGTGCTATTTTCACAACTTTTTTTTTCACAACTTTTTAAAACAAGCCTAAAGCTATTCTAAATTAAGTATAATTTTAAGTAATTAAAAATCATTCAATGTAATTCATTGTAGTAACACAACAGAGGGGAAATATCATATGATCATCTCAAAAATAAAAAGCATTTGATAAAATACAAAACCTATTCCTCATAAATCTCATGGGAACTGGGAACTTACCAAAATTCTTTAATGAGATAAAGAGTATTTACAAAATAAGTCAATTGCAAAATCATTGATAATGGAGCTATTGAAAGTTTTCTCCTGAAATTGAGAATAAAACAAATCTTCTATCACGATTTCTATTCAACACTATACTGGATGTTTTAGTGTAGTAAGTCATGGAAAAGGAATAAAACGTGTATAAGGATTAGAAATGGAAAGGTATATGTAGACATCATTATTTACAGACAAAAAAATGGTGTTTATATGTATGTGTGTGTTAATGTATATCTCTATCTATCTATATATCTATATCCCCAAATGACTTGAAGTAAACAAAATTAGAAAGTTAATTTAGCAAAGTTGCTGTATTAATAAGCAAATAAGTGTAATGAAATGTGTTTATGCAAAACAACAAACATAAAAAAATAAAGATTTTTAAATATAACATTTTCAGGAACATCAAAAATATCAATTACATAAGAAAAGATCAAATATATCATTACAAAACATTATTGAAAGGAAGTAAGTAGTACCGTGCAAATGAAGAGATGTATTCAGATTGGCAGGTTTGATTTATATAGATGTTAATTCTCCCCCAAATTCATTTTAAATATTCAGTGGAGTAGCATTCCAAATCCAAATCCCATTAGGTGTTTTGTAAATTGTCAGTCTGATTTCAAGAATTACATATAATGCAAAGAGCCAAGAAGAGTCAAGTTTGAGCCATAAAAAGAAACAAAATTGAATTATTTTAGTGAGGTGGATGGACATAGAGTCTGTCATACAGAGTGAAGTAAGTCAGAAAGAGAAAAATAAATACTGTATGCTAACACATATATATGGAATCTTAAAAAAATGGTTCTGAAGAACCTATGGGCAAGACAGGAATAAAGACGCAAACATACAGAACAGACTTAAGGACATGGGGAGGAGGAAGGGTAAGCTAGGACGAAATGAAAGAGTGGCATGGACATATATACGCTACTAAATGTAAAATAGATAGCTAGTGGGAAGCAGCTGCATAGCACAGGGAGATCAGCTCGGTGCTTTGTGACCACCTAGAAGGGTGGTGTAGGGAGGATGGGAGGGAAACGCAAGAGGGAGGAGATATGGGGATATATGTATATGTATAGCTGATTCACTTTGTTATAAAGCAGAAACTAACACACCATTTTAAAGCAAATATACTCCAATAAAGATATATTTTTAAAAAAAGGAACATGTTAGTTTTTGTCTAAATGTCAACAACGTGAAAAAAAAACTTCATAACTTACATGACAAAATTTCAAAGCATTTCATAAGGTTACAGTAGTTAAGACTGCGTGTACTGACAAAAGATAGAAAACTAGCCTAATGGGAAAAAATAGAGACTTCACAAACAGATCAAATGTTATATGGTTACTTGATCTATAATAAAGGTGTCGCTGTTGCATATGAGGAAAAATAACTTTACAGTGGAGAAACCTGACAAACACTACCTCAGCCAGATAATCAAGACTAATATAAATAGTCATGTCATATTGATAGAATGTACCCTTGATATGACAGGATGAGAATGGTACTTTATGGTCTTCCTTCCCAAAACCCATAACCCCAGCATAATTATGAGATGATAATTAGACAAATCCCTCTTGAGAGACACTCTACAAAACAAATAACTTTTGTTTTGAGTCCGTTTTCCAGCCATGCTGAAAAATAATTTCTAGGTGTAATGTAGACACATTTGAAAAGCAAAACAATAAAGATTGTTGAACATAACGTAGGAGAGTAGTATAATGATTTGGTGAATGCAAAAAATTAAAATTGAATAACAGCAGCACTAACCATAAAGGAAAAATTGATGAGTTGGTTTGCATCAAAATGAAAACTTCTGTTTATCAAAGTGTATATTCAATGAAAGACAATTATAGTAAACTTATACATGTCAAAAAGTGAGAAAGAAGACATTTAAACAGGTCCATCACAAAGGAGGATATCCAAATGGCTAATAAGCATGTGAAAAGGTACTCAAGGTCATTAGCTATGAGAGAAAAGAACATTCAAACAATAAACAATCACCAAGATATATAAAAATTTAAAAATCTTCCTATATGTCTATTTAGAATACTCTTAGACTGTGTTCACAAACATAATCCCAGGTACAAGAAAAATTCATATATCTATGCCTTAAAAACATACACATGAATGCTTACAGTAGCACCATTTCTAACAGCAACAACATTGAAAACCAAGTGTCCATCTCGAGTTGAAAGCATAAGTAAACCTCGGAATATGCACACCTTGAAACAACAGCTAGATCTTGGGGAAATAAAAATAGAGAGGCTAACACAGTAGAGAATGACCACATTTGTTGGAGCTGGACCAAGAAGCACAATGCTGCTTTACTAAAATCTGGACTGCACAGGGCTAGATAATAAATACCTACACAGTGTGGAATAATAAGCTACAAAGCTAAGCTAAAAAATTCTTTAGCACAGGAATAACTCATCCACAGTTTTCAGAGCTGGGTTGAAAAAAGAGTCTGCAGAAGCAATAGGTATGAAGTACAAGTAGAATGAGAACTAACAGAAATGAAAATTAATCTGGACCCTCACCCTCTTCAGTGATTACAGAGAGCTATAATTCCAAATAGATCTATGGACTAATAGAGACTAGCATCTAAGGTGTTTAGGTTAGTTCTTTAAGGAAACATGGATATTATTATGGTTAATTCTTCTCCATGAGTGACTCATATTGATGATATGATATGAGAAAAAACTTCAGTTTGTACCTGAGCTTTGCTTTGATTAAATTTGAAAAATCTTATCATTCACTTGTATTATTTCTATGGTGCATTGTTTGGTTAGATCTAAATTCATATATAGACAAATTTACTTGTTAGATTATTTTGAGTTTGCTAAGGTGTTGTGATATTTGTGCATCATAAATGAACTACTCACAATTGAAGGGCCATGGCAACTGCAGCCAGAGGTTTAAGATTCAGGTATAATAAGTGAGATTGAATAAAATTATAAGCAGCCTGATACCGATATCTAGCTTCTGAATATCATGTGGCTTCATTAGATTTATTTTAAGTGGAAAATCCATGCTATGAGTGATGCCATTATTTTTTCTGCTCTGGCTTCCTGGAAGATACAGCCAAGAGCTTGTTAATAGCAAGATTTTATTTCTGCATAAAGGCTCCTGACAGGTTCTTGAGGCCAAGGTATCTTATTTGCTTCAATTTGAATATGTTAGGTGAATCACTGGTCTATATACAAAGGAATGTGGCCCTGTCTTTTTTTTTTTTTTTTAGTAATATCCTTCCTGTATAAATCACAGAGGAACATATGAGCAATGCAAACATGAGATACATAGTTTTCTTCTTTGACTACCGCCCTGATCCTTCCTCATAGACAAAAACAAATGGGGAAGAAGACACTTGAGCTCACTTCCCCTGGGGCATGATTAACTACCCAGTTGTCCTGCACTGAATCTCTCAGATCTCCAGTCCACTTGGGACCCAGAATTTAAGGATGCCATTAGTAAAAAATTACAGGACAAAGAAATTATAGTTGTGGGTGATGCCATGGTTTGAGTGAATGAGGACATCATATCTTGAGGAGATGTGATTGCATAAAAATCATGCTTAATAAAATTACTCTGGGGCCCAGCAGAGGTGACAATCCTGGATTACGAAGTGGGAGTGAGGGTTCTTAGCTTCACTGTAGTAGAAATTCTATTCATGGACTTCAGGTAATAAAGCCCATATGGGAAATTTGTTTCATCCACCTCTTCTACCTCTTTCCAGGTAAACAATGGTTTCTTTTATATTAATCAGATTGTGGTGGTTTATTTTTTTGAAATTATACCTCAACTCTTTTTTTTTATATTGTGTGTACATTAAATGGATTAGGCTGCCTTTGATAACTGGTAAGTGTGAAACACACTTCTAAACTAGTAAAGACTTACTTCTAGGGCATTTAGCTTTATTCTTTCTGATTATATAAATATCATTATGGGTTCTTTTTCTCCATTAGTGATATATATATATATATATATATATATATATATATATATATATAAAATGGGATCTTCATCAGAAGAATTTCGCTTTTCACCTGAGTGTGCTTTACTGGAAGTTGCAAAAGGTTTGTGATTCATCAATACCATCTCTATGGTGCAATATTTGCTTGGTTCTAAATGTCCAAGTAGACAAATTCAAGCCTGTTATATTATTTCAGAGTTTTAATGTGTTACACTTGTGGATCGTTTTTGGACTATGACTATTCAAGGATTCTGGGAAGTGTGAATCCATGCGATCCAGATATTTGTTTTCCTGTGGATGTAAAAATCAATAAAATTAGGAGCTTCCTGGTATCCTATTTACTTTTTAGGAATAGTACCCATGAAATACAGTTTTCATTTTTGACTACTGTCCTCTTATACAAAGACTACTGAGAAAGATGACTTTCTGTCCTGCTACACCAGGGATACATGAAAGCTACACAGACTAACTTCACTGAATCTACCCAAACCCTAATCTACTTTGGCACAAGGTTTTTAAGAAACCCAACCCTGGTTAGACTTTTCAGGATCAAATAAATGTATAAGGGAAGTGCCATGGCTTATGTCATTATGTTAGTCCCCAGCATAGGCGCCATTCTTGGGAAAGGATGTAGGAGTGTTCTAGGCTATGCAAAACAGAGCTATGGAAGCAGATATGATTAAGAGTAAAACACAAGTAGTCATTGAAAAGTTGTGTAAGGGACTGTGTCATAGAATGAAAACATGAGGTTGGGCAGTGGTTGCCTAATGACCTGGAAGAAAGGGAATCAAAACAGTCGTACTACTAAATGGCAAAATGAGAACTGAAACTACATTGTCATAGAAAAGAATTTATTTTTCATTTCAATAAGAAGAATATCAGCCCTATGCTTTTGTATCTCCAGCAAATCAAATAACTGGTAGAAGGTATTAAGGGCTGCTGGAAGGACTAGAAATAGTAAGAATCCATATGCCCTTTTCCCTAGTGCTCTGGAGAGATCCACAAAATTTTCCGGAGGTGCTCTGCACTGTGTTTTCAGTCTACGGCCCTATACATGGGGATGCATACTGGCTGCTACACAAACTGTTGCCTCCAGTTGACTAATGGAACAGGCACAATGAAGGTAAAATAGTAACCCCCATATTAGGGAGTTCCAAGTCCTCAGGAATCCAACTGTACACTTCCTCCAACAACTCAGGCTATTCTATTCTTTGTACCTTGGAAACCTAACATGAGAGACTAATGACAAGATTCCTCGAAACCTTTCTGCAGAAGGTAAACTGAGAGAAGCTAAATGCTGTACTCAGAAGCTGAGTCCTTCATTGTTTTTCAACACAGTTCACTGAGGCATTTTATAAGTTTATATATATAAATCCATGTGAAGATCAGAATAGACTTATGGCACTTTTGTTGCCAGGAATTTAAATACAAGTAGGAGAAAAAGTAGGTTGATGATAAGAACAGATAATTTCTCAGATATTGGTGGCTACAATCCAGTTTTGAGAAAATATGTAGAAAGATTAGCCGTAAAGAAACTTAAGACTGCAGCTTAGCTGCCTAGTTATAATTATTTACAAGGGAACACAATATTATCTGGAGACCCCAACAAATAAGAAGGCACACCCTGATGGAAAGTCAATAATTCACTATTGAAAAGTCAAGACATTGGCAAAAATAATGCTGGAACAGACTGAGGAAATGCAAGGGATACAACCTAACTCTGAAGCTTTACCACCTCCTCAAGAGGTTCTTTCCCACTCCAGGAAATCAGACAGAAAGTAATTGGCAAATGGTGCAAACTTATGGACAAAATTGACATAATGAGAGAACCTTAGAAATGGGAATGGAATGAACTTACATTTCTGTTTCTTTTCCCCATTTTAAACTTTTCCAGTCCTTTCTTGTGGATACTGAAGCCATGAATTCTGCAATTTCTACTACCTTTCTTGTTTTACTCTAACTCAGAAAAATATCCAAGATATGGGTGTTTCTGGATGACCTATCTGTTCTTTCTCCTCTGAAGTTCCCATGCAAACAGGTATTTCCGTAGAAGAATATGCCTTGTCTTCTGATGTGCTTGATAATGCCAGAAAGGGACTTAACCATGTAACAAAGGGATATGATATTCTATATTCTGGATAGAGTGTTGTTGGAGCACCTGGGATGCAAGGTATCTAGGTTGGTAAATAAGTGCTTTCAAAAACAAAAGGGGGGCTTCCCTGGTGGCGCAGTGGTTGAGAGTCCGCCTGCCGATGCAGGGGACACGGGTTCGTGCCCCGGTCCGGGAAGATCCCACATGCCGCGGAGTGGCTAGACCCGTGAGCCATGGCCGCTAAGCCTGCGCGTCCGGAGCCTGTGCTCCGCAACGGGAGAGGCCACAACAGTGAGAGGCCCGCATACCGAAAAAAAAAAGGGGGGGGGGAGACTATGGGAGAACAGCAGTCTCACCTAGTGCTGAAAACGTACACCCAAATTACAGGAAATCTATATTTATGGGCAGAAAAAAAATAGAGAAATTTAATAAAAGGGATGAATCTCATTGTTATAGTTTACAATAAAGAAAAAACATGGCCATGTATAAAACATATTCTCTATCTGTAGCTCAAATACAAGGTATAGAACCAGTAATTAGAGAAATGTGAAAATAGGCATAATAAAGAAAGTATATTTACCTTATAATTCTCCCATATTACCTTAAGAAAGAAAGATTTGACAAGGAGATCAATCTGTTTATAGATTTGTCCATGATCTGAGAGCAATAAATAAGTCATAATTGGTCTGATACCTGTGGTACACATTCTTGCTACTACATTAACTTCTGTGTCTGAGTAAGCTAATTATTTTTATGTAATAGACTTATGTTCAGCTTTCTTTCCTTTACCTTTAGCTAAGGAGTCAATGTTCCTACTTGACTTTACCAATGTAGGCTTTTAATATTTGTGGCAATTGATTCCCCAGAAATTCAGAGATTTATTTACTGTATTCTCTAGGTATTTACAAGAAAAATTAACAAATTGTCTCTGCCTTGATGCTCCAAACTAATTCAATGCTGGTTGATTTATTGATAGCTACTAATATCTTACATGTTAGTAAAGAAGATACTTTAGCTTTACTAAATTTCTTAGTCTCCCAAGACATAATGTCTTCCTGAATATGTTGCAGTATTATCAAACTGAAGTCAAATATTTGAGATATGTATTATTGGCCAACAGACAGAAGATGGTTGCATCCTGAACTCAGCCTAATATACAAATGAAACAATGTTACACACACACACACACACACACACACACACACCTCCACTGATTTTGAGAGTTGGTTGTGGATCCTTGCCTTTTATGAAAAGGCTAAACCTCTCCTGGTATGTTACATGAAATACCAAAATTGTGGCACAGATAAAATCAAGAAGCCTTTCACATTCTTAGAATAGCTGTTGTTTCTCCATGTGTATTAGTTTTTAACTTTGATAAAACCTTCTACATGTTCTGTCATAAGATTTAGGGTGCTTCTAATAGCTTATTCAAAACTTAGGCCCTAATTATAGGCATATTGCTTACTTTTCTGTGTTATTAGATTTTGTTGCTCTGGGAATGCAAAGGTATTTACAAGGCATAATAGCAAAAACTCTCCTGATTGAAAGACTCAGGCTTTAATCTTGGAACACAATTTACTTATAGATACCTCATGATGTTACTATTTTACAAGTTTTTAAGATTCATTTCTCACTGTGTTGCCAGTCTAGCTATGAACAAATCTTATTTTCTAATCCTAATACTACTCTGGGCAAGTGTAGCCTCTTGAACCCAGCTACTATGTTGCCTTATCCTGACAAAACAGGTTGAATATGACTGTCTCACAGTCACTGATGTAGATATTGGACCTTGGTCTGATTCACCTAATATTCCTATTCCCAAAGCTGACTTAATATTGTTCACTGACCCACAAGAGACTATAATAGTATGTTATGTAGTAGTCAACCCTCATGAGATTTTAGATGCTTCTGTTCCCTCAAACATAAAGTTAGTCCAAGTAGCAATGTCTCCTCTTTCATTTATAATTTTATTTGTGTTTCTTTTTTCTTCAGGTAGTCTAGCTAAAGATTTGTCAATGGTGTTTATCTTTTACAAAAAAAACAACTTAAAAATATTTATATTGCTTTTTCTAGTCTCTATTTCCTTTATTTCTGCTCTGATCTTTATTATTTCCTCCCTTCAGCTAACTTGGAGCTTAGTTTTCTCTTTTTCTAGTTTTTTGAATTGTAAAGTTAGGTTATTTGAGATCTTTCTTTTTTTCTTAATGTAGGCATTTATTCCTATAAAATTCCCTCTTAGAACTGCTTTTGCTTCACCTCATAAGTATGTTGTGTTTCCATTTTCATTTGTCTCAAGATATTTTTAATTTTACTTTTTATTTCTTTTATGACTTTTTATTTCTTTTTGTGACCCATTAGTTGTTCAGGAGTGTGTTGTTTAATTTCCACATATTTGTGAATTTTCCAACATTCCTTCTGTTATTGATTTCTAGTTTCATACCATTGTGGTTGGAAAAGACACATGATAATCTCAATAATCTTGATTTTGTTAAAACATGCATTGTGGCCTAACATATAATATATCCTGGAGAATATTTGTGTACTTAAAAGAATATGTATTCTGAAGCTATTGGATAGAATGTCCTGTATATATTTATTAGGTCTACAGTGGTCTATAGTGTTAAGTCTGATGTTTTCTTATTGACTTTTTGTCTGGATTATCTATCTATTATTGAAAGTGGGTTATTAAAGTCACCTACTATTATTCTATTGTTGCTATTTCACCCTTCACTTCTGTCAAATCTAAGTCAGCTAGGTGCTTTGATGTTGGGTGTTGGGTGCATATATAATCATAACTGTTACATCTTGTTGAATTGGCCCTTTTATCATTGTATAATGACTTATTTGTCTCTTATTACAGTTTTTTTGTCTTAAAGTCAATTTCACCTAACGTAAATATTGCCATTCCTGCTCTCTTTTGTTGTCATTTGCATGAAATACCTTTTTCCTTCTCACTTTCAGCCTATATATGTACATAAATCCGAGTCTCTTGTAAACAGCATATGGTTGGGCCTTGTTATTTTAGAGGACATTCAGTCACTCTATGTCTTTTGAATCATGAGTTTAATTCATTTACATTGAAAGTATCATTGACAGGTAAGGACTTACTATTGTCATTTTGTTAATTGTTTTCTGTCTGATTTGTAGTTCCTTTGTTCCCCTGTTCTCTTGTGGTTTGATAATTCTTTTTGCAGTTATACTGTTTATTTTCTCTCCAACTTTTGTGGATCTACCATAGGTTATTTCTTTTGTGGTTTCCATGAGGCTTACATTGAACTATCTATAGTTATAATGGTCTAATTTAAACTGATAACAACTTCAAATGCATAAAAAGCTCTACACTTTTATTTTCCCCCATATGCTCAACTTTATTTATTGATGTTGGATTTTATTTCTATTTTTAAATTGTGAATCTATTAAAAAGTTCTTGTGGTTATAGTTATTCTTAATAGTTTTGTCTTTTCATTTTTATACTATGTAGCAGGATGAAACTAATTTATACACTATTAAAACTATTAACACTATTCTGTGTTTGTCTATATATTTACTTTTACAAGTGAGATTTGTACTTTCATACACTTTTGTGTTCCTGTTTAGTGTTTATTAATTTCAACTTGAAGAGCACCCTTAAACTTTTCTTGTAAGGTAGGTGACAAACTCCCTCAATTTTTTATTTAACTGGGAAAGTCTTAATATCACCTCTATTTTTAAAGGACAGTCTTACCAGTTTAATATTCTTGATTGGCAAAGTGTTTTTTCCTTTCAGTATTTTGAATATATTATTTCTTTCTCTCCTGGCCTACAAGGTTTCTGCAGATAAATCCACTTATAGTCGTATGTGAATTCCTTTGTGTGTGATAAGTCACTTATCTTTTGCTGATTTCATGGATATCTCTTTGCCTTTGCCAATTTAATTATAATGTGCCTTGGTGTAGACCTCATTAGGTTCAAGCTATTTTGTGACTCTTAAGCTTCATGAAATCCATTTCTCTCCGCAAATTTGGTAATTTGTCAGCCATTTTTTTAAAAATAGAATTTTTGTCTCTTTCTCTTTCTCTTCTCCTTCGGGAATTCCCATAATGCAAATGTTGTTCCATGTGATGGTGTTCCATACTCCCGTAGGCTTTCTTTTTTAAAAAATTCTTTTCTCTTTTTGTCCCTCTGACTGAATAATTTTAAATGACTTGTCTTCAAGTTCACTAATTCTTTCTCCTGTTTGATCAAGTGCACTGCTGAAGCTCTCTATTGAAATTTGTAGTGCAATGATTGTATTCTTTAGCTCTAGAATTTCTGTTTGATTTTTTCTTGTTTCTATTTATTTATTGAACTTCACATTTTGTCCATGTATTATTTTTCTGATTTCATTCAATTGTTTATGTGTGTTCTCTTTTAGTTCTCTGAGCTCCTTTAAAACAATTATTTTAAGTTCTTTATCAGGTTGTTGGTAGATCTCTATTTCTTTAGGGTTAGTTGTTGTGGCTGTATTAGTTTCTTTTATACAAACTCATTAAAGCAACTCATTAAATCTTGGCTTCAGAAGAAAGTCATTCACCAGTCAGCTCAGCCTGGGATTATGGGAAGGCCAGTTCTTGGCACCCATAGACAGGAGAGACAAACTACCAATACTCTGATGTTGAGTGAGGACACTTGCTGGGATCTGTCATAGGGGGAGGTGTGAGTTGGGCCTTATAGTTGGACAGGGCTGCACCTGTGTTCTCTGGCTGGGTGGGATTGGTGGGAGACTCCTTGTTCTAACAATGCTGGTAGCAAGGGCCCTGGTTGGACAAGGCAATGTTGCTGTTAGGAGCACAAGGCTTCTGTAAAGATCTGCAGTATAAGTTACTGTGAACCCATAACCCTTTTCCTTGTTCCTAGCTGTCCCAGGTGGTATACCAATGCCAGTTCCCTCAGTGTTCCATGTGAGCTGAGAGATAAGTGGGCCTCTCAGACAACGCCCTGAAACCCTGGGGAAGTTGGATGTATGTCTTAGTTTCTCTTTCCCCAACTGGATAAATCATGGGCCAAAGAGATCCTTCTCAGTGTGTTGCTGTTCCAGCTCTGGGAAGGGGTGACATGTAAAAAGTGAAATGTTTATTCTAACCCTTTTTGATGTAGTTTTCTTGTTTTTTCATGCTCCACCAGTGTACTATATATAGCCTTACCCCTGAGGTGTCAGACACTCAGGACAGCATTTTCATCTGTGTATAGTTGCTAAATTGTTTTTCTGTGAAGGAACTAGGGACAGGGATGCCTATTTACCATCTTGCCAATGTTACCTTAGACTAGCCTTTAGTCTTAAAATGAATATCTATGCTGATAATAAATATCTTTATGGTCTGTTAGGCCACCAGCCAACTTTGGAGGAATGGAGGTTTTCAAACGTTGGTAGAAACTAAAATATTACATGGGAAATGAATCACCAATGTATTAGAGTCATTGAAAATTCTCTAACAGAATTATATTATTGATTGTAAAATTCATACTCTGGAAAAAAAATTATCTAAAAAAAGAATTTTCAGACCAAGTTGTGAAAAGAGTTACTGAGTTTTGGACTGGAAAAATTAAATGCCCATTATTTCTACCCAGAAACTCCTATTCATAATTTCAGAAATATCTAACTCTAATAATTAGAAAATTATAAATCAAGGGTAAATAAGAATAACACCATAGGAAAATGGGAATTACATGATGGGAATTTTTCTTTACAATATTTCCATTGTATGCTTGGGTGGCTTTTCCATGCCACTGACAGACTCATTCAAACAGAAGGAATATACTGAATATTTTGGAATATTGCAACACTTATAATTCAGTAAATAATACAAAGATGTGTTGTTTGAAAAAATTATTTACAGGTAACACCTAAGATAAGTCAAGGAAGCCATCTAAAGCCAATGTTTCCTGGAATATGGTGGCAAATGGACTTGATCAAGATTAGACCTTTAGAAGGTATCAAATATTTTTAGTAATGTTGAGTATGATGTTTAGACGGCCAGACATGTTTCCATAGGCTAAAACTGATGCTCGAGCAGTGAAAAACACCTTTCTAAATTATAGATCATCTCAACTTTTGGAATTCCTAAATATCTAGAATCCAATAGAGAAAGTAATTATATATTTTGTAATTTAGGAGCTTTGTAACATCTTACAAGCACTCAAATTTTGCCTACTTTTTATCATTTCCAGTTCCTGGACAAGTGGAATTAATGAACCATATCCTAAAATTTATTTGGCTAAATTACATCAAACCACTCACTTGTGGTGGCTCAAAGCCTTACCATTGGTTTCATTAAAATTAGGTTAACTCCTTCTAGTAAGCAAATTTCAAATTTCAATTAGAAGATATTTGAATTTAGGATTTAAGCCTAACCCATTATCTGATGCAATAAAAAATAGTCATGATCAAATATAATACTTAAAGAGTTTGCAGGCTTCCCTGGACTTATTTTGCCAGATGCTGGAAAAATTTCCCTGAGGAGGTATGCCATCAATATTGAACAGGAGACCTGGTATATATCAAATTGTTCCAATATCAGACTGATGGTCATCACACCAGATAGAATCCTACCAGGTTTGTTGATAATTCACATCAAGGTTTGTTGATAATTCACATCAAGGTGAAGAAGAAGCCCAAGTAGATGCATGCTTCTCTTGTGAGACCAACACCTATGATTGAGTGGGCCACAATTTCCATTAAGAACCTTAAGGTTAAATTCTCTAGATAGTAATTTAAAATAATATGCAGGCTGAAGAAAAAGTTTATCTAGTGGACAGACAGTAGGAGACATAGATTGTTGTGTTACTCCTTAATTACCTTGACCACTATAATTTTGATACTTATTCTATTTTATATCAGTTGAACATGAAGCTTATAGTATTAGACCTTCTTCCTTTAAAAGTGAGTATATTAACCTCAGGGAATTTTGAATTGATTACAAATGTTCTGAATATGGAGTGAGGACTCAAGAAATACATATTTTGCCATAATACTTCATATCCTTCAATTGGATAGTTTAAATTTAGAAGAATGAAACCCACAGACTATCTATTGATCTATTTACCCAAATAAAACAATCTTAAATATCACCCTTTGTGTTATTGAATATACTAATGGGAAGAAATTTTTAACCAGTCGAACTAAATACAAGTATATTCAAATTGAAAGTCCTTGAACAATAACACAAAACTCCAGCTGCTCTCTACATTATATAGCCATTGGAGCCCAGTTTGACAAAACTGGAATGAATGTACAATGAGGAAGACATATCCCAGCCCAAATTATATAGCATATTTCCTTTAAAAGTCCCAAAATATAGTGTCCCATTAAAAATAAGCCTACCTTATTTAGAACTTAGCAATCTCCAGTCTCCATACTTAAGGTTTTTAGGGTCATTAAATGGACTATTGCTTTTAATATTACTACTTCTAATTTGAGTCAATTCAACTCAATTCTACTTGTATGCAATAGGCTTTATGACTATGAAAAGTTTTTACATGAATATTAAAATGTGTCATGATCAAACTAAAAGAGATTTACTAAATACCATATTTATAGGTAAGTAGAAGCTGGGACAACAATTGCAAACTCTATTGACATAGAAATATGGACAAACATACTTAGTGCCTTGGGACAATTGCAGAAAGATGTAATTCAGATGCAAACAGGGTGGAATCAAAACCTAATACAGAATACAACTATAGAGAAAAGTGAAAATGGAATTGAGAAATAATTTGGAATTGGACACCTGGGAATGAAACCCTGCTGCAAAAAAAAATGTACCTAAATATTTTTCACAAGCCTTCACTCATATAACTGAACAATTAGTTATTCAACAATTGCAATATACACTTACTAGTACTGAAATACAAGATTGCACATACTTAGAACAACAGTTAGATTTGGGCGTGTTACTATATATGGAGAGATTAAATAATGTTGTAAAACGATTAATCATAGAGGAGCTGAAACTTGGCAATCGCAGACTGAAACTTCTGAAAACAAAACTACTAAAACTAACTTCACTAAAAAACATAAGTTTTCTCCTATACATATGTGAAACTAATATATTAGATGGGTGCCAGTCCTTCAAGGAGATATATTTGAATTGAGACAATGGAGCCTTAAGAAAAACGTATGTGTCTAAATCAATCTATGTGCTTATAAGTAAAGAAAAATTGTTCATCTATTAAGCTTTGTTTAATGATTTATAATTCCTAATAGTGTTGCACCTTTGGGTTCTATCCTTCGCTCTTTTTCTCTCTTTACATATTACAGTAAGATATACTGCTAAGAGTTACACCTTCTCATTAAGTGACAAATGACAGCCTTACTCATAAATTCATTCCAAATAGATCACTGGACTAGAGAAGTTTCACCCTAAAGCACTTAGACTTATTCATTTAGTCAGCCTGAATATTGATATGGGGTGTTCTTATTGATTGACTGATCTACTTGATGTAATCTTATGACAAAATATTTGCTTATTATTTGAATTTTACATGATTAACAGTTAAAAATTTTGTTAACTGGCATATAGATCAATGTTCAATACTCATCTAGGTCTCTATAATGACCAATATTTATATAATATTGAATGGGATCCTAATAGTGTCTTGCTGCTTTAGGACCATTGAATAACTTTTAATAAATGACAATTCTGCCAACATAGATTAAAATGTGAAATTCAGTAATTTTCTGTTTCTATTAACCCTAAAATTGATTATATTAATGAGGAAACCCATATATAAATTTCAGTGCCTGAATATCATGTTAATGCATTATTTTCAGTATAATGATGTATGTGCTATGAATGATGGAGGCTGCCTGGAAATGAATACTATTTCCGGTAACCTTATACTTGATTTGTAAACTCCAAGTTTCAAGTGGCTTCAGGTGTGTCATTTTAGGAGAGTTCATATGCAATAGACAATGCCAAACGTTACCAGTATGGCATCTTTTGATATATAGATAAAGGATGATAATTGGGATGCTCTTGTGTTTTCCTGACACGTTCTGAGTGGTTCTCCAAAGAAACTTGTGTTCTGTGTCATTCTGTGTAGTGTTGTCAATAGTCTACAACCTCTATACTAGGTCATTTTCTGAGTATTTATCATATTGCTCCATTAAGGAAAAACTTTCAAGAGCCATGTTCCATGAAAGACTTAGTTCTATATTTTGATACTTGTCCTACTCCTGTACACTTAAATAATGAGTACAGAGGAAGAGCATGGTTTGACCTGCAGCCTTGGAGAATTAATGTGAGTCAGGTACCTACCACTGAATATGTCAATATGCCAGTCCAAATTGGTGCCATAATTGGCTGGTACATATATTCAGGTCCAAATGTGTATATGTGTATGAAAAGCCAGGGCTTCAGTCAATGATGGGAACTTACAGTCTTGAAGTGAGATGATGACCTGGAAATCATGATCAATAGAATTAAAATGAAGGTAAACCTAGGTGACAATACAAGGAAATATATATGGAATCATTATTTCCTTTATAGACATTTTGTTTGGTGCTTGAGAAAATGAAACCTTAAAAGAAACTTATGTAAACCAATCCTGTCTATCTACTAAAAAGTAAAAAGAAATACTCATCCTATAAACTTTGTTTCAGAGATTTATAATTTTTAATAGTAAGGTACATTCAGGGATTAGTCCACTGTTTTTTTCTCAATGTGTCTTTGAGTAAGACATTGAACCAAGGAATGCAACACTGCATTGATGATAGATGTCTAGGTTCCTTTAGTCATAGTTATATTCCAAATAGAAAATTGACTGGAGAAGATGCACTCCTAAGCATAATAGATTTAAGCAGAAGGTAAACTGAATAGGAATATGGAATTTCCTTTTGAAACAGTGACTGACTTACTTGATGTAAATTTATAAGTTTCATTTGAACATGAAATTAGTAATATTGAAGTTGAGAAATTTTGATTCACTGGTCCCCAGTACAATGTTTAATCTACTTCAACAAACAAGATGAGAACAATATTTTTATAATTTTACAGGATTCTAAAAGTAGCCTTGTGCTACTTTGAAGTACTAAAGAATCTCCCATAGCTGAAGGAAAATGCCATTAAAGAGATTTGAGATACAGTAGTTGGACTGTTAAAGAACTAAAATTTTAAGCTTAAAATTTAGTACTTACACTAAGAAACACACAAAATTACAGATCTTAATATGGACCGAGTGTATATAATATAATAAACAATTTTCTATAAATCAGCAGTCCCCAAACTTCTTGACACTAGGGACCAGTTTCGTGGAAGACAATTTTTCCACAGACCGTGGGGGAGGGGTGGGATGGTTTGGGGATAATTCAAGCTCATTACATTTATTGTGCACTTTATTTCTATTATTATTACATTGTAATGTATAATGAAATAGTTATACAACTCACCATAAAGCAGAATCAGTGGGAACCCTGAGCTTGTTTTCCTGCAACTAGATTGTCCCAGCTGTGGGTGATGGGAGACAGTGACACCCGAAGTGTGTTGTTTATGTCCAGTCTACTCCATAATCTCGTTTTGGTTGCTGTCACTGCAGAAAACCCTGCTGCACAAAGACAGGATGTTGGAAATGGAAGCAGGCTTTTCAGTGCTTTTGTGGCAATGTCAGGATATTACGTCTTGACTTTAATCCAGAACATATGGAGATTTGAAGTTGTCTCAAACATACTTTTAAGGCCACCGTAATTTGCGATCTCAAGCAGTTGATCCTCTTCTAGCACGGACAGTCAATTCACCTGGTTTATTCACAAATGAGTCACAGATCCATTCCTTCCCAGTTTAGGGGTCTTTTGTGGTTCAGAAGTAATGCTCAAACTCTTTTGAAAGCTGAGATAGGTGATCATGCACCAGCTGGGAGGAAGAAGTCCCTGGCTAAGTGTCTTTCAAAATCTCTGCTAATGTTTGAAACATGTCAAAAAGCCATGTTCATTTGTTGCCCCCATAACTCCAGTTTGGCTTTGAATGCAGCCACTTTATCTGCTGACTTGAGCACAGTTGCCATTCTCCCCTGAAGTGACAGATTGAGTTCGTTGAGCAGATTGAATATGTCACACAAGTAAGCAAGTTTTGTGACCCATTCTGTGTCACTGAAGTGTGCTGCCAGTGGTGACAGTTTTTTAAAAGAAATCCCTGGAGTGGCTCTCATAGCTCAAAAACTCAGGCCAATGATCTACCTTTAGAAAGCCATGTCACTTCTGTGTATAGGAGAAGACATATGTGCTCTGCATCCATCTCCTCCCAGAGCTGCACGAACAGACGTGACTTAAGGGTATGTACTTTAATATGGTTGATAATTGTAATCACATCCTGTAAAATGCTAATAAGTTCAGGTGACATTTTCCAGCTAGCCAGCATTTCTCTATGGATGACACAGTGTGTAGACTCACATTCAGAAGTGACCTCTTTGACCCGAGCAGTGAAACCACAAAGCCGTCCAGTCATGGCAGCCGCTCCATCCATGCATATACCAACACAAAATGACCAGTTCAGTTTTCCTGATATGTAATCATTCAAAGACTTGGATAGTTCTGCAGCTGTGGTGTTGGTTGGCAACAAAAGTGCACATAACATCCTCATGCACATCCTCCTGGAAAATATATTGCACAAAAACAAGCATTGTTGCCTTGTGGTCAACATTGGTAGACTCCTCAACCTGGATTGCGTACCACGGTGACTCACTGATCCTCTCTAAAAATTGTTCCTCAATATCCTCTTCTATTTCATCAATTTGTCTATTTATGATGCTAGCTGAAAAAGGAACATGTGCCACCTTTTGAACTGCAGCCTCTCCTAAAAGTTCACAACCAACGTCCTTAGAAGCAGGCAAGGTCAACTCTTCACCAATAGTAAAGGGCTTCTTAGTGTTAGCAATGCTGTTAGCCACTAAGAATGATGCTCTCAGTGCAGACACATTTGATGAAGTTGTGGCCTTCAATAATTACTTCTGTTCTTCGTGTCCATGTTTTGTTCTTTTGAAAAACTCCAAAGTCTTGTCTTTTAATTCAGGGTGATTAGTCTCCATGTGGTGAAGCAGTTTTGAAGGTTTCAAGGCTTTGTTGGATAGTCAGTTGCCACATATAATACAAAGTGGGCTTGGAGAATGTGAATCACCTGTTGCAGTGAACCCATAATTTAAGTAGGACTCTTGGTATTTTCTTTTAAATACAGCTTTTTTTATTTGGCAGTATTGGAGTCTTCTGCTGTCTCATCATTGGGTCTTTCCCAATTTTCAAAGAAGCTCTCCAGCAAAGTTTGTTTTTTATTCATTTTGGCTAGGGTTAGCTTGTGGGCTTACCAAAACTGTGACTGAGAAAAGTGCGCAGTATGGGAAAGAGTTGTGGATGGAAGTAGTAAATAAAATAGTGGGCAGGCCACGCACAGACTAAAATGATTGTTGAATTCTGACTTAAAGCCTGCCACCAGATGCAGCTGTACAATTGAAGTACATCAACTCACTTGCCACTATAAATCTGCCACCAGATGCAGCTTAATTGTCACTTGCCACTCACAGATAGGGTTTTGATATGAGTCTGCAAGCAATTGATTTATTATGGTCTCTGGGTAATCAAACCTCTCTGCTAATGATAATCTGTATTTTCAACGACTCCCCAGCTCTAGCATCACCACCTCAGCTCCACCTCAGATCATCAGGCATCAGATTCTCATAAGGAGCATGCAACCTAGATCCGTGGCATGTGCAGTTCACAGTAGGGCTCACACGCCTATGAGAATCTAATGCTGCCACTGATATGAAAGGAGGAGGAGCTCAAGTGGTAGTGTGAGCAATGGGGAGTGGCTGTAAATAGAGATGAAGCTTAGCTCACTCACTGGCCACTCACCTCCTGCTGTGTGGCCTGGTTCCTAACAGGCCAAGGACTGGTACCAGCCTGTGGCCTGGGGGTTGGGGACCCCCTGCTATAAATGATGCCAGAAGATTCTCATTTACAATTGACTATGCTAGTGTCACTGAATGAGAAGTATTTTTTCTCAATGAGTGACCAACTAACTTTAAAGAATTATCAAGGGCAAATCCAATATTTTTGATGAGATATTTACTGATCTGTGGTTGCCAGGTGATGATGTGATTTTTTTAACTAAATATATAAGAAGAAATATTTACATTGATTATGAAATTCATTTCTTCTGTACCTATAAAGTGGGTAAGATATTGAAGAAAACACACAATATAACAATGGCTTATTAACCATGTTCAAAAAGGCTAAAATTCATGTTCAAGCATCACTAAAAAATCAAAATGACAACTGTACTGTTATTTTATTTGTAATCCAAAGACTCATGTGGCTTCAAAAATAGAACTTGAGGAAGTTCTTATGCAAAGAGAAAAATACAGAGATAACAATATAGATCAGTGTTTAATAAAATAAAATTGATCAGTGAAATGACCTTATGTTTCCTAAACACTAAAGGTGGAAAAAAGGAAAACTAATTCACAAACATTCTAATTCTACAGGAAAAAATGAAAGGTAAACAAAACTATAATAACATTCAAAAAATATATAATGATAATTAAAAAACAGAAATATTTAGGATGTTTAAATGAACATATACAATTACATCAATCCTAAAATTGAGAAAGTAAAAAAGGAAAGAACAAAAAATATTGTATATAATAAAAAATAACACTAAAAATATTTCTTCTAAATATCAAAAAATATTATGGAAATAATATTCAGCATAATGTATTAATTTTAAAATATTTTGTGGTACGCATGTTGAAGAAAGAGGAAAATGATACATGAAAATAGCAGAAAGGATTAGAAAAGAAAAATTATATTATCGTCAAGAGAGATGATGGTCTAAAAATCATGCTCAACAGGATTGTGCTGAAGCACAAGGGAATTGGTCATCCAGGGGCAGGAGGATGCAATCTTCCTGTCCCTTCCAGAGCCCTTGGATGTGGGTGTGGATGCACCCTATCCTTCTAGGAAAGCATGTGAGACTCTACCTTGTCTAGGGGCTTCCATGTGGAAAAGGCATGGTCCTGTCTTTGGCTTTCTTTCCTGATTCCTAGTTCCACAACCCGCCCGGAGGGCTTAGGCGGGGCCTTCTTAGCCCTTTCTCTTCAAATTGTGTCTTTCAGTCAGACTTTCTGGCAAGGGCCTCGCCACAGCCTGAATGTTTCGAGGTGAGTGGCTCTCTTTGGTCCTTGACACAGGCCCCAAAGGACATTGGATTATGTGGGATGCCCAACTAAAAGCAGTCAAGAGAGAGGAGTCCTTTCAGGAACCTCAGTTGTCCCAAAGGGGGATTTCTGCTGTGGCACCACAACTAAGGGCTACGATCTTAGGAAATGAAAAACCTTTCATTAGACCTGAATTCTAATCAGATTGCACATGGAAGAAATGTTTCCTTCCCTGGGCCCCTGAGGAGCACACCTCAAAGCAGAGTACTCTGATCAACTGAGGGGACAGTCATTTGTGGTGTATATTTTGCAGTCTCCAAAGAACCATCGGTAGAGAAGAATCATGCCCCAAGACAGGAGATGGTGAGAGGCAGGCAAGAACCCATCCACCAGGTCTTGGCATGTAGACGCTGCTGGCTATTGAGAGAGCTGAAGGGCGGCCCCTGGCTTTAATGGGACTTGGGCCGGTAACTTTCAGGGATGGTGGGGTCTCGGTGAGGTTCATTGTTCCTGATACTCTCTCTGGTGGATTTCGCTTCAACAACTAGCAGCCATTGCATCTCCTGTGGAGTTCTTCCAGTAGGGGAGACACTGCCGTCAAAGACAGCACCCTCAAGAGGAGAAACCCCTTTTGAGTGTGCCTACCTAGTAAGGTTGTTGAGAGCCCTTCTGAGCCCTGGTATCATCTCCATTGTGAGGCCCTGTTGCCCGAAGTGGAGGGGGACCTAATGATGTGGGCCAAGGAGGGAGTAGTTGCACTGCTGTTCTTTGGGGGCCTTCGATGGTCCATAAAACTGGCTGCTGCACCAAAAGTTGATGGCTCTTATTCCCGGCCTGAACGTTCACATGCAGGGCTTTGCCAGGTTGACTAGTGCTCAGCCCATGGGCCCATCTCCAAATAATTGCTTCTTCAAGCATCCATTCCATGGGAATTCATGGCCTCGTTTTCTGTGTTTTGGCAGGCAAGTGGCCAAGCCGAATGTCCCATTGACCGCCCCATGCTTGCATGGACCAGAATCGAGCCCAAAGGAACGTCTCTGTTCCCCAGCACACGTCCAGAGAGTTTTGGTGGCCAAGAAGCCATGGCAACAGGCCTTCTGATGGGAGGTTAGCAACTGATGCTCTGCCTTCTCTCAGCAGTCTTTTAGATATTCGTCATTTCTTCATTCCTTGACACATTATTTATGTACGCATTCATACACAGATCCACACGTCCACTGGTTCATTTATGTTTCTTAGTATATATAGAAGAAGAGAGGGAGAAAAATAAGGAGCTAGGGAGGTAGGGACCTAGAAAGGTACGTAGGTGGATTAGTAGATAGGTAGGTAGGTAGGTGTTAGGTATGCGTTTCAGATAGATACTTATGTCAATGCATATAGGTACATTTGGTCACTCTTTGTGTTTATGCATGTATCCCTGTTGGTATGTCTTGTAGTATCATCCGATGCATGAAGAGGTACATGCAACTACACCCAATGCCTAATGCTATGGACTAGTAGTTGACACAAATGTCCTACTCCTCTCTAAGCAGACAACGTCCCCAGGAGAAGGAAGATATGAGTTTGGACTGCTGCCTATGGTGAAATCAATGTCAGCCTTGGTCCAACACCTGGAAGAGATAGAAAGTCACGTCTTTTTGAGCATCCTCATTTCCAGAAAGCATCTGAGGTAAGACTACTCAAGTGCCAGGGCACGGAGGTGTGGGGATTGCCTTGGTTGGGTCAATGATGAGAACTCATATGGTCCTGAAGAGACATTATGACCTAACAATCATGCTCAATAGGATTATGCTGAGGCCCAGTGGAGGTGGCCATCCAGGGGCAGGAGTTTGTGAATCCTCCTGTCCCTTCCAGAGCCCTGAGGTGTGGGTGTGGAGGCCCCTATCCCTCAAGGAAGCCCTTGAGACTCTACCATGTCAAGGGTCTTCCATGTGGCGAAGACATGGTCCTGTCTTTGGCTTTATTTCCTGATGCCTGGTTCCACAGCCCAACCAAAGGCCATAGTCGGGGCCTTTCCTTAGCTCTTTCTCTTCAAATTATGTCTTTCAGTCAGACGTTCTGGCAAGTATCTCACCATGGTCTGAATGATTCGAGGAAAGTGGCTCTCTTTGATTTTTGACAGAGGCCCCAGTGGACATTGGACAGTTGGGGAGGCCCGGACAGTTGGGGAGGCCCATCTCAAAGCTGTCAAGAGGGGGGAAATCCTTTCAGGAACCTCAGTTTTTGCAAAGGGAAGATTTCTGCTGTGGCACCACATCTAAGGACTAGCTTCTCAGCCACTTAAAAGCCTTTCATTAGAACTGAGTTCTAGTCAGGTTGCACATGGAGGCAACGTTTCCTTCCCTGAGCCCCTGGGGAACATCCAGACGTACGTAGGTAAATAGTCATTAGGTATGCGTGTCAGCTAGATGTTTATGTTAATGTGTACGGGTACATTTAGTCACATTTTTTGTTCGTGGAAGTGTTCCTGGATGTACAAGACATGTGTTGGTATGTCTTGTATCATCATTCGATGCATGAAGGTGTACACGCATGACCCCCAATGCCTAAGGGTTGGACTAGGAGGTGACACAGCTGTCCTACTCCTCTCTAGCCAGATAACATCCCCAGGGGAAGAAAGATCTGAGTTAGGCCTGCTGCGTATGGAGCAAGGGTTGTCTGCATTGGTCCAGCACCTGGAAGAGACAGAAACTCACATCATTTGGGACATCCTCATTTTCAGAAAGCTTCAGAGGTAAAGCCTACTCAAGTGAGGGGGCACGAATGCGTGGGGAGTGCCTCAGTTGGGTCAATGATGTGAACTCATATGGTTAAGAGAAATGATGGCCTAAAAATCATGTTCAATAGGATTACGCTGAGGCCCAATGGAGGTGGCCATCCAGAGGCAGGAGGTTGGGGATTCTCCTGTCTCTTCCAGAGACCAGGGGTGTGGGTTTGGAGGCCCCCATCCCTCTAGGAAAGCCCTTGAGACTCTACCGAGTCTAAGGGCTTCCATGTGGCAAAGACATAGTCCTGTCTTCACCATGCTTTCCTGATCCCTGGTTCTGATGCCCACCTGGAAGCCATAGGCGGGACCTTTCCTTAGCTCTTTCTCTTCCTATTGTGTCTTTCAGTTAGATGTTCTGGCAAGGGCCTCACCACGGCCTGAATGATTCGAGGTGAATGGCTTTCTTTTTTAGACGGTGGGCCCAGTGGATGTTGGACAATGGGGGTGGACCATCTCAAAGCCTTCAAGAGGGAGGAGTCCTTTCGGGAACCTCAGTCCTCGCAAAGGGGGGAACACTGCTGCCCCACCACATCTAAGGACTAGCTTCTCAGGCACTTCAAAGCCTTTCATTAGACCTGTGTTCTAGTCAGGCTGCACATGGAGGCAACGTTTCCTTTCCTGGGCCCCAGTGGAACATCCACACAAGTCTGTGTGTACCTCAAGGCAGAGGATGCTGATCTACTGAGGAGACAGTCACTTTTGGTGTTTGTTTTGCAGTCTCAAAAGGACCATTGGTAGGGAAGAACTGAGCCCCAGGACAGGAGAAATTGAGAGGCAGGTAAGAAACTGTCCACAGGGTTTTGGCAAGTACACGCTGCTGGCTACTGAGAGAGCTGGAGGACAGCCCCTGAGCTTAAATGGAGCTTGGCCAGGTCACTTTCAGGGATGGTGGTGTCTTGGTGAGGCCAATTACACCTGATGGGACATCTGATGGATTTTCCTTTGCCCAATCGGGTCCAGTGATTCTCATGGGGAGCTCTTCCTCTCTAGGAGCCACTGCCTTCAAAGAGAGCACCCTCAAGAGGAAATAACCCTTCTGAGGGGGCACTCCTAGTAAGGCCGTTGAGAGCCCTTCTGAGCCCTGGGATCATCTTGATCGTTAGGCCCTGTTGTCAGAAGTAGAGTGGTGGCCACATGATGTGGGCTGAGGAGGGAGTAGGTGTACTGCTGTAATTTGGGGGATTCGGTGGGCCACTAGAGGGGATGCTGCACCAACAGATGATGGCTGTTGTCCCCGGTCTGAAAGTTCCCATTCAGGGCATTGCCAGGTTGACTGGTGCTAAGCCCATGGGCCTGGCCCATCTCCAGATATCTGCTTCTTCCAGCATCCATTCCGTGGAATTCATGGCCACATTTCCTTTGTGTTGGCAGGCAAGTGACTAAGTCCAATGCCCTATCGGCCACCCCATGCTTGCACAGACCACCATCGAGCCTGGAGGAACATGTCCATTCTGCAAGACATGTCTGTAGAGTTTTGCTGGCCAAGAAGCCCTCACCCCAGGACTTCTGATGAAAGGAGAGGCAATGATGCTCTGCCTTCACCTGGGAGTCTTCAGGGATTCATCTGTTCTTCCTTCCCGGAAACATTAGTTTAGTACCTATTCATGCACAGATCCAACTGTCCACTGGTTCCTTTATGTTTCTAAGTCTGGATGGAAGGAAGGAGAGAGAAAAGTAAGAATTGGGAGGTAGGGAGCTAGAAAGGTAGGTAGGTGGGTCAAGAGGTAGGTAGATTGATAATTGTTAGGTATGTGTGTCAGGTAGATGCATACAGGTACATTTGGTCACATTTTGTGGTCGTGGAAATGTTCCTGGATGTACAAGACATGTGTTAGTATGTCTCATAGTATCATTCAATGCATATAGGGGTACATGTATTACCCCCCCAATGCCTAATGGTATGGACTAGGAAGTGACACAGCTGTCCTACTCCTCTCTAGCCAGATAACATCCCCAGGGGAAGAAAGATCTGAGTTTGAGCTGCTGCCTATGGAGCAAGTGATGTCAGACTTGTTCCAGCACCTGGAAGAGACAGAAAGTCACGTCCTTTTGGGCATCCACATCTCCAGAGAGCATCTGAGGTAAGCCTACTCAGGTGCCATGGCACCGATACGTAGGGAATGCCTCAGCTGGGTCAATGATGAGAACTCATATGGTCATGAAGAGAGATGAGGACCAAAAATCATGCTCAATAGGATTACGCTGAGGCCCAAAGGAGGTGGCCATCCAGGGGCCAGAGTTTAGGGGAATATCTTGTCTCTTCCAGAGCCCAGGGGTGTGGGTGTGGAGACCCCCTATCCCTCGAGGAATGCCCTTGAGACTCTACTGTGTCTAGGAGCTTCCAAGTGGCAAAGACATTGTCCTGTCTTCACCTTGCTTTCTTAATCCCTGTATCCAATGCCCGCCTGGAGGCCATAGGCGGGACCTTTCCTTAGCTCTTTCCCTGCAAATTGTGACTTTCATTCAGACAATCTGGCAAGGGTCTCCCCACGGCTTGCATAATTTGAGGTGAGTGGCTCTCTTTGATTTTTGGCAGAGTCCACAATGGACGTTGGGCTATGGGGGAGGCCCCCTCAAAGCCATGAAGGGGGGTATTCTTTTCAGGAACCTCAGTCCTAGGAAAGTGAGGGATTTCTGCTGCGGCACCACATCAAAGGACTAGTTTCTCAGGCACTGAAAAGCCTTTCGTTAAACCCGAGTTCTAGTCAGGTTGCACCTGGAGGCAACGTTTCCTTCCCTGGGCCCCTGGGGAACATCCACACGGGTCCCTGCACACCTCAAGGCAGAGCACACTGACCTACTGAGAAGACAGTTACTTGTGATGTGTGCTTTGCCATCTCCAAAGAACCATAGGTAGTGAAGAATCATGCCCCAGGCCAGGAGATAGTGAGAGTCATTCAAGAACCCATCCACCGGGTCTTGGTAGGTACATGCTGTTTGCTATTGAGAAGCTGAAGGGCAGACCCTGAGCTTTAATGGGACTTGGCCAGGTCACTTTTAGGGATGGTGGTGTCTCAGTGAGGTCAGTTGTTCTTGATGGGCCCTCTGATGGGTTTTGCCTCCCACTCTCATCCAGTGATCCTCCAGGGAGTTCTTCCTCTGTGAGGCCACTGCCTTCGAAGAGAGCACCCTGCAGAGTAGAAACTCCTTCTGACTGTCCATTTCTAGTAAAGCTGTTGAGAGCCCTTAGGAGCCCTGGTATCATCTCCATTGTGAGTCCCTGTTTCCCTGAAGTAGAGTCATGGCCCCATGATATGGGCTTAGGATGGAGTAATTGCACTGCTGTTGTTTGTAGGCCTTGGGCATGCAATGGATGGAGATGCTGTGCACCAATAGACAGTAGCTCTTTTCCTGGCCTGAACATTCCCATTCAGGGCTTTGCCAGTTTCACTGGTGCTGAACCCATTTGCCCATCTCCATATATCTGCTCCCTTGATCATCCAATTTTGGGGACTCATGTCCTTGTTTCTGAGTGTTGGTGGGCAAGTGGCCAAGCCCAATGTGCTGTCAGCCACCCCGTGCTTGCACAGACCAGGATCGAGCCTGGAGGAACATTTCCATTCCATAAGACAAGTCCATAGAGTTTGGCGGGCCAAGAAGCCCTTGCCCCAGGCCTTCTGATGGGAGGAGAGCCAATGATGCTCTGTCTTCACCTGGGAGTCTTTAGCAATTCATCAATTCTTCCTTCCCTAATACATTAGTTCTGTATTTATTCATGCACAGATCCATTGGCCAATGGCTCATTTATGTTTGTAAGTCTGGGAGGAGGGAGGAAAACAGAAAAGTAAGGAGATAGGGAGGTAGGGAGCTAGAAAGGTAGGTAGTTGGGTCAGGAGGTAGGTAGGTAGATAGGTATTAGCTGTGCGTTTCAGGTAGGTATTTATGTTAATGCATACAGGTACATTTGGTCAGATTTTGTGTTCGTGGAAGTCTTTCTGGATGTACAAGACATATGCTGGTATGTCTCGTAGCATCATTTGATGTATATAGGGGTTCATGCATGACTCCCTGATGCCTAACAGTATAGACTAGGAGTTGACACAGCTGTCCTACTCCTTTCTAGCCAGACAATGTCCCCAAGGGTAGGATGATCTGACTTTGGCCTGGTGCCTATGGGGCAGGCGATGTCAGCCTTGGTCCAGCTCCTGGAAGAGACAGAAAGTCATGTCCTTTGGGCAGTCACATTTCCAGAGAGCATCTGAGGTAAGCCTACTTACATGCCAAGGAACAGATGCATAAGGAGTGCCTCGGTTGGGTCAGTTATGAGAACTCATATGGTCCTGAAGAGAGATGATGACCTAAAAATCATGCTCAGTAGGATTACACTGATGCCCAAAGGAGGTGGCCATCCAGGGCCTGGAGGTTGAGGATTCTCTTGTCCCTTCCACAGCCCTGGAGTGTGGGTTTGGAGGCCCCCTATTCCTGGAGGAAACCCCTTGGGACTCTACCTTGTCTAGGGGCTTCCACATGGTGAAGATGTGATCCTGTCTGGGTTTCTTTCCTGATCCCTTGTTCCTCTGCCTGCCAGAGGCCATAGGCGGGACCTTCCTTAGCTCTTCCCCTTCAAATTGTGTCTTTCAGTCAGACATTCTGGCAAGGGTCTCACCACAGCCTGAATGATTCGAGGTGAGTGGCTCTCTTTGATTTTTGACAGAGGCCCATTGGAAGTTGGACGATGGGGAAGGCCCACCTCAAAGTCGTCAAGAAAGGGGAGTCCTTTCAGGAGCCTCAGTCCTTGCAAAGGAGCGGATTTCTGCTGTGGCACCACATATAAGGACCAGTTTCTTGGGCACTGAAAAGCCTTTCATTAGACTTGAGTTCTAGTCAGGTTGCACCTGGAGGCAATGTTTTCTTCCCTGGGCCCCTGGGGAACATCCACACAGGATCTGTGTGCACCAGAAGGCAGAGCACACTGACATACTGAAGGGACAGTCACTTGTGATGTGTGCTTTGCTGTCTCCAAAGAACCATCAGTAGGGAAGAATCGTGCCCCAGGACAGGAGAAGTTGAGAGGCAGGCAAGAACCCGTCCACTGGGGCTTGGTAGGTAGATGCTGCTGGCTATTGAGAAAGCTAAAGGGCAGCCCCTGAGCTTTAATGGGAGTTGGCCAGGTTACTTTCAGGTATGGTGGGGTCTCGGTGAGGCCAGTTCTTCCTGATGAGACCTCTGATGGATTTTGCTTCACCCACTAGTGGTCAATGAGTCTCCTGGGGAGTTCTTCCTCCCCGGGAGCCCCTGCCTTCAAAGAGAGCACCCTCAAGAGGAGAAACCCCTTCTGAGTGTGCATTCCTAGTAAGGCTGTTGAGAACCCTCTTAGCCCTGAGATCATCTCCATCTTGAGGGCCTGTTTACCAAAGAAGAGGGGTGGCTCCATGGCATGGGCTGAGGAGGGAGTACTTGAATTGCTGTTGTTTGGGGGCCTTCCATGGGCCACAAGAATGGATGCTGAACCAACAGACGATGGCTCTTGTCCCTGGCCTGAATGTTCCATGAAGGGCTTTGCCAGGTGGACTGCTGCTGAGCCCATGGGCCCATCTCCACATATCTGATTCTTCCCGCATCCATTGTGTGGGACTTCCTGGCCCCATTTTCTGTGTGTTGGTGGGCAAGTGGTCAAGCCCAGTGTCCCATCGACCACCCCATGATTGCACAGACCAGGATCGAGCCCAGAGTAACATCTCCATTCCGCAAGACACATCCATAGTTTTACTGGCCAAGAAGCCCTTGCCTCAGGCCTTCTGATGGGAGGAGAGCCAGCGATGCTCTGCCTTCACCTGGGAGTCTTTAGTGATTCATCAATCCTTCCTTCCCTGACACATTAGTTATGTAACTATTCATACACAGATCCACTTGTCACTGGTTCCTTTATGTTTGTATGGAGGGAGGGAGGGAGGGAGAGAGAAAGGCAAAGAGGTAGAGAGGTGGGGAGCTAGAAATGTAGGTACGTGAGTTGGTAGGTAAGTAGGCAGATAGGTAGGTAGATGAGTGTTAGGTATGCATTTCAGGTAGGTGTTTATGTTAATGCATACAAGTACATTTGGGCACACTTTGTGTTCGTGAAAGTGTTCCTAGATGTACAAGACATCTGTTGGTATGTCTCATAGCATCATTCGATGCATGTACGTGTACACGCATGACCCCCTAATGCCAATGGTATGGACTTGGAGTTGACACAGCTGTCCTGCTCCTCTCTAGCCAAAGTCCCCATGGGAAGGAAGATCTGAGTTTGGTCCACTGCCCATGGAGCAAGTGATGTCAGCCTTTGTCCACCACCTGTAAGAAACAGAAACTCAGTTCCTTTTGGGCATCCTCATTTCCAGAAAGCATGTGAGGTAAGCCTACTCATGTTCCAGGGCACGGATGAGTGGGGAGTGCCTCGGTTGGGTCAATGGTGAGAACTCATATGGTCCTGAAGAGACATTATGACCTAACAATCATGCACAATAGGATTACACTGAGGCCCAAAGGAGGTGGCCATCCAGGGGCCAGAGTTTAGGGATTCTCCTGTCCCTTCCAGAACCCTGGAGTGTGGGTGTAGAGGCCACCTATCCCTGGAGGAGAGCCCTTGGGACTCTACCATGTCTAGAGGCTTCCACGTGGCAAAGACGTGATCCTGTCTTCAGCTTTCTTTCCTGATCCCTGATTCCACTGCCTGCCCGGAGGCCCTAGGTGGTGCCTTTCTTTAGCTCTTTCTCTTCAAATTGTGTCTTTCAGTCAGATGTTCTGGCAAGGGTCTCGTCACAGCCAGAATGATTTGAGTGAGTGGCTGTCTTTGATTTTTGACAGAGGCCTCAATGGACTTTGGGTTATGGGGGAGGCCCACATCAAAGGCGTCAAGAGGGGGTAGTCCTTTCTGGAACCTCAATCCTCGCAAATGGGGGATTTCTGCTATGGCACCACATCTAAGGACCTAGTCAGCTGATTTCTGCTATGTCACCACATCTAATGATATAGTCAGACTGCACATGGAGACAACATTTCCTTCCCTGGGCCCCTGGGGAACATCCACACTGGTTCGTGCCCACCTCAAGGCAGAGCAAACTGATCTACTGAGGGGACAGTCACTGCTATGTGTGCTTTGCCGTCTCCAAAGAACCATCGGTAGGGAAGAATCATGCCCCAGGCCAGGAGGTGGTGAGAGGCATTCAAGAACCCGTCCACTTGCCCTTGGCAGGTAGACACTGCTTGCTTTTGAGAAGCTGGAGGGCAGCCCCTGAGCTTTAATGGGACTTGGCCAGGTCACTTTTAGGGATGGTGGTGTCTCAGTGAGACCAATTGTTCCTGATGGGCCTTCTGATGGGTTTTGCCTCTCACTCCCATCCAGTGATCCTCCTGGGGAGCTCTTCCTCTGTGGGAGTCAATGCCTTTGAAGAGAGCACCCTCCAAAGTAGAAACTCCTGACTGTCCATTTCTAGTAAAGCTGTTGAGAGCCCTTAGGAGCCCTGGTATCATCTCCATCATGAGCCCCTGTATGCTTGAAGTAGAGGCATGGCCCCATGTTATAGGCTTAGGATGGAGTAATTGCAGTGCTGTTGTTTGTAGGCCTTGGGCATGCCATAGATGGAGACGCTGCACCAATGGTCAATGGTTCTTGTCCCGGCCTAAACATTCCCATTCAGGGCTTTGCCAGTTTCACTGGTGCTGAGCCCATTTGCCCATCTCCATATATCTGCTTCCTTGATCATTCAATTTTGGGGCTCATGTCCTCGTTTTTTGAGTGTTGGTGGGCAAGTGGCCAAGCCCAATATGCCATCAGCCGTGCTTGCACAGGCCAGGATCAAGCCCAGAGGAACACCTCTGTTCCCCAAGACTCATCCTTAGAACTTTGCTGGCTGAGAGTCTCTCGCTTTAGAAGGAGAGCCAATGATACTCTGCCTTCTCTTGGAAGTTTTTTAGGGATTCGTCATTTCTACATATCTTGACATATTATTCATATATACATTCATGCACTGACCCACTCGTCCACTGGTTCCTTCATGTTTGTAATAATGTATGGAGGGTGGGAGGGAGGGATAAAAGTAAGGATTTAGGGAGGTAAGGAGTAGAGAGGTAGGTGTTTGCTTTGGTAGGTATGTAGGTAGATACTTACGTTTTAGATATGCATTTCAGCTACTTGTTTATGTAATGTGTATAGGTGCATTTTGTCACTCTTTGTGTTCCTGAATGTATCACTGTTGGTGTGTCTTATAGCATCATTTGATCCATGAAGGTGTATCATGCATGACCCCCAATTCCTAAAGTGATGGAGTAGGAGTTCTCACTGCTGTCCTACTCCTCTCTAGCTAGACAACTCCTCAGAGGAATTCAGTTCCTTGTTTGGCCTGCTTCCCATGGGTCAATCAATGTCAGCCTTGGTCCAGCACCTGGAAGAGACAGATACCCACTTCCTTTTGGGCACCCTCATTTCCAGAAAGCATCTGAGGTAAGGCTACTCAGGTGCCAGTGCCCCAATGTGTGGGGAGTGCCTCGGTTGGGTCTATGATGAGAACTCATATGGTCCTGAAGAGAGAGAATGACCTAAACATCATGCTCAATAGGATTACACTGAGGCCCAATGGAGGTGGCCATCCATGGGCAGGAGGTTGGGGATACCCCTGTCCCTTACAGAGCCCTGGGCTGTGGGTATGGAGGAAGGAAAGCCCTTGAGACTCTACCATGTTTAGGGGTTGCCACATGGCCAAGACGTGGTCTTGTCTTTGGCTTTCTTTCCTGATCCCTAGTTCCACCGCCCCGCCCAGATGCCATAGGCGTGGCTTTTCCTTATCTCTTTCTTTTGATTTGTGTTTTTCTCTTATACCTTCTGGCAAGGTTTTTCCACGACCTGAATGTTTCGAGTTGAAAGACTCTCTTTGGTCCTTGACACAGGCTTCAGAGGACTTTGGACTATGAGGGAGGCCCATCTTAAAACATCTGGAGGGGGGAGTTATTTTGGGAACTGCAATCCTCATAAAGATGGGGTTCCTTCTCTGGTGTCTTTTCTACATTCTAGGATCTCAGGCTCTGAATAGCCTTTTGTTAGACTTGAATTCTGGTCAGATTGCACATGGAGTCAATGTTTCCTTCCCTGGCACCCTGAGCTACATCCCCACACGTTTCTGCACATTTGGAGGCATAGAATGCTGATCTATTGAGGGGACAGTCACTTGTGGTGTGTGCTTTGTGGTCTCCCAAGAATCTATTATATGGTGTGGTCTAGCCCCAGTCTGGACTCATTCAGATGCATTCATGAACCAGTCCACTGATCTTGGTTTGTAGACACTGCTGGCTATTACTTGAGCTGAAATGTGATCCCTGATATTATGTAGGGCTTTGCCAGGACATTTTCAGGGATAGTGGGCTCTAATTAATGCCAGTTGCTTTTGATGGGCCCTTCTCTTTGTTTTCCTACTTTCAGTGGGGCCCACTGCATTTCATGTGGAATCTTTTTCTCTGTGGACACTGCCCTCTTATATTGCCTCCCACCCCCACAGTTCTGGAAAATCTGTTTACAGCTCTTTGGTGCCATTGTATCATCTCCAACGTTAGACCATTTTGAGGCATGAGTTAGAGTGGTGGCCCAAGATGTGGTCCTAGTGGGGGAGTAGTTGCCTTTCTGTTTTTTGTTGTTCATTGTCTGGCCATGGATGGGGTCCCAAAACTAAAAGTTGATGGCTCTCTTTTCAGGCCTGAAAGTTCCCTTGCATGTTTTTGCCAGTTTGACTGATGGTAAGCCCATGGGCCAGTCTCCAGATATTTGCTTCCTAAAGCATAAATCCACGTGACTTCACAGCCACATTGTCTGTGTGTTTATTGACAAGAATACAACCCCAATGTCTTGTCTGCTACCCATTGTTTTAAGAGACAATGAAGAACCAGTATGAATTTCTTCATTCTTTAATCATCCTATGTTGAATGAATCAACTATTGCATAATTAATGATTCTTTTTGTGCATTTAATGTATATTTCTCTTTAGATATGAAGGAATGTCAAATGTAAGTCATTTACCTATAAAAATTTTATGTCTAATCATTTAATACTCTCCATTATTTTTCTTTTAGTTAAACACTATTTAGTAAGATGACTTTTTGGACATTGTTTTTGACTGTACTTTTACCATCAGATCTTCCTGCATTCAATCTGGTCACTTGTACACCAAAATTAAAGCTTTCCATTCTGGGTAAGAGTTTTCTGGAACTGTTTTATTTATATTTGTGAATAGTCATGTTTTGTGTTTTTGATAAAAATTAGTTATTTCTTGAATAAATTCTTAATACCTGATCCTAATTAGCAGGAAGTTTCCAAATGTTTCAGTTTGATTTTAGTACTCTTCACTTTTAAATTCTTTGGAATTTTGATACTAATTCATGGTGCTTTTTGTTCTCATTTTTTCTTTCTGCATGTCTGGTTAATAGGTGATATCCCAGTCTATGATGTTATGTGAGTGACAGCACCAATGTACCACGTGGTGGCTGTAAAGTTCCAAATAAAACATTGGACAAGTGAAAAGCAGGGCTCTCTGATAGTTTTATTCAATTGGGAAACATAAATATTATAATGGGTTTTCTTCTCATAAAAGACCGGCCTACTTTCCAAGATTCTTATGAGAATTTTTTTGTTTTTCTTCTGAATTTGCTTTAATTGAAACTTGAGAAGTTTTGTTATTCTATGGTGATATTTATTATAACCTAAAAATTTTTAGACATATTCATTCCTATTGTATATTTCCAGGGTGGTTATAGTGTTGTGATATGTTTTAATCATTGGCAAACTACTCACAATTAAGAGACCCAGGCAATTGAGGCCTCAAGTTTGAGATTCATATATATGCTTTGCCTATGATATGTGATCTTGGATAAAGTATATGCAAACTGACATCCCTTTTAATGTTTCTGACTTTTACATTGCTCTACTTCTTTCCTTAGAAAGGAAGTACATGATGTGATTAATTATTATTGTTCTTGATATTGCATCCTTGAAGATATGCAAGTCCAAGGACTTGTCAAATATCTATTTGTTTATGTCTGTGATTGATATATCTCTAGTCTACAACAGAAGTATTTTGGACTTTTTAGAGTAAGAAAAATATTCTTTGTGTAGAAATTATAGAATAGTCCACATGAACAATACATACATGAGAGATATAGTTCTCATCCTTGACTACTGTTATTTTCAAATTGAATAATAATGAAAAAATGAAATCTCAATCTCCTGAAATACCTGGTAGCTACCCAGGAATGTTGTAATAAATGTTCCAGCCTCCAGTTTACTCTGACACCAGGGCTTAAGGATACATATATCTGGTAAGAATTTTCAAGACAAAATGATTATATCTGTGGGTAGTTTTATAGTTCAAATCAATAAGAGCTTTTCTTTTTCCCCAGAATTATTGAGGAATAATTGACAAATATAATTGAATATATTTCAGGTGTACAGGTTTGATACATTCTACATCATGATATAAATACCAAGATCCAGACAATTAACACCTCCATCCCCCACCCCAGAGTTAATTCATGTGTGTGTGTGTGTGTGTGTGTGTTGAAAATGCTTAAAATCTTCCCCCAAATTTCAAGTATGCAATACTGTATTCTTAACTATATTCACCATGCTGTATATTAGATCTATATACTAGATTAGATTAGTTACTAATCTAGTAACTAAAAGTTTGTACCCTTTGATCTAATCTTCCTAATTCCCCTTCTCCTCTATCCCCTGGTATTCTATTCTCTGTGTCTATAAAATTGGCCTTTTAAAAGATTCTACATATAAGTGATACCATACTGTATTTTTGTATCTCTGTCTGGGTATTTTCATTTCGCATACTGCCCTCCAGGTTCATCCATGTAATAACAAATCACAGAATTTTCTTATTTTCTATGCATAATATTTCATTATTTTATATATGTATACATTTTCTTTTTCAATTCATCTATGAATGGACATTGTTTCCATATCTTGCCTGTTGTAAATAATGCTACAAAGAACATAGAAGTGCAGATATCTCTTTGAGATACTGATTTCATTTCCTTTGGCTATATACCCAGGAGTCAGATTGCTGGATCATATAATCTTCTATTTTAAATTTGTTGAGAAAACTCCATACTGTTTTTCATAATGGTGATAACTCATTGTAGTTTTGATTTGCATTTCCCTAATGATTAATTATATTGAGCTTCTTTTGCATTTGTCTTCATTGGAAAAATATATATTCAGGTCTTTTGCCTATTTTTAATTGAATGATGATGATTGCTATTGAGTTGTACAAGTTCCTTATGTATTTGTGTATTCATCATTTATCACATACATGGTTTGCAAATATTTTCTCCCATTCTGTAGGTTGTCTTTTCAATTTACTAGTTGTTTCCTTTGTTGTGCAGAAGCTTTTCAATTTGATGTAGTCCTACTTCTTTAGTTTTACTTTTGTTGCCTGCACTTTTAGTATCAAATCAAAAATTTATGGCCAAAACCAACATCAAGAACCATTTTACCCGTGTTTTCTTCTAGGAATTTTATGGTTTCAGGTCTTATGTTTAAGTGTTTAATACATTTTGTGTTAACATTTGTGAGTGGTATAAGGTAGGGGTCCAGTTTCATGCTTTTGCGTGTGGTGTTGGAGTTTTCCCAACACCACTGGTTGAAGAGACTACTTTTCCATTGTGTATTCTTATTTCCCTTGTTGAAGGTCTGTTGAATATATATGTGTGGGTTTATTTATGGGCTCACTATTCTATTCAATTGATCTATATATTTGTCTTTATGCTGGTAACATACGTTTTAAATTATTGTAGCTTTTATTTTATTTTTAAAATTTTATTTCATATTGAAGTACTGTTGATTTACAATGTTGTGTTAGTTTCAGGTGTACAGCAGAGTGATTTAGTTATACATATACTTATATCTATTATTTTTCACATTTTTTCCCATACAGATTATTACAGAGTATTGAGTAGAGTTCCCTGTGTTATACAGTAGGTCTTGTTGATTATCTATTTTATATATAGTAGTGAGTGTATCTGTTAATCCCAAACTCCTAATTTATCCCTCCCCCCACCTTTCCCCTTTGGTAGCCATAAGTTTGTTTTCTAAGTCTGTGAGCCTGTTTCTGTTTTGTAAATAAGTTCATTTGTATAATGTTTTAGATTCCATATATAAGTGATAACGTGATAATTTTCTCTGTCTGACTTACTTTACTCAGTATGCTAATCTCTAGGTTCATCCATGTTGCTGAAAGTGGCATTATTTCATACTTTTTTATGGCTGAGTAATATTCTATTGTGTGTATATATATATATATATATATATATATATATATATATATCACGTCTTCTTTATCCATTCATCTGTCAATGGACATTTTGGTTTTTTCCATGTCTTGGGTATTGTAAATAGTACTGCAATGAACATTGGGGTGCAAGTATCTTTCCAGATTATGGATATATATTCTCTGGATATATGCTCAGTAGTGGGATTGTTGGATCATATGGTACCTCTACTTTTAATTTTTAAGGAACTTGCATACTAGTCTCCATAGTGGCCATACCAATTTATATTCCTACCAACAGTGTAGGAGGATTCCCATTTCTCCACACCCTCTCTAGCATTTATTGTGAATAGACATTTTCATGAAGGCTTTTCTAACTGGTGTGAAGTGATACTTCACTGTAGTTTTAATTTGTATTTCTGTAATAATTAGCAATGTTGAGCATTTTTTCACGTGCTTTTTGGCCATCTGTATGTCTTCTTTGGAGAAATGTCTATTTACATCTTCAGCCCATTTGTGTTATTGTGTTGTTTGTTTTTTTATATTGAGCTGCCTGAGCTGTTTGTATATTTTGGAAACTAAGCCCTTGTCAGTTGCATCATTTGCATATATTTTCTCACATTCTGTGGATGGTCTTTTCATTTTGTTTATGGTTTCCCTTGCTGTGAAAAAGCATTTATGCTTAATTAGGTCTTATTTGTTTGTTTTTGTTTTTATTTTCATTACTCTAGGTGATGGAACCCAAAAGATATTGCTGCAATTTATGTCAAAGAATCTTCTGCCTATATTTCCCTCTAAGAGTTTTATAGTATCTTGTCATACATTTAGGTGTTTAATCCATTTTGAGTATATTTTTGTGTATGGTGTTAGAGAATGTTCTGATTTCACTCTTTTACATGTAACTGTCTGGCACCACTTATTGAAGAGGCTGGCTTTTCTCCATTGTATAGTCTTGCCTACTTTGGCATACATAAGTTGACCATAGGTGTATGGGTTTATTTCTGGGCTTTCTATCCTGTTCCATTTATTTATAAATCTGTCTTTGTGCCAGTACCAAACTGTTTTGATTACTGTAGCCTTGTAGTATAGTCTGAAGTCAGGGAGGCTGATTCCTCCAGCTCCTTTTTTCTTTTTCAAGATTGCTTTGGATATTTGAGTCTTTTATGTTTCCATACAAATTTTAAGATTTTTTTGTTCTAGATCTGGAAAAAATGTCATGGGTAATTTGATAAGGATTACATTGAATCTGTAAATTACCTTGGGTAGTATAGTCATTTTGACAATATTGATTCTTCCAATCCAAGAACATGGTATATCTTACCACCTGTACATGTCATCTTCGATTTCTTTTATCAGCATCATATATTTTTCTGAATACAGGCCTTTTGCCTCCTTAGATAGGTTTATTCGTAGGTATTTTATTCTTTTTGATGCAGTGGTAAAGGGGATTGCTTCCTTAATTTCTCATCATTCCTTGCTAGTGTATAGAAATGCAACCGATTTCAGTGTGTTAATTTTGTATCCTGAAACTTTACTGAATTCATTGATGAGCACTAGTAGTTTTCTGCTAGCATCTTTAGGATTTTCTATGTATAGTGTCATGCATCTGCAAGCAGTGACAGATTTACTTCTTCTTTTCAATTATTTCTTCTTCTTCTCTGATTGCCATGGCTATGACTTCCAAAACTATGTTGAATAAAATTGGTGAGAGTGGACATCCTTGTCTTGTTACTGATCTTACAGGAAATGCTTTCAGCTTTTCACCATTAAGTATGATGTTAGCTATGGGTTTGTCATATATGGCCTTTATTATGTTGAGGTAGGTTCCCTCTCTGCCCACTTTCTGGAGAGTTATTATCATAAATGGGTGTTGAACTTTGTCAAATTATATTTTTGCTTCTATTGAGATGATCATATGGTTTTTTTTCCTTCAGTTTGTTAATGTGGTGCATCACACTGATTGATGGATTGATCCCTTGATCATTATGTAGTGTCCTTCTTTGTCTCTTGTAACAGTCTTTATTTTAAAGTCTATTTTGTCTAATATGAGTATTGCTACTCCAGCTTTCTTTTGAAAGCTGTGGAATTGTGGATATTGAAAAATTCTTGAATGCCTTGGAAACATCCCACTTGATCATGGTGTATGATCCTTTATTATGTATTGTTGGATTTGGTTTGCTAGTATTTTTGTTGAGGATTTTTGCATCTATGTTTCTTGGTGATTTGGCCTATAATTTTCTTTTTTTGTGGTATCCTTGTCTGGCTTTTGTATCAGGGTGATGGTGGCCTCGTAGAATGAGCTTGGGAGTGTTCTTTACTCTGCAATTTTTTGGAAGAGTTTCAGAAGGATAGATGTTAACTCTTCTGTAAAAGTTTGATAGAATTCACCTGTGAAACTATCTGGTCCTGGACTTTTGTTTGTTGGAAGATTTTTCATCACAGTTTCAATTTCAGTACTTGTTATTGGTCTTTCTATATTTTCTATTTCTTCCTGATTCAGTCTTGGAAGGTTGTCCCTTTCGAAGAATTTGTCTATTTCTTCTAGGTTCTCCATTTTATTGGTGTATATTTGCTTGTAGTAGTCTCTTATGATCCCCTGTATTTCTGTAGTGTCAGGTGTAACTTCTCCTTTCTCCTTCCTAATTTTATTGATTTGAATCATCTCCCCCTTTTTCTTAATGAGTCTGGCTAAAGGTTTATCAATTTTGTTTAACTTCTCAAAGAACCAGATTTTAGTTTCATTGATCTTTGCTACTGTTCCCTTGGCTCTATTTCAATTATTTCTGCTCTGATCTTTATGATTTCTTTCCATCTACTAACTCTGAGTTTCGTTTGTTACTTTTTCTCTAGTTGCTTTAGGTGTAAGGTTACATAATTCATTTGGGATTTTTCTTGTTTCCTGAGGTTAGATTGTATTGCTATAAACTTCTCTGTTAGAAATGCTTTTGCCGTGTCCCATAGGTTTTGGATTGTGGTGTTTTTTTTTTTTGTTTGCCTCTAGGTACTTTTTGATTTCCTCTTTGATTTCTTCAGTGATCCATTGATTGTTTAGTAGCATTTTTTTTAGCCTCCACATATTTGTGTTTTTTACAGTTTTTTTTCTTGTACTTGATCTCTAATCTCATAGCATTGTGGGTGGAAAAGATACTTGATATGATTTCAATTTTCTTAAATTTACTGAGGCTCAAATTTTGACCCAAGATATTATCTATCCTGGAGAATGTTCCATGTGCACTTGAAAAGAATGTGTTTTCTGCTTGGATGGAATGCTATATAAATATCAATTAAGTGTATAATGTGTCACTTAATGCCTATGTTTCCTTATTGCTTTTCTGTCTGGATGGTCTGTCCATTGATGTAAGGGGGGATGTTAAAGTCCCCCACTATTATTGTGTTACTGTCAATTTCTCTTTTTATGGCTGTTAGCATTTGTCTTATATATTGAGGTGCCCCTATGTTGGGTGCATATATATTTACAAATGTTATATAGTCTTCTTGGATTGATCCCTTGGTCATTATATAGTGTCCTTCTTTGTCTCTTGTAACAGTCTTTAAGTCTATTTTATCTGATATGAGTATTGCTATGGCATCTTTCTTTTGATTTCCATTTGCATGCAATAACTTTTTCCATTCCCTCACTTTCAGTCTGTATGTGTTCCTAGATCTGAAGTGGGTTTCTTGTAGACAGCATATATACAGGTCTTGTTCTTGTGTCCATTCAGCCAGTTTGTGTCTTTTGGTTGGAGCATTTAATACATTTACATTTAAGACAATTACTGATATGTTTGTTCATGATGCCATTTTGTTTATTGTTTTGGATTTGTTTTTGTAGGGTTTTTTTCTTCTCTTCCTCTTTTGTTTCTTTCTCTTCTTTTTGATGACTATATTTAGTGTTGTATTTGTATTCCTTTTTCTTTAGTGTGTGTATCTATTGTAGTTTTTTGGTTTGTCATTACCACGAGGTTTTGATATAGCAGTCTATATATATACAAGATTGTTTTAAGTTGCTGGTCTTTTAATTTCCAACACATTTTCAATATCCTGCATTTGTACACTCCTCATAATTGCTCATTTTGATATCATATTTGTATGTGGATGATTTCCTACCTTTACTTTTTCTTTGCCTTTACCAGTGAGCTTTCCCATTTGTAATTTTTTTGTTTCTAGTTGTGACCTTTTCTTTTCCACCTAGAGAACTTCCTTTAGCATTTGTTGTAAAGCTGGTTTGCTGGTGCTGAATTCTCTTGGCATTTGCTTGTCTGTAAATCTTTTGATTTCTCTGTTGAATCTGAATGAGGGCCTTGATGGTAGAGTATTATTTGTTGTAGGTTTTTCCCTTTTATCACTTGAAATATATCATGCCACTCCCTTCTGGCCTGCAGAGTTTCTGCTAAAATGTCAGCTAATAACCTTATGGGAATTCCCTTGTATGTTATTTGTTGTTTTTCCCTTGTTACTTTTAATATCTTCTCTTTGTGTTTATTTTTTTTCAGTTTGATTACTATGTGTCTCCACATGTTCCTCCTTGGGTTTATCCTGCCTGGGACTCTCTGCACTTGCTGGAATTGGGTGATTGTTTTCTTTCCCTTGTGAGGGAAATTTTCAGCTATTATCTCTTCAAGTATTTTCTCAGGCCCTTTCTCTCTCTCTTCTCCTTCTGGGACCCATATAATGTGAATGTTGGTGCATTTAATGTTGTCCCAGAGACCTCTTAAACTATCCTTATTTCTTTTTGCTCTTTTTTCTTTATTCTGTTCTGCAGGAGTGATTTCCACCTTTCTGTCTTCCAGCTCATTTATCTGTTCTTCTGCCTCATTTATTCTGCTATTTATTCCTTCTGGTGTATTTTTCATTTCAATTATTTTATTGTTCATCTCTATTTTTTCTTTATATATTCTAGCTCTTCATTAAACATTTCTTGTATCTTCTCAGTCCATGCCTCTATTCTTTTTCTGATATCTTGGATCATCTTTATTATCATTAGTCTGAATTCTTTTTCAGGTACATTGCCTATCTCCCCTTCACTTAGTTGTTCCTCTGGAGTTTTATCTTGTTCCTTCATCTGGAACATATTCCTCTGCCATCTTATTTTGTCTAACTAATCTGCAGACTGCAAGATTGTAGTTCCTCTTGCTTCTGGTGTCTGCCCCCTTGTGGATGAGGCTTGTTCAGACTACCTGGTTGGAGGGACTTGTGCCTGCCCTCTGATGGGTGAAGCTGGGTTTTGTCTCTCTGGTGGACAGGGCCATGACAAGGTGTGTGTTTAGTGGTGGCTGTGGCCTCAGAAAGACTCTAAGTAGCCTATCTGCTAATGGGTGGAGTTGTGTTCTGGACCTGTCGGTTGTTTGGTCTGAGGCATCCTAGCACTGGAGCCTAAGTGCTCTTGGGTGGGGCCACATCTTGATATCTAAATGGCCTCTAGAACAGCTCATGCCAATGAGTACTCCCCAGTACCTCCACCACCAGTGTCCTTGTCACCTTAGTGAGCCACAGTCACCTCAGGCCTCCTCAGAAGACCCTCCAAGTCCAGCAGGTAGGTCTGGCCCAGGCTCCTCTGAAGTCACTCCTTTTTCCCCTGGTCCTGGTGTACACAAGAGTTTATGTGCACCCTCCAAGAGTGTAGTTTCTGTTTCCCCAAAACTTGTGGAGTTCCTGCAATCAAGCCCCACTGGCCTCCAAAGCCAAATGCTGTGGGGGCTCCTCCACCCAATGCCAGACCCCAGACTAGGGAGCCTGACGTGGGGCTCAGAGCTCTCACTCTTGTGGGAGAAACTCTTCAGTATAATTATTTTCCAGTTTGTGGGTCACCCACCTGGTGGCTATGGGATTTGATTGTATCATGGATGTGCCTGTCCTACCATCTTGTTGTGGCTTCCTCTTCAGAAGTAGAATGTCCTTTCTCTAGGTTCCAGGTTTTTTTGTCAATGGCTGTTCAGCAGTTTGTTGTGATTTTGGTGTTTTCATGAGAGTAGGTGAGATCAGGTCCTTCTACTACACCATCAGCCTTGCATCCAGGCTGCTGGCTCCCTCAGGTCAGTTCAGCTTTCACCACATGAGACATCTGAAAGACTGAACTGGGCAGCTCAGCCCCTGAATAGCCATTCCACTCCTGTGAAGATATTTTCTGAATAAGCATTCAGCAACCATGCTAGCTTCAGAGCAGTAAGTACAGTTGCCCCTCGGTGTCCACAGGGGATTTTTTCCAGGACCCATGAGGATAATAGAATCCTGGGATGCTCAAGTCCCTTACATAAAATGGTGTCACTGTAGCTTTTAATATATTTTTTATTGAAATACAATTGATGTATAATATTATATTAGTATCAGGTGTACTAATAGTCATTTGACATTTATTACATACATTATGAAATAATCACAATAAATCTAGTAACAATTTGTCCTCATATAAATTTATTACAATGTTATTGACCATATTCCTTATGCTATATACTACATTCCAGTCGTTTATTTAGTTTATAATTGAAAATTTATACCTTTTAATTCCCTTCACCTATTTTGCCCATCCCCCACCCACCATCCCTCTGGAAACCACCCATTTTTTTCTCTGTATCTGTGAGTCTGTTTTTATTTTGGTTTTTTGTTTGTATTGTTAATTGAGTCCAAAGATAATTGAGATCATATGGTATTTGTCTTTATCTATTTGATTTAATTCACTTAGCATAATGCCCTATAGGTCCATCCATGTTTTCATAAATGTCAAGATTTCATTCTTTTTATGGATGAATAATATTCCATTGCATACATATACCATATTGTTTTTATTCATTCACCTATCAATGGACACTTATACTGTTTCCACATCTTGGCCATATAAATAATGCTGCAATAAATATTGGGGTACATCTATATTTTTTTGAATTAGAGTTTTTTTTTCTTTGTGTAAATACTCAGAAGTTAAATTGCTGGATTATATAACAGTTGTATTTTAAATATCTTGAGGAACCTCCATACTGTTTTCCATAGTGGCTGCCCCAATTTGCAATCCCACCAACAGTGCATGAGGGTTCACTTTTCTTTATTTTTTTCAATGATTTTTTAAAAATAAATTTCTTATTTTTTGGCTGCATTAGGTTTTTATTGCTGGGCACAGGCTTTCTCTAGGTACGGTGAGCATGGGCTACTCTTCACTGTGGTGTGCAGGCTTCTCATTGAATTGTCTTCTCTTGTTGCAGAGCACAGGCTCTAGCTGTGCGGGCTTCGGTAGTTGTGGCACACAGGCTCAGTAGTTGTGGCTCATGGGCTCTAGAGCACAGGATCAGTAGTTGTGGTGCACGGACTTAGCTGCTCCACTGCATGTAGGATCTTCCCAGACCAGGTCTCAAACCCATGTCGCCTGTATTGGCAGGCAGATTCTTAACCACTATGCCACCAGGGAAGTCCCAAGAGTTCACTTTTCACCACATACTCACCAACGCTTATTTGTTGTTGTTTTGATTATTTAATGTCATTCTGATAGGTGTGAGGTGGTATCTCATGTTTTTAAATTGCATTTCCCTGATGTTTAGTAATGTTGAGTATCTTTTTATGTATCTGTTGTCCATCTGTATATCTTCTTTGGAAAAATGGCTGTTCAGGTCCTCTGCTCGTTTTTTAATTGGGTGGTTTGGTTTTTTTGATGTTCAGTTGTATGAGTTTGTTACATACTTTTGATATTAACTTCTTATCAGATATATCATTTGAAAATATCTTCTACCATTTATTAGGCTGCCTTTTCATTGTGTTGATAGTTTTCTTCACTATGCAATAGCTTTTAGTTTGATGTAGTCCCACCCACCCTTTTTTTTTTTTTTTTTTTGCTTTTTATACCTTGCCTGAGACAAATCCAAATAAACATTGTTAAGAATGATGTCAAAGAATGTACTGTCTAGGTTTTCTTCTAGGAGTTTTATGGTTTGTGCTTTTACATTTAAGTCTTTAATTAATTTTTTAATTTTTGTATATGATGTGAGGAAGTGGTTCATTTTTATTCTTTTGCATGTAGCTGTCTGGTTTTCCAAAAAACATTTATTGAAGAGGCTGTCTTTTCCTCCACTGTATATTCTTTCGTCCTTTGTTGTAGATTAATTGATCATATAAGCATGGGCTTATTTCTGGGCTCTGTATTTTGTTCAGTTGACCTCTGTGTCTGTTTTTGTGCCAGTACCATACTGTTTTGATTACTGTAGCTTTGTATTATAGTTTGAAATTAGGTACCATGATACTTCTAGCTTTGTTCTTTTTCTAAAGATTGTTTTGGCTTTTTTTTAAGTTTTAAATAAAATTTTAGAATTATTTCTTCTTGTTCTGTAAAAAATGCCATTGGTATTTTGATAGGGATTGAATTGAATCTAAGTTTGGCTTGGGTACTATGATCATTTTAAAAATATTAATTCTTCCAATCTATAAGCATGGAGTATATTTCCATTTATTTATGTCATCTTTAACTTTTTTCATTGATGTCTTATAGAATTTTTAGTACAAATCTTTTACTTCCATGGTTAGATTTATGCCTGGGTATGTTATTTTTTTGATGCAATTGTAAATGACTGTTTTCATAATTTCTCTTTCTGATAGTTTGTTATCAGTGTATATAAATACAACAGATTTGTGTGTGTGAATTTTGTATCCTTCAACTTTATTGAAGTCATAGAAGAGTTCTAGTAGTTGTTTGGTGGAATCTTTAGGACTTTTTTTTTCTGTATGCGGGCCTCTCACTGTTGTGGTCTCTCCCATTGCAGAGCACAGGCTCTGGACGTGCAGGCTCAGAGGCCATGGCTCACGGGCCCAGTCGCTCCGCGGCATGTGGGATCTTGCCGGACCGGGTCACGAACCCGCATCCCCTGCATCGGCAGGTGGACTCCCAACAACTGCACCACCAGGGAAGCCCCCTAGGATTTTTTATATATAGTATCCTGTCATCTACAAACAGTGACAGATTTACTTCTTTCCAATTTAATTTCCTTTTTTTTTGTCTGATTGCTGTGGCTAGATATTCCAATACAATGCTAAATAAAAGTGGTAAGAATGGGCATCCCTGCCTTGCTCCTTATCTTAGAGATGATGATTTTAGTTTTTCACCATTGAATAAGATGTTGGCTGTGGGTTTGTCATAAATGGCCTTTATTATGTTACATTCCCTCTATACCTAATTTGTTGGTATTTTATATTAAATAGATGTTGAATTTTGTCAAAAGCTTTCTCTGTATCTATTGAGAAGGTGATATGATTTTTATTCCTCAATTTGATAATGAGGAGTATCACATTGATTGATTTGTTAATATTGAACCATCCTTGCATCCCTGGGATAAATCCCACTTGATTATGGTCAAGTGTGATCCTTTTGGTGTATTGTTGAAATCAGTTTGCTAATATATTTTTGGGAATTTTTACATCTATGTTCATCAGTTATATTGACCTGTAATTTTCCTTTTTTTATATTGTCTTTGTCTGATTTTGGTATCAAGGTGATGTTGGCCTTGTAGAATGGGTTTGAAAACGTACTTTCCTCTTCAATTTTTTGAAATAGTTTGAGAAGGATGAGCATTAACTTTTCTTTAAATGTTTAGTAGAATTCACCTGTGAAGCCATCTAGTCCTTGACTTTTGTTTGTTAGGAGTTTTAACATTAATGATTCAATTTTATTACTGGTAATTGGGTGTTTATACTTTCTATTTTTTCCTGATTCAATCTTGACAGATTGTATGTTTTTAGGAATTTATTCATTTCTTCTAGGTTTTCCATTTTATTGGTGTATAGTTGTTCACAGTAATCTCTATGACCTTTTGTATTTCTGTGGTGCTGATTGTAACTTTTCATTTTTATTACTGATTTTATTTATTTGGTCTGCTCTCTTTCTTTCTTGATGATTCTTGGTCTCATTGAATTTTCTATTGTTTCTTAGTCTCTATGTTTTTTAATTTCTGCTCTTATGTTATTATTTCTTTTAATAACTTTTGGGTTTGTTTGCTCTTTTTCTAGTTCCTTTAGGTGTAAGGTTATACTCTTTGAGATTTCTTTGTTGGTTTTCTAAAGTAAGTTTGTATAGCCTACTATAAACTTCCTTCTTAGAACTGCTTTTGCTGCAAAGATTTTGGAAAATTGTGTTTATGTTTTCATTTGTCTCCAGGTATATTTTTAGTACCTCTTTGGCTATTTAGTAGCATATTGTTTAGACTCCATGTTTTTGCATTTTTTGCTATTTTTTTCTTGTAATTTATTTCTAGTGTCATATCACTGTGGTTGCAAAAAATGCTTGATCTGATTTCAATTTTATTAAATTTATTGAGACTTGTTTTGTGGCCTAGCATGTGATCTATCCTGCAGAATGTTCCATGTGCATTTGAAAATAATGTTTATTCTGTTGCTTTTTTATGGAATGTTCTACATATATCTATTAAGGCCACCTGATCTAATGTTTCATTTAAGCTTAGTGTTTCCTTATTGATTTTCTGTATGGTTAATCTGTCCATTGAGGTAAGTGTGATGTTAAAGCCCTGTACTATTATTATGTTACTCTCAGTTTCTTTCTTTATGTTCGTTAATATATGCTTTATGTATTTAGATGGTCCTATGTCGTTTGCATAGATATTTTCAATTGTTATATCTTATTACTAGGTTGATCACTTAATCATTATATAATGTCCTTCTTTGTTTCTTGTTACAGTCTTTGTTTTATTGTCTATTTTGTCTGATACAAGTATTGCTACTCCAGATTTCTTTTGTTTCCATTTGCATTGAATACATTTTTTCATTCCTCATTTTCAGTCTGTATGTATCTTTAGATGTGAAATGAGTCTCTTGTAGGCAGCATATATATGGGTCTTTTTTTGTATCTATTCAGTGCCATTCTATGTCTTTTGAGTGGAACATTCAGTCTATTACAATTAAAGTAATTATTGATAGTTATGTACTTATTGCCACTTTGTTAATTGTTTCCTGGTTGTTTTGTGGGTTTTTTTTTATCCTATGGTTTCTATATGAACACATATATTCTGTGGCTAGGGAGTACAGATCTATTGGATAAAAGGAGTATCACATTTTATACTTTGCATACTTTAATAATCTTTTAAGTGATATTACCCAAGTTCACATTTAACTACTGTTTCTTTGTTTCTATCATACTGGATAAATATATCAGCATTGAAAATTGCCCCAGTGCAATATCACTTCATGTATCATTCTAGACAGAAGAATACTGGGAAGCTTCCCGAGTTGCCATTATAACCAGTGTTACTAAAATCAAGTCAAATGTCTACCTGTGCCATTTTCCACTATAAGTTGGATGAAAGTGGTAAATTGTCAAGAGCATTAGTGTGTGTAAGGAACGCTTATTTGTTGGTAGTTGTCCTGTCTGGATCAAGGATGAGCATAAGTATCAAGGTTACTGAGATCCTGCTGAATGGCCTTCTAATAAGACAAAACTCTCAGAACTGGCTTAATTTTTAACCTCCTCAATAATCGCACAGTACTCTTACCATGTGTCTTGCATTTTTAAATCAGAGGTACTTTTACATCATAAGATATTTATAAAGTCTTTATTGGATGGAATACAACTTTAGAACTTTCCATGTGAGATAACTGCTGTGTCACTTATTTGCATAGTTCAGTACAGAGGATTATAGGCAATTTGCAAAAAGTAAAAAACTCAGAGAGGAAACAAGTGGATAAATGAAATGGCAAGGGTGACAATGGATGAAGCAACTGTGATGTTTGTGGCAAGGAAAGCCTATATGATTAATTAAAATGGAACCAATGTTATGCTTTATTTTTAATTAATTTAATTCATTGTATGATCTGATCTATTTTCTTTGTGATTTTTTGCTGCAGGTCAAAAACTAGAACAAGTTACTGTTCTTTCAAGTGAACAAGTTATTTTCAGGGAAGAAAAGTGAGCAGCTACTCTGGTACATTTGAAATTCTTATGTGTTTTATGACTAGTGATGTCAGTAGTCAATGTGAGATCGTTCAGAGACTCAAGGAAGAATATTTTTATGATAGATATAGTTTTTCTTGTGAATGTCTCTACATGGTTCAAGGAATTCATTATTGTTTCTTCCCTTTTTAAAACGTTTTTTAAAAGTAACCTGAATAATTTTGGAGAGTCATTGCTGTAATTCCTTTTTTCACTATTTTGTATTGAATGACAATAATCTTGTAGTTAAATACAAGTGTGCTAAACATTGATATTTTTAATCTATATCTGGAACATTCAGAACATAGATGCTTCTACTTATATTTGTACTGTAATTATACTACATATAATTTTGCTACACTAATTACTCTTCAAATTTTTAGTTGATTAAGTTTTTTCTGTGTTTTCCCAATAGATTTTATCTAATTTTATTAGAACAATCCAAGGTCACTTTTTTCCAGTTATATATATAAGAATTCCATTATTCAGGTACTAAATAGAATGTCTACTCTACCATGTACTGTTCTTTATTCATAGTGCAGTAGATAAGCCTGAAGGAAATAAGCCTGGCTGTGGAAATTCTTATTTGTTGGGAGGGTGCTTGTCTGGATCAATGATGAGCACAACTGTCTGAGGATGCTGAAGGACTCATTCCAGATGTCAATCTGAGGTCCATATGAATGCCCCTCTAATAAGACAAATAAGACTCTCAGAGCCTGGCTCTATTTGGTGACCCCTGCGTAACATCATAATGCCACTGTTAGCATGCTTTTTTCTTTTTCACAGAAAAGGGCATTAGTGTCCTATCTTATATGGCAGTATGTACCTTTATGATCAGTGATCCATTTTGCTTTATTTTGGTCACTTTGAACAGAGTCATAAATATGACTATATATACATGTATATGGGAAATATGTTCTTGTGTAATGAATTAGAAAATGAAAAGGATTGAATTAAGAAGGGGACAAGCAACTGTGATGGGTACTGAACGTCTCAGTAATGTTGAACTAAAAGAAGGGAACACTGCATGTGTACAGTAAATAATGGTAATGGTACCAAATTTTAGTTCTTTGTTATTTTTACTACTGAATATTTTCTAAGACTCTGCTTTTCTTTTTGTTATGTTTTGCTGAAATAGAAGGACTGGAATCAGGTCTTCCAATTCAGAGGACAGGGGTGAGTAGCTATTTGAACTTCATATTTCATATGCTCTGTGCCAGGTCCTGAGGTCTCTCTGTTTATCTTTTTAGAGGCTTGAGAATATTTTGATGATGTGTGCTTTTTCTCTTTGAGACCCTCACTAAAGTCACTTACATTATTGAATCTTTATAATTTCTTCTTTCATTTTAACTCTTTTCTGCTTTGATGGAAAAATGTAGAATTTTAGAGAATTTTTGGTAATTTCATAGTGGATCAAAAAATTATTGTAGTAAAATCAGAATCTTCCAAAATATTATTAGATTTTCCTCATCGTTTTATTGTTGGGATTTCAGGACACAGACTCAATTATTCATAGGCATTTGTGGTCACACTGCACTACATTTTTGTTTCTACTTTAATCTTTGTGGATTGGCATAAATTAGTTGTTTCTCATTTTTGCAACATGGAAAGTTGTATGTGAAATTTTGTTAGATCTCTTTAAGACCATGAAGTTCTTATACAATAAACGTTGCCATATTCTTTTGAAACCCAAAATAGTTCAGTTTTCAATACTGTGTTGGGCTAAAAAGAAAAGGTATTATGTTAGAGATATCAAATGGAGAAATATGAAATATCATATATGGCATCATTATTTCTGAAAGTTGAAATATGCATCACTAAAAAGAGTGGTCTATATATTTCCTGGCAAGCTATGTTGAAGATTTTGTGTTACCTGGTACTTTGAGATTAATGCCCTAAGGACAGGTAAACATTTTTCTTGACAAAGTTCTGTCACAGATTCTATCAAGAAGTACTTATGTTTATATTTATTATGTATTATTTATTTATATTTATTCTATAGAACCATAGAAGATAATTCTAAAGAGTTGATAATAACTAAAAAAAATAGTCATAGATCAAAAAAGGAAATTGGTTTAGCCAGATATTGAAATGAACTCTAGAACCTCGATCATTAACAAACTTTTGAGCAAGCATATGAATAGCAGGAAAAATGGGACATGTTTTTACTTTTAAAAATGTCTTCTCGCAAACCCTTATTTGCATATTTGTTACTATTAGTAGATTCACAGAACCATGAACTCAGGGATACTGTCTCAATCCAAAGAGTATAACACTATATTGATGCATAATATATATTCAGTAAATTGCCCATATTATTACTCTACAATAGTACAGGATTCAGACACAGAAGCAGAATAGGACTGGCATAATAGAACCCTTCCTTATGACCACCTCCAACCTCTTCTCCCCAAATGCTGCTCCTTCTGAAAAATGTACTTTATTTTTATGTTTTTTTTTAAGTTTATAAAAATGAACTGTATAATTTTTTTCTCTTTGTGACTACATATTTGCACAAGATTCTTACTAATCAGATGAACATTTTATTTGAAACATCAAATTCATTGTTGTGTGTTAGTAATATGTTCTTCTTATTTTGCAAGTCTTTATTTTTTAGGTATTTTATTTTTAAAATAGCAGTGTGTCTTTTAGATTTAGCATTTTGTGTTATCTCTAATTCTTGATTAATCTTGCCAGGAGGGTTTCAATCATACTAACTATTTCAAATTACTAATATTTGTTAATATTTCCTATTGCCTGTCTGCTTTCTATTTTGGTGTTTTTCTGCCCTTAATCTCATTAATTTTTCTTTACTCTTCTGGAGCTTGATTCATCTCCTTGATCTAGCTCTTGTGATATATAATCTATTGATTTTCAGCCTTCTTCAATTCTCATATATTGCTTTTTACTCTAAACTTCCTTATAAGTCACAAGAGCACAAGTTTGGCATTCTTCATCCTTCTTATTACTCACATAAATGCATTTTCTAATTTCATATTGATTTATTTTTGAATTATGGATTATTTAGAAGGACATTGCTTAATTTCCAAACAGCTGGACTTTTTCTATCGATTTTTATTACTGATTTCTAACTTGATTCCATATGATAAAAAATACTTTGAATATATTTTATTACTTTGGAATAATTTTGTATCTCTGTAATGGCCCAGAGGGTGGCAGAATTTAGTGAATATTCCATTTTCACTGATTATTACATTAGCATGTAATTATATCATTGTGGATGCAGTATTCTATCTTGCCAGTTATTTCCATTTTGAAATTGCCACATCCATATCTGATGTGTATTTACTAACCTATGATCTGAAAATGAGTTAGTCATTGAAACTCATGTAGGAGATTGTCATGGAAATAAGGCACCTGGGTTGTTTTTGGAATGCTTGTAATATTTGTATTACAACCTGTGTATGTGTTGATTAGTTGCTGTGTTGTTTGGATGGCAAATTAATTAAGCTGTACAATTATACTGCATGCTCTTTTCTACACATATATTTTAGTAGAAAGTTTAAAATATCCCATCAAAATAGACCAAATCTTAGCTAATAAATTTCCTAGGAATATTGTCTACCAAATAATGTGTTATTTGGGGACTAACAATTGATGTCTTTAGGATAAGTCAAGAAGTTCTCTTTTAAACACAGATATTTCAGTAAATCAAACATTGCAGTAATGTTAAATACTCACAGCCATGCCATGACAGCCTTTCAATTCCAATCACTTGAATACTATTATTAATTTCAAAACAAAATTTGTATACTAAGGTTCAGATGTTCTGAAAAAGCTATTGTTTAGATAAATCATACAAGATTTTATTTATAATAATAAATTCTGATAATTAATTTAAGATGACAATGAGAGGGCAAAATTGATTACACTGTATTTAAAAGAGTGTTAACATGAAGAAGTTACTCAGGATAGCTTCCTAGTAGGAATTTTTAAGATTCTGGTACTACATGTGTTTCTTTCCAGATAACTTGAGAAGATTTATATTTGGCATATGGATTTTTCTTTTCATTTCTTTGTCCTTTGTGCTGGCAATTCATGCTTGAGAATGAAAAAATAAGAAAATAAATATAAAGCTATAAGTTATGGTGTCATGTTAAAGTAGTAGATTAATGACACAGAATACAAAGAATTTTAATCTAGTGGTAAATCTTGAAAATTATTATCATTTCATTGAAAGTCTAATAGCTACTGAAACACTTATTTTGCACCAACCACCCTATAAACATTGTGTGGTTATTCAGATGAGAGCCTAGATGTATGTTTATGTATGTATGAGTGTGTTTGTGAACTTGACACAGAGAAACAAGAACATATGGTTGCCAGTGTGCTTTGTATATATAAGGTTAGGGTCATGTCAACTCAAACTTACATATCAAACATGGCTTACCTAACTCTGGGGTGTGCCCACAAATCAAGAATTTCCAATAAACATAGGTTAAAGTCTCCTTGCCCTCAATATTCACAGGTTATCTTGTCAGTATTTTCTAAGTATACTATTTGTGTGAAGATAAATCCAAGGTCATTTCTCCAGGCCAGCTTTAGTTATGTGTTAAACTTATTATTTACTTACAAAAAATGCTAATTAGATTGAGAGACTGTGGCAAAGTGGGCATGATTGAATAGAGATTGGAGTGTAAGTTAGTGATGCTCTTGGTTTGGCTAAGCAGGTCTAAGATAAATGGAAAAGCACATATGGCAGGAAAGCATTAATATGATTCCATCTAGAGAGTTTGGCTAAATTTTTGCAGATTAGAAATATGGGTGTTGTCCCTAAATAGAAAAAGTAAAAGTTTTAAAAAAAATATTACTGGAGAGAGAAAATTAATGAAAAAATTGTAAGTGCAGATCAAGTAAAAATATAGTTAAATCGAGTGATACAATCAGTAGATCAGCACTTGGCAATAACAGTATTGTTCCAATGTGAACAAATATTGCTTAGGAGAGTGAGAAAAGATAAAGTTGCTAACAGCAAGCTTATATGGGATGTTGTTGTGGTGTTGATTGCCTTTTGCTCCAATAATCTAAGTGATAAATATTTAAAATTGATTTCTGCCACATTATTTATTCTGTTCTAATTTTTGCATGTGTCAACATTACCGTATTCCAAACTGTGCCATCCCCATAGAGAGAAGTGGTTCTGCAGAGGTTTATGCAGTTTCCAAATTGCTAGCTTCAATAAACTAAAGCTGAAACATTTACTAAAGCTGAAGCATTTACTGTCTTGTTAATACAAATAATAACTCTGTAGGAATGTAACCCAGTTATAGAAATGCTAATTTGTCAAGAGCTACCTTACCAAGATCAATGGTAAGCACACTTGTCTGGGGATTCTAGATTATTTCCAGACATTAATCAGAGGTTCCAGCTGGATGTCTATTCATAGGAAGAGAACACTTTAAAAATTGGACCAATATGGTGACCTCCTCAGTAATTTTACGATGCCTCTATGCACGTGCTTTTCCATTCTCTTATCAAATTGCACTGTCATAATACCTTCATTAGGCAGACTTCATGCTTAGAGCTTCACATTAAACAGAGGTCTGGTGTTTCATATATTTTAAACTATTTGTTGTTAACTGTGAACAAATATTGAAATAAAAGTTTAAATATAGAAACATATAAATAACTTAAAAAGTGGTCGTGACTATAGATTATGAGTGTTATCAGTAATATTGGGAAATTATAAGGGAATATAGAACATTTAGATATTACATAATGGCAATGAGACCAAATTTTATTTTATTATGATTATCATTTATGCATTTTCTCAATTAATATTTAGTTTTTCTGACTTTTTTTTTTGCATAGAATTGCTACAACTAGTATCAGCACATAAGAGAATAGAAATAAACAGCTCCATCCATGTGCCTTTTGGAATTCTTCATATGCTGGGAGGACCATAAATTGTGTCTTAATAAATTTAAAACAATTAAATTAATATAAACCATGTTAATTTAATTCCACAATGTGATGGAATTAGAAATCAATAAAGAATATCTCTTGAAAATCCTCCAAATAATTAGAAATTAAAATTAGCATTTCTAACATATTCATTTGTCAAAGAAAATTATACAGCATTTTGAAATGGAAAAGATTAAAACATAGCATATCAAAATGTGTGGGATGCACCTAAAGCTGTATTTAGGGGGAAATTTATAGCACTAAAATGCCTATATTAGAAAAGAAGAAAGATCTCAAACCAATGACTTTATTTTCCACCTTAAGACATTTTAAAAATAGCAAACTAAACCCAGAGAAAGAGAAAGAAAGGCAATCATACAGATAAGAGCTGATTTACTGTTTAAATTGTTACCAGTTCTCCTAGCCCAACTGCTACTTTTGTCACTACATGTTCACATCCTTTCAATCATTAATTCTTGAGCCAGACCTTTGTGACTCATGGGAGGCCTTGGGAGACTACAGCTTTTCTACAAACAACAGGCAGTCAGAGGACATGGGGGGAGGGCCCTGTCCTGGGAAGGGACCATAGAATCCTGCTTAGTTAAAAAATGAAATGGAAAAATTTATTGAAGGATACAAACTACCAAAATTCAATCATGAAGAAATAAATAATCTGAATAACCCTCCTTCAGTGAAATAATAACTTGTAATTAAAATATTTTCCACAAAGAAAACTCCAGGCCATATAGCTTCACATGAAATAAAAAATAATTCTACACAATTGTCTATAAAATTTAAAAGAAGGGAACACTTCTACTCATTCTATATGAACAACTTTAACTTGGTTTAAAAAAACATGCAATTTTAAAAATACACAAAAATATTCCTCATGAGCATAAATGCAAAAAGTCTAATCAAAACTGTAGTAAATGAAATCCAACAATATATAGAAATATTGCATGACCAAGTAGGGTTTATCCAAGGACTGCAAGGATATTTTAACCTTTAAAAATCAATCAATGTAGGAAAAGCACTTCTGGAAAGTCAGAGTAAAAAAACCTTCAAAAAATCTGCTCCTGGGCTTCCCTGGTGGCGCAGTGGTTGAGAGTCCACCTGCCGATGCAGGGGACATGGGTTCATGCCCCAGTCCGGGAAGATCCCACATGTCGCGGAGCGGCTGGGCCCGTGAGCCATGGCCGCTGAGCCTGTGCGTCCGGAGCCTGTTGCTCCGCAACGGGAGAGGCCACAACAGTGAGAGGCCCACATACCACAAAAAACAAAAAAAAAACTGCTCCTCTATAAAATTAACAAGAACCATGACCAAAAACGGTCAGAATTAATTTTGCAGAACTTTGGAAATTAACCAAAGGCATATAGAATGTCAAAAAACATTTATTCAAGAAAACTGGCTGACTTTCACTAAGAACAGCAAGTTTTATAGCATTTTAATGTTCCAACTTCCAATACCTCTCTCCCTAGCACTGTGGCAGGCTTGAAAATATAGGCTAAAACCATCAAGGGAGGAAGAACAGGTTTGGAGATCCCCAAAAAGTCCTGTCCTCAGAGAATTGTTACCAGTTGACCTCTCTAAGGTCCCTGAAAAAGCCCCATTTACAGGACTTGTATTTTTTTGGACTAAGAGCTCACTCAGTGGGGTAAACCCAATTCCAGAACATTAGTTAAAAGGAATCCATGGAAATTTCTGAGTATGACATGTCCCTGAAGTGTTGATATGAACTGGGTCAAAGAGACTGGCCAAAAAACTAAAAAAGGAAATCTTGGGAATGAGATATTCAAAGTATGTTTTGAAAAGCTCTGAATATTCTTTTTTGATCTAGAAAGCTACATACATGTGCAGAGCTGCATGCCAGGAAACACCTGAGAAAGACCTAATCAATTGCCTCTGGCTTTCTTTGAGGCTGTATGCAATCAAAAGGTGAAGGCTAAGGAAGAGGTGTAAACTATCTGAACACTAAATGTAAGTCCCAACACACACACACACACACACACACACACACACACACACAACCTCTTAGCAAAGGGCAAGAGACATATTGATTAGAGGCATTGTAGGTAATATTGATCTAATTATTAGCTGACCACTAAGATAACCAAGCAGAAGCTTCAGTGTCCACATATTGCTGGGAATACAGACTTTACAGAATTAGTCCAGGAAAATCATTTTTAAGACAAACAGCAATAACAACAAACAGCTACAACAATAAACTTTTGGAATTGAGGATATCTGGTTTCCAGAATTGCCACATTATATATAAAATGTCCAGTTTTTAATGACAAAAGAATTACAAGGCATGCAAAGAAACAAGAAAGCATGGCACATACACAGGAAAGAAGTCAATAGAAAGTATCCTTGAGGAAGGCCAAATGTTGGACTTAATGGACACAGACATTAAATTAGTTATTAAAAATCTATTCAAAGAACTAAAGTAAAGCATGTCTAAAGAATTAAAGGGAAGTATAAGAATTATATCTTACCAAATACAGAATACTAATAAAGAGATAGAAATTATAAGAAAGGACCACCTGAAAATTCTGGACTTTAAAATAACTAAAATTGAAATTACACAAGAAGGGTTTCAACAGCAGATCTGAGTGAACAGAAGAAAGAGTGAATGAACCTGAAGATAGCTTAGTGGAGATTATCCAGTATGAGGAACACAAAGAAAAATAATAAAGTGACTAAGCTACAGAAAACTGTGAGACATATCAAACATACCAATGTACTTATAAATTGAAGCCCTAGAAGGAGAAGATAGAAAGAGAAATATTTGAAAACATAATAGCTAAAAACTTTCCAAACTTGATGAAAACATTAATCTACACATCCAAGAAGATCAACAAATTCCAAGTAAGATAAACTCAAAGAGATCCAGACCCAGATGCATCATAGTCATACTGTTGAAAGATAAACACAGAGAAAAATGGCTCAACATGTACACGTGATCCTCAGTAAGCTTAAAAACTAACTTCTAATAAGCCATGTGGACCAGAAGGCAATGTGATGACATACTCAAAGTGATGGAAGAAAAAATTCTCAACCAAGAATTCTATAGCCACAAAATCCATCATTTAAAAGGGGAGAAATTAAGCCACTCCCAGATTAAAAAAAGAGAGACAGAATTTCTTGCTATGAGATCTGTTCTACAAGAAATGTTAAAGGGATTCCTTCCATCTGAAATAGAAAGACACAGGAGAGTAACCCAAATCCACATGAAGAAATAAAGAGCACTTTAACTAGTTACCTTAGCTGAAACTACATATGTAAGTATAAAAATAAATATGTTTTGTTTGTAACATTTTTCTTCTCCTATTTGATTAAAAAAATAATTTCAATTATAAATTTGTGCTGATGGTCTTGTAATTTATATATTTGTAACTTATATGACAATAATAACACAAAATAAGGGGAGGAAATGAAGCTATATTGATGTTAAAAATATCTATTTAACCAAAAAAAAAATAAAGAATAAAGGACAAATTCAGGGGGAAAAACACATAAGACATATAGAAAATTAATAGCAAATTGGCTGTCATAAATCCTACCTTATAAGTAATTATATTAAATGTAAAATGAATAAACATTCCAATCAAAAGGCAGAGGTTTCCAAATTGGGAGGAAAACCATGATTAACTATATTCTGTGTACAAGAGGTATACTTTAGAGTCAAAGCACAAATAGATTGAAAGTAAAAGGGTTAAAAAAAAGATATATCATGTAAACTGTACCTAAAATAAAGCTGGAGCAGCTCGGAAAAAATATTCTTTAACAAAAGTTATTGTTAAAAACAAAGAGCATTTTAAAACGATCAATCTATAAGACATACAATTATTAACATATATACTGAACAACAAAGCACAAAATCACAAAGCAAAAACTGCTAGAATTAAAAGAAAAAAATAGATGATTCAACTATTAAAGTTAGAGACCTCAAAACCCAATTTTCAATAATAAACAGAACAGAGTAATGCCAGCAAGATGGCAGAATAGGAAGTCCCCTGCTTGTATCCTCACTCAGGAATGGTAACTTGGCAGCCATTTACAGACAAAAGTGACTTTGTGGGAGCTTTGGGACTGAGGTTGGAAATTGTGAAACACCAATAGGGTTCAAGATCAAGGAGGATCACGTTGAGAAAACAAGCCAATGCCCAGGAAGCTGACTTGCCAACTATAGACCCAACTGCAGAACCCAAAACATCTCCATGCCTCAATGGGCTCAGCTACAGCCCCATAAGGTTTTGGTCCTGCCACCATAACCATATATCATGGTACCCAGGAAACATCACACATGACTTTGCCTCAGGCAATAAGCCCACAGACCTTGGTCCTGCCTGTGGACCCTGAAATGACCCATGACCCAGCTCTAGCCCGGTCAGCCATTGTCGTCAAGCAGTACTGCCGGCCTAGGGATCTGGCAGGGGACACACCAATTATTGTCCCCAAACATACTGAAAAGTCCTATAATTCAGCTCCAGCCCCTTCTAGCTGCAGTCTGTGAGAAGTCCTGCCATTCCAGGGAATAAGTTGGAAACATACCCATCTGTACTTTGGGAGATCGGGAAACAGCCCTGTAACTCAACTCCAGCTCCCCCGCACCCAGCCAGCCACTTCCCATGAGCAGTCCTACCTGCCCAGGGACCCACTGGAAAATTCACCTGTCGTGTCTCTGGAGGGAGGCCAGTGAACTTTAGTCAGACAGTAGACCCTGAAGCAGCCTTGTGGCTCAGATCCAGATCCTTCTAGCCACATTCTCCAAGCAGTCCAGCTAGCCCAGTGACCTACCAGAGGACATGCCAGTTAGTGTCCCTTGGTGGCAGGCCAACCAACCTTAATCCACAACAGATCTTGAAACAACTTTGTGAATCAGCTCAAACCCCTCCCTGCCATAATCCACAAGCAATCCTGTCCACCCAGAGATCCACCAGAAGACCCATCTATGCCCTCAAAAGTAAGCCCACCATGGTCTGAAATGGCCCTGTAACTTGAGTCCCATTCTTATCAGATATGGTCAGGGAGTAGTCCTACCTGCCCAGGGACCTGGTAAGAAACACCTCATCATGCCTCCAGAGTCAGGCATACAAACTTCAATTCCAGCTGTGGATCATGATGCAGCCCTTGGACTCAGTTCCAAACCCTCTCAGTCATGGTCCAATGCCAGTCCTGCCTACCCAGGGACTAACCCAGTTACATGGTTGAAGCTCTCCAAAGAACCTCTTGGGAACCATCCCTGTCCATACACTTGGTAACAGATTCACCATCTGTGGATCCAACTGTGGACCCTTTTCCCAGTTCTAGACCTTATGCAAAAGGTCCTGGAGACAGTCCCATCTTCCAGGGACAAGACAGGGGCTATGCCTGCCAGAGCACCTTGTAACAGGCCCACCAGCTACAAACACCACTGCAGACCCAGCAATACATGACCTGGCTCTAACCCAATTTACCTACAATTCCCTGGGTAATCCCATAAGTACAAGGAATCTACAGAATTTATTTCCCTGCCAAAAACACTCTGGAAAAACTGAAAAAGTGTTTTCTCCTTCCAATGCACACCCCAATGCAAGCTACACAAACCATGAAGACTCAAACAAAAGAAACTAATAAAGTTCCAGTAACAGATTCCAAAGAAGTGTATATTTATAAATTGCTTGACAAAGAATTCAAAATAATCATCAAAGCTCAGTGAGTTACATCAGAGTAGAAAACAAAAAATCAAGAAAGTAATGCATGAACAAAATAATAAGTTTAATAAAGAAACAAAAATCACACGCACATGCACACACACAATTTTGGAGTAAAGAATACAATGATAGAACTGAAAAATTCAACAGAAACCTTGATTATGTAAAACCAGAATAAAACAAATCAGCAAACTCAAAGGGAGATCATTTGGAATTAGACAATGAAAAGAACAATAACAAAAAGAACAAAAAAGAATGAAGAAAGACTACGTGAATTATGGGATGTCAACAAACAAACAAATATTTACCTTGTCAGAGTCCCTGAGGAGGAAGAAAGAGAGAAAGAAGCAGAAAGATTTCTTAAAGAAATAATACCTGAATACTTCCAAAATCTGGAATAGATATGGACATGAAGGTATGTGAAATTCAAAGGAACCCAAGCAAAATAAAGATGAGCCTGAGATATATTAAAATCAAATAGTTAAAAGTCAAAAACAGGGACTTCCCTGGTGGCGCAGTGGTTAAGAATCTGCCTTCCAATGCAGTGGACATGGGTTCAATCCCTAGTCTGGGAAGATCCCACATGCTACAGAGCAACAAAGCCCATGCATCACAACTACTGAGCCTGTGCTCTAGAGCCCGTGAGTCACAACTACTGAGCCCAAGTGCCACAACTACTGAAGCCTGCGTAACTAGAGCCCGTGCTCTGCAATAAGAGAAGCCATCACAATGAGAAGCATGTGCACCACAACAAAGAGTAGCCCCCACTCGCTGCAACAAGAGAAAGCCCACATGCAGCAATGAAGACCCAATGCATCCAAAAATAAAATAAATAAATTTCTTTTTAAGACAAAGGGAAAATTTTGAAAGCAACAAGACTAAAGTGACTTATTACATATAAAGGAACCCCTATAAGGTGATCAGCTAATTTCTCAGCAGAAACCCCAGGAGAGAGTGGGGTGATATATTCAAAGTGTTTAAAGAAAAAAACTGGCAAACAAAAATACCGCACTCAGCAAAACTTTTCTTCAGAAATGAAAAAGATGTAAAGACAATCCCTAACCAAAAAAAAAGCTGAGTTTATCACCTCTAGACGTGGCTTAGAAGAAAAGCTAGAAGAGAGTTTTTCAGACTGAAAGGAACAGACACTAAGAAACAACATAAAAACATATGAAAGTATAAAACTGACTGGTAAATGTAAACATACAGTCAAATTCAGAATACTCCAATACTGTAATATTGGTGCATAAACAAATTTTAACTCCAGTATAAAAGTTAAAAGACAATAGGATTAAAAATAACTATAACTACAATAATTTGTTAATGGATGCACAATGTAAAAAGATGCAAAGTGTGACTTCAACAACATAAAATGAGGGGGAGGGGACTAAAAGCATAGAGTATTTTGCACACATAATTTATATGAAGCTGAAGTTCAGATGTTATCAGCTTAAAATAGATTATTACAATTATGAGATGTTTTATGTAAGCCTCATGGTAACTACAAGGAAAAATTTCTAATAGTTACACAAAAATAAAGAGGAAGAAATAAAAGCACACCATTACAAAAACAAAACCAAACCAAAATAAAACAAACAAAAAAACACCAAATCATGAAGGAAGATGGAATGAGAAGGAGAAAGGAGCAAGGGAACTACAAAACAGAAAACAACAAAATGGCAGGAGTAAGTTCTCACCTATCAATAATTACTTTAAATGCAAATAGTCTGAATTTTCCAATCAAAAGACAGTGGTTAAATTAATTTTTTTAATCCAACAATATGTTGTCTGTAAAAAACTCACCTTAGCTTTAAGGACACACATAGGCTAAAAGTGAAGAGATGGAAAAAGAAATTCCATCAAATTGTAACCAAAAGAGAGGAGGAGTGGCTATACTTATATCAGATAAAATAAACCTTCAGTCAATATTGGTCAGAGACAAAGGTCACTATATAATAATAAAGGGGCAATTCATCAGGAGAATATAATAATTGTAAATATATATGCAACCAACTTTGGAACACCTATATATTTAAACAAATATTAACAGAAAAATAGACAGCAATACAATAATAGTAAGGGGACTTTAATATCTCACCTTCAACAGTGAATATATCATGTGTACAGAAAATCAATAAGGAAACGGAACACTTGAACACATTATAAGCCAAACATACAGCATAATTTCATCCAACAGCACCAAAATTCTTCTCAAGTGCACATGGAACATTCTCCAGAATAGATCATAAGTGGTGCAATAAAGGAAGTCTTAACAAATTTAAGAATATTGAGATCATATCAAGCTTCTTTTCCAACCACAATGGCATGAAATTAGAAGTCAATAACTGGAGAAAATGTTTAAAATTCACAAATATTGGAAATTAAATAACAAACTGCTGAACAACCAAATGGTTAAAGAAAAAATCAAAAGGGAAATTTAAAACATATTGAGACAAAAAAAAAAAAGGAAACTCAACAAATTAAACTTTATGGGATGAAGCAAAACCAGTTCTAAGAGGGAAGCTTATAGCAAAAAAACACTTACATTAATTAAAAATCTAAATAAAGAACCTAAATTTGCTCCTCAAATAAATAGAAAATGAAGAACATCTAAGCCCAAAGTCAACAGAAGAAAGGAAATAATAAAGATTAGAGCAAAAATAAATAAATAAAAAAATAGATATTAGAAAGACAATAGAAAAAATCAACAAAATTAGTTTTCTGAAAAGATAAAATATTTGAGAAACCTTTAGCTAAACTAATCAAGAAGAAAAAAGAGGACTCAAATAATAAAATCATAAATGAGAAAGGAGATACTACAACTGATACCACAGAAATATAAAGTAATATGAGACCAATATGAACAATTATATGTCACATTTTGAATAACCTGGAAGAACTGAATAAATTCCTAGGAACATACAATCTATCAAGACAGAATCATGAAAAAATAGAAAATTTTAACAGAGCAATAATGAGTAAAGATATTGAATCAGTAATCAAAAATCTTCCAAAACAGAAAAGCCCAGAACCAGGTGATTTCACGAGTGAATCTCATCAAACATTTAGAGAAGAATTAATACCAATTCTTCTCAAACTCTACTAAAAAATAAAGAGGAGGGAAGATTTCCACACTAATCTTATGAAGTCAGCATTACCCTCATGAGAAAGCCAGATAAGGACACTACAAGAAAAAAAATATATTGACCAGTATCCCTGATGAATATAGATAAAAAAGCCTCAAAAAATCTAGCAAATTAAATTCAACAGCACATTAAAATTATTATACACCATGATCAAGTGAGATTTATACCTGGGATGCAAGGATGGTTCAACATACACAAACCAATAAATGTAGTATATCACATCAACAAAATGAAACATAAAAATTATATGATCATCTCAATAGATGCATAAAAAGCGTTTGACAAAATTCAACATCTATTCATGATAGTAACTGTAAAGAAATTAGAAAACAGGTACCTCAACATAGTATTGAGCCATATGTGACAATATTACAGCTAACATCATACTTGATGGTAAAAAGCTGAAAGTTTTCCCTCTTAGATTAGGAACAAGACAAGGATACCAACTCTCACCAACTCTCACCACTTCTAGTCAACATAGTACTGGAAGTTCTAGCCAGAGCAAATAGGCAAGAAAAGGGAATAAAATTTATCCAAATTAGAAAGAGAGAAATTAAATTGTCTCTCTTTGCAGATGACATGATCTTATATAGAAAATCTTAAAGACTCCACCCAGAAATTGTTAGAACTAATAAACAAGTTCAATAAAGTTGAAGAATACAATATTAATGTACAAAAATCAGTTGTATTTCTACACACTAGCAATGAATTATTTGAAAAATAAATTAAGAAAGTAGTGTTTACAACAGCATCAACAATAAAATATTCAGAAAAAATTTATCCAAGAAGGTGAAAGATCTGTACAATAAAAACTAAAATATTGGTGAAAGAAATTGAATAAGATGCAAATAAATGGAAAGATATCCATGTTCACAGATTGGAATAATTAATATTGTTATAATGTCTATTACTATTCAAGGCAATCTACAGATTCAATGCAATTATTATCAAAATTTCAAAGGCATTTTCCACAGAAATAGAAAAAACAATCATAAACTTTGCATAGAACCACAAAAGACCACAAATAACAAAAGTGAACTTAAGAAAGAGCAACAAAGCTGAAGACATCACACTTCCTGATGTCACATTATATTACAAAGCTGTAGTAATCAAAATAGTATGGCACTAGCATAAAAACAGACACATAGACTAGTGGATCCGAATCGATAGTGCAGAAATAAACTCACACATATATGATCAACCAACCTATGACTGGGGCACCAAGAATAGACAATGAAGAACGTACTGTCTCTTTAATAACTGGTGTTGCAAAAATTGGATATCTACATGCAAAACAATAAAATTTCTTATAACGTATTTTTTAAAAGCTCAAAATGAACTAAAAACTGAAACATAAGGCTTGAAACCATTGGTATTGGTGGGAATGTGAATTGGTACAGCCATTATGAAAATAGTGTGGGGGTTCCTTAAAAATTAAAAATAGGACTATCATAAAATTCAGCAATCCCACTACTGGGTATATATCCAAAAGAACTGAAATCAGGGTCTCAGAGAGATATCTGCACTCCCATGTTCATTGTAGCATATTAACAATAGCCAAGATATGGAAACAACCAACTAAAGTTGGTTCATCAGATAAACTGTTCATGAACAAAGAAAAAATATATATATATATGTATACACATACATACATATATAAGAATAGTATTCAGCCATAAAAGGAAAGAGCACCCTGTCATTTGTGACAGCATGAATAAACCTGGAGGACATTATGCTACATGAAATAGGCAAGAAAGTGAAAAACAAATACTGTATAATCTTGCTTATATGTGGAATCTAAAACATCAAACTCATAGAACCAGAGAATGGCATTGGTGGTTACCAGTGCTAGTGGGTAGAAAGTGGGCAGATGTTGTTCAAAGGGTACTAGCTTTACTTATAGGATGACAAGTTCTGTGAATCTAAGTCACAACATGGTGACTTAGTTTTTACTGTATTGCATGCGTGAAACTTGCTAGGAGAGTTGATCTTAAGTGTATTTACCACACACACAAAAAGTAAAAATATGTAGTGATGGATGCATTAATTAACTTAATTGTGGTAATCATTTCACAGTGTATACTTATATCAAACCATCCTGTTGTAAACCTTAAATATACAACAATTTTATTTGTCAATTATGCTTCCACAAATCCTGAAAAAAAATGATAGATCAACTAGACAAATGAAGAAAAAAATAGAAAACATAACAACATCTACCAGACATCTGTAGAATACACCACCCCAAAATAGTACAATACACATTCTTCTCAAGTGCACATGGAACATTCTCCAGAATAAGCATATGTTAGGCCATATAACCCACCTCAATAATTTTTTTAAAAATTGAAATCATACAACTCATATTCTATGACCACAAAGATATATTATATTATAAACCAATAACAGAAGAAAACTTTGGAAAAATCACAATGATGTGAAAATTAAACAATACACTCTTAAAAACCCAATGAGGTGAAGAACAAATCACAGGAGAAATTAGAAATATCTTGAGATGAACAAAATTGAAGAAACAACATACCAAAATTTTGTGGATGTACTAAAGCAGTACTTAAAGGGAAATTTATAACAATAAATGCTTATATTTAAAAAGAGGAAATAAATCAATAAGCTAACTTTCCACCATAAGAAACAATAAAAGAGAAAATTTAGCCCAAAATAAGTAGAAGGAAGAAATAATAAAAATTAGCATGTTAGTAAAGAAATAGTGAAAAGAAAACAATACAGAAAATTAATGAAACTAAAGTTGGTTCTTTGTAAATATCAATCAAATTATCATACCATTAGCTAGACTGAACAAGAAAGAAAGAGGGAAGATTCAAGTTACTGAAATCAGAAATAAAAGTAAGGACATAACTACTCACCTTACAGAAATAAAAATTATATAAGGGGGAGGGAGTCAAGATGGCAGAGGAGTAGGAGCATATGGAGTTCATCTCTCGCTACAAATGCATCAAGAATACATCTACAAATGGAACAGTTCTCAAAGAGTGCCTGCTGAACACTAGCATAGGACCTCAGACAACTAAAAGGACAAGAAAGATCCCCATGTAACCATGTATGATGAAAGAAAGAAGAAGGGAAAAGGAAGAGGAGAGGAAGCAGGACGAGACTTGCACCCTTGGGGTGGGGGACCCTGAAGGAGAGGAAAGGTTCCTGTATCTGGGGAAGACCCTAACTAGTGGGGAGATTATCTGGGACAGAAGGGGAGCATTGGGGTCTCAGAGGAGAGGGCAGAAACTGGTCTGTGGCAGGCAGGACAGAGTGAGACTTACACAGATGGTCCATGGCACAGCCTTGCATGCCCCAGCCTGAGACGTGTGTCTGCTGTTGCACACGGGGGCTGGGTGTTGGAACATGGGGTTTGGAGAGCAGACCCAGGAAGAAGATTGCTGTTGGCTGTGAGGAGACAGCCTAAGGGGATGTGAGTGAGGAATTCCACAACTGGGAAGGCTCATGGAGGAAGACCAGACTGCATAGAAGTGAAGGGCCATTGTTGAGTGATGTGCAAAGGTCAGGGATGCCATTGCAGCCTCTATCCTCAACCACCAGCCCTGCCTCCCCAGGAACTAGGGAGGGCTGCTGCCAGAGTGGGCTCATGTGCCCCTGACTGTTGCCTCCTTTGTCCCCACTCTGCCTGGGTGGCCTGCTCTCCCCAGTCGCCACCTCATCCCACTCCCACCTGATGGGCCTGCAGTCCTGATCACCACCTCAGCACTCTCCCACCTAGGTGAGCTCATGTTCCCCAATTGTCACTCTGGCCCCCTCCTGCCTGAGAGGGCTTCTGTACCCTGATCGCCACTCCAGCCATGGGTGGGTGTATGTGCTCTGGCAGTCTCAAGAACAGATGCAGGTAGATGGCCCACACACAGAGGTGGGGCTGAAACCACAGCTGAGCCCCAGGGGCTATGTGACTAAGGAAGAAGAGCTGAAATCTCTCCTCATGGCTGCATGAACTGTGGATTTACACTTCCACTGGTGGCTTTGTAAATTCAATGCCTGTGGAACATTCAAATGGACAAGTGCTCCTGCAGCTGAGACGGGTCTGGCTTTAGCAGCTGTGGGCTTTGTGGGCACATACCTGTGGGTGTTGGGCCAGGCCAGAGTCTGAGCTGCCTCTCTCCCAGTGAGAGTGCTCCAATCCCACCTACCTCACACCACAGATCAGAAACATAGCTAAGAAACACATTTGGGGGCTTCTACTTCAACAACTAGGGAGCAGACCCTGCCCATGATAGGGCAGCGAGGGACAACCACAGAGCAAAGGGGAGGCCCTACTCTATATCAGGGCAGGCTGTGGTCACCAGAACACCAGTCAAACCCACTATCAAGGGGATAATGGCCAGCATACACTGAGGAAAGGTGACAGTGATCCACATTAAAAACAGCCCTCATACTAAAAACAACAAATTATATGTGTATATATCTATATATATATATATCTCACTCAGGCTAAGCAGTGATGTTCCCACATAAAAATAGCTCTCCAAGACAGCCTGAGGGTCTAGCTTCAAGAGAAATAGCTCCCAGCACATATAACTTGAAGGCCAGTGGGGCTTTAGTGCAGGAGCCCCACAGGGCTGGGGAAAATGGAGACTCCACTCTTGGAAGGTGCACACAAGGTCTCACATACACTGAGACCCAGCACAAAGCAGTACATCCATAGAAACCTGGGCTATACCTAACTAGGTGTGTTAGAGGGTGTCCTGGGGAGGTGGGGGTTGACTGTAGCTCACTGTGAGGACAAGGACACTGGTAGCAGAGGCCCCAGGGAATATTAATCAGAGTGAGCTCTCCTGGAGGTCCCTATTTAAGCACCAAGAGCCGGTTCCACCCCACAGCCTGCAGGCTCCATTGCTGGAACATCTCAGGCCAACAACCAACAAGACAAGAACACAGACCACCTATCAGTAGACAGGCTGCCTAAAATGGTACTAAGTTCACAGCCAGCCCAAAACATATCCCTTGACACAGACCTGCCCACAAGAGGGTGGCAGGAAGACCCATTGGAGGGCAGGCAGGAAGCCTGCACAAGCCCCTGGACCAACTTAACCCACCTGAGGACAGACACCAGAAGCAAGAGAAACTATGATCCTGCAGCTTGTGGAAAGGAGACCACAAACACAGTAAGTTAGACAAAATGAGATGAGAGAGAAATATTGCAGATGAAGGAGCAAGGTAAAAACCTACAAGAACAACTAAATGAAGAAGAGATAGGCAATCTAGCATAGTAATGATAGGAAAAATAATCCAAAATCCTGGAAAAAGTATAGAGGCACAGACCAAGAAGATACAAGAAATGTTTAATAAAGAAATAGAAGATTTAAAGAACAAACAGAAATGAACAACACAACTGCAATGAAAAATACACTATAAGGAATCAATAGCAGAATAACAGAGGCAGAAGACAGAATAAGTGACCTGAAAGAGAGTGGTGAAATCACTGTCACATAACAAAATAAAGAAAAAAGAATGAAAAGATATGTGGACAGTCTCAGAGACCTCTGGGACACCATTAAACACACCAACATTCACAGTACAGGGGTCCCCAAAGAAGAGGAAGCAAAAAGGCCTGAGAAAATATTTGAAGAGATTATAGTCAAAAACTTCCCTAATATGAGAATGGAAATAGTCACCCAAGTCCAGGAAGTGCAGAAAGACCCATACAGGATAAACCCAAGGAGGAACATGCAGAGACACATATTAATCAAACTAAGAAAAATTAAATACAAAGAAAAAACATTAAAATCAAGAGGGAAAAGCAACAAATAACATACAAGGGAATCCCCATAAGGTTATCAGCTAATATTTTAGAAGAAACTCTGCAGGTCAGAAGGGAGTGGCACAATATATTTAGAGTAATGAAAGGGAAAAACCTACAACCAAGAATACACTATCCAGTGAGGCTTTCATTTAGATTTGACAGAGAAATCAAAAGCTTTACAGAAAAGCAAAAAATAAGAGAATTCAACACCAAACCAGATTTGAATCAAATGCTAAACTTCTCTATGGGGGTGGGGGGGAAGAGGACACAACTAGAAATGAGAAAATTACCAATGCAAAAGCTCGCTGGTAAAGGCAAACATACAGTACAAGTAGGAAATCATCACACACAAATATGATATTAAAACCAGCAATTGTGAGAAGAGGAGAGTACAAGTGTAGGAAATGGGAACCGCACTTGAAATTAAGAGAACAGCACCTTAAAACAACTTTGCATATATAGACTCCTATGTTAAAGCCTCATGGTAACTGCAAACCAAAAAACTACAATAGATACACACACACAAAAGAAAAAGCAACCCAAACACAACACTAAAAATGGTCACCGCACCACAAGAGAAGAGAACAAAAGAGAAAGGGAAGAAAAAAGACCTACAAAAACAACCCCAAAACAATTGAATGGCAATAGGAACATACATATTGATAATTAACTTAAATGTAAATGGACAAAATGTTCCAATCAAAAGACAGAGAGTGGCTGAATGGATACAAAAACAAGACCCGTATATATGCTGTCTACAAGAGACCCACTTCAGACCTAGGGACACATACAGACTAAGTGAGGGGATGGAAAAACATATCTGTGCAAATGGAAATCAAAAGAAAGCTGGAGAAGCAATATTCGTATCAGAAAAAATAAACTTTAAAATAAAGACTGTTACAAGAGACAAGGAAGGACACTACATAATGATCAAAGGATCAATCCAAGAATATACAACAATTGTAAATATATATTCACCCAACATAGGAGCACCTCAATATATAACAGAAATACTAAAAACCATAAAAGAAGAAAATAACAGTAACACAGTAATAGTGAGGAATTTTAATACCCCATTTACACCAATGGGCAGATCATCCAGACAGAAAATAAATAAGGAAACACAAGCCTTAAATGACACATTAGACCAGATAGACTTAACTGATATTTCTGGGACATTCCATCTGAAAGCAGAAGAATACACTTTCTTCTCAAGTGCACATGGACCATACTCCAGGGTAGATCATATCTTGGGCCAAAAATTGAGCCTCGGTAAATTTAAGAAAATTGAAGTCATATCAATCATCTTTTCTAACCACAATGCTATGAGATTAGAAATTAATTACAGGAAAAAAATGTGAAAAACACAAACACATGGAGGCTAAACAATATGTTACTAAACCACCAACAGATCACTGAAGAAATCAGAGGAAATAAAAAAATTATCTAGAGACAAATGACAATGAAAACACAATGATCCAAAACCTATGGGACACAGCAAAATCTGTTCTAAGAAAGAAATTTATAGCAATACAATCTTACCTCTGGAAACAAGAAAAATCACAAATAAACAACTTAACCTTACACCTAAACCAACTAGAGAAAAAAGAACAAACAAAACCCAAAGTTAGTAGAAGGAAAGAAATCATAAAGATCAGAACAGAAATAAATGATATAGAGACAAAGAAAACAATAGCAAAGATCAATGAAACTAAAAGCTGGTTCTTTGAGAATGTAAATAAAATTGATAAACCTTAGCCAGACTCATTAAGAAAAAGGGGGAGGGCTTCCCTGGTGGCACAGTGGTTAAGAATCTGCCTGCCAATGCAGGGGACACGGGTTTGAGCCCTGGTCTGGGAAGATCCCACATGCCACAGAGCAACTAGGCCCATGCTCCACAACTACTGAGCCTCTGCTCTAGAGTCTGCAAGCCACAACTACTGAGTCCATGTGCCTAGAGCCTGTGCTCGCAACAAGAGAAGCCACCGCAATGAGAAGGTCGCACACCACAATGAAAAGTAGCCCCCACTCACTGCAGATAAAAGAAAGCCCATGCACAGCAATGAAGACCCAATGCAGCCAAAAATAAATAAATAATTTTTTTAAAAAAAGAAAAAGCAGGAAAGGATTCAAATCAATAAAATTAGGAAGGAGAAAGGAGAAGTTACAACTGACACCACAGAAATACAGAGGATCATAAGAGACTACTACAAGCAAATATATATCAATAAAATGGGTAACCTAGAAGAAATAGACAAATTCTTAGAAAGGTACAACCTTCCAAGACTGAATCAGGAAGAAATAGAAAATATAAACAGACCAATCACAAGTACTGAAATTGAAACTGTGGTTTTAAAACTCCCAACAAACAAAAGTCCAGGAACACATAGCTTCACAGGCAAATTCTATCAAACTTTTAGAGAAGAGTTAACCCCTATCCTTTTGAAACTCTTCCAAAAAATCGCAGAGGAAGGAACACTCCCAAGCCCATTCTATGAGGCCACCATCACCCCCGATATGAAAACCAGACAAAAGTACCACAGAAAAGAAAATTACAGGCCAATATCACTGAGGAACATAGATGCAAAAATCCTCAACAAAATACTAGCAAATCAAATTCAACAACACATTAAAAGGATCATACACCATGATCAAGTGGGATGTATCCCAAGGATGCAAGGATTCTTCAGTGTACACAAATCAATCACTGCGATGCACCACATTAACAAATTGAAGAATAAAAACTATATGGTCATCTCAATAAATACAGAAAATAATTTGACAAAATTCAACACCCATTTATGATAATAACTCTCCAGAAAGTGAGCATAGAGGGAACCTACCTCAACATAATAAAGGCCATATATTACAAACCCATAGCAAACATCATTCTCAATGGTAAAAAACTGAAAGCATTTCCTGTAAGATCAGGAACAAGACAAGGATGTCCACCCTAACCAATTTTACTCAACATAATTTTGGAAGTCCTAGCCATGGCAATCAGAGAAGAAAACGAAATAAAAGGAATCCAAATTGGAAAAGAACAAGTAAAACTTCATATGACATACTATACATAGAAAATCCTAAAGATGCTACCAGAAGACTACTAGAGCTCATCAATGAATTTGGTAAAGTTGCAGGATACAAAATTAATACACAGAAATCTCTTGCATTCCTGTACACTAACAATGTAAGATCAGAAAGAGAAATTAAGGAAACAGTTCTATTTACCACCGCATCAAAAAGAATAAAATACCTAGGAATAAACCTACCTAAGGAGGCAAAAGACCTGTACTCAGAAAACTATAAGATACTGATGAAAGAAATCAAAGATGACACAAACAGATGGAGAGATACACCATGTTCTTGGATTGGAAGAAACAGTATTGTCAAAATGACTATACTACCCAAGGTAATTTATAGATTCAATGCAATCCCTATCAAATTACCAATAGCATTTTTCACAGAATTAGAACCAAAAAATTTACAATTTGTATGGAAACACAAAGGCCCCCAAATAGCCAAAGCAATCTTGAGAAAGAAAAACAGAGCTGGAAGAATAAGGCTCCCTGACTTCAGACTATACTGCAAATCTAAAGTAATCGAAACAGTATGGTTCTGACACAAAAACAGAAATATAGATCAATGGAACAGGATGGAAAGCCCAGATACAAACCTATACACCTATGGTCAATTAATCTATGACAAAGGAGGCAAGACTATACAATGGAGAAAAGACAGTCTCTTCAATAAGTTCTGTTGGAAAAACTGGACAGCTACATGTAAAAGAATGAAATTAGAACACTGCCTAACACCATACACAAAAGTAAACTCAAAATGGATTAAAGACCTAACTGTAAACCTGGATACTATACAAGTATTAGAGGAAAACATAGGCAGAACACGCTCTGACATAAATTGCAGCAATTGATCCACTTCCTAGAGTAATGAAAATAAAAACAAAAATAAACAAGTGGGACCTAATTAAACTTGAAGGCTTTTGCACATCAAAGGAAACCATAAACAAAATGAAAAGACAACCCTCAGAATGGGAGAAAATATTTGTAAATGAAGCAACCAACAAGGGATTAATCTCCAAAATATACAACAGCTTATGCAGCTTGATATCAAAAAAATAACTCAATCAAAAAATGGGCAGAAGATCTAAATAGACATTTTTCCAAAGAAGATATACAGATGGCCAAAAAGCACATGAAAGATGATGAACATCATTAATTATTAGAGAAATGCAAATCAAAACTACAATAAGGTATCACGTCACACCAGTCAGAATGACCATCATCAAAAAATCTACAAAAAATAAATGCCAAGGAGGATGTGGAGAAAAGAGAATCCTCCTACACTGTTGGTAGGAATGTAAATTGATACAGCTGCTATGGAGAACAGTATGGAGGTTCCTTAAAAAACTAAAAATAGAGCTACCATATGATCCAGCAATCCCACTCCTGGTCATATATCTGGAGAAAACCATAATTTGAAAGGATTATACACCCCAATGATTATTGCAGCACTATTTATAATAGCCAGAACATGAAGGCAACCTAAATGTCCATCAAGAGATGAATGGATAAAGAAGATGTGGAATATATACACAATGGAATATTACTCAGTCATAAAAAATAATGAAATAATGCCATTTGCAGCAACATGGATGGGCCTAGAGATTGCCATACTGAGTAAAGTAAGTCAGATAGAGTAAGATAAATGTCATATGATATCTCTTATATGTAGAACTTGAAAAATGTTACAAATGAACTTATTTACAAAACAAATAAAGTCACAGATGTAGAAAATAAACTTATGGTTACCCAGAGGAAAGTTTGGGGGGTACAAATTGGGAGATTGGGATTAACACACACTACTATATATAAAAGACATAACTAATAAGAACCTACTGTATAGCACAGGGAACTCTACTCAATATTTTTTAATGACCTATATAGGAAAATAATCTAAAAAAGAGTGGATATATGTATATGTATAACTGATTCACTTTGCTGTACACCTGAAACTAAAGCAACATTGTAAATCAACTATACTCCAATAAATTTTTTAAGTATATAAGGATATTGTGAGCAATGTTAAAACATTAGATAATTTATGAGAGGGACAAATTTCTTTTTTTTTTTAACATCTTTATTGGGGTATAATTGCTTTACAATGGTGTGTTAGTTTCTGCTTTATAACAAAGTGAATCAGTTATACATATACATATACATATGTTCCCATATCTCTTCCTCTTGCATCTCCCTCTCTCCCACCCTCCCTATCCCACCCCTCCAGGAGGTCACAAAGCACCGAGCCGATATCCCTGTGCCATGCGGAGGCTTCCCACTAGCTATCTACCTTACGTTTGTTAGTGTATATATGTCCATGCCTCTCTTTCGCCCTGTCACAGCTCACCCTTCCCACTCCCCATATCCTCAAGTCCGTTCTCCAGTAGGTCTGTGTCTTTATTCCTGTCTTACCCCTAGGTTCTTCATGACATTTTCTTTTTCTTAAATTCCGTATATATGTGTTAGCATACGGTATTTGTCTTTTTCTTTCTGACTTACTTCACTCTGTATGACAGACTCTAGGTCTATCCACCTCATTACAAATAGTTCAATTTCGTTTCTTTTTATGGCTGAGTAATATTCCATTGTATATATGTGCCACATCTTCTTTATCCATTCATCCGATGATGGGCACTTAGGTTGTTTCCATGTCCTGGCTATTGTAAACAGAGCTGCAATGAACATTTTGGTACATGACTCTTTTTGAATTTTGGTTTTCTCAAGGTATATGCCCAGTAGTGGGATTGCTGGGTCATATGGTAGTTCTATTTTTAGTTTTTTAAGGAACCTCCATACTGTTCTCCATAGTGGCTGAACCAATTCACATTCCCACGAGCAGTGCAAGAGTGTTCCCTTTTCTCCACAAGAGAGGGACAAATTTCTTGAGAGGCACACACTGGCAAAACTCAAGCAATAGAAAAATCAGAATAGATAATTTACAATTCAAGAGATTGAATCCTAACAAACATTTAAAGAAATAACACTAATCCTTTACACACTCTTTTAAGTGAAAGAGGATGAAGAAACAATTCACAGCTATGTGGTCCATTCAATGAGGCCCATAACACCCTGATACCAGAACCAGACAAAGACATCACAAGGAAAGAAAACTGCAGACTATGGTTTCTGCTCTGACGTATAATGAGATTAGAAGTCATTACTACCACCTACATGGGAAATAGTATGAACAAACTAAAGTGAATAACTGTTTTAAACTAATCAGAGAATTGAGGTCAGAAGGCAAACAACCATGCAAAAGCTCAAGAGATAGGCAAATACAGAGAGTCAGCTTGCTGGGAGTAGAAACTGCTGAAGACAGCAACTGATAGAAACATTTAAAGGATAATTGATGAATTGCTGGAGTATGGACTAGGTAGAGACTTAAAAACTACTGAAAGCCCAGTCTTAGAAGAGCTCCACATTTCTGTGAGCTTTTCCTAGAGAAGCCTAAAGAGATTCTCACATTTAAGATGCAGAAAAATGCCCTCATGCTTCAGTCATGTTTAAGGAAAAGCAACCATTTAAAAATGTGCCTACAAGGAAAGCAGCCATTTTGATAAAGTCTCAGAGCATTCTGTTCCCCAGGGAAGTGGTCTGCCCTCTGGGGAAACTACTTCACCTGAGCCTTTTCTGACCTAGGGGAAATGCAACTGGATGACATGAGCCCCCTCTGGCCTCCACTTATCACATAAGGGAAGAAAAATATAGTCTAAGTCACTCTTCTGAAAGTCATAGCCCAGAGGGATTTAATCATAAGGTTATAGAACACTCATCCCTAATACCATACTATGACATCAACAGGTCTTTAGTTTAATAGCAGTGGATTACTACTGAGAGAGATGGAAGACACAGACTCTACTCAAGAAGAAATTTCTAGAAAAACCCCAAAACAATGTGGGAACAAAAATACTAGAGGAGATTGAAGCTTCTTACACCTATAGCTACAGAAAACTTTAAACATAGCATAACCCCTAATCAGATAAATAGGAAACCTCACACAAGGGCCTATTATCTCAGATCCTATTATTCAATGTATCATGTTTTGTTTCAACAAAAACTACAAGGCATGCTAAAGACAGGAAAAAACGCAGTCTGAAGAGACAAAGCAAGCATCAGAATGATACTCAGATATGGCAGAAATTAGAAATTATCAGATCATGACTTTTAAATGGACTATGATTAATATAAAAAGTCTTCTAACATAAAAATTAGGCATACTATTGAATTACGTTTTTTAATCCTCTCTGCCAATCTCTTTCTCTTATACTGAGGTGAAATTTACATAACATAAAAATAACGTACAATTCGGTGACATTTAGCAATAGACAATGTCATGCAACATTAACTCTTCCGAGTTCCTAAAAATTTTCATCACTCCAAAAAGAAAACCGCATACCCATTAAAGAGTTTATTCCAATTGCTCCTTCCTCCAGCCTCTGACAACCACGAATCTGCTTTCTGTCTCTATGGATTCGCCTATTCTGAATATTTTACATAAATGGAATCACAATAAGTGACCTTTGTGTCTAACTTTATTAACTTAGCATTATGTTTTTTATGTTCATTTATGTAGTAGCATCTATTAGTACTTTATTTCTTTGTATGACTCAAAAATATGCCATTCAATGGCTACATGACATTTTGTTTATCCATTTACCATTTGATGGGCTTTGGGGCTGTGTCCACCTACTGGGTATTGTGAATACTGCTGTTAGAAAAATTGTGTACAAGTTATGTTTGAATCTCTCTTTCTCTCTCTCGGTCTATATCTATTAGTGTAATTGCTGTGTTATATGGTAATTCTATGTTTAGCTTATTGAAGAATTGCAAAACTGTTTTCCACAGTGGCTGCATCATTTTACATTCCCACCAGTAATGGACAAGTGTTCCAATTTCTTCATATTTTCACCAGCACTTGTTACTTTCCAGTTTTATTTAAATTATAGCCATCTAGTTGATGTGAAGTGGTATCTCATTGTGATTTTGACTTGCATTTTACTAATGACAAATGATGCTGAGCATCTTTTAATGTACTTGTTGGTCACTTGTATATCTTATTTGCAGAAATGTCTATTCAAGTCCTTTGCCCATATAAAAAGTTAGGTTGTTTGTCTTTTTGTGTTGAATTTTAAGTTTTTTTTATATATTCTGAAAATTAAACCCTTATTAGATCTATGATTTGCAAATTTTTTCTCCCATTCTATGGAATGTCTTTTCACTTTTGTTATAGTGTCCTTTGATGCACAATTTTTAATTTTGATGAGTCAATTTCTTTTTTCTTTTGTTGCTTGTGCTTCTGCCCAATTCAATGTCATGAAGAATTTTCCCTGTTTTCTTCTGAGAGTTTTACAGTTTTAGCTCATACATTTAGGTTGATAATCCATTTTGAGTTAATTGTTGCATATTCTGTAAAGAAGGGAGTTCAACCTTATCTTTTATATGTGGCATCATTTCCTGAAGAGACTATTTACAGTACTGAATGGTCTGGCACTCTTGTCAAAAATCAACTGACAATAGGTATATTGGATTATCTCAGACTCTAAATTCTATTCCATTGATAATATGTCTATTTTTATGCCAGTACCACACTATTTTATTTACTGTAGCTTTATTGTAAGTTTTGAAAATGGGAAGTGTGTATCCTCCACCTTTGTTTTACATTTTCTAGGGTTTTTTTCCTATTTGGGGTCTTTTGTGATTCCATATGAATTCCAAGATTGGCATTCCAATTTATGCAAAAAATTGTAGTTGGGATTTTCATAGCAATTACATCAAATCTGTAAATCACTTTGGATAGTATTGCCATTTAAACAATATTAAGTCTTCCAATGCATGAACATGGATATCTTTGTCTTTATTTAGGTCTTATTTACTTTCTTTCAGCAATATTTAGTAATATTCTGCGTACAAGTCTTGTACCTCCTGGAATAAATTTATTCCTAGGTATTTTATCCTGTTTGGTACTATTTAAATCAAATTGTTCTATTAATTTTACTTTCAGATTATTTATTGCAGGTGTATAAATACAACTGATACATTGTGTGTTGATCTACTTATTTGCAACTTTGCTGAATTCATTTATTATCTCTAAAGGTTTTTTAAGATTATTTAGGGTTTTCTATATATATTTATGCCATGTGTGAATAGAGGTACTTTTTCTTCTTAATTTTCAATGTGGATATTTAATTTCTTTTCCTTGCCTAAAACTTCCAATATAAAATAGAATAGAAGTGGTAAAAGCAGCCATACTTGTATTGTTTCTAATGTTAAGGGAGTAACTTTCAGTCTTTCACAATTGAATATAATGTTGGCTGTGGGTTTTTGTTAAATATCCTTTAATACGTTAAGTAAGTTTCTTTCCATCCCTAGTTTGTTGAGTGTTTTTACAAGAAAAGGGGTTTGATACTGTGAGATTATTTTCTGTATCAATTGAGATTATCATGTATTTTTCCTTTATTTTATTAATGTGCTATATTACATGATTGATTTTCATATGTTGATCCACCTTCACAAACCTGGGATAAATTCCATTTGGTTATGATATACACAAGTCTCAGGTTCTGTTCATTTTATTCACACTTTTCTTTTTCTGCCCCTCAAACTGGATAATGTCAATTGATCTATTTTTTCAAGTTTACTTGTTCTTTCTTCTGGTGTTCAGATGTGCTTGAATCCCTCTAGTGAGTTTTTTATTTCATTTATTGTACATTTCATCTCCAGAATTCCTATTTAGTTCCTTTTCATAATATTCATGGCTTTATTGATATTCTCTATTTGGAGAGACATAATTTTCTTGGTTTCCTTTAATTATTTGTGTGTAATTTTCTTTAGCTCTTTGAGCATATTTAAGACAATTGATTAAAAGTATTTTTCTACTAAGTCTAATGGCTGGGCTTTTTCAAAGATAATTTCTATTATTTTCTTCTGTGAATGGCCCATGTAATATTTTGTTTGAAAACTGGACATTTCTAGTATTTAATATGTTCATTCTGGAAATCAGATGATCCCTCCACCTTAGTACTTACTGATTTTTGTGTGTTGTTTCCTTGTTTAGTGGTTTTTCTAAACCATTTTTGAAAAACCATATTATTTGTCATTTGTGGCTACTGAATTCTGTGTTCTGTTAACCTCATGGTAAGCTAGTGTTTTTAAAATTTTCTCAAATTATTGGAGCAAAGAAGAAATTAAATTAAATTTTAAAAGAAAATAAGAAAAAAAGAGAGGAAAAATAAAAGAGCTTTACAAAAACTCTCCCAGTTTTGGCTCTGTGTGTGGGATTTTCTCCAAAATATAGCCAGGCTATTTACAACTCTGCCTTAGCCTTCACTTCCTATTTGTGTGGTATCTGAAGGGGTAAAATCTTAGCATCTTCTCAGGTCTTTTCTGAGCATGATTCTTCCCTTGTATACGTGCATGGCTTTTTCAATTTTTTGGTATATGCAGGAGCTTTTAAAAGGCCTCATTTTCCATATATCTCTTTTCCTAATCTCTTCCTTTCCACCATATTCAGTCTGCTTATCGTTTGTCCCAACTGTTGTTTCTTGCCCCCAGATTGCTGCAGCAAGTACTGTGTCTTTAAATGTTTTCAGCACAAACTATCTGGAAGCTTCCCCAGCCACGGGTCTGCTCTGAGTTGGGTAAAACAAAGGCAAGTCCATGCACTGTACTTTCAGGGAGGCATAAGACAAACCAAAGCTCACAACCACAATTCTTTGAAAATAAGGTCTGAATTGGTTTCTGTGGCCCTAATAACCTGCATTAGGAGATTGGGGCTGCCCTCCTCATGGTTGCTTGTATGAGTTTGCTAGGGCTACATAATAAAAGGCTACAGATTGGGTGACCTAAATAGCAGGAATTTATATTTTCTCAGAGTTCTGGAGGCTACAAGTCAAAGATCAAGATATCAGCCTCTTTGGTTTATTCTGAGGCTGGTATCCATATAAGAAAGCCATATCCTTTGGCTTCCATATAGCCATCTTCTTTCCGTGTCCTCAAACTGCTTTTTCTTTGTGCAGGCACATCCCTGGTGTGCCCAAATTTTATCTTCTTATAAAGATACCAGTCAGATTAGATTAGGCTCAACTCATATGACCTCATTTAACCTAATTGCATCTTTAAAGACCTTATTTACAAATACAGTCACATTCTGAAATAATGGGGGTTAGAACTTCAACACATTAATTTTGAGGGTACACAAATCACTCTATAACATTCCACTCTCTGGATCCCCTAAGTTCATCTTCTTCTAACAGGTAAATATATTCATTCCATCCCAAAGAGACTCAAAAGTTTTAACTCATTTCAGAATCAACTCTAATTTCCAACTCTCATCTAAATATCATCTAAATCAGGTATGGGTGAGACTTTATGTATAATTCATCCTGAGGCAAAATTTCTCTTCTGCTGTGAACCTGTGAAACCAGGCAAGTTATCTGCATACAAAATACAAACAGGGATAGAATAGACATTCCTTTTCCAAATGGAAGATATCAGAAAGAAGGAATCATGAGTCCCAAGAAGTCCACGACCTATCAGGGAAAATTCCATTATATTTTAAGACTCAAGAATAGTCCTCCTTAGCTCAGTGTTCTGACTTCCTGGACTATCAGGGTGATGGTTCTGGGCCCTCGATGGCAGCCGTGTTGATCACTGAATTACCTTTTGGGTCATTTTCCCCTTTTCTTGAAGGAAAAATCATGTTCACAGGTAAATAAGTCTATTGTCATATCCTGTAGAATCCCAGAAGTCCAAAAGCTTTCCCTCATTTTGCTCCATCTCTACCTCCTTTAGTCCAACCTGGAAGTGTTTTTGCTGTTAAAACACATCTCAATTCTTGGCTTCAGCTGAGATGGCTTGTTCATCAGTGAGTCATACCTGTAAGTCTCTTTATGGAGTTTTTTTCCAGCCACACTTTGGTGTTCTTTTCAGAACATGCTTTCTTATATTTTGAAATATGGATAGGCTGATAATTTTCCAAATTTTCAAGTTCTGCTTCCTTTTTGCTTAACAATTTCTTCAATTTTTCCGTCTCTTCTCACATTTTCCTATAAACAGCAAAGAGAAACCGAAGTATAGTTTCAACAATTTGTTTAGAAATCTCCTCAGTTATGTGATGATCCAAGATCATCACATACAATTTCTACTTTCAACAAGACACTAGAACACACTTCAGTTAACTTCTTTGCCATTTTGTAGCAAAGATCAACTTTCCTCCAGTCACCAATAACATGTTATTCATTTCTATTTGAGACGTTAACAGAATCACATTTAACATCCACATTCCTACTAACAGTCTCTTCAAGAAAGTCTAGTTTTTTTCTAACACGTACCTCAAAATTCTTCCAGCCTCTACCCATAATCCAGTTTAAAAGCCACTTACACATTTTTGGGTTTTGTTACATTTCATGGCACCAAAATTTGTATTATTATGTTAGAACTGCCATAACAAAATGCCACAAACTGGGTAGCTTAACAGGAATTTATTTTCTCACAATTCTGGAGGCTTGAAGTTCAAGCTCAAGGTGTTAGTAGGTTTGGTTTTTTCTGAGAACTCTCTTTTTGGCTTGCAGATTGTCCCTTTACTGCATTGTCATATGGCCATTTCTCTGTGCATGCACTTCCCCGGTGTCTCTTTTATGTGTCCAAATTTCCTCTTCTTATATGGATACCAGTCAGACTGGATTAGGTGCTACCCATATTACTTTATTTAACCTTAATTACCTCTTTGAGGGCTATATGCAAATAGAGTTACATTCTGAGGAACTGAACTGAAATTCAACATATTTGGGAGGGACACAATTCAGTCCATAATTCTACTACAGATCTGGCATGTGGTGAGATGGTAGGTAGGCAGTTAAAAATGCCATAATACTCTTACCCCAAAGCATCTGCTCCTTCCTTCAACAAGCTTTCCCTTGGCTTTTGTGAGTTTTTTTCACTAAAATCCAGAATTCTAGTCAAGTTGATTATGACAATTTTTCATTTAAATTTTTTATTATTTTATTTTATTTTTGCAGTACGCGGGCCTCTCACTGTTGTGGCCTCTCCCGTTGTGGAGCACAGGCTCTGGACGTGCAGGCTCAGCGGCCATGGCTCACGGGCCCAGCCGCTCCGCGGCATGTGGGATCTTCCCGGACCAGGGCACGAACCTGTGTCCTCTGCATCGGCAGGCAGACTCTCCACCACTGCGTCACCAGGGAAGCCCTAAAATTTTTATTTTTTAGATCAGTTTTAGGTTCACAGAAAATCTAAGTGGAAAATACAGAGATTTCTCAAACATCCCCTGTTCCCACACATGCACACCTTCCCTACTATCTTACATCTTTCACCAGAGCAGTACATTTTTTACAATGTACTATAAAGACAATGTACAATGTACTAAAAGGTTTATAAGATAAACCTATATCAACAAATCATTATTATGCAAAGTCCAGTTTATATTAGGGTTTGGCCTTGGAATTGTATATTCTATGGGCTTTGTCAAACATGTAATGACATGTATCCATCATTGTAGTATCTTACAGGATGATTTTACTGTCCTAAAAATTCTCTACTTTCTGCCTATTCATCACTTCCTCCCTACTAATCCCTGTCAACTACTAATCTTTTTTACTATCTCCATAGTTTTGCCTTTTCCAAAATACCATATAGTTGGAACATAACAGTAGAGAGCTTTTTCACATTGCATTTAATTTTCCTCCATGTTTTTTCATGGCTTGACAAATAATTTCCTTTACTGCTGAATAATTGTCCACTGTCTGTGGGCACCACAGTTTATAAATTCACCTACTGAAGCACATATTGGTTGTTCCAAATTTGGCAGTTATGAATAAAGCTTCTATAAACATCTGTGTAGACAGAAGTTTTCAATTTATTTGGTTAAATACCAAAAATCACAATACATGGATTGTATGTTAAGTGTATGTTTAGTGTTATAAGAAACTGCCAAACTGTCTTCCAAACTGACTGTAGCATTTTGCATTTCCTCCAGCAATGAATGAGTTTCCTATTGCTCCTTATCATCACCAATGCCAATCTCATCTGGTATTGTCTATGTTCTGGAATTTGGCCATTCTAGTGGGTTTGTAGTGGTATCTCATTGTTTTAATTTGCATTTCCCTGATGACAATAATGTGGAGCATCTTTCCATATGCTTATTTGCCATGTGTATGTCTTCTTTGGTGAGGTGTTTCTTAAGGTCTTTGGCCCATTTTTTTTAAAACAACTTTATTGGAGTATAATTGCTTTACAATATTGTGTTAGTTTCAGCTGTATAACAAAGTGAATCAGCTATATGTATACATATATCCCCATATCCCCTTCCTCTAGTGTTTCCCTCCTACCCTCCCTATCCCACCCCTCTAGGTGGCCACAAAGCACTGAGCTGGCCCATTTTTAAAATCAGTTGTTTATTTTCTTATTGTTGAATTTTAAGAGTTCTTTGTATATTTTGGATAAGAGTTCTTTACCAGAGGTGTCTTTTGGAATACCATCTCCCAGTCTATGGACTGTTTCCTCATTCTCTTGACATTTTCTTTCTGAGAACAGAAGTTTTTAATTTTAATGAAGCCCACTTTATCAATTGTCTTTTTCATGAATTATATCCCTAGTGTCTTAAAAGTCTGCCATATTCAAGGTCATCTAGGTTTTCTCCTATGTTACCTCCTATTCTGGGCTTTTTTTCTTTACATATAAATTACAGAATTATTTTTTAATATCCTTAAAATAACGTTAATATTCAGATTAAAATTACATTGAATCTATAGATTAAGTTGGGAAGAACTGATGTATTGACAATATTGAGTCTTCCTATCAATGAACATGAAATCTCTCTCCATTTATTTAGTTCTTCTTTGATATCTTTCATCAGAGCTTCATAGTTTTCTTCATATAGATCTTCTACACATTTTATTAGATTTATACCTAAGTATTTAATATGGGGGAATGTTAATGTAAATGTAATGTATTCTTTTTTTAACATCTTTATTGGAGTATAATTGCTTTACAATGGTGTGTCAGTTTCTGCTTTATAATAACGTGAATCAGTTATACATATACATATGTTCCCATATCTCTTCCCTCTTGCATCTCCCTCCCTCCCACCCTCCCTATCCCACCCCTCTAGGTGGTCACAAAGCACCGAGCTGATCTCCCCGTGCTATGCGGCTGCTTCCCACTAGCTATCTATTTTACGTTTGGTAGTGTATATATGGCCATGCCACTCTCTCACTTTGTCACAGCTTACCCTTCCCCCTCGCAATATCCTCAAGTCCATTCTCTAGTAGGTGTGTGTCTTTATTCAAATTCCACATGTCTATTGCTGGTATGTTGGAAAAAATTGACTTTTGTATATTAATCTTGTATTCTGCAACGTTTCTATAAACCAGGAAAAAATTGTTTTTCAATTCTTTCAGATTTTCTACAAAGACAATTATGTCACCTGTGAACAAAGGCAGTTTTATTTCTTCCCTCACAACCTGTATAACTTTTATTTCCTTGTTTTGTTGTTGCATTATGTAGAACATCCTGTATGATGTTGAAGAGCAGTGGTGAAAGACCACATCCTTGTTTGTACCTGATCTTAGTGAGAAAGCTTTGAGTTTATCATCATTAAGTATGATGCTAGCTGTAAGGTTTTTTGTAGATATTTTTTATAAAGTTGAGAAAGTTCCCCTCTACCCCTAGTTTTTTGAGAGTTTTTATCATGAATGAGCATTGGATTTTTTGTCAAATGCATTTTATGCATCAATACATCTGTTGATATGATCATGAGACTTTTCTTTTGTCTGTTGATTTGATGGAATACATTAACTAATTTTTGAAAGTTGAACTAGCCTTGCATATGTGGGATAAATCCCACTTGGTTGTGATGTATAATTTCTTTTTTAAAATTAATTAATTAATTAATTTATGGCTGCATTGGGTCTTAGTTACTGCACACAGGCTTTCTCTAGTCACAGCGAGCAGGGGCTACTCTTCAATGCAGTGTGAAGACTTCTCATTGTGGTGGCTTCTCTTTGTTGTGGAGCATGGTCTCTAGACTCGTGGCTTCATTAGTTGTGGCTCGTGGGCTTAGTTGCTCCGTGGCATGTGGGATCATCCCGAACCAGGGCTCGAACCCATGTCCCCTGAATTGGCAGGTGGATTATTAACCACTGGTCCACCAAGGAAGTCCCTGTGATGTATAATTTCTTTTACACATTTTTGGATTTAACTTGTGAATATTTTGTTGAGGATTTTTGCATGTATCTTCATGAGAGACATTCTTCTGTAATTTCCTTCTTTACAATGCCTTTCTCTGGTTTTGGTACTAGGATAATGCTGGCCACACACAGTAAATTAGGAACTATTTCTTCTGCTTGTAGCTTCTGAACAAAATTGTAGAGAACCTGGTGAATTCTACCAACCATTTAAGAAATTGTTTATTTCTCTTTCACTTTTGAAGGATAATTTCACAGGGTACAGAAATTTAGTTTGGGATTTTTTCCTCAATGTTTTAAATATTTCACTCCACTCTTTTGCTCCGGATGTGCAGGCTTGGTGGCCATGGCTCATGGGCCTAGCCGCTCCACAGTATGTGGGATCTTCCTGGACCGGGGCACGAACCCGTGTCCCCTGCATCGGTAGGTGGAGTCTCAACCACTGCACCACCAGGGAAGCCCTCAGGACTTTTTTTAATCTTCAATTTTTTTGTAGTTTGAAAATGATATGCCTACCTGTGTTGTTGTTGTTGTTATTTACCATTTGGTGTTCTCTAAGCTTCCCAGATCTGTGGTTTTGTGCATGACATTAATTTGGGGATATCCTTAGTCATTATTGTTTCAAATATGTTTCTGTCCCTTTTCTCTCCTTCTTATTCCTACTAAGTGTATGTTACACATTTTGTAGTTGTCCTATAGTCCTTGGATATTCTGTTATGTTTTTAAAAACCATTTTTCTCTTTGTCTTTCACTGTGGAAAGTTTTTCATATTCTCAAAATTAGAGATTATTTCCTCAGCCATGGCCTGCCTACTAATGAGGTGTTCTTCATTTCTGTTACAGTGTTTATCTCTAATATTTCCTTTTAAAACTTTCTTAGAATTTCCACCTCTTACTTACATTATCTGTTTTTGCATGTTATCTTCTTTTTCTATTAAAGTCTTTAGAATGTTAATCACAGGTTTTTAAAAATTCCTCATCTGATAATTCCAACATTTCTGTCACAGCTGACTCTGGTTCTGACGCCTAGTCTCTTCAGATTGTGTTTATGCCTTTTAGTGTGGCTTGTAATTTATTCTTGAAAGATGAACCTGATATACTGGGTAAAAGGAATTGCACTAAACAGGCCTGTAGTAATGTGGTGGTGCTGTGTGTTAGGAGGAAAAGTATTCTATACTTCTCTGATTAGGTCTCAGTCATTTGGTGAGCCTGTGCCCCTGGACTGTCAACTTCACAGATGCTCCTCAGTTTTTTTCTCCATTAAGTGGAACAGGAGAGCTAGAGAAGGCTGGAGTTGGATATTTCCCTTTCCCAATGTAGGTAAAATAGTTTCTCCTATTGGCAGGCCTTACTAAGAAGAGCAGAATGCTCTGGCCGATTTCAAAATGGTTTATTTTTCCCTTCCTCTGCTTAAAAATATGAGGGGATTTTTTCTCTGATATATACTATGAGAATGAGGTTGAGCTCCTGGAGAGAAAACTGACAAAAGTATTGGTTCCACTGGAGATTTGAACTCTCAAAATTGTCCACTCTGAACCTCCTTCAGTTCATCAATTACAGTTCAGGTTTTCCTAACTCAGCACTGGTTCCCACAGAGGTTTCTGCTCATGGATTTCTGCTGTAGTAAATTGTGATTTTCTGTATCTGCCTGTATATCTTTCCAATTTTTCAGGCAGTGGTCTGCCTTGTGGTTTCTCTTCTCTGATGGATCTAAGAATAGTTGTTGATTTTTCAGTTTTTTCAGCATTTTACTTGTTGTTAGGAATGGTGGTTTCTAAGCTCCTTACAGGCAAGTTTTTGTTAGCTTGTTAGTTTCTTCTTTGAAGGGTTGTTAGCTTGTTAGTTTCTTCTTTGAAGGGCCGGAGCCCTGTATTTCTCTACTTTGCAATTTTTGGTGATGTTGCTCCTTTGTCTTTTAATTGGTATTTGAGACCATTTACACTTGAGGAAATTATTATTTTATGGCTTACATGTGCCACTTTATTTGTTTCCTATTTATTTTCTGTTTCCCTTTTCTGGCCTTCCTATGGATCCTTGAACATATTTTTTTAAGGAACAATCTGATTTATCTATGAGTGTCTTTGAGTTTTTATAGTTGTTTTTTGTAGTTTTACCCCTCCTTGGGCATAACAGTATAAACATATACCATGTCATAATCTTCTGATATTGGCATTTGCCACTTCAAGTGATAACCTTACTTCCATTTAGGTTCCTTTACCATCCACACTTTTAAAATACACATATCTGAAGTATTTCCTCTACCTATTTTAAGAACCAAATCAGATAGTATTATAATTTTTATTTCCACCATCAAACATGTTTAAATATCTCATGAAAAGGATAATCTATTATATTTTTACTCTTGTATTCACCCATTCCAATGTTCTCCTTTTCTTTCTTAAGTTCTAAGATATCTTTTATTCTTTCCTTTATGTTTAGAGAACTTCCTTTAAACTTTCTTTACTGATAGGTTTGTTAGAGAAATTCTCTTTTGTTTTCCTTCATCTAAGAATGTGTTTATTTTCTCTTTTTTACCCTGAAAGATTGTTTTGCTGGGTTAAAAAAAAAAAGTAGTTGATGATTATTGTCTTTTAGTACCTGAAAAATTAACATTTTTCTACATTAACATTTGCTACTTCCTTTGGTCTTTATGTTTTCAAGTGAGAAATGCACTGTCATTTGAATCTATTTTCTTTCCTTAACACACTTAAATGTGTCATTTCTCTCTAGCTTCTTTCAAGATTTTTTCTTTTTCTTTAACTTTCAGAGTTGATTATGATGCGTTTTGGCATGGATTTCTTTGGGTTTATTTTATTTGGGTTTGTTTAGCTTCCTAAATCTATAGGTTAATGTGTTTTTCTAATTTGGGAGAATTCTAAGCCATTATTTTTGTTCATATTTTTCAGTTCCACTCTCTTCTCTCTTCTGATACTCCAATGTTTTGAATGCTAGTTCTTTTGTTATTGCCCATAGGTCCACAAGACTACTTTTTTTTTTTTTAGTCTTTTTGTTTGTTTGTTTATTGTTCAGATTAGATTGGGCAAATTCTTTTTATCTGCCCCCAAGTTCATTAAATCTTTCCTCTGTCATCACCACTCTATTATTCGATCCCATCTATCAGTTTTTTAATTTGGCTATGTATTATTCCTTCTAAAGTTTGCATTTTGTTCTCTTTTATAAATCCTATTGTTTTGCTGAGATTTTCTATTTTTTATTTGTTTTAAAAGAATTCATGATTGCTTGTTGTAACATTTTCATGACAGCTGCTTTAAAATTGTCAGATAATTTCAACATCTCATCCATGGTGGTGTTAACACTTGTAGACTCTTTTCTCATTCAAGTTGGGGTTTTCCTAGTTCTTGGTATGATTAGTGACTTTCAACTTTATCCTGAACAGTTTAGATATTATATTTTGTGACTCTGGATCCTATTTAATCTTTTTTTATTAGGCAGTTCCTTTGTTTATGTGTAGTTCAAGGTCTTGGTGAGGGTGTATTGTAGGCTTTCTATTGCCCATTCCTCCTACACATACACCTTTTCAGCAAAAGTGGAGTGATGACTCACACTGCTATGGTGTGTGAGAAGTTCAGCTTCCCTCTTAGCCCTGTTGACACCCCAGCAAAAGTAAGGTGCCAACTCACACCACTTTGTTGTCTCCAAGTGGGGGTGAAATGTCACTTCCCCACTGGACCCTTCTGACATCCCACTGAGGAAAAACTATGCCCTGTTCATTCTCACTTGATGTCAGGTGATAGTAGAATCTCAGATGTCCAATGGGCCCATTGTTATCAAGGTTCACTTTATATGGGGTAGAGTGAAAAGTGGTGACTAGCCTTGCCTCACAGTATCTTATTAAGTCTCATTCTACATGGTGTCTCAGCTTGCTACTGAACTCCATTGACACTACCATGTGTGGGGGGTGGGAACTTGGGAACGTGGCATCACTGTTTCCTCCTGGTAAGTAATGGAAGTTCAGCTCTCTGTTCAGTCTTGCTTACACTACTCTAGCTGTGGAATTGATGTACACTGCATGCTTCCACCAGATAGAGGGTGGAAGATCAGCACAGTAATACCACCCTGCCAGGTAATCAAAGTTTTATCACCTATTCCATGGTGCAGGGAAATGTAATGGAATAACAATTCCCCATTCAGAGAAGGGGTCTACAGTTATTCCATTGGTATGTGGCTGAAGTAAGATGGATACTGCCAAAGAGTCTGTTATTAGGTTCTTTGTCTAATAGGAACAGATTTTTTTTCCTTATGTCTGTGCCTATTGGTAGTTCAAGTTGGAGGCTTGAAGCAGTGCCCTACCTAGAATATATGGGAAGTATTAAAGAAACACGGGGACCTCACTACAACATTCCTCAAGTCTCAAGTTTCCTAGGTAGTCCACCTTCTTCCTTCCACACAGTAGGACTGTTGGATTCCTCCTATGCTTGTTTGTTATGTTATATCTAGGGAGTTGTGATTGAAAGGGGGAGAATCTGAGAATAAGGGGGATACTCTCTTTTGGCCTTAATCAGAAATCTCTTACTACTTTATTGGCTTAAAATTTATCTCCCTTCCATATGTCAATTGCCTGAACTCAAATTGTGATCACATTCTACTGAAATGATTCATTGTGATTTAGCAAAAAGTTTTGAGGTTTTATGTAAAAGCCAACTGGACATTATTTTGGCCTTCCTGGTGTGACTTCCTTCACTGCTGTGTGTCATTGACTTTTTGACTCAACTTTGTAATAAAGCTCATGGATGTTTTACAATCTTCTAAGAAATTCATACATCACCTTCATTCAGAGGTGTCCATCAAAACAGGGAACAACACAGTATGTTCAAACATCATGCTGCAGGCCTCCCAGAGCCCCCAAAGTCCCCACAGACACATTCAGTAGCATACCATATTGCATAGATTGAGAAATTTACAGTTACAGAATTTTTCCTTGGCAAATCTGAGCATTATTTTTAAATCTTGGTCTCCTTCCTCCAGTTGTTCTAGACACTCTATGTATTTCACTCCAGAAGAGCAGCACACTTGCTTGGAGAAATTTCTCCAGTCTGTGATGGTCTTTTTACTTCAAGTCAAGGTGAACTAATGATCAGTGTCTCTGGCATAAAACTATCAAGCAGGACAGTACTTTATGCCTTCAGTAAATCCATTCCTCTAGAAACTATGGCACAGTTTAGAGTATTGTGGTTTCAGATAAATTCAGTATGCCAGTTGAAAGAAAATCATGGTCCTAAATAATTCTGCAAGGAGGAAAATACTTTAAGATTAGTTCTGATCATAGGTAAAGAGAACAAAATTTTCTTTTACAGAGAAATTGTTTCTTGAGTAATGAAGAAACTTTATTAAAAAATTCATACCGAATCCCTCCATCTCTTTGATGGCATACAGTTTTTCCAAAGTTGTGTGCATGTTCTCTTCCCAATTTTCTCTTTTTTGTTCATCAAATGATTGGATAACGTGTGGAAATATGTAGAATTTTCACCTTACGTAGATAGTGAATGTTCCATTATTTTGAAATCTGTCATAGAGTACCTCTTCATATAGATATTGAGATTTTTCCCCCTCATACTATTATGATTAATGTAGGTATAAAATACTGATTAATATTATGATCTTTTCCTACAGTGGCATGGTTGAGCCTGAGGACAATTCTATAATTTCTGGCCAATGGACACAATTTTCTTGAGTTTTCACACTGAGGCTACAGTCCAGTCAGAGATGCTCAGTACAAGGATATATGTACATATATTTCTCATTGAAGTCTTCCTTGGCTCCCACTACATAAATTTGGAAGCACAGCATTTCCTCTCCCTTATCCTGGTTTATTTTCCCTCAGAGATTTTGTCACAATCTGATATGCCATTTGATAACTATCTTGCCAGATTATAAGCATATAAGTTTATAAGGTTATCACCTTATAAACACATAAGCTTTATGAGTAAAGGTTTTGTCCGTTTTTTTATAAAACTGCTCTTTCAATGGTGTGTTTTTGGCCATCTTTTTTCATGTTCACCTCTATTCTAAGAAGAAAAAAAAGTTACTTTTGAGAAAACTGTCTGAGATGTGACTTCTTTGCTCTAACACTGCCTATTTTCACAAACACTGCATTTGCTGTAAATGTAGTAAGAAGCACCTTTGTACTGAGCACAACATAATAATTGAGATGACGTTCAAACACACTGCTAGATTCATCTCAACCTGCTCTAACAAGAAAGTTCATTTGATACAAATGTGTGTTTCTGAGCTATTTTGCTCATGTAAAACTTAGAATCATGTCACTTTTTTTCTAATGGCTAAAGAGACCTTTCTCTCTAGCAAGAAATGTCTGATTCTGAGCTTCATTTCATGTTGGTTTTTTTGTTGTTGTTATTTGGGGGTTTTTAGTGGATTTTTTTGTTCGTTTATTTTTGGTGCACATACACTTCTTGTTTCATCCAAATTTCTTCTATTAGCAATAAAAATATACTTGTCAGAAAAACATATGATATTGAGATCATTTACAATTATGTTAATTTAAATACTACTTTGACTCATTTTTCTCTAGCTCAAAGTAAGAACTTTGAGCTAGAGAACTTATGAGGACAATGTATGATTCTGAGTTCATTTTCATAAATACTGCTTAGATTCATCTTGATTTCTTCTTACAGTAAGAAAGCAAATATAAGATTATTGTTTTTAATTTAATTGCCAATATAAAACTTAAAAAAATATTTATAATTGGCAAGTATTAGAAGGAAGGGGAACAAAGGGGAGAAGGAACAAGAGAATCTTGGAGAATAGGCAAATAGCAGAAGCAGAAAATAAAAGGAGAGGGAAGAAATTCTGCAGTCACCATGTATTAGATGAGGTAAAAGAAGGGAGTAAAATCTTGGGGAATCAACTGGTGTCATAATGGGAAGATGAGAGAGAAAAGGAAGGAAAATCTTAAAGAATCAGAAGATTTCAAAAGGGAGAAAATAGTGAAGATTGGCAGTGATTAGAAGACAAGTGAAGGGTGACAAAGAGAGAAAAAATCATGGAGAATTTTCCAGAGTGAGAATGAGAAAAACGGATGATAAAATCTTATAAAAGTGGCATGGACAAGTAAGGGTAGAAAAGGGAAGAAGTAGGAAGGGAAATTTGGAGACGACATTGGGAAAATGGGGGAAGAAATTCTTGTAGAATTGGCTTGCTCTAGAAAAAGGAAATGGGTGAAGAATACTAGAGATAATCATGTAAAATTGGCAGGTACCAAATACAGAAGTAGAGTAGAGGGAAAGAAGGTAGTGAAAATTTGGGAGAATCACAGATGTAAGAAGTGGTGAGGATGTGAGAGAAAATGCTGATACATTGGCAGATGTCAGAATGGGGAATTGGGGATGGAAAAGAAGAGAATATCTGGGGCTTCCCTGGTGGCGCAGTGGTTGAGAGTCCGCCTGCCGATGCAGGGGACACGGGTTCGTGCCCCAGTCCGGGAAGATCCCACATGCCGCGGAGTGGCTAGGCCCGTGAGCCATGGCCGCTGAGCCTGCACGTCCAGAGCCTGTGCTCCGCAACGGGAGATGCCACAACAGTGAGAGACCCACGTACCACAAGACAACAACAACAAAAAAAACAAGAAGAGAATATCCAAGGTACAGATCCAAAATTCAGGTTGAAGGTCCAAAGTCAAGATCCAAGAACAAGTACAGGTCCAAGGTCCAGGTTCCTGTCTGAAGTCCAGATCAAAGGTCCAATTCAAATCCATGTGAAAGTTCTAGATCCAATGTCCAAATTCAGGTACAATGTCCAGGTCCGAGGACATGACCAGGGCCAAGATCAAGAACCATAATGCAAATATAAGGACCAGGTCCAGGTCTGAGGTCTAGTTCCAACATCATTATCTAGATCTGAAGTCCAAGAACAATGTCCAAGTTAAGGTCAGGTTCAAGTTCTGCTCTTTCATCTACTCTCTTTTATCCAATTATTTCATTAGGATGAATTCATGTATGCTGAATTGCTAGTTCACTTCCTAAAGCTTTACTTACATACTGTCAAAGTGCACATTTCTTAGGGCAAACCAAGATCACTCCAGAGCACAGTCATCGTGACACTTCTAAGAAGGACTGAACAAAAAATCTCTGGTGATATACTTTCATCTAAGGGTAAACTTAGGATACTAGTGGAGCAGCTGGACTGTGTGTTCTCCAAAAAAATCCTCCTTAACTATCACTTTCCAAAATTAAGATTTAGAAATGCAAGCAATAAATAATGTAATGTAATGCTGCTGGCAAAAGTAGTAGTAGTAGTAGCAGAAGCAGCAGCATTAGAAGAAAGAGAGGGAGAGGGAGGAGGAGAAGGAGAACGAGAAGGAGGAGGAGGGGGAGAGAGGAAAAACAGCTCTTCTTTGTTGCTAATCAAGGGTGAAGTTTTTTGCTTTCCCGTTCACTGGGGCAGAAGGTAGATTCAAGCAAATAGTTTCTTATAAAAAGTTAAAGGGCTTAAATGGATGGCCATCTGACAGAGGTGGAGGAATTATAGTTTTCATTTTGCATTTGCAGAGAATTAAATTTGCCTTTCCCTCAACTAGTCTGAATGAATGAGATTGGTCAGTTGTGACAGCATCTAACATTTATAGAATGCTCTTCAGTTCACAGAGAACATTCCAACCCCAGTGACACTGCCTTGGTCCTCAGCTTCATCATCTCCCACTGGGATTATTACATCAGCATTCTTTCTGGTCTCCTGTGTCTAGTCCCATGGAGATTAACTGACAGGATCTGATGGAGTCTCTGGACAATCTCTCAGAAAACAGTGTTTATGCACAGTCACAGGAAACTTACCTTAGAATTTCAAGATTTTTTCCCCCTTCCTCTGCATCCCTGATTCTATCCCTGCATTCCTGCTGCAGTCTTACATGCTCTTGCCAGGGTGACCAATGAAACCCTCTGTGATTCTTAATTGCTTCCAAATAAAATCTGAATCCCACAGAATATGTGAACTCATCATCTGCCTCTGCTTACCTATCATATACTATACCTCCTGACATACACCATCCTCTCCAGGCCCTTTAACCCACTGACCTTCCAAGATCGTCTATGAGCATCTCTGCCTAGAGTAACTTCTCTCCAACTCCTCCCTACTCTCTCAAAACTAGGGCAGATGTTGCTTTCCCGGGGCACCCACTACTGGAGGCAGATTTGAACACCACTTTTATGTTTTCATTGCCTCATATAAACACACTTGATGGGTCACTTTGCCACATTCAAGTGTGCAATTATAAACTGGCACATTTTTCCTCAACTTCACTTTAGGCTCCTTGAAAGCAAATACAATATTTATGTCCCCAGTGTCTAGTACAATGTGGCTGTAGTAAGAGATCAATGAATACTTGCTAAAAATTTATTTGCTGAATAAAATGGATTTTATGGATGATATATGTTAAGTTAAAGTAACTTTATAGAAGCCATGACAATCTGAAGGGTAGATCTGGAATTAAAATCTAAGTACAATTCTTAATCCACTGCCCATGTCCATATGACGTTCATGGGCCATTATCTTGCAAGTGTTTCTCAAAGCCATACTGAGGATATAATCCTTAGTGCTAAGGGCTCTGGTTACACTGGGGTGAGAGAGAGCTGAGAAAAAGGCATATCATTTCCAAGGAGAGCTACCAGTCCTCTTCCCCTGCTTTCATGCTTCCCACTGCCAAGAGAGAGATGTCACTGAAGGCCCTAGGCAGGGGGATTGACAATGTTCTCATACACCTGCAGACACTGAACTTGCCCCCAAAAGTGATTTAATCAACCAGGTTCTGGGAGAATGGAATTCAGAGATGGAAATCAAGCTGAGCTCTGTAAATACTGATGGACTGTTAATGCCACTCACCTCTTTTGCTAGTGTCCAAGGAAAAGATTAACCATCTACTGCAAGAACTTCTAAATTGAGCAGACCTTTGTATTTGCCTATTTACAGGCAAAACAGCTCTCAGTTAAGATGCAGACCTCATTGTGCTAAGTACATAAACATAAAATTGCTAGGTGGGGTCAGTATTCAAACAACTTCTCTAATGGGAATGCAGATAATCTTTAATGGTGGCTTAAGCAAAATCACCTATAATTGACTATAGCATGAGTTTCTGGTGCCTTTGGCTCAAGGATTATCTCAGTCTAGCACAACTATAGGACTCAGTACTATAGCATGGTCCCTTTGTGCGGAACAAATACAGTCTAGAAAGAATCCACTCTTGATGCCATGTGGCAGCAGGTCCACAGCTTCTGGGTGAAATGAGTGTGAGGAGGAGAGACTGCTGCCTCTGCTATGGTCTGTGCCTCTTCATGATCCCTTAACATACTTACTTTGTTGGATATAGGTGTGTGCCAGGAGAAAAGCAGACAATCTACTTTCATAGCCTTAGCCAGGGGAATGGGGTAGGCTATTTAGGTCTGCTCACTGCCCTGGACATAGTGATTTGTCTAGGGATAGGCACATGACACAACGTTGAGCATTCAGTGTCTTTGCTGGGATTTTTTTCCACCCAAAAAATCCATCAGGGGAGAAACTCTCTTTCTCCTGGGGTAAATCTTGAGCTGCTGGCTGACCTACTCACCATGTGGAAAAAAACCCAGAGGGATAAACTTCTGAAGACCTCATGAAAGCCCTGCATGCAGCTGTGCCAAAGGCCAAGCTATACCTCAACATTTTTCTTTAAATTGAGGCATAATTGACATATCATAAACTACACATATTTAACACTGAACACATCCATCACTCCACTATTTTCACAACTTTTCTTCCACAACTTCTTTTCTTCCACTAAGTTTCCTCTTTCTTCCCCTCCCCAGGAAACCACTGCCACTTTCTGTCACTATATATTAGTGAAGAATTTTATATAATTGGAATCTCACAGTATGTACTTTTTGGTTTGGCTTTTTTCACTCAGCATATTTATTTTGAGATTCATCCATGTTGTTATGAGAATCAGCAGTTCATTCCTTTTTATGAATAGATACACCACAATTTATTTATTCATTCACCTGTTAATGGACATTTGGATTGTTTCAATTTGGAGTTATACAAGTTAAGCTGCTATGTACATTCATGTACAAGTCTTTGTAAGGACATCTGTTTTCATTTTTCTTAGGTAAATACCTAGGAGTGGGAATGGCTGGATTATGTATATGGTAGGTGTATGTGTAAATTTTTTAAGAATCTGGCAAACTGTTTTCTGAAATTATATCATTTTACATTTCCATCAGCAGTGTATGAGCGAACTAGTTTCTCTACAACCTTGCCAATACTTGATATGGTCAGTCTTTTTATTTTTAGTATTCCAATAAGTGTGCAGTGGTATTCAATTGCGCATGAATGTGCTTTTCCTGAATGATTAATAATTTTGAGTATTTTAAATGTGCTTATTTAACATTCATATATCTTATTTGGTGAAATGTTTTTTCATCTTTTGCCAAGTTTTTAATTGGGCTGTGTTTTCTTATGGTGGAGATTTAATAGTTTTTAAATATGTTCTTGATAGAAGTCCTTTATTAGATAAGTGATACACAAATATTTTCTTCTAGTTTACTAGAAGAAACTAGTGTCTTTTCACTCTCTTGCTGTCTTCAAAGGGCAGAAGTTCTTAATTTTTATTAATTCCAACTTATCAAACTTTTTTCTTTTGTGCAATGGAGTTTTGTGTCGTGTTTAAGTCTCTGCTTAGCCCCAGGTCATAAATATTTCTTCTAGGAATTTTATGTTTTATATTTAGATCAGTGATCCATTTTTTTTCTTAATTTTTGTATATAGTACAAGGTACAGATAAAAGTTCTTCTTCTTCTTTCTCCTTCCCCTTCTCCTCCTCCTTCTTCTTCTTTTTTGGCATGTAGATATCCAATAGTTCCAATACAATTTGTTGAAAAGATTAACCTTTCTTCACTGAAGTATACCTTTGATTCCTTGCTTAAAATCAACTGTCAATATTTGTTTACATCTATATCTAGATTATCTATTCCATTTTGTTATATTTATGTCAAAAGCACATTCTTGATTACAGTAGCTTTATAAGTAGTCTCAAAGCCAGTTTTAGTCCACTCACTTTTTTCTTATTTTTAGTTATTTTGGCTCTTCTAAGTCCATTGCATTTCCTTACGAATTTTAGGATCACCTTATTGATATCTACGAAAAACTTCTTGCAATTTTGTTTGGGATTTCATTGAATCTCTAGATCAGTTTAAGGAGAATTGAAACTAAAAATATTGAGTCTTTCAACACATAAACAAGGCATATCTCCCCATGTATTTAGCTGTTCTTAAATTTCTTCCAGTGATGATTTTAGCTTTTTTTCTTTTTGCGGTACGCGAGCCTCTCACTGTTGTGGCCTCTCCCATTGTGGAGCACAGGCTCCGGACGCGCAGGCCCAGCGGCCATGGCTCATGCGCCCAGCTGCTCCGCAGCATGCGGGATCCTCCCGGACCAGGGCACGAACCCGTGTCCCCTGCACCGGCAGGCGGACCCTCAACCACTGCGCCACCAGGGAAGCCTGATTTTAGTTTTTGTTATACATGTTTTTCACACCTTTTGTTCAGATTTATCACTAAGTATTCCAGATTTTTGATGGTAAATGGTAGCTTGTATTTCAACTTGTGATGGTTCACTGCTGGTATATAATACATAATTTTTTATTATATTGATCTTGTATCCTGAAAACTTGCTGAGCTCATTTATTAGTTCTAATAGCAATTTTGTAGATTCCATCAGATTACCTACAGAGATGATCATATCATCTGTGAATAATGGCATTGTTATTTCTTCCTTTCTTACCTAAATGACTTGTTTTGATTTCTTTATTTGACTGGCCAGAACCTCTAGTACAAATGCTAAATCAAAATTGAGAGACTGGACTTATTTGCTTTATTCTCAGTCTCGGGGGAAATAATTCAATCTTTCACTAGTAAGTACGATGTTAGCTGTGGATTTTTATAGATAACCTTTATCAGGTTGAGGAAGTTCCATTCTATTCCTAGCTTACTGAGGATTGAAAGTGGATTTTGTTAAAATGCTTTCTCTGTGCTTATTGAAATGAATATGTGGGTTCCTTTTTAGTATATTAATATGGTGAATAACATTGATTGACATTCAAATGGTAAACTAAACTTGCTTTCCTGGGATAAACTTCACTTGGCCTTGATACATTACCTTTTTAATATATTATTGGGTACAATTTGATAGACTTTTGCTAAGAATTTTTGTATCTATATTCATGAGGGATATAGTTCTATAATTTTCTCTCTTTTAAAAACTGTCTGGATTTTCTACAAGGGTAACACTGGACTCAATAATTTGAAAAATATTCTACTGTCTTCAATTTTCTGGAAGATTTTGTGTAGGATCTGTATTATTTCTTCCTTAAATGTTGAGTAGAATTCAGGAAGGAAGACATCTGGGTCTGAAGTTTTCTTTGTGGATAAGTTTCCAACTACATATTCAATTACTTTAATAGACATAGGGCTCTTCACATAGGGCTCTTCACATTTATCTATTTCTTCTTGGGTGAGTTTGATCATTTCATCTAAGTTGTCAAATCCATTGACAAAATGTTCACAATATTCACTTGTTCTCCTTTCAGCATCAGTAGAATCTGAAGTGAGGTCAACACTTTTAGTCTTTAAAATGGCAATTTTGTCTTCTCCATTTTTTTTAACCTGATCAATCTGGCTTGAAGTTTGTCAATTTTATTGATTTTTATATTGATTTTACTCTATTATTTTGTTTTACATTTCACTGATTTCTGCTTTGCTCTTTATTATTTCCTTTCTTCTGCTTATTTTGGGTTTAACTTGTTTGTTGAGTTGGAAGCTGATGTCATTCATTTGAGATCTTTCTTCTTTTCTAATATAGATGCTAGTGTTATAAATTTTGCCCTAATTATTACTTTGGTGAAATTCAACAATATTTTTTTATTGAAGTATAATTGCTTTAAAATGTTGTGTTTATTTCTGCTGTAGAACAAAGTGAATCAGCTGTATGTATACATATGTCCCCTCCCTCCTGGACCTCCCTCCTGCCCCCTACCCCATCACACTCATCTAGGTCATCATAGAGCACCAAACTGAGTTCTCTGCACTATACAGCAGGTTCTCACTAGCTATCTGTTTTACACATGGTAGTGTATATATGTCAATCCTAATCTCCCAATTCATCCCACCATCCCCTTCCTCCCCTGTGTCCACATGCCTTTTCTCTACATCTGCATCTCTATTCCTGCCCTGGAAATAGGTTCATCTGTACTATTTTTTTATATTGCACATATATGCGTTAATATACTATATTTGTTTTCCTCTTTCTGACATACTTCACTCTGCATGACAGACTCTAGGTCTATCCACATCTCTACAAATGATGCAGTTTCATTCCTTTTTATGGCTGAGTAATATTCCATTGTATATATGTACCACATCTTCTTTATCCATTCATCTGTCAATGGACATTTAGGTTGTTTCCATGTCCTGGCTATTGTAAATAGTGCTTCAATGAATATTGGGGTACATGTGTCTTTTTGAATTATGGTTTTCTCAAGATATATGCCCAGTAGTGGGATTGCTGGGTCATATGGTAGTTCTGTTTTTAGTTTTTTGAGGAACTTCCATGTTCTCCACAGTGGCTGTATCAATTGCCATTCCCAACAACAGTGTAAGAGTGTTCCCTTTTCTCCACACCCTCTCCAACATTTATCATTTGTAGATTTTTTGACAATGGCCATTCTGACTGGTGTGAGGTGATACCTCATTGTAGTTCTGATTTGCATTTCTCTAATAATTAGTGATGCTGAGCATTGTTTCATGTGCCTCTTGACCATCTCTATGTCTTCTTAGGAGAAATGTCTATTTAGTTCTTCTGCTCATTTTTTGATTGGGTTGTTCTTTTTTTTGATATTGAGTTTTGTGAGCTGTTTGTATATTTTGGATATTAACCCATTGTCAGCCACATCATTTGCAAAGCATGGAGCTGAGCTCCCTGTGCTATATAGCAGCTTCCCACTAGCTATCTATTTTACACATGGTAGTGTATATATGTCAATGCACTCATTGTCCACACCTCATTGTGGTTTTGATTTGCATTTCTCTAATAATTAGTGATGTTGAGCATCTTTTCATGTGTTTGTTGGCCATCTGTATGTCTTCTTTGGAGAAATGTCTATTTAGGTTTTCCATCCATTTTGATAGAAAGCCCAGAGTTAAACCCACACACCTACAGTCACTATATCTTTGACAAAGGAGGTAAGAATATACAATGGAGAAGAGACAGCCTCTTCAATAAGTGGTGCTGGGAAAACTGGACAGCTACATGTAAAAGAATGAAAATAGAACACTTCCTAACACCATACACCAAAATAAACTCAAAATGGATTAAAGATCTAAATGTAAGGCCAGACACTATAAAACTCTTAGAAGAAACATAGGTAGAACACTCTTTGATATAAATCGCAGCAAGATCTTTTTTGACTCACCTCCCAGAGTAATGAAAATAAAAACAAAAATAAATAAATGGGACCTAATTAAACTTAAAAGGTTTTGCACAGCAAAGGAAACCATAAGCAAGACAAAAAGACAATGCTCAGAATGGGAGAAAATATTTGCAAACAAAAGATTAATCTCCAAAATATACAAGCAGCTCATGCAGCTCAATATCAAAAAAAGATACATTTTTACATGTTGTGTTTTCATTTTTCTTTAGTTCAAAATTTTTCTTAATTTCATTTTGGATTTTTGTGTATGTGTGTATTTGGTAACTAATTTCAAATATCCATGATTTTCCAGAGATTTTTCTGTTATTGATTTCTAATTTAATTCCATTGTGGTCTGGAAACATGCTTTGTATGCCTTCAGAATTAATTTTTATTACTATGTTAAAAAGTCACATACATAAAATGAACTTTTAATTTTTTTTTGCCACACTGCGTGGCCTGTGGGATCTTAGCTCCCTGACCAGGGATTGAACCCGCACCCTTGGCAGTGAGAGCGCAGAGTCTTAACCACCGGACTGCCAGGTAATTACCAAAATGGACCATTTTAAAGTGTACAATTCACAATTCAGTGGCATTTAGTACATTCACAATTTTTTACAACTATTATTTTTATCTAGTTCCCAAATATTTTTTTTAATGTAAAAGGAAACCCCATACCCATTAAGCAGTCAATCTTCATTCCTCTTTCTCACAGCCCCTGACAACCAGTAATCTGCTTTCTGTTTCCATAGATCTACCAATTCATATAAATGGAATCATATAAAATGTGGCCTTTTGCATATGGCTTCTTTCAGTTAGTATAATGTTTCTGAGGTTCTTCCATGTTGTAGCACGTATCAGTACTTCATTCCTTTTTATGATTGAATACTATTACATTGTATGGATATACCACATATTGTTTAACCATTCATTAATTGATAAACATTTGTGTTTTTCCCACATTTTGACTATTGTGAATAGTGCTGCTATGAACATTAGTGTACAAGTTTTTGTTTAAAACTTCAATTCGTTTGGGCATATATCTATTAGAGGAATTGTTGGGTCATATGGTAATTCTATATTTAGTTTATTTTGGAACTACCGAACTGTTTTCCACAGTGCTTGCATCATTTTATATTCCCACTTGCAATGGATGAGTGTTGCAATTTCTCCACATTCTCACAAACGCTTGTTAATTTCCTTTTTTTTTATTATAACCATCTTGTGGGTGTGAAGTGTTATCTCATGGTTTTGATTTGTATTTCCCTAGTGAATAATGATGGTGAGCATTTATTCAGGCATTTGGTGGCCACTGTACACATTAATTGGAGAAATGTCTATTTATGTACTTTTCCCATTATTTAACTGAGTTGTCTTTATTGTAGAATTGTTAAGAGTTCTTTAGATATTCTGAATAGACATTTTTATATTTGTCCACGTATCTACTCTTTTTTTTTATTTTTTTTTTTGCGGTACGCGGGCCTCTCACTGTTGCGGCCTCTCCCATTGCCGAGCACAGGCTCCGGACACGCAGGCTCAGCGGCCATGGCTCACGGGCCCAGCCGCTCCGCGGCATGTGGGATCTTCCCGGACCGGGGCACGAACCCGCGTCCCCTGCATCAGCAGGCGGACTCTCAACCACCGCGCCACCAGGGAAGCCCCACGTATCTACTCTTACCAGAGATTTTTATATCTTTATGTGGCTTTGAATTATTTGCATCCTTTCATTTCAACCTGATGGACTGCCTTTAGCCATTTCTTATAGAGCTGGTCTCATGATAATTAACTCTTTCAGCTTTTGTTTATTTGCAAATGTCTTAATTTGTCCTTCAGTTTTTTGATGGACAGTTTTGCTGGATATAGAAATCTTGGTTGACAGGTTTTTGTTTTTTGTTTTCCCCTTCAGCCTTTTTTTTTTTTTTTTTTAATGTGGTACGCGGGCCTCTCACTGCTGTGGCCTCTCCCATTGTGGAGCACAGCCTCCGGACGCGCAGGCTCAGCGGCCGTGGCTCACGGGCCCAGCCGCTCCACAGCATGTGGGATACTCCCGGGCCGGAGCACAAACCCATGTCCCCTGCATTGGCAGGTGGACCCTCAACCACTGCGCCACCAGGGAAGCCCCACCCCTTCAGCCTTTTAAATATATAATTCCACTGCTTTCTGGCCACCAAAATTTCTGTTGAATTAATTCAACTGATAATTTTATTGAAGCTCCCTTGTCTTTGTCTTTTCACAGTTAGATTATAATGTGTCTTGGCATAAGTCTCTTTCAACTTATCCTACAGAGTTTGTTAGGAGTCTTAGATTTGTAGTCATGTCGTTCAACAAATTTGGGTAGTTTTCAACCTTATTTCTTAAATCTTCCTCTCTTTTCCATAGGGGACTCCCATAATGCCTATATTGGTTTATTTAATGATGGCTCACAAGTATTTAAGGCTCTGTTCACTTTTCTTTAATCTTTCTTCTTTCTGCCTGACAGACTTGACTCATTTCAATTGTCCTGCCTTCAAGTTTGCCAATTTTTCTTTTGCCTTATTAAATCTGCTGTTGAACCCCTCTGGTAAATTTTTCAACTCAGATATTGTATTTTTCAGATCCAGAATTTCTTTTTGGTCCCTCTTTATAATTATATCTCTCTGTAGGTATTCTCACTTTGTTCATATATAATTTCCTGATTTCCTTTAGTTTGTGCGTGTGTGTTTTCCTTTAGCTATTTGAGCATATTTAAGACAGTTCCTTTAAAGTCTTTACCTAGTAAGTCCAGTGCCTGTGCTTCTTCAGAGGTGGTTTCTGCCAATTTCTTTTCTTTTTTTTAATTGGCCATGTTTCTTTGTATGCCTTGTAAGTTCTCTTTGTTGAAAATTTGCATTTGTAGAAACAGCCAGCTTTCCCAGTCTTTGTAGACTGTTTCTGTGCCAGAGCAGTCCTTCACTGATTAGTTGGGCATGTTCTGAACCTAGGGATCAGCTGAGATAAAAGCTTAAGGTCTTCTTAGAGCATGCACCTTGCTCATGCCTGTTTATGACTTTCTCAATTCTCATGTCTTAATATCTCAAAGAGTCTCACCTCGGCTTCTCCCCAGGACTTTAAATGGTCTGTTGTATGTCTCCATCCATAATCTCTTGCTCTGGATGTCTGCACAGCTGTAGTATCATTGCAACTTTCATGACCAGTGGCTGCCAATTTTCCCCATCTGAGAGTTCAGTTAGTTTAGACAGACAGCAGTCCTTCAGGAAGCCCCCAGGCAGGTTAGAAAGCTGCAAAGAGGTCTGTTCTGCTCCCTCTGGTTTAAAGGAGGGAATTGGGAACTGAACTTTCACCTTATCAAAGCAAGACCACACCACATGAGGGAGTCAGTGGTGCATGTGGGAGTAAAACAGCAATAAAACTTTCTACCATTTTGAATGTGATTTTTTCCTTGGTTGAGCATTTGCATGTTTGCTATAGACTTTTGTCTGCTTTCCAGAGCTCGTACAAAGTTATTTTAGCCAGTTTCTGGTTCTTTTCTTATATCTCCATGGGAGAAAAACAGTTTAGAGCTTCCTTGGTCACCATTTTGCTGAAATCACTATTCTGTATTCAACCTTAAATATATTGATACTTATTTTATGGCCCAGAATATGATCTATCTTGGTGAACATCCCATTCACTTGAAAATTATGTGTATTCTGCTGCTATTGTGTGGAGTGTTCTAGAAATGTCACTTAAGTCAAGGTGGTTAATAGTGGTGTTCAAGTTTTCTATAACCTTGCTGATTTTCTGTCCATTTATTCTATCAATAATAGAAAGAGATGTATTAAAATTTCTGACTTTAATTGTGGATTTATCTGTTGTTTTTTTTCACATCTTTATTGGAGCATAATTGCTTTACAATGGTGTGTTAGTTTCTGATGTATATCAAAGTGAATCAGCTATATGTACACATATATCCCCATATGCCCTCCCTCTTGAGTCTCCCTCCCACCCTCCCTATCCCACCCCTCTAGGTGGTCACAAAGCACGGAGTTGATCTGTTTTTATTTGCATTTCTATCAATTTTTACTTTAAGCATTTTGAAGGCCTGTTAGGTACATAAATACTTCAGATTGTTATGTCCTCTTATTAAATTGACTCCTTTATGATTATGAAGTAAAACTTTATTATTCCTTCCTGTGTGTGTATATATATATATATATATATATATATATATTTAAAAAATCCAATCTGATATTCTCTACCTTTTTACTGCAGTTTTTATATGATTTACACTTAATATGATTATTGTTATGGCTAATATTAAGTCTATCATCTTGTTATCTGGTTTGTATTTGTCTCATCGGTTTTTTTTTTTTTCTTTCCCTTTTCTGCCTTCTTTTGGGTTGAGTATTGTATTCATTTCCTAGAGCTATGTAAAAAAGTAGTACAAGCCACGTTTCTTAAAATAATAGAAATTTTTGTCTCACAGTTTTGGAGCCTAGTCATCTGAAATCAAGGTGCCAGCAGGGTCATGTTCTCTCTGAAACCTGTAGGAGAGAATCCTTCTTGCCTCTTCTACCTTCTGATATTTTTCAGCAATCCTTGGTATTCCTTAGCTTTTAGATTCATTTCTTCAATCTCTGCCTCCATCATCACATGGCCATCTTCTCCCTGTGTGTGCTGTTCTCATCCTCTAATAAGGACACCAGTCATATTGAATTAGGTCTCATCCTAATGATCTCACCTTCAGTTGATTACATCTGCAAAGATCTTATTTCCTAATAAGGTCACATTCACAGGTATCAGGGGTTAGGACTTCAACATACCTTTTGGGGGGACACAATTCAACCCATAACAAGTGTTTTATATGACTCTATTTTATCTCCTTTGTTGGCTTACTAATTACAATTTTATTAATTTAGTGGTTGCCTTAGGGTTTATTATATACCTCTTTATTACAGTGTACCTACAAGTGATATTATACCTATCACAATGTATAGTTTTAAAAGCCTTATAATACTTGATAATACTTTTTAAATGAAAAGTTATATACTTTTATAAAACATGTATAATTAAAGGCAGTAGCATTTCAGGTACAGAAGTGTTCTCAGCTTCAATGGTTGTTTACAGCTGGCATCTGTTCCAATTGGTTGGTGCCACATTGTTAAATATTTGAAGATTATCCCTGGATGGGCTCTGTTGACTATAAAACAAACTAGCACTTCTAATCTGTAGGGGCTCAAACTAGGGGAAACAACCCTGATGGAGAAGGGAAAGACAGTCAATAAATGAGAATTGGGTTAATTCAGCTCATTCACCAGTTGCAATAACACAACCAAACCATGCAAACCATTGTGATGGTTGTCCTGCTATTTAAAGTCAGTGAAGTGAAAGAGGGACCTTCCTCTACAGTGTGCAATGGGTCAACATCATTCTCCCACAGCCACTTACCCCTACAAAGGAGTTCTGATACTTTGCTGAGAAGTAAAATTTTCTTATGTCAGTTAAAATACCGTTAGCTGAAGACTTCCAGGATGATTTGATGAAATGGCTCAGCCATGTGATTTAAAATCTGGGTTTTGTCCCACCACACAACCATCCATGGGTCAGTATCATCTCAAGGCTGGGTGTGCGTGTTGGTAGAAAGGCATGACAGCACCTAGCGTTAATAGCAACTGGAACAACATGCTTCCTTGTTCAGGCAGCTTGTTGCTTCTTAAAACCCACATAAGAGAAGCATGCTCTTTTCCTCAAGCTATAGTAAACATTCTGTCATAGTGGTTTTGGTTGGACCCAATCCAAGCCAATCAACTGTGGTAAGGCAGGTGGCATTATTCTGATTGGCTTAGATGGACCTATCTACCCCTGTGGCTGGGTCTGCCCTCCAAACTGAATGATAGCCATTCAGTTGGAGAAACATGGCCTGGATATTTGGGAGGCAACCTGAATTCATGAAAATGCATTTAGATTTACATAATATTTTCTAATTTAGAAATCACTTTTATAGAATTTAATTTTACTAATAAAAATACCACTTTTACCCTAAATGTAAGTAAAGGATAAGGTCCAGAAAGGTGTGGGAGCTATCAAAGCTTTGTGATTTTACACGGCAGGGTTTGGCAAAGCAGTAACGCTTAAGGGGAACAAACACAGAGGAAGTCGAAGGTTTAGAGAAGGCTTGGTATGCTGAAGGAAGGCTCAGCACTGTTTCAGGAATACAACGTTTACATAAAAGAGGTTGGGGTCCGCTGCTCTTGAGGAGAGTTGAGGATAGACTGGGAAACAGGAGTAAAAGGGATAGGAGGAAGAGGAAGAGGACAGATGATTTACATACTACATGGGCAACAGTCAATGGACCCCTAAGGAGAGGAAGATAATAGTTGTTAAAAGGTCAGTTGCTAAAAAAAAGAAACCATAACAAGTAACATTCTGAGTTGCAAAGTGGCTGGGTCACTAACACACTAAATCCTGGTAGAACAAACGCAGCAGTTTATTTGAAGGTGCTTAGGTAAATGGAGCTACAGTTTGAGGAATAAGGGAGCCAGGATTAGGAATCTGGGACATCTGCAGGCTGGCAGAAGCACCTTCTAGCAGGCTCTGTGAGCCACCCTGTTGTCACCCTCTCTGAATCTAGAGAAGGTCTACAATTAGGGCTACATTTCTTGAGCTCAGGATCCAGGGACAGTCTGTCAACAGCTGATGCACCCTCAGCAAATGTATCCTCATTTATTACCTTCTCTTCTTCCTCCTCCTCTACCTCCCACCTCCCCACCGCCCCCCTTTTTAACTTTTGGGAGGCCTCATCTTTGAATAAAATTCTTATATAACACAATTAAAGAAAGGGCCCAACTTTAACCAATTGACCAACTCTATCCTTGAGATATTCATACAATAAAACTATAAAAAGTTCTTTTTTCAACCACCTACATAAAAGTTCTCCTATTAGATTATACTTCTAAATTTCATATCTCTGTTGTTAATCTTATTAAATACTTCCCCATTACCACCTGCCAGGGACATATTGCCAATTCAAGTCCTATCACTCAGAGACGGTAGATGGCGTTTAAGTCTCCTTCCCCTTGGAATGGGGACAGTTCTCAGGTAGAAGTTGGGCCTGTGCTCAACAGGTCAGTGAAGAAGCCTCCCAGGACCTCTGTCCTTGGGAGAAGAACTTGCCCTTGATTATCCACAGTCCTTAACAACAAACACTGGAGCCTGGAATAGAACCCTCTGGTCATAGTGCCCACACGTCACTAAGCTCCTTCACAGGTCTGCTGACAGAACACTGGCTGCCAGGTCTCCAAGTGGGCAGAGAAATGTCAGAGCCCCAGACCAAACTGGGCATCTCCTGGAAAAGCCACCAACAGAGTGACCATCAGAGCTTGTTAGCACCAAAAATCAGGGACATAGGTGCTATTCCATATCAGGAGAGAACATAAAGCTTATGGAAACAGAGAAGTCCTACTCATTTCTGTCCTTCAATTGGAAAGAAGAGAGTTTGCTGAAAAAGAAACTCAGTTTTCTGGACTCCATGAAGAAATATGAAGCTAATGCCTGGCTAATGGAGCAGAAAGCCTTTTATAAACGATGCCACTCGAAGCTCTGAAAGTCAGAGCTGGTGCATGCTTGGTTGCTAGGCAACAAGGACTTGGTCAAACAGCTCACCTCCAAGAATATGTTGTGTAACTACACGACCAACTTGGTGGATGAGAGTGAGGCAGCAGTGAAGGCAATAATCCAGAACAGGAGAGAGGGGGAGAAGAACTAGATGCTCTTCAGACTTAGCCTGGACAAGGACAGACTCTACCCACCCACAGCTTCCAGAGCAACCTTAAAGGCAGACTCTAAAGATAAGAATGGGTGGGCAACTGTAAAAATAAGGGGGTCTCCCTCCAGAGGGGAGGGCAAACCAGCTCTGGTTTTATCTTTAGAGTCTTTGGATAATCCAGAGCAGGGAGAAAAACAGAGAAAGCTTCCTGTGGACAGCAGGCCACCATTCAGGGGAGAAGTGATCCTTAGAGACTCCCCTAGCAGGCCCTTCAGCACTGTGCAGAGTCATTTCCAAGATCCAGCCATTGGCAGGAAATTGAAAGGCAAGCTTCTTAAATACATAGTCTATGGCAACAGAAGTGGGGATCACCCCAAGAAGAAAAGGTCAAGACCCCAGAACAGCCCACATGGCCCAGAGGATGTGCAAATGGACTGGGCACTGCTAACCCAGATCCAAGTCAGCCTAAGGTAGGAGTTTCTCATGAGTGAAAGAGTCAAGTATCTGGAGGACAGAATCCAAAGTCTACCACAGCCCACATGTTTTCTCTTTCAAGGTTATTCTTCTAACAGCCCCTGGGAGAAAGGAAGTGAAGGAGTACTGCATGCTCCAGGAATCAGAACACAGGGTGCAGGAAGAGGGCAGAAAATCATTCCTGAAGAGATTGGAAAACAAACTGGAAGCAATCCCATCACCGAGAACACCTTTTATCCTAAGGCACCCTTCCCCTTTCCACCCCTTTATCATTCAGCAACTACTTCTTAATACTTACCAAGAAAAATCTTACCCCTGACCTCAAGACTGCTCCGGAACTCAGGGAGAAAATGCTTTTCCTCTTCTATAAAAACATGACAACCAAGGCAGGATTTAACAGTAAGAAAGTGGACCTGGGTCACGACTCGCCCTGCAGCCCTTCAAATGGAGACACGGAGACAAGCAGCGAGCACGAGCAGCAGAGGCAGAGCAGGCTGGGCTGGGCCCGCATCTGGAGCTTCCCACGCAAGCCTTCATATCCACATCAAGGAGGAATATCTAAGAGGAACATGATTCTGGGAAACTTTTTGCCAGTAATGCTCTTACTGTAAAAAGAGAGAGTAAAAGACAATAATTTGGGGAATGTTAGCAAATTTGTTTCTTCAGTGGCTTGGGGAGGGAACAGGAATAGGAACCTGGCTCTAATTTTTTTATCTTTTTCAATAAAATCAAACCAATGAAAACTAGTCGACTTGAAAACTAGGAGAGAGCTCTCTTTTACTCTCCCTCTGCACCCCATTCTCAGCAGGCAAGCCCTATGGGGAGCCTCCTTACATTTAGTTAAGCAAAGAAATGCTGACTTAAGCAAGCAAGTGGCCTGATGATGTGATAAGAGCACCAAATGGGAGGCAGAGGTTCTACTTTCTAGCTTCATATAAATTCATATAAATGTAATGACCAGAGTAATCTTGGGCAAAGTGCTTCACAGCTTGAGACCTAAGTTTCCTCATCTATAAAAAGAGGGTTGGAGAAGATGATTTTTTAGAAGGTCATTTTTATCCTTACACCTCTACAATACAATTACGTTAACTTGTCACAAAAGCAGATGTTGGATGACTGCCCTTGAGCAAAATAAAACACCTTCAGTCTTTTTTCCTTCCAGTAGTCAGTCCAGTGGTTGGTTAACATGTCAGACTTTTTTCTGAGGTAATATAAGGAAGTTGAGGTCTTCGTTATCAATTAGATGGTCATGAGAAGTAGCAATTTTACATTAAAATGAATAATGGTAGGGCTCTCTTTAAATGTTATTTCTTTGTATTTCCTAAATACTTAAGTCCCATGATGACAGCAACATAAGTGGAATTAATGTTATAAAGCACATGGCTAAATAATTGCAGACTAATGTCACCTGAAATCATATCTGCAGACAGAGGCTACTCCTGTCCACTGCAGTGGTCTGCACTGTCCCAAATGACTGCATCCACTTCATGTGGATTCAGTGTGAATTTTACTGATTTCCTTTATGGGTTACTTGCATAGAAGTATTGAAAGCACACAGGTGGTTGTGATGAGAAACAAAAAGCCACCCTTATATAAATAATGGGATTACAAGCATGATTTTAGAGTGGGGAGTGGGGTGGGGACCTGCAGTAGAGAGAAAGAAGCTCATAAAACTAAAGTTACTTAGGAAAACATGATTGTTTACTCACCATCTTCTTAGGAATATATGGAAAACTGGTTTCCCTCTTATTGCTTTCCAAAACCAGCTACATTTATAAAAGCAGTATAAGGTTGTGCTATCCCTGAACAGTGGAACATGTGAGGAGCACCTGAATGCCAGAAAAGCTCCATCCAGGACCCCCTCTTCACATGCAGGAACAGCTCTTACACTACTTTTACTGGTAGCTTCTGTGGAGATCTGGAAGTCCAGTTGACAAATCAGGCCCTTTGGTTTTACAAGCATAATTTCATTCATACAAGCATAATTTCATTCACTCAACAAATACGTTCTGAACATCGGGGTGAAAAAAACAGACACATTCCTACTCTCATGGAGTAGAATTTAAGGAAAGAGTTAGGCAATAATGAAGTAAGCAAAATAATACACTGTGAAAGGCACTTTGGAATTATGAATATTTTAGGGACTATAGTTTAAATTTGAAAAATATTTCAGTCCTTTTAACAATACATATTGAAGGCATTTTCTTTGGGTCTGGGTACAGGATGCAAGCACATGGGGGCAATTCTGAAATGCATTTTTAGGTAATAGGCTAACTTCCATTTGACAGGCCAAAGTATACACTGTAGTTGTGGTGAGCTGGGATTCTCCTGCTCAATCTCAGCTTGAAGCACTGGAGGTTATCTTCCTGCCCTTGGTGATTATCTCCAGAGCAAGGCTGCCTTCTTAGTTGCCTCAAGAAACCGATTTGATCTCACTACTGTGAACTTTTTGACCCACTGGTAAGTGGGCCAAACCCAGCAGTGTTAGGCAGTGATCAGTCCTGAAAGCTGGACATTTGCTGTAATTGATGATTTTCAAGTTAATATATATCACATTTCAAAAGTTTTGAAATATTTTCACATAGCTGATATATTTCCTGGGATGACCTTCTTAAAAACTGCGGTAAGAATTGAGGTGGGGGAGGGTATCAGCCAGAAGTGCGCAAGGGACAGAAGGGAAGAGGATGGGAAAGGGTTTCTGAGGCAACCTGGCTGCTCTGTAGTTCTACAAAGCTTGTTTACATTCTGCTCTAGGCACTGGGGGCACAGCCATGATTAAGACAAGGTCCCTGGGCTTCCCTTGTGGTGCAGTGGTTGAGAGTCCGCCTGCCGATGCAGGGGACTCGGGTTCGTGCCCCGGTCTGGGAAGATCCCACATGCCGCAGAGCAGCTGGGCCCGTGAGCCATGGCCGATGAGCCTGTGCTTCTGGAGGCTGTGCTCCGCAACGGGAGAGGCCACAACAGTGAGAGGCCCACGTACCAAAAAAAACAAAACAAAACAAGGTCCCTGCCCTCATCAGGCTTGGTTTCTAGTGGAACACAGATAAAAATGAGCAAATAAGTGAACTGCTTTTCATTTTCCTTTCCTTGTGTAACCCTCAAATGCTAGCATTTTCCAGGGATTCTGTCCATGTTCTTTCTTCCTTCCTTTATTCCCTTTCCCTGGTGATTACCTAAGGGCTCATCTATACTGAAGAACCATACACTTTAATCTTGTGTAGGCTTTTCTTTAAACCCTTATTTTTTTTTAACTGCCTCTGAACAGCTCCACTTGTGTATCTCTCAGACACTTCAACTGAAACATAATCCAAGAGTATTAATGTTCCCTCCAAAACCTGCTTCTCTTACCTGTAGACCCCACACCACCACTACCAACCCATTAACCCAAACCAGAAATGTGGGAGTTATCTTTGACTACTCTCTCCCAGGAATATCTAATCAGTCACCCAGTCCCAGTTCCTAATATATCTTAGACTGTCCCCTCCCTTCTATCCTCAGGCTCTCATATACCATTCTAGAATTATGGCAGTGGTCTCCTAACTACAAAGACCGCGTGGCACTTATGCTCCTCCAGTCCATGTTATAATACATATAAAATGCAAAATGAATTATCTTTGTATTACAGTATCTGCAAAATAAAAGTCCAAAGTCCTTGGTAAAGTCTACAAGGTCTTTCATGATCTGACCTGTCTTCCTTCCCAATCCTGTCTTGATCCCTTTGAGCCCTACCTACACTCAGGCATACTGAACACCCTCCACTTGTCTGCCTAGTATACACCCACCCATCCGTTAAGATTCAGCTAATCCTTCACCTCCTAATTGAAAATTTTTTGGATCTGAATTCTCTGTCCGAACTGTATTTCTACATACTTCTATTACGCTTTGTGGTTTATATGTATGTCTGGCCCACTAGATTCTGTCTCCCCATAAAAGATTCCTTGATTGAACAAAGCAGCTCTGAAACCTCAGCAAACCTGTAACATGATTAGCATTCAACTGGTATTTGCCAGGTAAATGTTAGTGAACAGAAAAAACTTCACACTTCATTTGGAATAGGACTAGAGGTAGGTTTGAAATCTCCCTTAGAGATCTTTCCTTAGCACCATCCTAAGTGTGCCTAAGTCCTTTCTATAGGTCTGATTTACTACATAATGAGGAACCTGTGTGTCAGGAAGGAAGTAAGGGGGATGGTGCAGCAGAACACATGTTTTTCTTTTTGCAAGTCTGCTCTCTGGCTCTGGATTTGTTTTTCTAGGAATGAATTCTCAGGTCATGTAGTTTTTCTGGTCACTTTCAGGTAATAAACAAAGCATCTATTTTTCTGGGTATGAAATCCACACTAGTGAAACGTCAAAAGGCCACTCTCTCCCCTAATTGAAGACATAACTCTTGCTCAGGCCTTCTTCTGGGTGGGAAGCCTGAAGATAGGCTCTTCCTCACTTTACCTTCTTTCTCACTCAAAAGCTATGTCTGGCCCTTCTGGAAGGGAGGGAATTAGAGAAAAGAATCCTGCCTTATCCAGTTGGTGCAACTGTAATAGGATACTGAGCCTTCAGGCAGAGGTGGGGGTTAATGTCTATCTTTCATGAAGCAGACTCTCCAGGGAACCCCAACTGAAACATCTGGCTTGGTTGGTAGCTTCCTTCTCCTCACACAGCTTCTACATCTGATGGTACTCAGATGTTGGATGCCTTGCTCCAGAGCAGGAAGCCCACTTGTGCAGGGTAATTTTCAAGACAGCTCGTGACCAGTCTCTTACAACGACCCCACGTGGCCTATAGGAAACATACACTTCAGCCTCATCATTGGTAAATGTGCCCTTTATTCGGCAATATTCTGAACAAAATACAAACAAACCAAACCCAGCAGCATATTAGAAGGTTTGTGTACCATGGACCTGTAGGATAACCCCATGAATGCAGGGTTGGTACAACATACCAAAATCCATCAATGTGATAAAGGGCAAAACCCACATGACCATCTTAACAGAAGCAGAAGAAACATCTGACAAAATCTAATATCCTTTCTTGAGAAAAAACACTCAACAAACTAGAAAGGGAAGGAAAATTTCCTCAACCTGAAGCAGCTATGAAAAACCTACCGTTAGCATCACACTCAATGGTGAAAGATTAAATGCTTTCCTCATAAAATCAGGACTAAGATAAAGATATCTGTTCTTGCCACTTCCATTCAATATTGTACTAGAGGTGCTAGCCAGGGCACTTAGAAAAGAAAGAAATAAAAAGAACCCAGAGTGAAAGGGAAGAAGTCAAACTATTTCTATTTGGCAGGTGCATGATCTTGTATATATAAAATCCAAAAGAACAAAAAGAATAAAATACTTAGGAAAATATTTAACCAAAGAAACCAAGACTTGTACACTGAAATCTATGAAACATCAATGAAAAAATTAAAGACCTTAATAAATGCAAAGACATCCATGTTCATGAACTGAATACCTTTATATTGTCAAATTAGCGATATCCCCCATATCTATTTACAGATTCAACACAATCCTTATCAAAATCCTAGCTGCCTGTTTTGTAGAAACTGATAAGCTGACCCCAGGATTCACATGGAACTGCAAGGCACCCATAATAGCCAAAATGACCTTGAAAAAGAACAAAGTTAGAAGATTCACACATCCCAAATTCAAAACTTACTACAAAGCTACAGTAATCAAGACAATGTAGTACTGGCATAAGGACTGACATATAGGTCAATGGAATGAAATTGAGAGTCCAGAAATAAAGTCTTATATTTACGGTCAATTATTTCTCCATAAGGGTGCCAACACTATTCACAGGGAAGTAAGTCTTTCAACAACTGGTGCCTGGACAATTGGATATCCACATGCCAAAAAATGAAGCTAGACTCCTACAAGGCACCATATGCAAAAATGTATTAAAGATCTAAATATAGGAGCTAAAACTACAAGACACATATGATTCTTTAAGATATGACACCAAAAGCACAAGCAACAAAAGAAAAAATAGATAATTTGGACATCACCAAAATTAAAGTCTTTTGTACTTCAAAGAACACCATCAATAAAGTGAAAATACTATCCAAAGGATGGGATAAAATATTTGCAAATAACTTATCTGGTAAGGGACTTGCATCAAAATTAAACAACTCAATAATAAAAAGACAACTCAATCAAAAATTGGGGAAATGTTCTGAATAAACATGTCTCTAAAGATGATAAAACAGCCAAAAGCACATGAAAAGATGCTCAACATCATTAGTCATTAGGAAAATGCAAATCAAAACTGAGATATCGCTTCACTCCCACTAGGACGGCTGGAATCAAAGTCAGATAATATGTGTTGGCCAGGATGTGGAGGAATAAGAACTCAAGTTGCTGGTGGGAATGTAAAATAGTGCAGCCACGTTGGAAAACAGTTGGCAGTTCCTTGAAAGGATTGGGCATATGACCCAGGAATTCACTCCTGTGTACATAGTCAAAAGAAATGAAAGCTTATGTCCACATAAAAACTTGTACACAATGTTCATGGTTGTAGTACTTATTAGCCAAACAGTGAAAACTACACAAATATCTACCAAATGAACAAAAATATGGTATAGCAATATAATATTATTCAGCTATAAAAAGAAATGAAGTGCTGAAACATACTGCAACATAGATGCACCTTGAAAACATTGTTCTAAGTGAAAAAAGCTAGACACAAAAGGCCACATGTTGTATGATTCTATTGATATGGAATATCCAAAATTGGCAAATCTATAGACAAAAAGTAGGTAAGTAGATTAGTGGTTAGCACTTGGAGAGCGGGGAGAGACACTTTCAATGGGTACAAGATTTTTTTCTTTTTTTGCAGTGATGAAGATGCTCTGGAATTATATGTGATGCTTGCACAATCTTGTGAATATTCTAAGAGCCACTAATTATATACCTTAAAGGGGTGAATTTTATTATGTGAATTATCTTAATTAAAAAAACAAAGATGAGGGAAAACACCCCTCCTCCTTTTTGAGGTAGATGAGGGTCAACTCCTGCAAAAGAAATCGCTACAAGCATCTCCAGCCTCTCAATGGATTCCCTCTTCTGTCTTGCAACAGGTTGCCTAGCATCTGTATCTCAACTTCACTGAGTCTTGGATATGATAATCCAAGCTGAAGGAAGGGCAGAGCCAGGACTGAGACCCAGTCATCCAACTCTGAAGGTTGTGCCCTCAATCTGTGCACTATTTACTAGACACATGCCCATCACATTTTCTATGGTTTCCTGGAGACTGGAAGATAGGATAATTATTCCCGATCCTGTTCAGCTGAACATAAGAATCCTGATTTAAGGGTCAATTTGTAGCAATGGTTATAAGGTTCTGGCAAAACAGGTATTCATCATGGTGAGTGCTTCATTTAGTATAAAAAACACAGTATTTAGCAAAGAATAGCTCCTTGATGTGAGGGTTTGGCAACAGCAGGATGGTGTAAGACACCCGCTCCCATCTCCACTGGGAGAGGAGTGTAGCCACAGAGGCTGGCTGCACAGAGGCTCCTGGTTGCCAGAGCACATCCATAAAGCAGGAAAATCTTGCCTTCAAGGACTTTGTTCTTTTCATCCTTCCCCACTTAGTAACCTACAGTTTCACAGGCTGAAATGACAGAGCCGGTTATTCTGGGGAGCCACTTCCTCCAAGAGCAAGTTCTTTAGCCACTAAATATTCAAATATTTAAAATAAAAACCTTTTTGGGGGAGGAGGGAGGAGACTGAGGCCATCTTTAGTGGAAAAAAGAGAAGCTTCATTGAACATTCTATGGCACACTGAGTCATTTTCAATCATTCATCAGGTAGTGATTGACAAGCTAGTGGAAAAATAGAGCTAATCCTTTAACAAAGTTATTATGCAACTACTACATGGCAGAGGCACAAAGATAAACAATCTTCCCCATGAATCTGCCCACATCAGGTAATGATTATGGGAAAAAAAGAAAAATCCCAGTGATTCCTCACTGTTCGATGTGCCCAACCATGCATGTACTACCATGGAAGTTTGGGGTGCTGTTAGGTTACAGAGGCACTCTGGGGGTTGATGAAGTCTTTATGCGTGAGGCGCTTTTAAAATTTTGGCCTTCAAGGTTACTTGAGAAATATGAAATAATTAAGCACAGCGTGCTAAGATGTGGGTGGGGATGCAGGGAGACATGCCTGTAACTGATGGTAAATAAGATGTGGGTGGGGACGCAGGGAGACATGCCTGTAACTGATGGTAAAATTGGAAAAGGAGGTGGGGCTGAGCCTATGGAGGGTTTTGGATGCAGGCTTGCAGATTTATTCAAAGGGGAACAAGTTTTGAAGGAAAGGATATTTAAATTAGCAAAATTGTGTTTTGGCAGAACAAAAAAGAATGCAAGAGGATGTTAGTCAGGCAGATGAGTTAGGAAGCTACTAACAGCATCCAGGGGAGTCAGAGGATCAGGGGCTGAAAGGAAGTATGTTGAAGGATGGAGGGGGAAAGAAATGATACAAGCAGTGATAACTGAGGGATGAGGGATTCTGAGTTGAAAATGATGCTTTTAAGGAAGAAACAATAAATGGTAGGTACAGACATAAGAGTTTCATTTTTAAGTGCATTGATTTTGAGGTACCAGAAAGATATTCTGGGGATAGAGACTGAGCAGAAGACATGGATTTGAGGAAGAATCTTTTTGAGTGGTGGAGGAATAACAGACAGAATTGGGCAGGTACAGACCAGAACTTTACAATTATAGTAGTATCCATCCAACTGAAAAAAGGACAGTAGCAGATGAACCAAGTTCAGGGTGCTGCCAAGGTTACTGGAGTTCTCACTGGCAAGTAGGAGGCTATGAGTATCTTTCAGGAAAGCATTTTTAGTGGCACAGCAATAGTTTAGCAGCATTTCTCACAGGGACACATCTGCACCAAAATCTTCCTACAGTGGTTAACAAAAGTCAACTACTGGATTTGAATAGGGGAAAAGAAAAAGTCTCGAGACTCTGCACTAGTAACACTCTCTAGCCTCCCCAGGAAATTATACACTAACACTGTGGGTAAAAGACAACAAGAGAGAGAGCCAGAGGAAGCTGTGCTTTGAATTCTCTGGCGGCTCAGGGAAGGGGTAGGGAGGGTAAAGATGGTCCTTAGAAGCCAGTGGAAGGTCAAAAAAGAAATTTAAGGTAAACAGGTAAGGGGAGCATGACTACAGAGAGCAGCCTTGGGAAGACACTCCTTCCAATGACAGTTTGAATGAAATTCTTGAGAAAACCCCTTAAAGGGGCCTGAAATCCCAGCACAGTCATGGTATTATGGGAACAGGGAGTCATGTTGCCAGGTTACAATCATGTCTTTTCTAATAAGATGGACCTGTGCCAATGGGGAAATGAATACCATCAGCAAGTTCTGTTTGAAGCCTCATTTCGTGTATCTCCCTGCTTAGGTATGTATCCCAAAATAAAGCTAGGGAAGTTGTCACTGGATTTTATCACAAAACTAAGCACAGCCCAGGAAAGTATATAGGGGAGGAAATCCAACTCAATTTGCTGAAGCAGCCGGGCTCCAGAAAAGTTTGGCTACAGGCCGTGTTTTTTTTTTAATCACACAACTAAGCACAGCCCAGGAAAGTATATAGGGGAGGAAATCCAACTCAATTTGCTGAAGCGGCCAGGCTCCAGAAAAGTTTGGCTACAGGCCGTGTTTTTATTGTATGTTTGAAATACTGAGTAACAATGATATATAAGAGAAAATTTGTATTTTATTTGGAAAACCAATTACTTTAGTTTATGGTTCTTTATTTCCTCCAGAGCTTCCTGCTTATCCAGGCAAAAGAGTACTTTATAACATGACATCTGGGGTAGATATCTACTACAGTTAAAATTTCTATTTTTTTTCCTCTTCCTAAAGATATTGTTCCGTGACATTTTGTAAACAGTAGTGAAAAGGAGGCAATGATAAAAAGAAGTGGTAACATGCCCAGGATAATTAGTTACTAAGCAAGTGAGAGCAATTAGTCTAGACAACCAATGAATTTTTCTCTTAAAATATTTTCAAGGGTAGGTTTATTTTCAACTGTTTGTTAAAAGTCTATTTGATGTGAATTCCATGTCTGATAACCTATACTCAATTACTATTCAAAAACTTCACACAGATATTATTACAACTGTAGAACTTCAATACTGTAGTGATAATAAAACTTGAGAACCAAAGAACACAAATTTCTTCATGAATTTATTATACAAAACGCCCCCAGAGTATTTGATTTCTCTTATTCTCACTTTCATTATACACAAGAAGCACAAGAATGAGAGAGAGGCCTTTTAAGATGACTGTAGTAGCATGAGGGTCCCTTGCATCAAGGCAGTGTACATACGTTAACAGTGTTCTAAAGGCTGGCCCAGAAAAACCCCATGTTACTTTATCACAATATGGAAAGCAATGTCTTCTTTTTCCACTAAATTATGGTGAAAAATGTCACTTTTATTTAGCATTATGGTACATAACAGTTAAGTCTCAATTACTAAAAGAATTAAAATAATTCTTAAAGACATCCTCTTTCCCCCTCCAATGATTTGAAAGCTGTATTTTTCCTGCCAATTTCAAACAAATCATCAAATTGATCTGTCATAGTCAGTTAAAACAATCATCGAGGCACAAGCTCAGCACATTAGCTGTAACTTGTAGTAAAAGGATATATCAATATGTCTCTTTTCAGTTAAAAATACATAATCCTTTTATTTTATATTGCAATAAAAGAAATTAACAACACAGACACAGAAGACTAGAAAGGGGAAGAAACTACTTACTTCTGAATGTCCAGTAATTTAAACCAACCTGTACTTTTCCATAGTACATGAAAGTATTATTTAACACTTACTTTTTGAAATAAACTTTAATCTTTGGGGATAGACAATGTAAATAGGACTAAAGAGTAATAGTTCCATTCACTTCCAGGTCTCTGCTTACTGTATGATTAGGTAAAACAAGGCACAGTAGCCATCCTTTCCATTATGTTCCAACACTGATCATGTGCCTTGATAAAATGGCTGATTAGATAAGATGATGGCAACATGAAGGGAAGACTTTGGATTGTCTATTTAAAATGCGGGTAATAAGCAATTAATAAAAAATTTATTTTAAGTGCACTTTCACATGCTTTATGTTTATAATAAACAACAAACTTCCTACCTTTCTTGCAAAGGGTTTGACTACCATTTCTTTTGGCCAAATGCACTTTTCCCCAGTAAACTTAAAACAACAACAACAACAACAACAACAGTGACGACAACAACAAATCCCTGTCCTTCCATATACTAAGAAAGAGGATTGGCTACTGAAACAGTTCATTGCAAGACACATGAAGACGACATACTGTGGCATGAGTTGTTTTTAATTCGTTGTGCTGTTACTAAAGTAAAGTTCTGAGGGCTGCAGTTAAACATTCCAAGTTCTCCCTTCCATCTTTATTGATTTTAAGATTTTGCACAGAAAACTCTTTGGGGACTAGAACAGCAGCAACTGCATCACACTGTTTTCAAGACTTCAAGTTTCAAAAGCAAATTGTTTAAAAAAAAAATACAGCTCCTGATTTGAGTTAGATACAGGGACAAAAAAAAATAGCACATACTTGAAGGTTACATGGTCTACAAATGGTGGCAATATTTTCCTTGGGAGAGTAGTTTGTTGGTATATATTTTTTAAATATGCAAAAAGGCTCAACCTCAAGCAGTAATAAACACAAGCAAAAGTGATTTAACCCTTAAAATAAATATTCAGAAAAACCTCTCTGTACATACAAGTGAAAGAAAAAGTAACACTTTCACGCAAAAAAATAAAATAAAATAATAATAATAATAAAGGATTTGTTCATATAAGTAGCTGAAATCTGCTGTTCCAGCCCACATATCCCCAATAAAGAAGGGAGGCACAGACATAGGTGACTACTGTGGTTCACTATTTTACAGCCTTTTTGTACTGGGTCACTATCACCACCAATTTTATCCCTCTTGTTATATTTATTAAAATTTTAAATTTTTTTCTCCCCCCCCCCTTTTTTTTGTTTTTTACAGCATGCCAAATCCTTTGGCATAAGTGATGGCCTTCAACAATCTCTCTTTAAGTTTTTCTTTGCTTGAATATTCCGGAAGTAAAAGGACATTAAAGCAAGTATGAGATGTAGGTAACCTATATAGAGAGAAAGGGGAAAAATAGGAAAATAAGTCATGGGAAATACGCTCAGTATTAAATGATCCTACTTTAGATGGTATATATGTTGAGATGGTTTGCAATGCAGACTATACATTAATACAAGTCATGGATAATCTTTCTGCTCTTGCCATACAACTACCAAACTGCAGTTTGTCTCTATCTCATAAATTACTCAATGCTAATAATGATGATGGTTGATGATAACATATTGCATCCACAAAATTATTACTACATACCAGATATTGTTTTAGGTACTTAACCCTGAGAGCTCATTTAACTAAATTTTCTTACAATAAACCTACAGACTGGGTGTCAGTTTCCCCACTGTAGAGTTGAAGTCACTGAGAAGTTAAGTAACTTACTCAAAGGTGGAGGTAATATATTCAAACCTCGCTTCCAAAATTTCAAAGTCTGGGCTCTTTAATGCTTATTAGCAATATTCTTGTATGACTATGTAATTGATTTGATAACCAATAAACTTACATTAATACCAAATAATACAGATAATACCAAATAATATCAAATAATGTAGAAAACTAATAGAAATGTTTCTATACATTCAAGCTATTAAATATACTACTGCTCACATACGGTCACTATGCACCAAATGTTAACTTACACGACGGAGAGGAAACACAATGTAAGGACTATGAAATTCGTCATTCTAGCATAATATAGGGCTGAATAGACAATCTCCTGAGCCTCAACTTTACTATTCTAAATAGATGACATAATATGGCTTCCAATTAAAAAATTCTCAACCAAAAACTAATCACACCAATTTTAAAAATTTCAAATCAAGTGAACTCCATAATAATTTTTAACCTGGCCAGTGTTTAAAAATTTTCTCAAACATTAACAGCAAAATATTCTCTGAACTAATGTTTCATGTGATTTGGAGATTTCTATATAAAATTGCAAAAGTGCTCAGAAGCTTATGGATACGTCACACATGTGTAATGTGGAATGCAAGGTTTTCAGTATACAGTCACAATTTAATAATTACCTTTCTGTGTCTGGGCCATTTTTGGCTATAATCATCTTTAATTTTCCTAGTCCGCCCACAGGTGCCCTGTCTGTGCCCGTTGTAAACTGCAAGAAGAGTCTTTTCTGCTCATCTGTAAATGAATGAACGATTTCCCAGAACTCCCTAATAAGAAAATATAAAATACTGATTTTAGTTTGGCATTCATTATAACGAGCACCAATGTAAGTTTATGATTTGCATTAAAACCATAATAGGAGATAACCTGGAAGTTAGTATCAAGTACCCTGAAGATTCTTTTCTGTTCATCTAGGACCTAGGAATTCCACTACGCAAATTTATCTTAAGGAAACAGTTTTTAAAAATATAAAAGCTTTTGTTCATCACTACATTATCTACAACAGCAATAACTGGTAAACCTAAGTGTCCAACAAAAGGAAATAATTATGTAAACTGTAAATATATAATCAGTAACAAACAAAAGACAAAATGTGTGTACTGTGAAAACTTAACTCCGGATGTGTGTGTGTGTGTGTATTTTATTTACCCCTCCTTCTTTATTTTCTTTGTCTATGTGTGTGCATGTGTGTATACATTGTATTTACCCCTCCTTTATTTTCTTTGTCTGCTCATATCTTACACAACTTTGGGGGAGAAGGTGATACAGATAAGAGACAAAAGAAAAGGAAAAGAAAAAAATAAAAACAACCCACACACCTAAAAGTACTAATAAAAAAGTATACAATTATTATATAATCAATATCAATAGTGTGTGCTGGGGAAGGGGAGATGGGGTATTATCCTGATATATCTGTCATCTGCAGTTATTTTAAGAGAATAATTTAATCCCTGGCATTCCTAAAACCTATGTGATAAAAGTCATGTTATAATGATGCTTGTTAAACTTACTCTAAAAACAAAATGCAAGCAAATTAAGAGCAATCCTGGCATGCTTATTTGAATAATCCATAAATTTAACATACACACTACTTCTCAGATAAAAATTTTTAAGATTTTGGAAAACAAAAACATTTTTAATTGGTGAAAGAATGCATTTTTTAAATTTAATTTTTATTTTATATTGGAGTATAGTTGATTTACAATATTGTGTTAGTTTCAGGTGTACAGCAAAGTGATTCAGTTATACATATATCCATTCTTTTTCAGATTCTTTTCCATATAGGTTATTACAAAATACTGAATTCCCTGTGCTACAGAGTAGGTCCTTGTTGATTATCTATTTTATATACAGTAGTGTGTATATGTTAATCCCAAACTCCTAATTTATCCCTCCTCCCACCTGTCCCCTTTGGTAACCATTAAGTTGGTTTTAGAAGTCTGAGTCTGTTTCTGTTTTGTAAATAAGTGCACTTGTATCATTTTTTTTTAGATTCCACATATAAGTGGTATCATATGGTATTTGTCTTTCTCTATCTGATTTACCTCACTTAGTATGATCATCTACAGGTCCACCCATGTTGCTGCAAATGGCATTATTTCATTCTTTTTTATGGCTAAGTAATATCCATTGTACATATGTACCATATCTTCTTTATCCATTCCTTTGCTGATGAACATTTAGGTTGCTTCCACATCTTGGCTATCGTAAATAGTGCAATGAACACTGGGGTGCACGTATCCTTTTGAATTATCCTTTTCTCCAGATATATGCCCAGGAGTGGGATTGCTGGATCATATGGTACCTCTATTTTTAAGGAACTTCCATACTGTGTTCCATAGTGGCTATATCAATTTACATTCCTACCAACAGTGTGGAAGGATTCCCTTTTCTCCACACCCTCTCCAGCACTTATTTTTTGTAGATTTTTTGATGATGGCCATTCTGACCGGTGTGAGGTGATACCTCATTGCAGTTTCTATTTGCATTTCTCTAATAATTAGCGATGTTGAGCATTTTTTCATGTGCTTTTTGGTCATCTGTATGTCTTCTTCGAAGGAATGTCTATTTAGATCTTCTGCCCATTTTCTGATTAGCTTGTTTTTTGATATTCAGCTGCATGAGCTGTTTGCATATTTTGGAGATTAATCCCTTGTTGGTCACTTCGTTTGCAAATATATTCTCCCATTCTGTGGGTTGTCTTTTTGTTTTGTTTATGGTTTCATTTGCTGTGCAAAAAGCTTTTACGTTTCATTAGGTCCCATTTGTTTATTTTTGTTTTTATTTTCATTATTTCAGAAAGATATTTCTGCAATTTATGTCACAGAGTTTTCTGCCTATGTTTTCCTCTAAGAGTTTTATAGTATAGTCTTACATTTAGGTCTTTAATCCATTTTGAATTTATTTTTGTGTACAGTGTTAGAGAATGTTCTAATTTCATTCTTTTCCATATAGCTGTCCAGTTTTCCCAGCACCACTTACTAAAGAGACTGTCTTTTCTCCACTGTATATTCTTGCCTCCTCTGTCATAGATTAATTGACCATAGGTGTATGGGTTTGTATTTGAGCTTTCTATCCTGTTCCATTGATCTATATTTCTATTTTTGTGCCAATACCAAACTATTTTGATTACTGTAGCTTTGTAGTATAGTCTGAAGTCAGGGAACCTGATTCCTCCAGCTCCATTTTTCTTTCTCAGGATTGCTGTGGCTATTTGGGGTCTTTCCTGTTTCTGTACAAATTTTAAAAATTTTGTTCTAGAAAATGCCATTGATAATTTGATAGGAATTGGATTATCTGTAGGTTACCCTGGGTAGTATAGTCATTTTGACAATACTGAATCTTTCAATCCAAGAACATGGTATATCTTTCCATCTGTTTGTGTCGTCTTCGATTTCTTTCATCAGCATCCTATAGTTTTCGGAGCACAGGTCTTTTTTCTCCTTAGGTAGGTTTATTCCTAGGTATTTTATTCTTTTTGATGCGATGGTAAATGGGATTGTTTCCTTAATTTCCCTTTCTGATCTTTCATTGTTAGTGTATAGAAATGCAAGAGATCTCTGTATATTAATTTTGTATTCTGCAACTTTACCGAATTCATTGATAAGCTCTAGTTTTCTGAAGAATGCATTTTAATATTTATTTGAAAGTTCTTTCCAGAAACTTGGCAGAGAATGTCATACTTCCTACATCCATAATTACAATTCTAGTTTTTGATATTCTAGTATTCTAGAATACAATTTCTATTACCAAAATGCTAGTATTTTTGTTGGTGCAATGCCATTATTTCTAACATAGCTTAGCAGCTTTATTAGAATTCTTGGCTCTCTCCACTTCCCTTCCCTGACACTCTAATATCCTCCCCACCCTTCAGTTCTTGCAAACCCCCCATTCACCTAGAGAAAAGAATTTTAAAAAAACTACACAAGAGGAAATTGGACATGGATAGGCACATCTCTCAGGAAGGAGAGAAATCATACCACAGTTTAGGTCATTCCTTTTGGGTGGCTGGCAAGAAAAAGCAAGTCTGCTGTAACCCAGAGCCCTTTGTCAGGGCAGAAAAGCTTCCTCACCCTTCAGGAGTGTTCTAAAGCCGTACTGAATCAGCCACACCTGAAGAGGCAGACCAACGGGTGCCCTTGAGTAGAGGAGACAAACCCTGAAGGAAACAGCAGACCAGCAGTGGTCACTGTGAAAAGTTTAGCTGTTTTTTTGGTTCCTTCTAAAAAATTAGAACTTAAAATATTAGGGTTACTACTGTCAGTTTATATAATGAAAACACTTACTGAGCAAAATTCTTCTTTTCCTATAAGTGTTATGTTCTACATTAAAACTGTGAACTAAGAATGCAACTATTTAGAAAACTGAAAATGAAAAAAAGAAGCTTTTGTGTTTCTACATTAAAGTGGTAGCTGTATGGATTGCATCCCACTCACATCTTCTAAAACCTATCCAGTACATAAAGGAGACAAATTCCAATAAAAACACCCATAATCTATGCCTAAGTTAACTAGAAAAACAGAGTGGAAAACTCAAACTGACATGTAAACTGGAGTTTATATACACCTGAGTCCACACCAGCAGAGTCCAGCAGGAGCTATGTGGAAGAATGGGGTGTGCAGAATTACATGGGCTAGGGTTCACCCCAAAAGGGGAGAGCCCCACCCCAAGATGAACTACTAAGGGCAGGTAAGAGCACTGGCAAGAGGAAAGTATCTTGGACCAAATATGGCAGTCTCAGGAAGACATCATGCCTGAAAGGGATAGGGGGCACCCTGGAAAGCAGAAGTGTCCCCTAAAAGTAGCTTCTGGTTGTAAAGGGATGAAAGCAGCTGACAAAAATTGGCCCTAGTCAGGTAGAAGGCACTGGGCCACATAAACACACATGGAACTCAGTGAGAGATGGACAAATCTGAAATAGAAATTAGAAGTCTCTAAAATACTCAAGAAATAAGCAAAATATACTTGGAAATAAAGCTAATTTATGTGGTGACTAAAGGAGAAACAATATGACTAAAATTTCTACTATGGACATAGGAGGTCAGAAACAGAAGAGCAAAAATAAAAAGTATTTAAAAAAAACTAAAGAAATACAAAGTATTTAACTGCATAAACATAATAGTTTTCATTTGCAAAACACCCCTGTAAGCAAAGTCAAAAGACAAACTAGGAAAAAATATCTGCCAATTTATTCAAGTGCTGATGTCCCTAATACAAATATAAAGTTTCTAAAAATCAAAATGACTGAGCAGCAAAATGAGCAGAACTATAAAAACTACTAATAGCTCTTAAATATAAGAAAAGATGCCCAAACTCCCTCATTCATAATGAGAAAACCACAAATTATAACTACACTGAAATGTCATTTCTCAACTAACAGACAGGTAAACAGCTGAGTTTAACAACACAATGGGTTTGGGAAAATTGTAAGAAATGAGATACTCATATATTACTGGTGGGAGTGCAAAATGTCACAATTTCCGTGAAGGAGAATTTGGCAGTATTTAACAAAATTACATATGTATCTACCATTTGGTTCAACAATCCCACTTTTAGCACCAATTCCCAATTTAATGATGTCTCTACATATGTATGGAATAATCCGTATGTAAGATGATTCACTGTGACTTTCTCCTAACAGGGTTGGAAATAACCAACATGTCTGTCTACACAATACGACAGTATTCAGACACACGCTTTTTTTTTAAACTGCTAAAGTAAAAAACGTAATAGGACCCAGGGTCTCCTAACAAAACAGCCATAATGTCCAGCATACAATCCAAAATCACCTGTCAAACCAAGAACCAGGAAAATCACATGAAAGAAAGAGAATCAACCAATGTCAACACTGTGATGAATAAGATACTGGAATTAACTGACAAAGATTTTAATGAGGTCGTCATAAAAATGATTCTACAAGCAATTACAAGTTCTAGTGTTTCAAAACTGAAACATCAGAAACTCTCAGCAAAAATTATAAGTTATAATAAAAAAGAGCCAAATGGAAATTACAGAACTAAAAAACAGAGTAAGAGAAAAATACGAGATGGGCTCAACAGTAGAGTCAAGATGACCAAGGATAAAAATCTGAACAAAAGAGAAAATAGACTGAAAAAAGATAAATAGAGCCTCAGGTACATGTGAACAATGACGAATGACTGAACGTTGGTATCATGAGAGGCATAGAAAGAAAGGAAAAAGAGGGATTTCTCTGGTGGTACAGTGGGTAAGACTCCATACTCTCAATACAGGGGGCCTGGGTTTGATCCCTGGTCAGAGAACTAGATCTCGCATGCATGTCGCAACTAAGAGTTCACAAGCCGCAACTAAAGATCCCACATCCACGATGAAGATCCCGCACGCCACAATTAAGAGTCGGTGCAGCCAAAATAAATAAATAAAGGAATATTTAAAAAAAAAAAAAAAAAGGAAAAACAGAGTGGTACTGAAAAAGTGTTTCAAGAAATCATGCCTGAAAACATTCCGTGTTTGGAAAAAGACACAAACCCAGACTTAAGAAGCTAAGAAACCCCAAATAGCACAAACAAAACTGTTCTTCAGAAATAAAGGGGAAGTCACCCTCAGGCAAAGGAAAACTAAAAGAATTTGTCATTAGCAGATCTGCCTTTGAAGACTAACTAAAGGAAGTGATAAAAGATGGACTCTGAGGCAAACAGAAGAAAGAATAGAAATAGAAGAAATACAGGTACATACAACAGACTACCATCCTCCTCATGAATTTTATAAATCATATGTGATGACTGCTACAAAAATTATAACAGCAGTAATATTCAAGACAACGATATTTAAAGGTGGGGTTTCCATACTTCACAGGAAGAGATTTTGATAGCAATACCACATATGTACAATGTAATAACAACAGCAACCATGAAGAACACTATACTAAGCAACATACACAAAAAAAGAACACTAAAATCATGAAATCCTTAAAAATGTTCAAATAACTAAGTATCCCACAGAAGGCAAAAAGATATCAACAAGGAAACATACAGAAGAAACAGAAAACAAATAAAATGGCAGACTTGAGCTCTAACATATCAATAATTACCTTGAATACAAATGGCCTAAATATACCAATTAAAGGCAAAGATTGACAGACATGACTCAGCTATTTTTAAGAAACTCATTTCAAATTCAGCAACATAGGTTGAAAAGTAAAAAGACATTAAAAGATATATCATGCAAACAAAAAGCAAAGCAATACAAAACCAGGAATGGTTACAGTCATATCAGATTCAGATCAAAGAAAATTACAAGACATAAAGAGAGACCTTACATAATGATGGGGGGTGGGGTGGGGAGTCAAATTAGAAGTATGGGATTAACAGATACAAACTACTATACATAAAATAGATAAGCAACAAGCATTTACTGTACAGCACAGGGAATTATACCCAATCTTATAATAACCTATAATGAAATATAATCTGCAAAAAAAAATCACTATGTTGTACACCTGAAACTAACACAACACTGCAATACTGCAAATCAACTAAAATTCAAAAAAAATTTTTTTAAGCATTCACATATGATCTTAAGATATGTATCAAGTAGCAATTATGTTATTATAAAAGATAGAAATAAAATTAAGACCTTAACTTAAAAAGTAATTTCTCCATAAGGAGGAGCACAAGATATCTTCAACTATTCTAAGGGAAACATTAAGATGCTACACAGTCATAACTATCTGTGATCAATAATATCACTAACAGAGATGCTGCTGTGATAATACTCACAAGTGAGGTTATCCTTTCATCATGTTATCTCAACCCTTTTATGGGTCACCTTTGAACTTCAAGTAAATAGCAGAACCGTGGTTGCTAAAAGTAAAAAAAGCTCACGACTGCTGCTAGTAATGACCAAGGGTGCGCTAAATAGAGGAAATATCAGTAACCTCCCACAAACCAGAATGAAGAATAAAATAACAGAACAAAAGAAAACAAGAGAACATAAAATAACGTATTATTTATTTCTAGATACAACTGATATTCATTATGGTTTTCACACACTTGAGTCTTAGAGTAATAACCTTCAGAGACAACCTCCAGGAATGCCTTCCCACCTCACTCCACCAGTGACTGCCAGAAGGGCATCTTTGTCCCCTTAAACCCACCTTAGCAGGAGAGGAAGAAGCCTATGTCTTTCAGGACTGGACAGTAGTAAAGAAAAGAAGACAACAGCATTTGCTTGGAAGCAGTTAAGACTGGGAATCTCTGCTTCTTTCTGTGAGAATTTGGAGGCTTCAGATGTACAATAACAATTCTAGTATGTACCTTGCCATGTTGTAAGGATTAAATCAAAGAATGTACCATTTCACACAAAAGATGCTTCATATAGGGTAGGTAAGTAACATTTCACAGAGTTCAAAAGAAAGGAGAAATACTCGGAAGTGATAGTTCTATTTTCCTCATCATGTAACTGGCAGTAAGCACATTCTAACCAGAATTACTAGGAATATTAGATACTTTATACCCCCAATGCAGAAAAAAACATGCCACTTACATAAAACACATCAGTCAGGAAATAAACCACAAGATTAACAATAAGAACTGGTGATTGATTATATTACAAATATACCTCCAATTTTATAGATTGAGAATTTGTGAGTTTGCTTATTTGGGAAGTAAAACCTGGAGACAAAGGTCTAAAGCATAAAGCACACATCCCTTTGGTGAATTAAATCTTCCTTTTAAGAATTAAGCACTTACCTAATCACAACAGAGTCCCTGGTATAGCCACCGTCATATTCTGTAGTTTCTTCTAGTGCTTGGAAATCTAGATTCTGCAAATTCGAGAAAACATGTCTTAACATCTACACCACACCATTACAAACAATCAATAGAAGATATTTTTGCAAACCCTTGCTTTCTTACCCGGCTTCCACATATAAGCAATTCAATTTCCTCTGGTCTGAATAAGTACTTTAAAGGAGATTCATTGGTCACCATATGAAAACCTCTCCGAAAAGCCTTGAACTGTTTTTCTACTGATTTATTGAGAATGTAGTCAGAATAGAGATTGACAAATTCCTGCAGAAAATATTAACCACAAGAGCATCTTATAATATGCAGTACAACAAAACACAACGAGCTACAGGGCTGCATAACTTTTTTGTTTTTATTTTCCCAAAGAAAAAACATTCAAGAATATTTTTTAAAATTCAAACTTTACACACACAAAGGAAAATACCTTTAACAATTTCACAGCTCTCTATTATAGTCAATACTGAACTGTAAAAAGGCCATGCACAAATAAGTTGATACAATTTTAAAGTTCTCTCAATTAGGTATGCAAACAAAGAGACATTTAAACCATTTATACATCAATTTATAAAAATTAACATTTTTAATAAAGTGCAATGTACTGGATATATATAAGCAAACAAGGAAGTCTCATGTTTTCTATTCTAGAATATTTGGGGAGCTGCCTAATGTATCCAGTTCAACAAAAATATTGGTGTTTTAATTGATGCACAAGCTACTATACCAAATCATAAATGGAAAATATACTTTTGTATCCTAACTTAGTGAATATAATATTTTATCAAAAATTATATTAACATAAACACACACTTACTAAAGGTTTTATATATATCGTAATTTCCCTGTTATGTTCTGGGTTATTCCCCTCTGTTTCCAGATGCATACTTTTCTAGTCAACAGAAAACACAAAACTGATTTCTTTAAAGTATTCTTTAATACTTTTCAGACGTATACTTAAGGCACATATATGTGTGAGTACATTAAATGCAATTATCATCTGTTTGGTTATAAGGACCTTAATTACAAGGTCCCTGTTTCCCTCCCCTCTACAGCTTAATATGAGAAACACCCCACTTCATGCTTTATAGCACAGCCACACTGAGCCATTCACTACCTCCTACGCATGCCTTCTTTCTCTAAAAGGGGCTTAATGCCCAACCATGTGCTCTCACACAGCTTACAGCCAAAATTTAGGAAACTGTGGTTATTTCCTTTATAATAACTTGGTTACTTGATTTCTTGGGTCTCTGTATGGATATTAGATACTCCTTTAAAAACTAGAAGCATATATGATTTAAAATTCTGTTAATAAAGAGAAAAGACAAGGATGACATAAAAACATTTATTACCTTCCTGTTTTCATTTGTAATTGGAATTTTATCACCATTTTCCTTTAGATCATACATCATTGGATTACCAAAAAGATCCGTCTGAGATATCTGGAAAGTGATCATCATATCATCTTCCACATTCCCTTCATACTCCAGTAAGTCTTTTAAACTCTGATATAGAACCTAACAATCAGAAGTGGAAAATTAAGGCTACCACAGAACTACAAAATACAACAGTTTGTATCACTCTTCTTGGGAAAAGATTAAAAAACAAAAAGCCTTTAACAATAAAAATTAAAGCATAGATAGTATTCCTGCCTCAATAGTTTATATGTAGAAACTAAAGAAAGACTGTCAGTCATTGGTGATGTCCCATTCTCTGCTGAGAAACCCCACACCAGCTACTTAGCAATGGATCTCACTGTGCTCTTATGAGAACCTTAGAGGTGTGTCTCAAGGTTAAAGAGCGGCTGTAGCCACCAGCCCCTTACTCAGCGCAGCTCTGATTTAACTGGGCAATTTCATGATTTCATTAAAAACAAACGAGCAAAAAATTAAAAACACTTTCCTACAGAATCAATCTTTACAAAGCCAGCTTGCTGACAGCAATATGTAAAAAAGTTCCCCTTCAAGTTTTTAAGTGTTTGGTACTTCAGACAGATTAAAGCAACTTTATCTTACTAGGTATAGATATTAACAAAGGTTCCAAATGAAAGCTTTAAAATTTTTATATAAATGAAACTCTGTATTTGCTTTTAAATAAAATCTAAAAGAGAGAAGAAAAAATGACCAAAGACTTACAGGGTGAGAGTCTCCCAGGTCAAGAAAAGTTCCTTTTTTCCCCATTAGTTTCCTGTAGACAACCATGGGAAAATGTACATCCAGTATACAGTTATTGTAAATAGCCAGACCCAGTACTATGCCAATCAGAGTGAACTGACCCTCAGTTTCAAAAGAGGATGGATTAAACCAAAACAATTTTGTAGATTCATCATATGTGAACATACCTATAAGAAATGATTTTTAAAAATACATTACTTTCACATTTTATTACAGACTGATGAACAAATATTTATACATATAAAATATAAAAATATACAATTATACATGTAAGCTTATGTGCACTACGTATAGAAATATTTTTTCTCTTACATTAGCACTTGAGAAAACAAAGTTCAAATACATATGAATGTTATAAATTGTGGCAAATGGTAGCATATATTTTTAAGAAGCCAAAGAAATAAAGTAATAAGGCATTTTGGTGGCATTTTCTAAGAAGTTAGGGAAAATGTTCATTAAATTCAAGTTCTCTAATCTTCTACTAACACAAATGAAAAGTTAATCTGCATTCACACTTTATCTACTCAATCGTTGAAAAATAAATGCAAAAGGAAAAAACGCTAATCATACTTTGAAAATGTTTCACTTATAAAAACATATTCAATCCATACATACCGTTTTAAAAAACAATTTTGAATTTCATTAAGTAAAAGTCTGTTTTTTCCCCAAACTGTACAACGGTTCCATGAAGTTTATCCAGCACCTTTCTAACAAAGATGCCAAGTACTTAAACTCAGGTAAACTTGATAAACTTAGATTATGCCCCAAAATCAAACCCATTTAATACACACATTAACTGTGAGTCAATAAGTAAAACAAAAGTAATTTGTATTTGTAGTCTTCTTTCAGTTTCACATGGTCTTCACTATTTTAAACGCAAGTTTGGAAACCTTTTTGATATCACTCATTTAAAAATAGGAATCTGAATAGCCATTACCAAGGTAGATTTATCTCCTTCCCTTTAAAGAAATATCTAAGATAAAAGTTAAATGATATTTTAATTGAATTAACAATTTCATTTTACTAAAATGTTTTTCACTTGCTACTGTGAAACTGAATGAAAATATTTTAAGAATTAGGTCTGGAAAAGAGGGGGAAGTTCCAATAGAACAAACTTCAGAAATCAATAGAGCATATAAATCAATTTATAAGTTTTTTAAAAGTTTTAAAAATGTTTCTTCATTTTCACATGCAGTTTAGGTTAAATATAAAGGGAAATTTAAAAGGTCCCCTTGATCATAAGAACATGAATTAAACTAAGACATTTTTCTAATGCAATTTAATGTTCATGAAATAACATTTTATAAATTATCCAATTCATACTTGAATTTCACAGTTTACATCCAACTTTTTTTACAGGCCTAAGTTACAACATCTACTGAAGTGCTTAAAAACTTCATTTAATTATAAATATGGTATTAACAGGGTCAGAACGGTTAAAAATAATTACAATTAATAACTTTGATGAAATATCACAAATGCATGTCCTTGGTCTCAAGGGCAATAAATTAACAAATTAATCGGAATGTAAATTACATAGGTCACTACTCTCATCTTTCTGTGTGAAAGATAATAATATCTTTCAAGGAGATACCATTTGGGGCACATTTATTTTCAGGTCCCTGGAAGAAAAGCTTCATGAAGTGTGGCTCTTCTAAAATATTCCTTTTTGATATTTCTATTGTCATCATTTTAATTGTTTTACTATCAAGTGGATCTGTTTAATGTATGGTTTTTCTTAAAAGTATTTCTGCATATAATGTAAATATACTTTATAGCTAACGTTTAACTTTTTTAGATACATCAGAACCTACAGCTAAAGTTTACCAAATTTATGAAGCTCATAAATTTTCTGTCTCAAAAAGGGCATGGTTCTATGTGTCTAGGTTTACTTTGAATGAATTACATACAAAATGGCATAGCTTTCTGATTAACAAACATTAGCTAAAATACGAAGTCTTAACTATTATATTTATGTCATGAACTCAAAATGTCTATTTTCATTTGCAAGTAGACTAAGAACAATTACAGAAAAGTCAATTCACTGTACATACTGAGAGTCAATAGACTTTAACGGTTCAATTCTCAAAGCTTAAGGGAAATGATCTGTAGTACTCTCTGCCACATTCTTCACAATTATGATGGTAGCTTTTGAGAAATTCTTTTCCTATAGCTGTCATGCAATCAATTTTAAAACTAAGCAAACCCAGTAATCAAGTAGTTATACTGTAGAAATTGAATCAGATCACAATTACACAATAGTATACTACCTAAGAAGCTGTTATCTTTTTCCTGTTCTACTTTGCCAAGTTTGTCTATTACTTTGTCTATCAGTGAAACCCAAATTCTTCACTTTTAGACTATTATAGATCAGTTTTTCCCAAACTGTGTTCAATGAAAACTCTTCTGGGAAGCAAATACTATTAGATACAGGATGGAAGAAGGGTTCTGGAGTTCAAAAAGTTTGGGAAAACATTACAATATTAAGCCCAAGAGATCCTGTAGCAAATAAACCAAATTAATTTGATATCAGCCAGTGTTTCCAAACTTTGAGCATGATACACTTGTGAGACATTCTCAACAGTCTTCAGACCATTATTCTATGAAACTCTTGTCTCAGAAATGCTATGGGTCAGACTTCCCCGGTGGTCCAGTGGTTAAGAATCCACCTTCCAGGGGCCTCCCTGGCGGCACAGTGGTTAAAAATCCACCTGTCAATGCAGGGGACATGGGTTCACTCCTGGTCTGGGAAGATCCCACATGCCGTGGAGCAACTAAGCCCGTGTGCCACAACTACTGAGCCTGCATGCTGCAACTACTGAAGCCCACGCACCTAGAGCCCATGCTCCGCAACAAGAGAAGCCACTGTAATGAGAAGCCTGCGCACCGCAACAAAGAGTAGCCCCCGCTCGCCCCAACTAGAGGAAAGCCCATGCGCAGCAACGAAGACCCAATGTGGCCAAAAAATAAAAAATAAAATATCTGTTTAAGTTATCTAAATAAGAACTTGAATAAATGAGTGATGCAGGACCAATCCCCAAAGTCCACAAATTCAGTCATTATCTCTGACTCTAGGTAATCCATACCAAAATCTCCTTCTGCTGCTCTTCATAACTGAAAATATTTATAAACCTAGGTAAATAAATTCTTAATTCAAAAAGATATGACACCATGATCACATCACTAAAATATTTACCAATATCTGGATTGAAGATTTCCTCCACAACCAGCTGAAAAAATTCTTTGGAAACACCTCCCTCATCAACTCCTTGTTCTCCTTCAAATTCCACATACAACTGTTTCTTCAAGTCTGCAGGATTTTCCATAGCGATCATCTCTAGCTAGTGAGTGAAAAGATAAAGTGAAAAGGTGAATGCCAGTATTAGGATGAAAGAAAATAAAAATAAGGTGTAGGGGTAGGGAGCAAATAAAAGGTATCGTTTTTGATATATTTTAAATGGAAACAGGAAGCAAACTGGTAAAAAGCCAGTGAAGGCAAAGATTCAGTCTCACAGATAATGGAAAAATAGGACAGAAGAAAAACCGGCATAGAATCTAAAGGGTTACTTTCTAACTACTGATCTGTTATGAAATTAACATTAAAATTAGAAAATTAGAATTAGGTTTTCTGTTAATTATGTATATAACAAGCCTGGGCAGTAAGATTAGGACATGGAAAAAAGTCAAGATAACAAAAATGCCATAAGTAACTACTCAAATTATTTCAAGAGAAACAATGGCTTATAGAAGTTTGACTTCAAAACTGTTCACTTGTAGTTCTTTATGTTTACTAGAATAGAAACTCAAGAATTAAGTCTTAATATCTATTAAACCATAAATAAAACAATTTCAATTAAGAAAAATACATTTAGGGAAGCAGTTTATGGTCTCCTAATAGCACCTTAGGTACAAATTACCATTTTAATGGATTAGAACATATTTTATATCCACTTTTTTTTGAAAGCAGATGAGACATACACTTGCCTATATCCTTACTCTTAACTTCTTACTAACAGTTATCAAACCCCAGTTTCAACATTTCTTCAACTATAAATCTTTACCAAATACTTTTTGTATCTATAGAATAATATAATGATTGCTCTCAGTTATTGAGATTAATCATAAAATCAACACTGTATTCTAATGTGAAACATTTATACTGTAATTTGTCTTATGTCTGAAATTTACTAACAGCATGCCTGACTGATCATCCACCTTATTTGCTAAAGTGACTTTAAATCTGCCAAAACAGAACATATTTAAGGGTGTTCAGGTTTTTGCAACTATTCCAATTAGAATCTTTAAAATGGTTTTGAGCAATGCAAACATCATCAGAGTAAGTGTACTATAGTCAGTCCTAAAGTAATTACTTTAAGTAACAGCACTATTTTGTACATTCTAGTGTGTCTATAAAAAATAAAATAAAATCTCACAAATTCATGATTCAGGTCAGTTGCCCTAGATCAATGTTTTTCAAGCTGCCAACTGCAATTCATTAGTGGGTAGTCCAATCCATTTAATGAAAACCAAATAAGGGAAAAAATCAGAATGCATTCCACAAAGTACTGGCACCTACTGTTCTGTGAAACTTTTGCTTCAATTATATGTACAGGCAGATATGCACATGAGTACTGGAATGCTATGTAAAATATCTCTTACTAGGGGCTGCAATCAAAAACATTTGAAAAAAGCCAAAATGATCTCCTGGATATCTTCGACTTTTGGATTCTATGATTCTGTGAATTTAGAATCTTTAGCTCTAAGGAATGTCTATCCCGTACAACAGTGGTATCTACCATTTGCAAAATCATTTTTATGCCAAGTTGTATTAAGATAATTTATCTTTGAGACAGTGCCGTTGTGGAAAGATTGAGTCAAATACTCTGTATTAGTCCCAACTGTCACTTAACATAATTTTTAACCTTTAAATTTTAGCAAGGAACTCAGCTGAGCCTGTTTCCTCATCTGCAAAGGGGGAAAAAAATTAGGATGGTATTCTTCACACTGCAAAGTTGTGAAGGCTTAATAAGAATGTATGAGAAGGAGTTCTAGAGTGGGTGATATTAAGATAACACATCATATTGTTACCTTTTAAAACACCTCTGCTCTTTGAACAAAAAATTCTCAATTTGATTTTATAGCCTAGTCTCAAATTTTGAAAATAACTTAGGGGAAAAAAAACAGTTCCAGTTGGAAACCTGTTTCAAGTCACTAGCTATAAAGAATTCCATGGACTAAGTCAGAATTATCATCTTAGCTCAAATGTGGTTTACCCATCAGGCCAATATCCCGTATTGCCATGAAACGCATCGCTAATTTCCTTCTCCCAGTTTCCACCTGCCTAGGTGTTATAGAAATGTACATCAATGTTTATGTACACCCTTACAACACAAAGACAAACCTGCTTCTATCAGGTACAGCTATTCCAAGGTGGAAAAAAATAATTATCTGTTATTTAATTATGTGTCCTGTATCTCTTCCTCACTAACATTTGTAACTGAGAGCTGACTCTGTGTCAATGTGACTGATACTTTTTAAAGGATTTGGTGTAGTTTCTAAAGAATTCAGAGGCCCCATGTTCTAGTCTTAGCTCCACACAAGACACTTCGTATCACAGGTGAAGCAAATTTATCTTCAGTCTTAATAAAATATTACATCTGTCCATTCCCACCAATCTTCACTCCATTCCACACCTTGAATGCCAAAAGAATTTAATGCAATATGTTCTATTATTATGATAATTATAAACAAGTCACTTTATCTCTCTTTTAGTTTCATCTGTAAAATGAGCATAAAAATATATCAATAAGTTAATGTATGCAAAGCACAGATGAATTCCCTGCACAACAATTCTTTATAAATACTAGCTCTTGGGCTTCCCTGGTGGCGCGGTGGTTCAGAGTCCGCCTGCCGATGCAGGGGACTCGGTTTCGTGCCCTGGTCCGGGAAGATCCCACATGCTGCGGAGCGGCTGGGCCCGTAAGCCATGGCCGTTGAGCCTGCGCGTCCAGAGCCTGTGCTCCACAATGGGAGAGGCCACAACAATGAGAAGCCCACATACCACAAAAAAAAAAAAAAAAAAAAAAATACTAGCTCTTATTATTACGTTTGTTTTATTGGCTCTCAAATTTTTTTCAGGCTTGGCTGAAAATTTAATGACTCAGCTATAACAGAACAAAAATATTCCGGTATTAACAACAAAACAATATATAGCACTTAATATGCCAGGACACTTTACACGTATCAACTCATTTAATCTTCATAAGAACCTTATCAGGTCGGTAATATTATTAACCCTATTTTACAGATGCATACCCTGAAGTAATGAGATTCATAAACTTGCTCAAGTCAGTCAGTAAATGGTAGAACAGAAATTCTAGTCCGGGCACCAAGCTCTTTACTATGCTTTACTGCCTCTCCTCAATGACTAGTAACAATCTTTTTTAAAATATTGAGTGATTTTCATTGTTATGTTCTTCTGTATGTTTCAATCTTTTTTTCTTTTTACAATAAATATATATTATTTTTAGAATCAGGATATATTCAAATGTAAATATTCACAGAAAGAATGGCTTGAAAAATAGACTGCAACTGAATTCCGTGGGTGAAAATTTCCCATTATTATTTATTTTAGATTATCATTCTCAGATATACTACATGGTTCTCTAAAATATGGTATAATTTATGACATCAGTAGCCTATCTTTTATAAAAATTACTTTTGTGGTAACAAACACATAACAAAATTTAACAATAATTATTTTGACAAAGGCCATTATTAATGGACTGCATTTATTTTTATGTTTCTTAAAAACAAGCACTTCTAATTCATTGTTCAATTAGAGAAGACTTAAGAATAGTAAAGGTATATCACTTTATGTAATAGACACATACCATTTAAAATTGAATTTTTTTAATCAAAAGCTATCTTGAAGGCAGGAGAATATTTGGAAATTGGAAGAATATGTCAATGAACAGTCTGAAAAAGGAGAATTTGCATGCATCCTTTAATTAAATTCATTTAGTACACAGACCTGGATTTTTACATATAGGTTTTCTTAAAGTAGAGTACACTTTGTATTAATTTAATATGGAGACTGGCAAAAGACAGATTATGTCAAATGTATCCTGATTCATAGTCGAAAAAAAAATTCCTAATGGTATGGATATTTAAGTAGAAGTAGCAGTATTCAGATAAAACAGACCTAATACTTAAGAATGCTTAGGATCCATAAGAATGGCTGGCTTAAACTACTTCAGTCAACTTACTAGAATCTACGTTTAAACACTTTGCTAGTGAGTACATTAAAACTACTGACTGGAATGAGATTTTTAGATTACCTGGGTATATTTAGTTTTTTCATTTCTCTGTAAAGAGATGAGGAAAAGTTGTTTATCTTAAATATAAAGTTTAGATGTCTGGGTAACAGCCAAATCATATAATCACATCTGCCTGTGAGACCAGGAACCCTGAGTTCTACTTCCAATTCTGTTATTAATTTCTGTAGGTCAGAATCTGAGTTTCATTTTCCTCCATGTAACAACTAAGAAGTTTGACAAGTTTCATTGTTTTAAATTATTTTACGATGAATCTATGTAGATCTATTTCACTCTCTTGTTCTAATTAAAGGACAAAAATCAGGTATGAAGTTCTTCAATTCAATTAGAATAAATCTTAAGAAACTATAATGGCCATTGCATTAAGCACAATATAGTGAATGTAGATGATACAATTAAACATACCTAAAGGAGCACAGAATAATCTTACTCCTAAAGCACTGTAGGTCAATTGACAAGTAAAAGAATCAAGTTTTGTTTCAATAATAACTAAGGGTGTCTATCAAGGAAAATGCTGGGGACTGGGTTAGACAGTATTGGTATAGCAGAGCCCAGAATAAAATGAGTGAGTGATTTTTAGAAGAGATTGAGCATAACCTCTTGGCAGTAGGGCTTGCATTTGTACCTATCACCTTTAATATGTTCTAGTTCTTATTTTTGGACTTTCCTATCCAGTTCTACATCACAGCCATTTCTTTTGGTCTTTAGATCTCTACTCAAAATTCTAGGACTCCCTGACTAATCTGAACCAAGTCTCATATCACCCCTTACCCCTATGCCTACAATCCTCATCACTCTCTTAAAGCCTGCCAGTTCCTAAACATGTAATTGTATATAAAAATGGCCTCAATAAATATGTATATATAAACTTGTACAAACAGCCATCTCCCAAATACTGGTTTCCAGTCTGGCTTTATCAGAATACCTGGGGTTACTAACAGAAATATATATTCCTAGGCTATACACGAGAGCTCCTAATCTGAATCTCTAGAGGGTAGAACTTTGGATTTTTTTTTTTAAACAAATCTCTCATTCAGATACGAAGGCAGTTTGGGGCACCTCACAGACAGCAATACTGTCTTCCAAAATACTCATACCCTCAACTCAATTTCCTAACATAAAAGGTAATTTAAAAAAATTTTTTTACATCTTCTTACCTTGAAGATGTTTTGTCTAAGAAAAAAATGACAAATTATCTAAAAGATAATTTAAAAGAACACACAAATAGATAAATGTTATTAGCAAAATACCGTAAAAACCTCATCACATTAGGATCGCTCTCATTCAAATGAAAAGCTGAGTTCTGAGCCCGTTTATCACTGTACTATTTCCTACGGAACAACAAAATGTAGTGAAAATAAGTCCTAGGGAGAAATATTCCAGTAATTTAAGGGTGTAGGGTTAGTTTTTTTTTCCGGTATGCGGGCCTCTCACTGCTGTGGCCTCTCCCGTTGCGGAGGCTCCGGACGCGCAAGCGCAGCGGCCATGGCTCATGGGCCCAGCCACTCCGCAGCATGTGGGATCTTCCCGGACCGGGGCACGAATCCGTGTCCCCTGCATCGGCAGGCGGACTCTCAACCACTGCGCCACCAGGGAAGCCCCTGTAGGGGTAGTTTTTAAACGATTCTGATATCTATTTGTGGAAAGACAACTTATATATTACATTTCATTGATTTTTAAAATTTGCTTTTGTTTTCATATTTTAACGTCTCTGAAATCAGGATATAACATAAAATTGACAGCGTCTCAAAACTAAATTGGCAGCATTTGTTCTTTTTAGCTGTATTAAAATAACAGTGTGGCCTACAACCAGTGAAGATATCTTAGGTTTGATAAAATATTGTAAACACTAATACTCTTATTGTCATCAAAAACAGTTCCTCTAAAAACTCCAGTTAGGAAACAATTTGCTACTCTGGTTTGAATTATATGGTACATGAAAGCAAGGAATATATTTTTCTTTAAATAAAAAAAATCTATAATCATTAAGTTACTACCGCTCCCTCCAAGCTAGTCAGTCTTACAATTAATAACTGAAAAATAAGACCCAATAGAAATACTCAAGAGTGCCATATTTTCCAGGAAATAGTCACTATTTTCCAGGCCTCATTTATAAACTAACGAGTAGATGAGCTCCAAGGCTCCCTTTAGCTCTTAAAGTCTAAGGCCCTATAACCTTGATTATTTAATTATTAATATTGAGCACACCACAAAGTTTCTCATTTCCTCTTCTCTTCCTGACCCTACTCTGTAGTTCAAAATTAGCAGGTCATAAGAAAGTGGTCAATAGGTTTATTTTGTTTGTCAAATTGTTATATAAAAAGATGAGGCTTAAAAAAGGCAAAGTCGGGCTTCCCTGGTGGCACAGTGGTTGAGAGTCCGCCTGCCGATGCAGGGGACACGGGTTCGTGCCCCGGTCTGGGAAGATCCCACATGCCGCGGAGTGGCTGGGCCCGTGAGCCATGGCCGCTGAGCCTGCGCGTCCAGAGCCTGTGCTCCGCAACGGGAGAGGCCACAACAGTGAGAGGTCCGCGTACAGCAAAAAAAAAAAAAAAAAAAAAAAAAAGGCAAAGTAGATCTTACTGGGGAATAAGATGTTGAAAATCCATCAGTACTTCTGAGAGTGTACCTGAGAGGATCACCTTAAACTACTTTTTATTACTAAAACACTATAACTTTATCATGATCATCACCTGCTATGAATGTTTCCTAAAAAATTGGCAGATTATCAATTTGACTTCCAAGACCTATTTTGATGTTTATTTTTTAACCTTTCCACACTGTGTTATTAAAGAAGGAAAGAAGGGGGGGGAGGGAGGGAGGGAGGGAGGGAGTGGGGAGGGAGGGAGGGAGGGACGAGATGGGAGGAAGAAAGTTAGCAGTAAAATCTGCTTAATGTGTACCCCTAAGAAGCTCCTCAGTGGTCATGATTCATCTTTACATCTCTATTGCTTAGCAAAGGGCCTCACACAAAGGGTTTCTGAAGTGGTAATATTCAAGTACAGATATTATCTAGTGAATCCTAGTTTATAATAGGTAAATTGATAATATTTAGCTTTGACATAATTAAGCTGAACTCACTAAAAAAACAATTTGTTAGCATAATTTAAAAGCTCACAGTTAACTTTACCCTAACACTTGCTCAAAGGACATCCTTATAACCTAAAATGGTTGTTTCCTCAAAATTCTAGAGGATAATTTTTAAAATAGAATAAAGTAAGTATACAATAAGCACCTAAAGTTTCGTAGGTTCTTAGTCTTGCTTTACTGGGGCGGGGAAATGGGATGGTGTGGGGGAAGACAGTAAGGCTCAGTAGATTTCTGAGAAGGCAGCTAAGAAAGGTAGACACTTTTTTAAAATTCTGGATTGAATGTCACAGAGAGTAATTTCATTGCTTTTAAAGGCCAGGTACAGCTTTTGGAAACAGATGAAAAGATCCTAACCCAAGACGACAAAGATAAAATGTGTAGTTTGGGGATTTGTAGTTCTGCTCTAACAATGGAAATTCATAGATAGACCTCAACGTGCTTTCCATAAAATATCATCACACCCTTATACAATACCCTATCATTCTGTTAAACTATGGAAAATAAGTTGCTGGCTATGTGATGATCAGTTATTAAGTATATTAAGTCAGTAGTTATTCATGTAGCTCAAAACTACTAAAGTAAAATTAAAAGGGCACCAGAAAGCAAGCAAGCAACGATAATTACTCTAAGCAACTACTGCCCCTTTCTGTCTCTGGTGAAAAACTGCCTGAGTTGCTTAAATAATGAAGAATCCTTTTTCAACATTAGAGACCTATTTGGTATTAAAAAAAAAAAAAAAACGGTAACAAAGAAAAGAAGCACAGAACCTCTGCAACTTTTAAATTTCTAAGATGTCAAACAACTTTTTCCACTGGTTTAGTTTTATAAATTCTCAGATTTAGATAAATCCATTCTAAAACTAAAATATATTTTGAAATAAATTTCATTACTTTCTAGTTATCTGTGTCATGGGTTCTTTTCCTTTATTAGTATAGAAGACTGACTATATCTTAATTTTAGTTGCCATTAAATTTTACTTGAAGTTGATGAAAAAGAACTAGCAATGCCAGGTACATCTAATATTATAAATACAATAAAATCCTGTGATAAAGAACCCTATAACAAACGTAAATGTTGGTACAATGTGATTGGCAATTGGTTTCTGTCTTCTGGAAAGGCTTACATTCTTAAATGGGGGCACTAAAATTCTTATTTTCTGTGGAGGGAAGGAGTGAACAAAAAGCAACCCATCTGGAGAAACAGGGAACTAGAAGGTGGGTACCTGTGTTCTCAGTATTCTCCCAGTTCAATCTCCCTGGATTGGGTTGATAATACAGACACCACTAATTACAAGATTCCTGGAATAGTTGCTGTTTTCCCAGAAGTTCCAACCAACTCCAAGGCCTGGTGTAGTCCATATGTATATTTAAGTAGGAAGAAACTACTACAGTCAGGCAGTGCCAAACAAGGACCTTCTGAGTGACCCCGCAGGAACTCCTACCAGCAGCATGCACCACCTGCCCAGGTCACTTCATTAACCTCACAATAATGCAATACTCAACCTCACATGATGGCATTTTTAGACACCACTTATTTCATGGTGTGGTTTTATTCTACCATTTCTTCCTATTAAGACTTTACATTCATACTTATTATTGGGTATCTCCACAACCCCCTAGTTTCTGTGCTCTGCAACATCCACTTCTCTTCTGAATGACAAAACTTTGGGGGTTAGTTGTCAAGATTTAGAAAATTTATTCTTTTTCAAAGAGAGAGTGATCATGACACAAGACAACCAATATTTTGTGGAACATTTATGAACTTGGACAGGAGCAACAAAAATATAGTACTTACATTTACAATAAAAAAGTCCATGTGTTCCTATACTATATAATCATATACATACACTTTCCCCCCAAAGAGTCACTTATAAAATGAATTCACTGAACTGTATCACAGTCTCCCCATCATTAGGTATTCAATCTAGTACTAATTTTTAAACAGTAGCCCAACTTACCCGGACGAGGGCATCATCTATGATATGGTCACGTCTGACTTTGAGTCTCAAATATGGATTCAACTGCTGTCCTTGAACTAAGCTGTAGAGAACAGTGATTCTTCGTTCACTGTACATGCGAATTCTATTGTCATAATACAATCCCAAATTCTTTGTGACAGCATTCAATATAAAGGGACATGTCATAAAAGAGAATTTGTTCTCTGTTTCTACTTTGAAAAAAGTATAATCTTTATCCATTTCTAGAACATCATTCAGTGGTTCATTAATAAACTCTTCAAAAGGGATAAGTGGTTTTCGACAATCCAGAGTTTTAACAGCAAGTTCAGTTTCTAGTGGGTCCACTCGAGGACCTTTCTTGTTCCTTCTTTCTTCTCCCAATAGCTCCTGAAGTGTCAATTCACTGGACTCAGGAATGGGCTCTTCATCATCTTCTTCATTATGATTTGTGTCCACTTCCCCTCCCACTACATTTGCATAGTAAACCATTTTCAAGCACTTGGAAGCAGCAACAATAGCATCATCATCGTTCACTAGATTTCGATTGTTAAAGTCAGTGCTTATGACTTTGTATGTAATAAGCTGTTGAAACGTTTCCATCATTCTCCGAATCTGGTCTGCGCTGTATTTAGACCACAGTCTGACCAGTTTTCCTTGGGCTGCAAGGGGTAGCTTACTCATTGCTTTGCAAAACAGTGGCAAAGCCATTTCCAGATATTCAGGACTGTGGAGATTTCTATTCTCCATGACAATAATGAATAAATTCAGATAATTAGGATCTCGGGAGTATACATTGTGATATGTCAAGTCACATTCCACATTAGGTGACAAATACACAAGTGCATTGAGAAAGGCAGTTTCTATTTTTTCATTAGAGAGCAATCTGGTGTAGACCCTTCTAATGGCCTCAATATCCACAGACACATCGTCAGGACCTAATTTTTGTAAGTTGTTATCTCCTTGTGAGCTATCACTTATCCTTGAGGAAGATGCTTCTGAATCTTCTTCCATAGCTGCAGCAGAACATGCAGCTTTTTCCTTTTCATCTTCATCTTTGTCTTCATCCTTTCCTTGAAGAGATTTCAGTTCTTCCTTGGTGTGTTGTTTGACTTTCCGAAAGCTTTGTACCAATGCCTCAGCACTAGAAAAAACTCTTCCAATAACACGAATTAAAGGGGAATAATCCTCCCTCTCTCTACATAATTCTAGAATTTCATATACCGTCTCTTCTGTTAGGTAAGTCACATCTAGAAAATTAGGAAAAAAGAGAACATTTATTTTCATAATATATATGTATGTTTGCTTTCTTTTAATAAGTTCTAGTGAAAAATAAAATTGCCAAACATTTTGCAATAAATACCATTTATGATTTACAACTCCTTTAAAAAGTATCTTAATACTTAGGTTCAACCAACAAAATATGCTTACCTATTTTTTCAATGTACTACTAATATTAACAACTTTACTCATTCTTTTATATTCTATATGTATTCTTATATATAGCTTTTAACGAGCTCAAGCTCATTTTCACAATGATGGTATATATTAACGTGCAGTTTTAACTGTAAATATGAACCAAGATATCATGTGCCGACTCATCACAATATACCTCTTACAACTTCGCTTTACTTTAGAGCAGAAACACCACTATTTTTCTGAGAGGTTTCTTCCTTATTTCACTACTCTGTTTCAAAAGACTAGGAAGGCAAGGTTTTAATAAAGATTTCTTCAGAGTCCTCTTTTGGAAACAGCCCTTGTCCTAAAACCAGACTAGTTCCTTTCTGAGTCTTCCTTTCTGAGTCTTAGTTTTTTTTCAGGGTGGCCATTCTGTGGGTGACTGAGAAGGATTAATATATCATTTCCCATAAGCTCTGAAGTTGACAGACACTGCCATCTGCAGCCAGGTTGGAATAAATCTTACACAGTGACAGGAAATAGTTACAAAGCAGTGAAAACAATAGGGTGGGAAGAAGGCAACTTATGAGCAGACAAGCGAAACAGACTACTATGTAGTCACCAAAATCTGTTTCCTCTCGTTCCTGCGCACAGAGTTGGACACATTCTCCAGCTTTCCCAGCTTTTTGAGATAAGTGCTACTTTCAGGCTAATGCTTTTCTCCTTCTGGCTAATGGGATGATGCTTCCAGGATGGTTCTGAAAATCGTGCTAAAGATAGTGCCATTACAGCTGCAACTCTGAATGACTGCATGAACCAGAACTCTCTGCCAATCTAAAATATTATGGCTGTTAGATGAGCTAGAAACAAATTTCCACTGTTTGTAATAAGCTAGTATTCTTTCTGGGGTCTACTTAATATTGTATTCTAGCTGATCCTTACAAGTAGAGAAGCCTTTCATTTTCCTTATCTTGCCTTCAGAGTCTTTAAAGTACAAGTAATGACCATCTCCCCCCTAAACTGATATATTACCACTGTTTTTACAGCTTGTAGTATTCAAATCCATGGGAGTTTTATTATGATTTTCTATTATATCCATTCTTCCCCATAAAGAAATAACATCATAAAAGGCAAAAATGACAGCAGGCCCTGAAAGGCCAGACTGAATATCAACTTACTACACATTTTCAGAGTTACCGTAATGTTAACAAATTAAAATTCTAATGAAATCACAGAAGAAACAAAGAAGAAAATACTTCAAGGACTTTTTGAGATAAAAATCTCTGGAGCCATGGACAGTTGCAGGGGTGAAAGAGTTTGTTGCAGTTTGCTGGAATTCATTTTACTTCCTTCTCATATCTGTCTTTAAATATAGTGGCTTAGGCCTCCACTGTCAGCTTTTGCCATTAGACTTTTTACATTTGCTATTATTCGCTTTCAGACAAAACCAGATAAACCTACAGCTCCCATTCTCTTTAACAACAAAATTTAAATCTATACATATACTCCCTTGAGAGGAAAAGAGTAAGTTTGGAGGTTAGAGAATGCATGAGTGCTTAAGGTGAGTGCCACTGCATGAAATACATTAGAAAAAGAAAGAAAAACTCCATGTGTTCCTTCTCTTACACTTTTCTTACTCGAGAAAATACAAGCACACACACAAAAATGAATTTTAACATGCTGTTTCCTAAAACTGCAAGTTCTCATCTTACTCAAATGTTGATTTATTTTGTGCAGTTTAATATGAGCTTTCATAATGTTTGACTTTTTTCAAAGAAGTTACCGAGTACAATGACTGGAGTGAAAAACAATGTAAAACATTCAAACTTGAAAGAGTAGTAAATCCCAATGGTTGGGAATATCATACAATAGGCAATGGGTTGATTCAACAACTTATAAAACTCCCTGGCACTTACCATGAGTTTCAACTAAAAAAAAAAAAAGAAAAAAGAAGAAAAAAACTAACAATTTTAAAATGAAAATTAGCTTAGCTATAATGTACTCACCTTCATGATGTTATCAAAAAAACCAAACCCACCCTACATTCTCTCACTTATTTTCTGAGATAAGCCTATATAATTACAAAATTTCACCTACCAAAGCTGAGAAATATAACCCAATAACACTATTTTTTGTTATGACTTGCATGAATATTAGATTACTAGATATAAAATAAAATGTTTTAACAGTCAACAATTTATTGCATGCAATAAACAGAAGCATAAACAATTGTATTTTAAATGAAAATACAGAAGTAAAAATATTTCAATCCTGTAGTCAAATAACTACATTAATAAAAGAAGTGAAAACAGCCTTTAAACAGAAGATAACCAAATTTCACTTTATAAATCAATTCTAATAGCAAAGAAAACAATGAATGCTCCGGGCAGAGATAATTCAAAAACCCTGAAAGGGGGGTGGCTGGGAGTGCGCACGCGCGCGAACGTGTGTGCGTGTGCGTTGTGTGTGATCCCTAATGACTATAAAACATGTCTGGCATTACTCAAAGTACTCAAATGTTTGACAGGTAAGACTAACCGATTACCAAAAGGATATGAAACCTCTAATGACCGACCACAAGATCTCATTCTCAACTAACAGAAAGCTGGGTAACGCTGGGTAATACCCCAAGACTTCTGTGTCCTGATTAATAGCAGTTTAGTTTACATGGCTATATCAACTTAAATTTTCTATTGCAATTACTTCTAACTCCAAAGCAAGTGCTATCATTGTTCTGTATTTGAAACGTGATCCTCTGAAACTGCTCTCTTAACCTCCAGCTCTCTAATATATCTGGGCAGACACTTTAGGCTGGCTAACTCCAAATCTATTCACCACCTTTACCCCGACATGCCATTGTGATAGAAACTGCAAACTAAACACTAGTATTCCAATCCTCACTTGCACTGGGGGCGGTATGTGACACAGGTCTGCCAGTGACCTAAGTGGAAGCCTACTGGTGGACTTCTCAGGATTTGTTTTCCTGATAAATGAGACAAATATGACTAACTCATACTTTGAGTAGAAAAAAAAATCATTTATTCTTATTAGCAGATGTACAAAATAAGCTAACTAATATAATTTTCAAATTACCCAAGCAAAGACTATACAGGTCTCTACAAATTATAAAACTGTCCTTCAAATTAAAAAAAAAAATAGTGTTTACTAATATTTTGAGACCACTTTTCATACAGGCCAGTAAAAATTATCGAACTGTGGAAGAAATAAAAATGTAGCACCCCAAATAAAGAGGTTTTGTCATTTTGAATTAACTATTCAGGTATGTTATTTTACAGGAAAGAGAACAAATGATATATTTTGTCTGTTAACTCTAAGAAGATGTACTGGTAAAACAATATTACTGACAAAAGTCTTAATCCCTTTAATCAAAAGAGTGACAGCCTTGTCATCAAATACTTAAGCAGAGGATAATTTTAGAGTCATGTAGATAATCCTATCTTCATTGTGTCAAATGGACCCTGATACTTGTAATGGACACATATAAAATTTCTTAATATGATTCCTACTTCTGCTTTTATATTTGCTTCATAGTAAAAGATAATACAAAATGCAAATGGTCAGTGAATGAGCAGCTTCCAAAAACTGAACCACAAAAATACCAAATTTTATCACACCATGAATCTAATCTTTGGTCCTTGCTACCAGACTGTCAACACCTTCTTTTATGGGCCATAACTCTTTAATAACGAATCCTTAAGGTGTGTTCTATTCAGGATATTTAGGCATCTTCTGCTAAACTTCAGTAACCTCTTCCTGAAGTGTGTGAAACTGCTAACTGGGAGCTTATTTCGCACTATTTTAATTGGAAAAAATTATAACATGTTCTTATGAGACCAGGTCCAAAAAACAAAAACAAAAAACACCTAATTTCTTAAAATGTAACCAAAACATAGTAACTATCTATTATAAATAACTATCCAGTTAGGACATAGGACACTCTGTTTCCTAATCATCAAATAATAAAGTTAACAAAGAGTTGCCTTGCATGTAGTAAATATGGCTTATCTTACGGATAAGCAGCGTTCTAGACCCACGCACCCTCTGTTGGCATGACATGCTCTTCAGAACATCTTCAAGTGATTCTGACATTCTACTAATTCTACATAAAATATACCAATGCTTTATTCACATGGTGTTTTGTTTAAAATGTTAAACTGAGTTTTTCAGACATAAATGTAAATTAGTTAAAAAACACTGCATTTTGAAATATAAACATTCATTAACGTTTGGGTATCAATAAAAGGAGGTATTCTACTGAGAAAACAATAAAATTTTTGTATGACATACCTGTATATTTTATGATATATGTATATTTGAGAAATACTCAATCTATAAAATTTTAAACTTAAATTCTTATGCAAAAAGAGAGTTTGGGGCAGACTATTCAACACCTGAAACTTTGTAACTAGAGCTAACATATATAATTAACACTCAAAATAAAAGTACTAGTGCAGTTAATATACTTATAATTCCTAGTAAAAATATACTATAGTAAATACAGATGTTGCAGGAAAAAGGGGGCAGGGGGGAAAGAGTGTAGTATATTGGAAGAAAGTACAATGAACTGCTAAATTATATAAACTTGAGCTTAAACAGTACACAAAGACTGAGGATAATCACCCAATAAGTACCTCTAAAATGAACCACATAGCCAAAAAGAAGATGGGTACATCCATCCTGCACTATAACCCCCATATGGCTTGCTGCCTTCAACTGTGGCAGCACATCCTACATTCACAGTAACGGTTGTTCTTATGGTGCACACTTGCTGGGGAAATGTGTATAATGCAACTTCCACATTAACATATTGACAATGTTCACTTATTTATCTGGTGTGTGAGCTAATTCATGGAATAGAAATATTCATGCAATAAAGCTGTAATAAAGTTATGAAAACAGCTTTATTATGGAAACAGAGTAGAAGCTATTAACACAATTCCATTTCACTAATTAATTTAAACTTGATTCAAATGACGTTACTGAAAACTTTAGAGGTAGTATCTAACTTCTATATATCCTAAACAAAAAGCTTCCTCTTTTAAAATACAATTACCTCTGGTAGGACTGTCAGTCATTCAAAAATCTGATTAACTTTTTTCTAATACCGATTTGCCTTCACTGGGAGAAAGAAAGCTTGAAGTTTATTAAAAAGAGAAAAAGTTTTAAAAGTATTGAAATACAGGATCATTTAGAAAGAAAAATAAGGCTTGGGTAAGACTACCATTGTTAGGTAATGATTCTTGGCAGTATGAGCGTGCCAAATGCCTGGGAGAAGGTGAGCAGGATACAGGAAGAATACATTAGAAAGAAAAATTGATTATTTCTCAGGTAACTATTAACATTTTGCCTTGCCTTCAGAAACAGAAAAAGACCACTGATCAGTCTGCTACTTTCACTGTATAGTGCTCTGGTTCCAAAATGCATGCCAGATATTTAGTCCAGCTATTCCAACATCTAAATGACTTTGTGGCCTAGTTTAGGTTATTAACTACTACTTAATACATTTTTCCTAGTGGAAAATATTTAAAATTTCTAATCAATCCATCAGCAAAGGAACTTTGGGGAATATAATCTGCTTCTAATTAAAGATCATCGGAACAGTAAAACAGAGTGAAATCATTAACTCAACTATTAGTTCTGTCCTCTATCACAATAAAAAATCGATTCCACCATACTATCATGTCCTAAGGTCAAAAATGAGACAAAAAAAGCAAACAGCAACACCTCACACATTTTGAAAATCTCCAATGTGGTTTTCAGTGCAAAATTCTCAATTAAAAATAGAACGTCTTACCTTTAAAATCATCTCGTGCTCCTTGTCCATCCTTCTTGTTCATTTTCATGTCAGAGCAGTTGTTAGGGGCACCTTTAGAGTTTTCAAGGTAAGCTGAGCTTGCTCCTTTCTTGGAGGGATGAGGATCACAGAGTTTTGCATTAATCTTATAAAGCTCAAGGGCTTTAATAGCTGCTGCATTGTTATCCATACGACGAAAAGTTGGACAGGAAGCACAAAACTCATTCGTGCAGGCCTCATTTCCACAGCCCTCAGTTAACTGGTGGTAGTAGCGTTCTATTAGATGTTTTGCAGCTGCTCGCTTCCTGTACCAAACATTCAAACAATAAGCACAGTGATTAGTAGAGCTCTCAGGTACAAAGCTCAACAGATCATCAACAAGGTAGAAGTTAGTCAAGCACTGAAGTAATAAACCCGCGTATTAAGATGAGGTATAGAAAATGGAGATACACTATTTACACAAAACTTTTAACTGGTGAAATATTTGATACTTATTTCCTAAGACATATGATAAAGAATATCAATGCTTGTCAAAAATCATTGTTTTAATAGAATATGCTTTCCTTTGGTTTGGGGCGCAGTGGAGGGGCGCTTGCTTGATGTGCTTCAATTGTTTAGCACCACAGCTGAAAATCACAAGTTTTATGACTAAGAGTTTTAGTAGTCTATCACTTTAAAAATTAACATTAAGAAAATGAGAGTCTATTTAAAGTATCAATCCAGCTTTCCTTTATATAATCACCATTTTGTTTCAGCAGCCTGTAAATACTTGACTTATAGTTAACATAGAACTTCTATGTGGAACAAAGAAGGACCCCCCCCCCATTATCTACTATACGGAAGGTTTAAAAAGAAATTTATAAATAAAATATCCAAACCTTGTGTTATATTACAAGAAAGTGGCTCAAAACATACAATTTTGAACCCAAAAGGTATCAGTAAACTTCCTCATTAATACCATGTCATAGGAACATGGAATATTTTAAATTCCTTTTAGAGCAAAATCTTATGTTACTCTTACTTTGTGAACATAAAGTATGCGAATTAATGTTCCATTATGGCTGTTCTAGCAGACCTAGCAAGGATATTGAAGAAGGGGTTATTTCATCAAGCAAGAAGCTGGACTAATTTCTATCTCTATGGCTTATTCCAACTCTTAAGATCTATACTTCTACTATTGATGGTATGAGATCACCATAACTTGAGTAGTCGACTGGATCCAAAAAAACATAATTCACAGCTATTCCTTTTGTTTCCAAATAGACACGCAGAAATAAAAACTACAAATAATCAAAACTATTTAAAAAATAATTTATCTAATTTAATTCTCAAAATGTTCCTACAATGATCTCACAAACATGTAGGACTAAATGGCAAATGGTATTAGAATTTACATCTTGTTAATCGTGAGATACATCTTGTTAATCATGAGATACATCTTGTTAATCATGAGAAACTGAACAACTAACAAGACAAATAAGAGACACACTAGTAAGTCCAATATTGTCTCAAAAGTAGGACTTTGTCTCTAAACTATCAAGGTAACTGACAAACAGTAATAACTCAAACACATTCAATTCATTCTGGTGCTGTTTTTCATATGTTCCATGCAAATTTACCACTCAATGCATGCGAACAGAGAAAAAAGAAAAACCCACAAAACGCACTTAGATATTTTATTATATGTAGCTATAAACAATTCCACTCCTGAAAATTAAAACATATTATTTCAGATACATCACTGTGCAAAATACTAAAGTGACAACATGTAAAGAAAGAGAAATATAGAATTTATAAGGTTTATACCATACACTGCTATTCTTCTTCCAAAACGCTATAGCCTTTCCTAGTGAGAATGTAAATAAGTATGTATTTCCTTTCTGGAAGAAAATTATGAACATTTATCAAAAGTCTTAAAAATGAATCAGAGGATGAACCATATGAATCAAAGATCCCATTTTGGGTGAAAATAATCGGACAATTTTGTTTCTACAAAACCTGGAAAAAAAACTGCCATGCCCAAAAACAGATTACTAAAATGAACTGATGACCATTCACACAATGGAATAAACAAAAATTATCAAGATCTGAATTTGGCATAGATCACTAATTGATCTTTTAATTGTAAAAGTCTGTTACAAAGTAGTGTCATATGAAGCCATTTTTATTTCAAAGTGTTAACAGTCTTTCCCTGAATAATGTGATTGAATCAGTTTTTTAAATTATTCTATCATTTTGCTTGCAATTTATTTTTTCTATAACATGCTACTTGTATAATGAAATTAATGAATATGAAAAGGGAAAACGTTAGTGGTTTCAAAACTTCATATACATGATTTGAATGGCCTCAAGGTTTACTAAATTGTCCGTATGAGTTTTTAAAGATTAGTTTCAAAAATCAAAATACCAAAACAGTCTAGCTATTTTTCTTATTGTCCTAAAAAAACAAACAAACCAAAAAATACCGGTCATACACATAATGCTTCTGAATGTAATACATAAAACAAGTGTGAACATTAAAAACAGAACAAGACTGAGAAATCAGAAAACCGGCTTTAAGAATCAAAGTAGCTGTACTATCTGAACAACTCTGGGCCTCAGTTTCCCATCTTTAAGACTCCTTTCAGTTCTAAATCTTTTAATAGGGAGGTGAGCAAGGAACTATAATTTGTTGAATGCCTGGTAACATACTGGACACACTGCAAGGGACTTTCACATAGATTATCTCATCTGAATCCCATGACTTTGAGGATGATCTTCAGGCCACAGCCAAAAAAGGAGACAGAACTGAAAGAGTCAAATCACGTATCCAAGGTCGCACAAAGGAAAGTGCAGAACTAGGATGAGAGCAGGAGTCCAGAGGTCTTCCGGCTTCAGAGTGTAAGTCGTTTCTACTATATTGTCTTACAGGTGATACATTTCAAAATAATTCTTAACAATAGTAGTACTAAAAACTTTTATGGAAAAAAAATCCCATAAATAATGTGTAATTGAAAAAAGTAAAATGCCTTCTGAAAAATCATAATTTGAATCTCAAATTTATGCATATCTGGTATCACACAAGAACACAGTTTCTTGAAGAACAGGTAGCACTATATTCTGTAAATCTAATATATTTATAATTTGTTGAAGACCTACGTGCTAGGCTTACAGATGTTCTTGCTTTAGACGACAATAAACCCTAGAAGTTAAAAGTTCACACTCTGAGGCTAGATTGCCCAAGTTCACATGCTGGCTCTGCCACTTAATAACTATGTCACCTTGAATGAGTTTACTTAACTTCCTGTGTCTCAGTTTCCTCATCTTAAAAATGATGGCATACAGAAGAATTATTATGGCTGTGAGAGAATTAAATGAGTCAATATATAAAAAGTGCTTAGAACACTGCATGGCACATAGTAAGCACCATTAACTTATGGCACATAGTTAGCCACCATTATTGTTACAATTTTTATTAGCATCCTCACAAGTCTATGATTAGCTATATTAACCTGCATTCTGCTGATGCTCAGAGCTGTTACCTAACAAGTTGCATATCTAGTAAGAGATCTGAACCCAGGTTTGACTCAAAACTTGGGCTTTTAATACCACTAAGGGTAGATTTAATATAAAAGTAGGCCCCTCTATTTGATCTGCTTTGCTGCCCCAAGACTTAGAAACGGCAGCTAGACTGATGAAACAGGACTGAAAGGAGGCCAAGACAGAACCTCCATGTTATTAGTGGAATCAACCACACCAAGTATTTTTCTTCTTTCCTCACTTCAGTGACACCTTGAATTACCTGTATATAATTCTGTATCCCCATCTAATTTAGAGCACATAAAAAAGCTCTACATTGGGAATATGTACACTAATAATGACATTTTGGTAAATAACCTGTACAAGGTTAATCCCTATACATCAAGTTGCCAAATCATAGCTTATGGACCAAATCTAGCATGCCACCTATTTTTTTATAGCTTGTTTGGTTTTTAAATTTTAAATGGTTGAAAAAGTCAGTAAAAGAATAACATTTTGTGACATGTAAAAATTACACGAAATTCAAATTTTAGCATCCACAAAATCTTACTAGAACACAGCCAAGCTCATTCATTTACATATTGTCTACTGCTGTTTCCACATTACAACAGCAGAGTTGAGTAGTTTTAACAGAGACTGTACAGCCTGCAGAGCCTAAAATAAATACCACCTGGCCTTAACAGAAAAAATTTCCCAACTCTTAATTTAGAGACTGGGCTTTCTGCCCTCCAGTGACACTTCCATCCAATCACATGGCCTCCTACTCTTTCTTTTCCCTCAGCAAATAATTTTATGCAGTAAAATGTATAACTCCCTCAAGTATGATTTCAAAAAACAAAGGAGAGAGGGAAAAAGAAAGATAAAGAAGAGATGAGGAGAGAAAAAGAAGAAGAAAGTGAAATTAAAAAAAGGAAAGAAATGAAGAGACATCTTTTCCCAATGGGGTCCCCTTTAGTGACACCTTATCTGTCATTCAAAACTACCCCAAGAGGGGCTATGGCTAACTTTCTATAATTTCCTCACATCTCACTGCCTTTTCTTCTATGTAAAAAACAAACCAAGTATTATACTTTATAATATACTGATTTTTTATAAAGGGATTTTTTCTTATCAAGTGAAGTGACATTTAGTGATAGCGCTCTCAACGCTCTTGAGATTACTTACACATTGAAAACAGGTAATACTTTCCACTGACTTCTTTTACTTCTATGACTGAATCAGTGAGACAGTCCTACAAATAAATGTTCTGTGGAATAATAATATAGAGAGCCAGAGTTACTCTAGAAAACTTGGCGGAAATCTTTTAAAAATGGTTTCACCTTAGGGGGAAGTGTGCTGATGTCAGCAATTAACTTTGAAATGTATGGGGTAGGGGAAGATGGACTGATAAATAGAAGGGTGGACATATGATAAAGCACTGTAAATATTAAAGGTAGAATGTAGATGACAGGCATATGGCATCAACTGTGCAATTCTTTCAATTTACCTGCATGTTTGGAAGTTTTCAAAGTAAAACACTAGGGGAAAATACTGTTGCCGTATAGACAGCAGATCAAATGGCAGAGGAAATGGTTTCAGCCATCAGGGGAGGAAAAGGAAAACCAATGTCAACATCATCAATGGTACTAATACCACATTTGCCGACTCTGTTTTTGGAACAGTCCGGTACTTAACAAAAACAAACAAACAAAACCCTATAATAATAATGATAAATACAAGAGTTAAACTCTGACCACATTATACACAGAAACTTAATTTGCCTGTCAAGGAAACAAATACTAGGAAAGTATGTTTAATGTTCCTATACCAATGGCAAACCACTGGAATCAGAACCACTGAAACAGCTGCCAACAATATAAGACATGTTAGTGGAAAAATGATCTTAAATTGAACTTATTAGGAAGTTGGAAAATAAACAATGAATACAAGAACAAAGAAAATGAAGAAATAAAAATAGTAACTGTCAGGGGACTTCCCTGGCAGTCGAGTGACTAAGACCCCAAGCTCCCAACGCAGAGGGCACAGGTTTGATCCCTAGTCGGGGAACTAAAGATCTCACATGTTGCATGGCGTGGCCAAAAAAAAAGCAACTGTCAGAAAGTGAAGATGTATCAGTAAACAGTGAGCAAACAAGACTGTAATTATAATACAAAACGACAGAACTCAAAAGAAATATTAACTGTGACATGCAACATAAGAACTATTGGTGGAGGAAGTACAGAATAATGAAAGGAGATTAAAAGGCAAAGATCAAAAGAACATGTGAACGTTAAGTAGAGGGGCTTTAATTGAAAATGAAGTCAAATGAAGATGTGAGGAATCAAGAAGCCAGAGATAAAACAGAAAAGGGCCCAAGGCTTATATAATCAGTCTATAAAGCTAATAACCACTGCTTACTAGCCTCAAAGAAAGTAGAACACCTTTGTTCCTTCTAGGATGTTGCCTTTGTAAATCCTCCACCCCTTCCCCAAAGTTTTATTTAACATAAAAAAATTTTAAGAACGACCAATGTTATCCTAGATAGTATTAGGCCTTACAGAAATAGATCCGACCAAAAAAACATCTGTGACACAGCCATGATCAGGTTTATGGCTGGGTCTATTACAATGGATTTGAGTGAATTATTAGATTATTTCAATTGTGAACTCATTATTACCATGATCCAAGCAACAAGCCATTAACTATAGAATAAGATACAGTTTTCACACAAAAAAGTTTTTATTTAAATTGATATTTTTTTACTGTTAGAAATATGTTTACTGTAATAATAACTCCTGAGTATTCTTTTATTGAGGCTTATAATCTCAATGCCTAGAGAGTTTATTATACAGTAAACACAACTGTACAACTAAATATTTATACAAAATTACTCACCTTAAAAAAACTTTTTGTTTTTTAAAACAGTGTGACATTTTAGAGTGAAGAATAAACAAAATACAAAATATATCCATCCACCTCCCTCCAATTAAGATCCTAAAGGGAAAGGAATACAAAGTACACGTTGGCATTAGTGTAGAGCAACTACTAATTCTCTGTGATGATCGTGAAATATGGTCTTTGATTTTTATTTCTGATTCAAAGACAATCAAGACAAAACTTGTACCTTGACTAATTATACACTTGAGTGTCTACCATGGATCAGGCAATATGCTGTAAATTCTGTGATAAAGATCTGGTTGGCGGACTATTCTGCATTCTAGATAGCTGGATCACTCTTATAAAATAATCTTTTCTAGGAGGTTAGGGAGCTGAGAAAACCTTGGAGTTATTAAAAAACTTAATAGCTTTTATAAATATTGTTGAGAAACACCTAGAGTTCTTTCAGTGTTAGGGTGAGAAAATTCTTAAGACTTAACTTTGAATTTATACTATTCAATACACATCAAAGTTAGCTTTGTACAGGTGATAAATGAGCCTATAGGTGCATTCCTATCAACTGAACTGTAGAATTACTACATTTATCTGAACAAAGATAAAAAAACACTAACCAGCCAACCAGAAAGGACAGCAGGATGGAGAAAAAAGAAGCACCGGAACTGATTCCCCCACAGAAACTCTGACTTATATGTGATCCCAAAACCTTTTAGGGAACCTCCAAAACCAATTAGAAAGTTGCAGTACCTCAAGCAAGCTCAAAGCCTAAACCAGCCAGAAATGTGTAAGAAAAGTTGTTTCATATCAATTGCCTCAACCCCTCCTCAAACTGGCACAGTTCACAATAGTGATGAAAAGCCCAACTTACAGCATCACCCTTGGGAACAGAAAAAAAAAAGAGAAGAATTATGTCCAACATTCTCAAGGGGGCTGCCCAAAGAACTACTTTCTGTCTTGCCTAACTCAGAAAACTGATGGAACTAGCATACACTGGATGCCTAGGGAAAACAAAAGACAGTTCTCTGGCTTGCTCAGAGAACCTTAAGTGCTACAGAAAGACACAAGAGAAGGCAAAATACTATAAGCTCTTGAAAAAAAACCAATAAACCTCTTCAATTGGGAAATTACAAGCACAAGTCCAGAGAAGATGCACTCCCTAAAAGGTTTTAGAGGTACCAAGAATCTCTAGCTAGGCTGAATGATGGTGATCTTCCCCTCTACGAAGCCAGACCATAAAGACTGGGAGAGAAGCTGTTTTCCAAATGCAAAATCCACATCAATAACAACAAAAAAAATAAGGCACATAAAAAAACAGGGAATCATGACCCAGTCAAATGAACAAAATAAAGTTCTAGAAAATGACCTAAAGAAGCAGAGCTGTGCGAATTAAATGACAAAAAATTCAGCCTAATTGCTTTAAAGAAACTCACAGTACTACAAGAGAACACAGAGAAAAATAGATGAAATCATGATGCATGAACAAATGAGAATATCAAAAAATATATATATAAAGAACCAAAGATTCTAGAGTTGAAGAATACAATAAATGAACTGAAAAATTCTCAAGAGGTAATGGCAGATTTGATCAAGCAAAAGAAAAGAATCAATGAACCTGATGGGTGGGTCTTTGAAATTCTTGAGTCAGAAGAAAAAAAGAAAAGAAAAGAAAAAGAAAAATGAAGAAAGCCTAAGGGACTTATGGGACATCATCAAGATGACTAATATATGCATTAGGGGAATACCAGCAAGAGAATAGAGAATGAAGCAGACAGCTTATTTGAAAAAATAATGGCCAAATACCTTCCAAATATGAGGAAGAAAAAAATGGTATCTAATTTTAAGAGGCTCAAAGGACTCCAACTAGGATGAACCCAAGGAGGCCCATACTAAGATGCATTATAATCAAACTGTCCATAGCCAAAGGTAAAGAAAAATCTTGAAAGCAACAAAACGGAAAATACTGGTCATGTACAAGGAAGCTACCACTAGACTATCAGCAGATTTCTCAGCAGAAACCTTCCACACCAGAAAGGAGTGGGGTGACATGTTCACAGTGCTGGAAAAAAATACCTTCCAACCAAAACACTATTTATTATCTGGCAAACTGACTTTAAAAATGAAGGAGATATAAAAACCTCCTAGCATAAACAAAACCTGAGATAGTTCACCACCACTAAACCCACCTTACAAAAAATGCAAAAGGGAGTCCTACAACTTGAAACAAAAGGACACAAAACACAACACAAAAGCATATGAAAGTATAAAGCTTTCTGGTAAAGGTAAATTTATAGACAAATACAGAATCCTGTAATATTATAATGGTGGTGAGTAAATCACTTTTAATTCAGGTAGAGAGTTAAAATATAAAAACATTTTAAAAACTCAACTATATGTCAATGGATATGAAATATAAAAAGGTGTGATTTGTGTCATCAACAAAAATGGGAGAGATGTAAAGAAGTAAAGTTTTTGTACGCAACTGAAATTGTTATCAGTTTAAAATACTTCATTACAACTATAAGATTTTATGTAATTGCCATGGTAACCACAAAGAAAATACCTATAGAAGATGCGCAAAAGAAAGGAAGGAATCAAAGCATGTCACTACAAAAAAAAAAAAATTAACAAAACACAAAGGAAGGCATCTCAGAGAAAAAGAGGGGAAAAAATAACTACAATATATACAAAAAAACAATTAACAAAATGGCAATAGTAAGTCGTTCCCTATCAGTACTTACTTTAAATGTTAATGGATTAAACTCCCAATCTAAAGACATAGATTGGCTAAATGGACTTAAAAAAGAAAAGACTCAACTATATGTTGTCTACAAAAGAGTTACTTTAGATACAAGGACATACACAAGCAGAAAGTGAAAGAACAGAAGAAACATCCTATGCAAATATAACCGAAAGAGGGAAGAGATACATATGATCAGAAAATAAAGAAAATATTTATATATAAGAAAATAAAGTCAAAAACTGTCGTAAGAAACAAAGGACACATTATATAATAATAAAAGGGTCAATTCACCAGAAAGACACTACAATTATAAATATATATGCAGAGCACTGAAACATACTAAGCAAACATTAGCAGCATCAAAGGGAGAAATAGACAGTAACACAATTACAGTAGGACATTTCAGTACCTCACTTTCAATAGTAGATATATCAACCAGACAGAAAATCACTTGGGAAACAGAGGACTTGAACATCATAATAGACCAAATGGACCTAACAGACAAATAAATGACACTCCACACAACAACAGCAGAATCTACATTTTCTCAGTTGCACATAAAACATTTTCCAGGAAAGAGCACGAGTCTTAACAAAATTTAAGAAGACGGAGATCATACCAAGTATCTTTCCCAACAACAATGGAATGAAGTTCAAAATCAAAATCAAAAGGAAAACCTGAATATCCACAAATTTATGGAAATTAAACAACATAGTCTTGAACAACCAATGGGTCAAAGAAGAAATCAGAAGAAAAATTAGAAAATATCTTGAGACAAACAACAATGAAACACAACATACCAAAATGTATGGGATGCAGCAGAAGCAGTACTGGAGAAGTTTATAGTGGTAAACAGCCACATTAAAAAAGAAAAAAGACCTCGAATCAACAACTAACTTTAGACCTCAAGGAACCAGAAAAACAGACTAACTCAGAAGAAAGGAAACAAAGATTACAGAGAAATGAAATAGAGCACAGACAAATGAAAAAATAATCAATGACAGTAAGAGTTGTTTTTGGAGAATTTCAAGAAAATCAACAAATCATTTGCCAGACCAAGAAAAAAGAGAAATGACTCAAATAACAAAATCAGAAATGAAAGAAGATAAATTATAATTGATGCCACAAAAATAAAAAGAATCATAAGAGACTACTAACAAGTATACACCAACAAATTGAATAACCTAGGAAAAAAATGAATATATTTCTACAAAAGCCCAGGATAAGACAGCTTCACTGGAGAATTCTACCAAAGATTTAAAGAAGAATTAACACCAATCCTTCTCAAACTCTTCCCAAAAAATGAAGAGAAGGATACATACACTTCCAAACTTACCTATGAGGCCAGCATTACCCTGATACTGAAATAAGACAGAACTACGAGACAAGAAAAATACAGGCCAATATCCCTGATGAATATGGATGCAAAAATCAATAAATTACTAGCAAGTAGAATTTGACAACACCTGAAAAGGATTATACACCATTGCCAGGCGGGATTTATTCCTGGAATGTAAGGATGCTTCATCATATGAAAATCAATCAATGTCATACACCAAATTACCAAACTGAAGGACAAAAATAACAAGATCATCTCAACTGATGCAGAAAAAGCATTTGACAAACACCCTTTCATAACCAAAAGTCAAACTAGACACAAAAGGAAATTATCTCCACATAATAAAGCATATAAGCAAAGCCCACAAGTCAATATTATACCCAATGGTGTAAAACTGAAAACCTTCCCTCTAACATCAGGAACAAAGGAAGGATGCACACTCTCACCGTTTCTTTTCAACACAGTACTGGCAATCCTAGTCAGAGCATTCAGGCAAGAAAAACAAATGAAGGCATCCAAATAGGAAAGGAAGAAACAAAATTATCTTTGTTCATAGATGACATGAATATGCAGGAAACCATAAAGATCCCACACAAAAAAATGTTAGAATAAATGAATTCAGTAAAGTTGCAGGATACAAAAATCAACTTGCAAAAATCAGTTGTGCTTCTATAAACGAAAAATGAACAATCTGAAAAGGAAATTAAGAAAATATTCCCATTTGCAACAGCATCAAAAATAAAATACTTACGAACAGACTTACCCAAGGAGGCAAAAGACTTTTACAGTGAAACTGACAAAAAAATTTCTGAAAGAAGCTAAAGACACAAACAAATGGAAAGACAGCCTGTGTTCATGGACTCAAAGACTTAGTTAATGTTGTTAAAAGGTCCATACTACCCAAAGCAATCTACAGATTCAATTCAATCCCTATTGAAATCCCAATGGCATTTTCTCAGAAACAGAAGAAGAAATCCTAAAATTCATATGGAATCTCAAAGGACCCCAAATAGCAAAACTAATTTTGAGAAAGAAAAACAATGCCAGAGGCCTCACAATTCCTGATTTCAAAACATCTTTACAAAGCTACAGTAATTAAAACAGTATGGTACTGGTATAAAGATAAGTCATACAGACCAATGGAACACAACAGAGAATACAGAAATAAACTCTTACACATACGGTCAAATGATCTTCAACAAAGGTGCCATGGGTACACATGCGAAAGAACAGTCTCTTCAACAAATGGTGCTGAGAAAACTGAATATCCTCAAGCAAAGAATGAAGTTGGACCCTTAACTTATACTATACAATATATAAGTTAATTCAAGATGGATTAAAGACCTAAATATATGACCTGAAACTATGAAACTCCTAGAAGAAAACATAGTGAGATAGTTTCAGGACACTGGATTTGGGTAATGAATTCTTTGATATGACACCAAAAGCATACGCAATGAAAGCAAAAATAGCCAAATGGGACTATATCAAACTTAAAAATAAGAAATATCAAAGGCAACAATCAATAGAGTGAAAAGGCAACCGATGGAATACAATCTATTCAATCTTCCGGGCTCAACAGTCTATGTCAGGAGTACAGGAACCAGAGGGTTGAGGCTGGAAGATAGCAGAGGGGCCAAGGGACATCTCTTAAAGACAAGGAAGGACAGATGGGATGAGAGAAAGCAAGTAAGAAAGCACACAAAGTCTGCAACCAGAGGTGGGTGTTTTAATTAAAGGTTTCAGGGGTAAAACAGTTCAGACTCACCTGCCTATGGGAATGGGAAGGAGCAGAAAGCAGAGGTGAAGGTTTTTGAAGATAAAATGGGTGGGGAACTGAGATGTTGTTAGAGGTTACCCATGTGAACAAAGACAGCAGGGGATCTGCAGCAGAGTACAAAAGTATGAGTTCTTCAAAGACTGAGAAAGGCCTGGGAGATAACTAGATAATGAAGAGAGAAGATGACACAGCCAGAAAAGCACAGCCTCAAAGGAACAGGGATTCTTATACTGAGAAAATAACTGAAACAGTCCAGAAGCATTAGTGGAAAAAACGAGTAACAGTGTGTAGGAAACAAAGTCAAGGCTTACAGCACCCTGTATCCAGTAATGTAGAGACTGTTCTCACCAAGTCACCACTTTTCACTCCTTATTTTACTTAACCTTGCTGAGAAATGTAGGTCTTTTGGAAATTGTTGACTGTGGGCTTTCAGGACACTATTTCCTGATTTCCTCCTTTCTCTCTGGCTGTTCTTCAGATACTTCCCTTCCTAATCTAGAAATGCTTATTATACTCCCCAGGGACCAGCCATTAGACACTTTTTCTTTTGTATTTCTCTTCGGACAGTTTCATCTTTCAAGGCTTTAGAAACACCTGATGACTTCCAAATGTCTCCTTCAGTATAGTTCAAACTCTGCTTGAGAAACTAGTACTATTCCAGCTCCTATGGCTATTTCTATATGGGCTCTTTCTTCAAGGAACTTACTGTTTAAAGGGGAAAAAAGCCAGAAGATTTTAACATCATAGGGACTCAAGAGGTATGGCAATATAAAGAGAGGCAATTTAACCAAGATGAATCACAAAGGATGACTAGGAACTGACAACACAAAGGGTGGGAAGACCGGTTCTGATAAGAGGGAAACGAGTGAGGGAAGGCAGAAGAGCCTAAGAACATGGTCTTATGACAACTGGAAGCAATTCAACAGTAAAAAGTTCAAAGAAGGACTCAAAAAATATGAAGAGGCAGGGAGAAGCCACATTATGGGAGACTTTATAAGATATGATAAGAAATTCAGATTTTAGCCAGCAGAGGAGTAATCTTACAAAGGCTAATAACTTTCTCCACATAAAAATTCATGCACATATACTCCATCTGGCAAAAAGTTTCAGAATGTTCACACACTATTCATAAACCACTAGATAACACTTGCAGCAGGAGTCACTAAAGGGTTTTAAGCAGGTCAGTGACTAAGTCAAATCTGCCTTTATGATAATTCCATTTTCTAAACTGGGACCAAAGTTGGCAAAACTGGAGACAGGCAATCGAGTTAAGTGATGACTACTATTATAGACCAGGCAAAAAATGAAGAAGTAGCAGGAAAGAAGAGGAAACTGATGCAAGAAACATTTAAAAGATGCAGTATGTAGGGGCAAATGAGTTGGAACAGCTAATACCTAGGTTTCTAAGATGGACACCTGGGTAGAAGGTAGCGCTACAAGCTGAAATGATAACAATAAACATTCATTAACATACAGTGAGTGGTTTTTGTAAATTATGTCCTTTAATCTTCACAAATTATCCTAGGAGCGAGGATTGTAAACTATTCCCACTAACATTTCTTAAACTTTTTTTAAGGACACGTAAGATATAATGAATAAAATACAAAATTCACACTGATTCTAAAAACTGCTTCATTGGAGTACTTCAACAAAACAGCAGAATTTTGCTCATTCTGCCTTCTGAGAAGACTCAGTCAGAGGCAGTTCATCTATTCATCCATTCCTACCATGAACCAGAAGCATGTTTCCTTGTATTCAAAACAGAATATATAGGCTTCTACAATGCTTTGTGGTAGAAAAGTGGACAGACTATGACTCATGTCACTTCTATGCCTAACACCTTTCATTAGTTCCCATGTCTATCAGGAGAAAACCAGGGACTTTTCAGTAGTGCCAAGGCCTTTCACTAAATGGTTCTAGCTTTCTAATTCCAACTACATTTTTCACCACTTCTCTCGTCTCGTAACTCTGTATTCCAGCATAACAGTTCAGAGGATTTGTTCTGCTGTCTTCCTTGGCTCCAGGTCTTAAAAAACTTTTTCTTCCTGCCTAGAATACTATGATCTCAATATTTATAACTAATCATCCTCAAAGATTCACCTTAGCTATCATTTCCAGGATCACGACTGCTGCTCCCACAGTAACCTGTACCTACTCTCAGTACACCTTATAATAACTGCCTATTAATTACATGGTAAGCTCCCTGACACACATGATCCGATAATTTATATATTAATAAATTAATAAATAACCCAGTGAATTTCAGAGCCTCAATGAGGAGTCTTCAATTTCTCTCCTGATATTGTCTAGATAACAGTGTCAATTAACTCTTATCTTTTTCTAGTACTTAACCATAAAGGGAAACAGATGTCAGGATACCTCCCAGTTTCTTAGGTATATCAGATGCACACAAAAGAATATGCAAAGGCTCAGTCTGAAGAAGAACATGCTATCAGAACCCATAGGAGAGAAACCTGAAAACAGAAGAGCTATCTTTATTTGGTTGAAGAGATTTGTATCTTTTACTTCAGAATGTATTTCAAGATGTTACTTAATCCATAAATGTTTTTATACACATGTAAGTATATTTGAGTTGAAAGTCGTATAGAAATATTTTCTCCCACTCCACATTGAAAACAGCATCCAAGCTATATCTCAACTTCTGATTTCTGGTTCCACAAGTAAGGAGCTAGGAAATCACTTCTCCAATCCAATAACAAGTAAAAAGCTAAAGAGACTAAAAAATCCACAACTCTTCTTGAATCCCTAAGGGAGGGAGAACATAAACTGCAAACTGTTGTCCCTAATACTGAAGAGACAAACACAGTTTTACTGAAGCAGAGATCCACAAGCAGGAATCTGTGACAGGACATGAGACTGAGCATAGGTAAGTCGAGAGTTAAAAACTCTAGGGGGGTCCAGTCACAGGGGAGCCCCCACAGTTCTTATGAGACTTACCCCAAGAAGCTCAAGCAGGTTCTCAAAGCAAGTACTGGGGATAATCCTCTCATGCTTCCAGCAGGGATAGGAGGAAAGGAACCATTTTGAGACACACCAGAGCCCTCTATTCTTCTAGGCCTGTCCTCAAGCAAACTAGTTTACCAGAGCCTACCCTGATGGGATATTATCAAATGCTTCCTTTCCCCTTATATCTCACTATCACATTACTAAAGCCCTATTTATAGCAATTCCTTCACTTGGGAGATCATGTCCAGCTATTAAGAAAAAATTACAAAGCATACTAAAAGGCAAAAAACACTATTTGTAACCACAGAGCAAGCATAAGAACTAGAAATGGCAGGGATGTTGGAATTAACACACCAGAAATTTAAACCAACTAAAGGCTAGTTAATATACAACTTACTAGTTTTAATGAATAAAGTGGACAGCATGTAGGAACAGATGAACAATGTAAACAGAGAGATGGATATCCTAAGAAAGAACTAAAACAAACAAACCTAGAGATCAAAAACATTGAAACAGAATTCAAAAATGTCTTTTATGGGCTTAATAGTAGACTGGAAACAACTTTTCTCAGTAGACTGAGAAAAGACTCTCTGAACTTGAAGATATATCAATACAATCACCAAAAACTGAAAAGCAAACAGAGCAAAGACTAACAAACACAAAACTGACTATCTAAGGACTGTGGGACAACTATAAAAAGTGTAGCATACACATACAGGGGATACCAGAAAAAGAAAAGACCATCAGAAATACTTGAAACAATGACTGAGAATGTCCCCAAATTAATATCAGACACCAAACAACAGATCCAGGAAGCTCAGAAAACACCAAGCAGGATAAATGTCCCCCAAAAAACCCTACACTTAGGCATATCATTTTCAGACTACAGATAATCAAAGGTAAAGAAAAAATTCTGAAAGAAGCCAGAGGAGGGAAACTCCTTACCTACAGAAGATCAAAAATAAGAATTACATCTGACTTCTCCTCAGAAACTATGAAAGGAGAGTGAAATGAAATATATAGAGTATTAAGGGGAAAAAAAGAAAGAAAAAAAACACCAACTTAGGGCTTCCCTGGTGGCGCAGTGGTTGAGAGTCTGCCTGCCGATGCAGGGGACGCGGGTTCGTGCCCCGGTCTGGGAAGATCCCACATGCTGTGGAGCGGTTAGGCCATGTAGGCCCGTGAGCCATGGCCACTGAGCCTGTGTGTCCGGAGCCTGTGCTCCGCAATGGGAGAGGGCACAAGAGTGAGAGGCCTGCGTACCTCAAAAAAAAACAAACAAACAAAAAAACACACCAACTTAGAATTCTGTACCCTGTGAAATTCTTCTTCAAAAGTGAGGAAGAAATAAAGACTCAGACAGATAAAAATTCAGGGAATTTGTTGTCAGTAGACCAGCCTTCTTGTTAAAAGAAGTTCTCTAGAGAGAAGGAAAATGATACAGGATCAGAACCTCAAATTTACATAAAGAAGGAAGAGCACTGAGAAAGAAATAAGTGGAAAGTAAAGTAAAACCTTTTATTTTTCTTTATCTTAACTGACCTATCAGGTAACAGTTTGTTCAAAATAATACCACCATGTATTTGGTTACGAATACTTATGTGTGTGTACATATATGTGTGTGTACATATATGCTCATATATCTGTATATATATGCTTATATATGTATTTATGTGTATGTATGCTATTATCCAAGTGAAATGTATGACAGCAATGATACAAAGAATAGGAGGGAGGAATTAGGGTTATTTTGTTATTACAAGGTACTCACACTCCCTGTAATGTGATATAGCATTATTTGAAAGTGGACTAAGAGTAGATGTAAATGCAAACTCTATGACATCCACTAAAAAAAGTAAAAATGTAGGATAACTGATATGCTAACAAAGGAGAGAAAATGGAATCATATAATATGCTCAAGTAAAAACCACAAAAGGCAGAAAAAGAACAGAAGACAAAAATAGGAACAAAAAACAAGGGCAACAAATAGAAAATAGTAACAAACATGTTAGATATTAAACCAACTGTATCAATAATCAGTTTAAACATTAACGGTCTAAATGCACCAATTAAAAGAGATGTCAGAGTGGATCAAAAAATAAGCCCAACTATATGTTTTCTATACTTCAAATATAAAGACACATATAAATTTTAAAAGATAGAAAAAATAACAATAATCAAAAGAAAGCAGGAGTAGCTATATTAACTTCAGCCAGAGGGCTTCCCTGGTGGCGCAGTGGTTAAGAATCCACCTGCCGATGCAGGGGACACGGGCTCAATCCCTGGTCTGGGAAGATCCCACATGCTGCGGAGCCACTAAGCCCGTGTGCCGCAACTACTGAGCTTGTGCTCTAGAGCCCGCAAGCCACAACTACTGAGCCCGCATACTGCAACTACTGAAGCCCGTGTGCCTAGAGCCTGTGCTCTGCAACAAGAGAAGCCACCACAATGAGAAGCATGTGCACTGCAACGAAAAGCAGCCCCCACTCACCGCAACTAGAGAAAAGGCCATGCACAGCAACGAAGACACAATGCAGCCAAAAATAAAATAAAATAAATAATTTCAGCCAGAGCAGATTTCAAAGCAAAGTAGCTATCAGGGTTAAAAAAAGGGCATTACATAATGCGAAATGGGTCAGTTCTCCAAGAAGATATTATAATCCTTCATGTGTATGCACCTAACAACAGAGCATCAAATTACATGAGGCAAAAAGTGATAGAACTGCAAGGAAAAACAGATGAATCCACTACCATAGTTGGAGACTTCAATACCTCTCTATCAGGAATGGGCAGATCTAGCAGGCAGAAAATCATTAAGGACACAGATGACTCAATAGCACCATCAATCAACTGGATATAATAGACATCTCTGGACTACTTCATCCAACAACAGATTACACATTCTTCTCAAACTCACATGGAACATTCACCAAGACAGACCACATTCTGGGCCAAAAAACACACCTTAACACATTTAAAAGAACAGAAATCATACAATGTCTACATTCAGACTACAACGGAATTAAACTAGAAATCAGTAACAGAAATATAACTGGAAAATCTCAAAATATGTGGAGATTAAACAACACATTTCTAAGTAACACAAGTCAAAGAAAAAAATCACAAGAGAAACTAAAAAATATTTTGAAATAAACACAACTCATCAAAATTTGTGAGATGCAGTGAAAGCAGTGCTTTACAGGGGACTCATAACATTAAATGCATTTATTAGGAAAGAAGATCTTAAAAAAAAAAATCAATCATCTAAACTCCCACCTTAGTAAACTAGAATAAAGAGCAAATTAAATCCAAAGTAAGCAGAAGAAATAAGAAAAGTTAGAGCAGAAATCAATGAAATTGAAAAAAGGAAATCCACAGAGAAAAACTGAAATCTGGTTCTTTGAAAAGATCAATAATAAAACTGGTAATCCTCTAACCAGGCTAATTAAGGAAAAGAGAAGGCACACAAATTATTAATATCAGAAATGAAAGAGGGCACATTGCTACAAATCACATGGACATTAAAAAAACAATAAAGGAGTACTATGAACAATTCTATGCCCACAAATTTGATAACCTAGATGCAATGGACCAATTCCTTGAAAGACACAGTCTGTCAAAACTCACAAGAAACAGACAACCTGAGTAGGCCTATATCTATTAAAGATATTAAATCAATTAAAAAATAACCTTCCAGGGTTTCCCTGGTGGCGCAGTGGTTGAGAGTCCGCTTGCCGATGCAGGGGACGCGGGTTCGTGTCGCGGTCCGGGAAGATCCCACATGCCGCGGAGTGGCTGGGCCCGTAAGCCATGGCCGCTGAGCCTGTGCGTCCGGAGCCTGTGCTCCGCAACGGGAGAGGCCACAACAGTGAGAGGCCCGCATAGCGCAAAAAAAATAAATAAAATAACCTTCCAAAACAGAAAGCACCACTACCAGAAGGGTTTAACAAAAATTTAAGGAAGAAACTATACCAATTCTCTACAATCTCTTTCAGAGGACACAAGTTATATCGCCATAGTCTACTCTGATAAAAGGCTTACTTCTCCTATGATATAATGCATGTACAGTACTGAGCACTATGGCTTGTCATATGGTAAGTGCTCAAGAAGATGTTATTACCCAAGTTCTGTAGGCTATGTACATATATCAGTTTATTTATATTTAACTGATCCTAGAATATTCTTCCTACATTTCTACAAGGGAACTGAAAAGGTAGAAATAAACATTTCACATAAATGTCGTCATTTCACTCTTTCACATAATAAATACTTACTACCTCTTGTATGCCCGGCACTCTCATTAGGCTTCCATGCTACTGACAGTATTAAGTGAGCCAGACAACAAAGAAATCAATAGGAAACCAGTCAGATGACATTAAATCCCATGAAGATAAATACAGCACAGGAAGGGGCACAGGGAAGACAGAGCATGACCATTCTTTGAAGAAAGTTGGTCAAGGAAGGCCTCTCTGGTAAGGTATCATTTAAGAGCTCTAAAGCAAGTAAGAAAGGAGGCCTTGTGGATATCACAGAGAAGGGTCACAGAAAACAGGCACAAGTCTTAAGAACACCAAAACATTAAGGGCAAGAGCATAAAGCCATAGACAAAAATGGTCAAGAGAAAATGGAAAGGTCACAGAAGTGAAAGGAAGTTCATACAGGGCCTTGTAGATCCTTTGATTTTACTCTGAGAGAGATGGGAAGCCTTTGAAAGGTTTTGAGTATAAGCAACATGGTTTAACTTCGATCTTAAAAAAGATCACTCTGGCTGCTACACAGAAAATACCTTGGTAAGGGGTAAGTATGGAAGCAGCAAGACTACTGGGAAACAACTTCATTCTTTTGGTAAATGATGGCTTTAATCAGAGTGGTTGAGGTGGAAATGGTGTTTAAAAAAAAAAAAGTTGTTGAAGTATCAATTAATTTTAAAGGTGGAGTCAATAGGATTTGCTGATGTGAGACAAAGAGAAAACAAGGATGCTTCCAAAACAAAACTTTGGATGAAGTGGAAGAAAAAAAGAGTTGCCACTGATTAAAATGGCAAAAAGATTACAAGAGAAGCAGATTTGAGAGGATGAAAATCAAGAGCTCTATTTTGTTTTGGACTTAAGTGTGAGAATCAGGCATCCAATTATTAGATATATACGTCTACAGTTCAGAAGGTAAGTCGGAGTTGGAGATGAAAATATGCAAGTTGTCATAGTATATATGTTAAAGTTCTTACCTAGAGAGAACAGATAATGATGGCCTGAGAACTAGGTCCTTGGTCACTATCCAACATTTAGAAAAAATAGGCTTTCCAAACACTGAACCATAAATCACTTGATACATTTACCCTTGGTTCCACTTACTGTATTAGTTATAGACCTGAAAACATAGCCTAAGTGTTAGAGATAGGGTTGGGGAGTAACTACCAAAGATAAGAAATCTGAAGTTACTAGAAACTGCTTTGAAATCATTAAGAAAATTAAAGAGTCTAAATTAATATGTGCAAAAAGACTACTACATGGTATATATAAATTTAAACAAAATCCAAGTACATAATACATATATAATTGAATAAAAAGATCTGGGTTATTGTGTTAGTTCTATTTCTAGGCTAAACTATAAACTAGCATGCAGCTCTTAAAAACTTTTACTATGTTTTTCTGCACTCTAGGAAATGGGTGACACTAGGAATTCCTAAAAACAGGCATATTCTTTAATTTTATATAAATTACTATTTTAAATGTACTCAAGGTGTTCCCTAAAGGATGTCAAATGCAAATGCATCTCAAAGTGCTAAAAAAAAATCATGCTTTAATAAATTTAAGATGTTGCCATTAATAAAACACACTAGCTAATTCTTAGGTAAAAACAAGATTCCTTCATCACCTATTTTGTAAATCAAGACCCACAAGATTAAGGTAGAACAAATCTTACTAAACTACTGCCTGGTTACAATTTCTACAGGTATAGGAATTTGAGAAACTGTATCAACCTCACATTCTTGCCATCCTTGGTTTTTACTACAAAATGCAAGCCTCCATCTTTCCTTTTCCATTCTTTACTCTTGATTCATCCATCTAACCTCCTCCACCAAGATTTCTAGAAATACATTTATGATATAGGCTGTCACCTATCTTCAACTGCTTTATATAATAGCTCCTCAATCTCTTAGCTTTCACTAAAACCTGATTTACCCCCAAAGGCTTTTCTTACGTTCCAATCCTTTTAGGTGAGTGTTCCATAGACAACTCAAACCCCTAAGTGCACCATTTTTATTCTAATTGCTTATATTAAAAATAATGCCCATCCCCCCAAACAAAACAAAGCACAGCACAAACACAACTTATTCTTTGAAACTCATGTTATCTACCTGAAATCCTTCTTCCTTCCCTCTCTGGTCTGGTAAATTATACCCATATACTAAAGGCTCTATTTTTCCCAAGTTATATTGCTGGCATTGTGGCTTCAATGTCTGTGTGCATGATCTATCCCAACACTCTAGCCCCCAAAATATTTGACTTTCTTAACTTGAGGGTCCCTCACCTCCTCTCAATTTCAGCCAATCACCACCTTAGGCTCTGATCATTATCATCTATCTTTGTAAGAGTTTCACTTATACTGAACTATCTCTTTGATCCATCAGGCTTTTTGTAACCAACCCAACCATCTTCACCTGGCATCACAACCTTTCCAACAGTGGCCATCGCCAATGACATATAAGTTCAACTACTCCAATGTTAACACTCTACACACATGCCACTTCCCATATGCTCTAATAGCCAACCCTGAAATACCATGCATCTTCTTCTAGCTATTAAAGAAAAGTCTTTAAACTGCAAGTATGCAGTAAGCTAACCTTAGCTGGCCACTCAGTAGCATGAGGCTCTCAATAATATCTGGTCCACTTCTTCACCCATTTCCCCCAATAACTTTCCAAGTTTTCAGTCTTCTCAAATCCCCTAACCAAACTCCGTGTTCCACGAGAACTACTTGAAAATATTTCTTAAAAAGTTACATAGTCAGGACTTCCCTGGTTGTGCAGTGGTTAAGAATCCTCCTGCTAATGCAGGGGACATGGGTTCAAGCCCTGGTCCAGGAAGATCCCACATGCTGCGAACAACTAAGCCCGTGTGCCACAACTACTGAGCCTGCCCTCTAGAGCCCACAAGCCACAACTACTGAGCCCGCATGCCACAACTACTGAAGCCCACGTGCCTAGAGCCCGTGCTGTGCAACAAGAGAAGCCACCACAATGCAAAGCCCGCGCACCGCAATGAAGAGTAGCCCCTGATCACCGCAACTAGAGAAAGCCCACAGGCAGCAAACGAAGACCCAACACAGCCATAAATAGATAGATAGATAGATAGATAAATTTATTACAAAAAAAAGTTACAGGGTCACAAAACTACCAAGAAATATCACCTTACTCCCATTAGGATGGCTACTATGAAAAAAACAGATAATTACAAATGTTGATGAGAATGTGGAGAAATTATAACCTTTGTGCATTATTAGGTCAGAATGCTAATTTGATGCAGCCACTGTAGAAAACAGTACAGAGGTTCCTCAGAAAATTAAAAATAGGACTACCAAATGATCCAGCAATCCCACTTCTGGGTATATACCCAAAGAAATAAAAGCAGGGTCTCAAAGAGCTATTTGTACATTGCAGCATTATTCACAATAGCTAAAACATAAGCAACCTGTGTCCATCAACAGATGAATGGATAAACAAAATACGTTACATACATACAACAGATTATTCAGCCTTAAAAAGGAAGAAAATTCTGACATATGCTACAACAGGGATGAACCCTGACATCATGCTACGTAAGTAAAATAAGCCAATCACAAAAAGACAAATACTGTGGGCGCTCACAGTAAATGAGGTAGAGTCGTTAAAATCATAAAGACAGAAAGTAGAATGATGGTTGCCAGGGGCTAGGGAGAAGGGTGAATGGGGAGTGATTGTTTAACAGGTACATTTTCAGTTTTGCAAGATGAAAAGAGTTATGCAGATGATGGTGGCAATGACTGCACGACAATATGGATGTACTTAATACCACTAAATTGTATACTTAAAAATAGTAAAGATGGCAAATTTTGTTATGTGCATTCTACCACAAAAAAATTTTTTTAAAGGTTACATGGACACACAAATTTGAGAAATACATTTTATAGTCCCTTCTTGGAGATGCACAATGTACATGAGCATTTTAAAGGATTTCCACTGTTTTCAGTAGAGAAATCTGCTGTTTAAGTCTGCATGTCCCAAGCTTAATCCACAACCACTTTTTCAAGAAGCACACAGTGGTGTAGCTGACCTAATTTACTAAGAAAATTGACAATTCAGACACAAATGACTTTGACTTCCCCATTCTTACCTACCAATACATTTAACATCACATATCCATTTTTACCTCCTTCTTCTAGTTTCATAAGATCTGGGTCTTTGCTCTTATTCAAGAGAAATCCCTACACCTATATTCTTCATTCCAACCCTTACTATCTTAAAAACCTTGCTTCAACAATTACCACTTCTCATATTATCTTAAACTTCTTATATTCTCACAACTAATCACAGAAGTCTTACCTACTTCACCTTCTATTTTTCTTTCATCCAGAAAACTTTATCTTGAATTCCTAATATACCACTGCCCTTATTTAGGCCCTCATTGACTGAAGCCCTGGTCAACGTACCACCACATGATTTCTCCTCAATCCTGCTTCCCTGTTGGCAAAGTTATTAAAAATATACACCTAACAAGGTTACTACCGCTACTTAGCAAATTCTTTACTGACTCCCAAATACCTATGAGAGACAGGCCAAGGTCCTTTACATAGTATGCAAGCACCTAGTCCTTTCTTTCAAGTCTCATCTCCTTCAATTTCCTACATTTCAGTCAGTCTATGATCTAAAAATCCTCAACTGCCTACTGTTCCCTACATTCACTATGCTGCTTTGTAACTCTGCTCCTGCTTCTGCCTAGAATGTGCTACCTAACTCCCAGTCACACTTCAAGACTTAACTTAGCCTTCCCTGATCACCCCTATTTCCCTGCCATCTGGATTAGGTCCCTATTGCATCAGGGTACTTGAGTACCCTGGTACTTCTTTATGTTCATGTTCCATCCTGGGTATCCTTCTACCACAATGATTGAAATGATTTGCTTCTGGGTCTTTTACACTGAGTAGACTAAATTTATGTAGGTTAATTTAGCTTAACTAATCTTATGCATCTCTGTATCCACAAAACAGCACCCAATATCTTATACACAGCAGGCGCTTAATAAATGATTGTTAAGCTGAACTCTTCCCCATCTATTTCCCCAAAACTGCTAGGTGAGCAAAAATATGTAAGAATCCAGGGGCATGCAATTATCTATCCAGAAGTAGAAATCTAGTAGCATGTTACCAAGATTTAGAGGTATTTATTTGGTAGGGAAAATATTAGACATGTGTATTCCTATCTTCCAATTTACTTTTTAAAGCATTATACTCTCTTTAACTGGAAATTATTTTCAAATAATGTGATACCATTTAAAGCAATCTAGTGCAACTTAAAAGACACCACAGCCTCAACCAAGTTATACTTACATTCGGCTAGCTTCAATGTCGTCAGACTGAGGTTCTCCTGATGATCTGTAAAATGCAATTCAGTAAAGTTAAGCAAAATATTCCATATTTCAAAAAGGGGCAAACATTTTATTTTGGAAGACAAATTTGAAAACAAGATTTAATGGTTAACAGTTTTAAAAGTTCAACATGTGAAAAAGTGATCAAATCAGATTGCCATACAACACATTTATTGTAAGGGCTAGACTAATAAAAACTCAGTTCTCTTTTTTTTTTTTTTTTTTAAGGAAAGGAAACTGTAAACACTATATTTAGATACCAACATACAAACCAGTGTAATAAATCATAATTATTCACAAAGTCAAATATTTATAATAAAAACCCACAACTATGAAACCTTCTACAGCCAAGTACTGGTTATCCACAATATCAAAAGTATTCACTGGTATTAACAGTCCCAAACTTTAGATGAGGGATCAGCAAACTACTGCCTGGGATGACAAACTAAGGCCTGGGTTGGCCGCCTATTTTTGTAAAGTTGTACGGGCACAGAATCACGCTCATTTATTTACGGCTGCTTTTACATTACAAAAGCAGAGCTGAGAAACTCTGTCAGAGACATGTGGCTCACAAAGCCTAAAATATTTATTACCTAGCCCTTTAAGAAAAAGTTTGCCAACCTCTGCTGTAGATAATTCAAATTTCAATCTAATACCCTTCTGAATTTTGAGACACTTAAGTCTGTTTTACCATTCTAACCATGATTACCTTATTTCAACAATGAAAGTAGCTTTCCCTGAAAATACACTGGCAGGATGTACTACCTGTCAAAATTGTACCATCCTAGGGTATTAAAATTTTGCTGTGGATAACTGTGAATTGACTTCAGTTATAAATAGTTGCCACTTATTTTCTTTTTTTTTTTTAATATACTGCTGCTATTTTAAGTAGAAATACTGAAAATTCTAAGACACTAAGAAGCCTTTTATTTTCATTTTGGGGCATGAACCAATTTTGCCTACCCCATCATGCTGTTAAAAATAAATTCCTGTTACTCTATTCACTTTTACAACCAGCATCAGTCAAAATATATTGTATTAAGGTGAATCAACATAATACTGATTTCTAACACTTTTAATTCACAAAACAGGTAAAATATTTTTTAGATGTCAAAAGCTATATTTTCAAACTGACATTACAAGGACTTGATTTGTAAATTTATAACTGACTTGAGACTTCAAATTCTAAACAACTTTTAACAAGAGAATCTTAAAATCAGAGCCACCAGAAAAGAAAAGAATCTGTTTTCCATATTTCTTAGATTTTAAAAAACTCACTTCTTTATCAGACTTTCAAAATTACCCCTCATTGCAGTGGTCCAAGGACAAGAATGCAAAAAATAAAAATAAAAAATAAAAAAAAACCCAGCAGCTCAAATATTTATTTTAGATCTTCTTCGCAGTATATTTACATTTTCAATTTTGCACAAAATGATATTAGAACTAAAAACTGGGGCATGCTGGAGGTGGCAGTGACTTGGCAGTGACACAAATGCAAAAATTTCACTCCACCCTCTCCCCCAGGGAGCAAGCAAATCACCTTTGTGACACACCTGGTCTCCACCAGCCTTGTGGGTAAGTACCCCAAGATTGCTTCCAAACTTGTATCTCTCAGACAGAAGAGCTAAAAAGTGATGATAACCCCATGTACCAGCTGACTCATTTTTGAAAGTGCGACCCTCCAGCATCAGATGTCATACTGTAAGGAGGCAGAGCAGGCTTGCAAAACAAAAAATAAACCTGCTGGCACTAAGGGAAGAGAGGCAGATTAGAAGCTTTCATACATGTAGGCGGCAAAACTTTCAAAATTAACAGGGAAAGAGAGAGAGGGGAAAAACTGAGGACACAATGACAGGGAAATTAAACTACTACTGCAAAAAGGTAAGATACAAGCAAGAGGAAAAACAAATCCAAGTCTCAGAAGCACAATTTTTAACTGCTGCAAAGTTTTGAGATTCTGAAATGGGATAGAGGTTAAATACATCAAATGGTAACTACATTCTATTTTCCAAAGTCTATTCTCTAAACAAGAGGATATGTAAACATTAGCACCAAAATGTCATGAAATTACTGTAAATAAACTAGATAACTTAACATTAACATATATTAACGTGAGCTACCAAAAACCACTTTAAGTCAAACCAAGTAATTTAAACCAATTCAGTCAACAAGAAGAACAAAAGAATAAGGACTGAAGATTATTACCTTAAAACGATCTATCCTAGGTCTCTTAAACAGAGTTAGCATAATTGTTTTTTACTCAAAACAAAAATTGTTTTTTAATCAGAGAAAGGTGAATATACACTGAACAAATAGAAGCACCTTTTACCTTACAGTGAGCAATAACAGTACCTGCCTGAATAAATTTCTAGTCATTCTGCTTATTGTATTCTGTCTGTTTTATTCTAAATATTCTAAATAATTAGAATATTATTTATTCTAAATATTTTACTGATTTTCTAAATAATTTACTAAAGAATATCCTAAAATTAGGATCCAAACTCTCAAAATTATAAAATACCTAAGATCTAACAATAGTTTCCAAGCTTCAATTTAGCCCCTGAAGAGTCTCTTTATTCTTTACTCTCAAGTTCTTAGAAGTAAGGATCTGGTACATATTTTAATTTTACCAAATTGAGGACATATAACCAAAGGAGAAAAAAACCCAAAAAGTATTGACTTAGGTTAACCTAAAGTTCGTCAGAATAACAAATCAGAAAAGAGATTTCTATGAGGTCCAGCTTCTCTAGCCTGCAAGCCCTTCTACTGTAACTCTCTAGGAGAGACAAGTATACTAGATTTATTAAAACTCTCACCACATAAAAAGCACACTTTAAAATGCATACTAAGACTTTTTTCATAGTTTTTTTTAATGTTCATAATAAAATGTTTATTTAAAAACTAGAAACTTTTTAGAAATACTTTCCTGTTTATTCATACAGATAGGTCTGGGGAAAGGGCACAAAGTATTTTAGGAAGGAGATTAAATGGAGAAACAGGTCAACTCTTAGGTCCACTATTCTTAGCAGGCAGTATTCCTGCCAACTGTACATTTTCTTCATTTTTTTTACAGCACGTATTTTACAATGACAGCCTTTTAAAGGCTGTAAAATAACATTTAAAATTACCTTTTACAAGCTGTGGCCATTCGGTGACATCAGGGTGATCACAGCTCTGAGTCACTGATTAAAAACAGGTTGTCACACCAGTCTAGCTGCTAACTTGATCTGAGCGTAGGTTTAATAACTCTAATAAATTAAACAAATCTTTAGTTAGAACACTTTAATATATAAACCCAATTCATTGTTCAAAAATAATCTTCAAAGGTTCAAATTAGGTGCCAATGCAACAACCATCAGAAGAGTAATTATAGAAATGCTTTTAAGGACTATTTTCCAGCATTTTTTTTTCCCTTAAATGATTTCTTCACTTGAGAAAATATAATAATCTCCTGTACTTTTATGAAGTGTTACAGTTTACAAAGCACTTTGGTCAACGGCATCTTAAGTCTAAAGATAATTTGGGCTCTACCTATTCAGAGCAGATACTATAGAAAGAATTTAAAAGAAGAAAAAGAAAAAACCAAGCAGCCTTAGAGTGATTAATTGACTTGCCCAAGATTTTAGTATTAGCATTGAAGACAGGACTAGGATTAAAAACCCAGATATACTGACTGCCTATCCAGAGTTAGTATTCTGTGATTTCATTTAGTTTTGCTATAGAGTCTCATGATTTAAATATATGAACAAAGATTTAAAATATGGATTGACACCCCACCATTACAATAATTTAAATGGGACTAATAGTAGTACAGTTTTCCAGGTAGTCAAATGCTTAATGGAACAGTTATACACCCACACCCACACAGATACACACACTCACACACACACACACACACACACCCAGTCTATTCCTACTTATTCCATATTAAAATAGGATAATCTAACATTAGCCAAAACTCCTTGGGTATTTCATGAAAACATGTTCTCCACATCAGCCAAAAACCCACTAATATTCAATTTCATGAGAGAGAATGGCAAAATATGAAAACATTTCCTCCTCCTTCAACCTAGTATCTTTTGATCCTCTGACTTGGCCTTAGCTGAACTTTCCTGATTCCTGATTATCATGGTTCACATTTATCAGGCATCCGAATCACACTGTAGTTTCAGGCAAAGATACACATCCAAAATATCCCAGAACCAAGAGCTCATGTCCTGCAACTAGTTTTTCCCCTGATGATTTCCCTACCAAACTATATATCCAGGCCAAATCTGAAAAGTGAACTGAGGAAAGATGAGAAAATTAGGAAAGAAAAAAGAAGATCCTTGATAGTTAACACCTTCCAAGTGACAACAGACAACCACAGAAGGTGGTTTACAACACGGATCCAGAGCCCTATATAAAATAGCAAGTTATCTGAGAACCCTAAGAGAAGGGATGAAACATCAATGCTTGAGCCCATACCTCTGCAGCCTATGAACTTGGGCTTCAAATTCAGATAAGGGTGAGAGTTTGCCTAAGAATACATTAACTTCAGGGGACTCCAATACAGGCATACTTCATTTTATTGTGCTTCACAGATATTGTGTTTTTTACAAACTGAAGGTTTGTAGCAGCCCTGCATCAAGCATGTCTATTGGTGCCATCTTTCCAACTGCATTTGCTCTCTTCATGTCTCTGTGTCACATTTCGGTAATTCCTGCAATATTTCAAACTTTTTCATCATTATTATATTTGTTATGGTGATCTGTGATCAGTAACTTTTGATGTTACTACAACAACTTGCTGAAGGCTCAGATGATGGTTAGCATATTTTAGCAATAAAGTATTTTGTAATTAAGGTATGTACATTACTTTTTTAGACATAATGCTATGGCACACTTAATAGACTGTAGTATAGTGTAGACATAATTTTTATATGCACTGGAAAGCCAAAAAATTCACCTGATTACCTTTATCTGCCTTATTGCGGTGGTCTAGGACTAAACCTGAAATACCTGAGGTATGCCTATAACTGGGATTTTTAATCCCTGGAAGATATATTCAAATTTCCCAGATTTTCCTATCATAGTTGCATGTTTTCTAATAAAAACCTAGAATATTCCTGAGGTCATATGGGAAAGAGGTAAGGCGCCCCTGAAATGAACAGTGTTTCCTGTGGGGTCCTCATAAGACTAATAGTGTATGTGGATTTAAAAGATGCAAGTCTAACTTTCCAACCTGTAAACATAAAAATGAGAAAGTCAAAATACCTTTTAACTGATTAATTAATTAACTGAGATGAATTAATTCATTAAAGAGCTACGTGTATTGTGAAAATTACTGAGGCAAGTCCTCTCTTCTAGACCTCCGTTTTCATGAGGTCCAGTGCTCCACAGAGCAGAGGTTCCAGAATCAGTCTGGATTCAAGTCCCTGTTTGGTCACTTACTAGATGGAAAATCTTGGGCAAGTTACTTAACCTCTCCAAGCCTAAGTATCCTGATATGCAGAACTAAGATAACAGTAGTATCTATTTCAGAGGGCTGTCATGAGGATGAACAAACATATATATTGTTCACAACAGTGTCTGGCACATAATAAGAGCCCAACAAATGGAAGCTATTATTAACTCATAGCCTAAACAGCCAAGCTTACCCTCTCAACCTTCTTATGCAATTATTTTACTTTTCATAGCATACTAACCTCTTCTAAAATTCTTCAGAATCCCACCTGGATTCCTCATACAGTCTACCTGGTAGCATAGTGATTTAGCACCTAGCACATGCTTTAAAAATGGCAGACACCCAAATTTGCTGAATACATTTGTCATTATTCTAACCATGGCATTAAGATATACATGCAATTTTGAATTCCAAAAAATAAAACGGAAACATACCATATTTCGCCAAACTTCTGAGGAGCTGGTGAATTCTAAAATCAGGCTCTTACAGATTTTTAACCTAAAATATAAAACACCTCACTCAATTCTTTTTACACAGACAACTGGATGGACAACTTTCATAGAAAAAATTTTTTCTAAAATTTATTATAAAAGCAAATTCATTTGTAATACTTATGAATATCCAGAAACATAGTAAGAGACAAATGCCCCTAATGCTGTTGCCAGGATGCATGGAAAGGTGGTTAGGCAGGCCCTGTGGTCTGAGTGCTTTCAGCTGGCAGAACCATGATACCCATTTTCATCCAAAGAACTTACTGCTTGCCGTTTCTTTACTCTTCCCTCCCTCCAAAATGGCTGAAAATATATGAAAACTGTTTAACTACATGCCTCTAATTCCTTCAGATACCTACAGCAATTAAGCTTTTAATTAAATTCCCTATGCTGAGGACCTGCTGTATTAGGTACATATATGGGCATCTGCCCAACTACCTCCTGAGTAGCAGCCTTTGGCAGGTCCCTTGACCTGTAAGTCTTAGGTGTCAGGTTGTTGTAATAGAGAAAATATTTCTAAAGTATGTAGGACAATGCCGCCTGGAGCATAATAGGGTCTCAGTGTATGGTAGCAAATATTATTTCTTAAATCAAACATTTCATATATCTATCAGAACTTATCAAAAACCAAATTCTGAAGCTTAAAGCATGCATCCAAATAATCACCGTAAATTCTTAACTCATCTGTATATTATCAGAGCATTCCTCAGTTGAACAGGAACTAAAGTCTTTTAATACATTTCCTCTTACTGCATATGAAGAAACCAAGTCCTCCACCAAATAAGGAAACCCACCCAGCATCCTACAGGTTGATGGCAGAAAATGAATATACTATACTGCATATAAATATTTCTTTTAAATTAACCAAGTGTTAAGAGGACTGAGTCTCAAACTCTGTTCTATAATACAATCACCTAAGGAACCTGTAAAAAATGCAGATACTGGGCTTCCCTGGTAGCGCAGTGGTTGAGAGTCCGCCTGCCGATGCAGGGGACACGGGTTCATGGCCTGGTCCGGGAAGATCCCACATGCCGCAGAGCGGCTGGGCCCGTAAGCCATGGCCGCTGAGCCTGCGCGTCCGGAGCCTGTGCTCCGTAACGGGAGAGGCCCGCGTACCGCAAAAAAAAAAAAACAAAAAATGCAGATACTTACTTGATCTCAACCTCCAGAGACTGTGATTCAGTACATAAAATGGGGGTGTGTGAATCTGTATTTTTAACATACATTTCAGGTGATATGCATACCCCAATTTGAGAAACTTTGCCTTAGAAGATTAGGAACACATAATCACAGAATGTACCAAATCTACGAAGATATAGGATAAGTAACAGAAACTGTAAGCACCAGAAATGTTACCTGCACTCTTGGCAAATTTAACCATTAGCACTCTTACACCAGACCTAGTGCCTTTATTTTATTTATATACGCATTCCTTTCCAACAGAGGGCTCAGTCTAATAATCTAATAAGAAAGGAATTAAATAAGAAGAAATGCCTATACCAATCTACATCCACCTGTCCCTGTAACGTTTTCACTTATCCTTAAAATAGTCCATCTGCCTGCTCTCTTTCTCTCTCCCTCTCTACACAGGTGCATACATATTATTATTACATCTGTCATGTCCTTTATCTCCTCTCCAACAGCCCATTTCCTTCACCTCCTTGTAACCCTAGGTCAAACTTAATTTCAGAGTACCTTTTCTATCACTTTTTTATTGTGTCCACTCAGCAATCTTGTTCTCCTTTATGCCATGTTTATGGTGTCTTAAATTTATGGGAAAGCTACTTGTTGAAACTCATTAAGTTTTGTACATTTGTAAATTTCACAACAAAAGACTGTTCCAATAACTTTCCTGTGTAAATTTTCCTGTCTTTAGGCTCTACCTCATTCTAGTCCATTCTGCAGTTAGACTAAAATTTCAGAACACTGCTTTCATATAGTACTTTCAACATAATTCCCTCAACTCCATGAACTCTTTACAGTACCATTTCCTTACTCTCCTTCCTTTAACTGCCAGAAAGGCCTGAAAACCGTTAGCTCAGATGCTAACATACAAAACCTTCCACATACTGAAACTTTTCTTATAAAAGTCATCATCATTCTTATATGTCCCAAATCCTGTGGCCTCTTAATCCTACTTTTTCTCTGCAGCATTTCACACTGCTAACCATTTCTCACCCCTCCTGGACTTCCATAATGCTGTACCTGCCTGTGTTCTTCTACCTCTGACAGGAACTAAGTCTTCTGCTAGTTCATCTTCCTACCCCTCAATCATAGCCACTCTCCAAGTTTCTATCAATAGCCCCTTTTCGTAGGTTAAGAATTAATTTTCTGTGCAATGTCATCATCCATTCCTATAGCACCTCTCTATACTTAGGATCCCTAACTCTACATCTTTAAGCCTTCATCTCTTGAGTCATAAGCCTGCTACTCTCAATTACCAATAGTACACATGCACTTGGTTGTTTCATTAGCATCTAAAATCAAGCTCAATTATTCCCAAAAAACGTACTCCACCCTGAATGTGCCTAATCTTGTTGTCCTACTAGTTACAGAATGAAAAAAATTGGTGCCATTCTTTATTTTCTCCCCCTCATTTTTATTTAGCCTAACCAATGTATGGTTTGATACTAAAGGTCATTCAAAGAATGTCTACTAGCTAAAACTAATACAATGTTATATGTCAATTATAACTCAGTTTAAAAATATGTTTGAGTGTCTACTAAGTGGATGAAGACATAGTGGTAAAGAAACTAGACAATCTTGTATCCCCATGTAATGGGGGAAATGCGCACAATAAAAACCACAATAAACTAGGTAACTGCAATGCATAGTTAAGTGTTGTGAAGAAGAAACCAGGATATGGTTAAGTGTACATATACAGTATTCTGACTTAGTCTGGGGAAAAAGGAAATACGTTCTTCATGAAGTAACATATAAACTGAGCTTTGAGGCATGAGCAAGGTTTATCCCAGACATATGAAGAAAAACCGTGGAAGGTATAACAGTACCACTACCAGTCCAGTCACCCATTAGAAAATTCTGAGTCATATTCTAGAGAAGGCCCCTCTCTTTGCAGTAAAACAAACCGTTCACCCAGTGCTATCAATTCTACCTCAGAAATTCCCCCACACTCCAACATTGCCCCCAATTATTCCTTTGTTGGCTTTGTTCCAGAGTAACATTTCCTATGAAACTATACAAAATTTGGCCAAAACCTGCCAGTCCAGCCTCTTCTCTCAGACTAGACCACACTTGTAGAGAACACATATATCATTCATTTTTATTTTTACACTTCCAGTGCTTGAAAATGTTCACAAAATATACTTCACAGGATAAACATCTTATGAAGAGGAAAGTTTCTTTTACATGACTTGCTTTAGAGGTCATTTAACTAGTGAATACAAGATTAAAAACAAGTTGTCTGATTGTAAAGGCCATGCTCCTTCCCTTGTACACTTCTAATTTATACCCAAATCCTGTAAATTTTTTCTTTGAAATATCACTTGCATCCTTTTTGCCCCATGCATAGTCATGTTATAGATGCTCATTACTTCACCTAGTTTTACTTTTTCCTCTATCCTTGACTCCGCCACTAGAATTATCTTCCTAAACACCCAAATTTGGCCATATCACTCTCATACTCAAAATCTATACTTTCCCAATGCCCACAGGATAAATTTCAAACTATCATATGAAGTCCCTGCCACCGGCTTCCACCCATTCATACAAGCCTTACTGCCCACTCTATGACATTATTACCAAGTACTTGATCTAGTCCCATCATTGGATTACTGGCTATCACATACTGGCCATCTGTATTTCTAATTTCAATGCTTCTGTTTCTCACGACACTTCACTCAGAAATACTTCTCTCTCCTTTGCTAACTTCCACCCCCCACCCACCTATTATGCCCTGTTTAAAAAAACTCTACTCATTTTAAAGGCTGTATCTCACAGAGTTCTCTAAGCTCTTCTGTAAATAATCACTGTCTTGTCTGGGAACTATATGTTCCTAATACTATAAAATAATTTCTTAATTTCCACCCTAAATTTATTATTTTATACATTATAGCTATCTGAATACGTTTCTCAGTGCCTCTAGCTATAAGCTGGTAGAAGGTAGTGCTCGTCTCATCCATATGTTTATTTTCATAGTAATGGGGATTGTTTTCTTGACACCACACCTCCCTCTACAAGGAAAAAAAAAGGAATGAGGATCATGGCCTGACAAAGGATTCTAAACTAGCTCCAAATGCAATTCATGGATGCACAAACAAGGGTATCCTTTAATTCCAAATTAACACAAATTTAACCCAATGCCAATCTAACAAAAGTTTATTTTGAAGGTCAAACATGTAAGAATAACCATGAAACTTTCATTTTTCTCAAAGAAGAATAATGCCTCTCTTCCAAGAACTTGTTCTACCAGGGACTAAAGCATAAAATATTTTAGTATAATTAAAATCAATACAACCCCTTCAAAAAACTTTGACAGTATCTATTAAAACTAAATCATTTAGTTTAGTCATTTACCCTATGACTTAAAAATTCCACTAAGTACACATCAAATAGAAATGAGTACATATGTTCACTAGAAGACGTTCAGTGGAATATTGACAGTAACAATATTCTTAGTAGCCCCAAACCAAAAATGACTAAAATGTCCATCAACAGCAAAATGAAAAACAAAATATAGGTGGCCCTTAACCCAGGTTTGAATCATGCAGGTCTACTTCTACGCAGATTTTTTTTTCAGTAAATACATTAATACAGTACCACACTATCTGCAATTGGTTGAATTCACAGATACAGAAATGTAAAGTTCTCAAGGCCTACTGTAAAGTTATATATGCAGATTTTCGACTATGCAGGGGATGGGTACCCCCAGCCCCTTACCTAGTTCAAGGGTCAAGTGTACTATACAGAAATTATAAGCAACTGACTACAGCCAACAATGTAGATGAATCTCACAAATATTTTATTTGAGAGAAGCCAGACACAACTAAATGTGAATGTTTCTAATTACATAAAATATAAAAACAGGAAAATCTAATCTATGCTAGTAGAAGTCAGGATAGTGGTTACTCTTGGGGAAAGAGAGGTAGTGACAAAGAGAGCACAAGGGGCTTCAGAAGAGCTGATCTTGTTTCTTGATCTGAATGCTGGCTAAACGTGTGTGCTCAGTGTGTGAAAGTTAAACAAGCTACGTGCACATTTATACACTTTTGTATGTGTACTAATACTTCAATCAAAAGTTTATTTTAAAAAGCACAGTACAGTATGAGCATTAGCTAAATGTTTAAATGGAACAGAAAGTTAAGTCCAGAGAAAGATCCAAAAGTATGTAAGAGTTGCTTCTAGTCAAAAACAAGAAAACTGGACAACACATGAAACAGCTGTTTTCAGACCTTGGAAAACAGGCAGTGTGAGACTGATCCGTGAGAACGAACAGAAATGAGGTGAACCCTTCCAATGCTTGAATTTCTTCATGGAGGAGGCTTTCCAACCTGAGTCAATGGAGGGGAAACCCAGTCAGAGGACAGCAGTCTCACTGAGGTAAGAAGCAAGAGGTCAGAGTTGAGGCTGAAGTGGGTGGAATTTTTAATAAGACAGACTGCCACAGAGGGGAGCTATGCAGAGGAAAGTCCAGAAATCTGTCACTTGGGGGTCCTTTCGTGTCTGCCACTATACACAAAACTGCATGAATAAAGGGAAAGACTATATGAAGCTGGGGAAAGAAGAGCTGTGAGCTGAAATATCCCCAGTGCTCATACAGGACTAGGAGATCCCTAAGTTTCTCCCAACCAGAATGAAGAGAATATGCTGACACTGGGGACATTTAGTAGAGAACTAAGAAGGGCCATGCATTTGTAGTAGCTACCAGCCTTAAAGTAAAGCCTTCTCTAGATACACCCTAATAGAGCCTTGAAGGGATCAAGCTGACCAGCGAGTTACTTAGCTCGCTGGCAAAACAAAGTTTAACACTTTAAAAGACAACAAAATTCAGCCACTCAACAATAGACTATAACAATGTTCAGTATCCAATAGGAAAGTACTAAATATGTAAGCAGGAAAAGACAGCCCATAACCAACAGAAAAACCAATCAATAGACCCTGAAATGAAAGAATTGATAGAATCAGTAGGCAAGAACTTTCAAACAGCTATTATAAATATGCTCAAGGATTCAAAGGAATACATGAAAACAAATCAGACGGAACTTCTAGAAATACAAAAAGTAAATAAATATATACATATTTATATAAATATATAAAATATCTGAAAGTATTTGACCCTGCAGGGGAAAAAAAAAAGCACAGTGAAATACAAGACAAAGTAAACTAAAGCACAGAGAGACCAAAAAAACTAAAAATGTTAATGACCTGAAGATAATATCAAATGGTCTAACATTATACATATAACCAGAGTAACCCTGGAAAAGAGTGTAGAAGGAAGAGAGCTAACTTTAAAAAAATACATGTGAAGAAATAATGACTGACACTTTTCCAAATTTGATGAAAACATAAACACAGACCAAAAAAACAAAACCAAAAACTCAATAAATCCTAAGCAGGATAATCACAAAGAAAACCAGCAATGAAGAGAAAATCTTAAAGAAAAGCCAGAGGTAAATAAAAACACTTTAAGTACAGGGGAAGAAAGATAAGTATAACCACAGACTTCTCATCAGAAACAAATGCTGAAAAAAAAATTTGTCAACCTAGACATATTTATCACTTGATATATCACTTATATATCAAGTGATAAATATCCTTCAAAATATGAAGATAAACCTCTATACATCTACCAGGATGGCTACATCAAAAAGACTGACAGTCCCAAATGCTGACAAGAATGTAGAGCAACTGGAAACTCTCATATAATTGTTGGTAAGAGTATAAAACAAAACAACCAATTTGGGGAAAAGATCTGGCAACTATCCTATAACCCAAACTGCACTCCTAGGTATTTACCCAAGAGCAAAGAAACCATACATATCTACACAAAGTCTTTCATACAGCTGTTCACTGAAGGCTTTTCACAACAGCTAGAAACTGAAAATAGCCCAGGTGTCCCTTAAGAGAAGAATGTAGTTACAAACTATTGACACATGCAGTACCATAGATGAATTTCATAAACATTATGCTAAGGGAAACCTTATACAAATAAGTACCATGATTTATATTTATATGGAATTCTAGAGCAAGCTAAACTAATCTATGTTAAAGTGATCACAACAATGATTGACTTAGGGGTGTGGGTAATGTGGGGACAGGAAATGGCTAGGAAGGGGTACAGATTCCATAACTTGATAGGACTTTGTGTTGCAAAGATGTAAGCATTTGTCAAAACACATGGAATGGTATATGTGGCAGACTGTATTTTCTAAAGATGGCCAGCCACAATATAATCCATCCCACATGCTCTTCTTACAAGGTTAACATTGGCATTCTCCCATCAGCTGGTAGGGTCTATGTGACTTCTTGAATTTGAGCAGCCTCGGTGACTTTCAATCAAGAAAGTACGGTGGAAGTGTGTGCTCTTTTATAAGCTAGACTTCTGATGCTAGGTTATAAAAATGCCATGCACTTCTGCCTTGGTCTCTTGAGATACTACTCACTCTTGGAACGTAGCCACTCTACAGTGATGAAGCCAGCCACTTGGCAATGAAGCCAAGCAACCATATACAAAAGCAACATCTAAGTGTTCTAGACCAGAGCTCCAGTTGAAGTCCTGACAGCCAGCATCAATATCCAGATGTGTGAGCAAGCCTTTAGATGATAACAGCCTCAACTTATTAGGTTACCTCAACTCCAGCTCACATGCTTGAAGTCAAGACAAGCTATCCTTGCCAGTCTCTGCCAAAAGTACAGATTCAAAAGCGAAAGAAATGACTGCTGATGTTTGCGGTACAATGAGTTTGGAGTGATCTGTTAGGGAGCAATAGATAACCAGAACAATATACTAAATTCAGTTAATAATACTAAATTTAAATAATACTAAATTTCTAAGTTTTAGTCGACTATATATGATGACTATATATGATGAAGTTGAGGATGAGATATTCTACTATATATGATGAAGTTAAGGATGATATGTTCTAACATCCACAACCTACTTTGAAAAGCATCAAAAAAATAAGACAAATTAATAGATGGATAGATATAAGAGAGTAAATATAGTAAAGTGTTAATTGTGGAATTACATTCTGCAATTATTTCACATCCATGTAAGTCTGAAAATTTTCCTAATAAAATGTTGAAGAGTGAAATAAAGTCATTTTCATACAAATAGAAGCTGAAATATATTTTTGGCCAATAGACCTGGTGCTTTAGAAATTTTTTAATTCTTCAAGTAGAATGAAAACACCACCACATAGAAACTTAGGTCCATGAAAAAAGTCCACACAAATCTACACAAAGGAAAAGAAATGAAAACGGGAAATATGGGCAAAACATCAAAGAATGCTGCTTTTCATTTTTAAATTTCTTTATAAAACAACTGACTGTTTAAAGAAATAATCAGAAATTCTATTCGGGAATTAATGGAAGACTACAATGGCAAAAAGGTAAACGAATTTATAACGTATTAGAATTCTTACATTATACTCTAAGAGGTCTAATTTTGAAGGCAGACTGAAATAAACTAAGGTGCATACTGTAAATACTAGTGCAACCACTGGAAAAAAAACAGAGGTAGGTATAAGCTAATACTGGAGATAAAACAGACTTCCGAAAAAATGCTCAATCCAAAAGAAATCAGGAAAGGAAGAAAAAAGAAGGTAGTATAAATGGTACAACTAGAAAACAAATAGTAACCTGGTAGTGTTACTATTGAAAATTACAATAAATATAAGTGGACTGAACGCTCAAATTAAAAAGCAGAGACTGTAAAAAATCCAAAAAATGCAACTATACACTATCTAAAAGACTTATTAAATATAATGGCATATAAGTTGAAAATAAAGAGACAGCAAAAGATATAATATGCAAACACGAATCCTAAGAAAGGAGAAGTAGCTATATTAATACCAGACAAAGCAGACTTTAGGACAAGGAACATTACCAGAGAACAGAGACATTTCTTAATGATAAAGAATCAATTCATCAAGGAGATCTTCCAGTCCTAAATGTGAATGCATCTAATAACAGAACTTGAGAATACATGAAGCACGGGGACTTCCCTGGTGGCACAGTGGTTAAGAATCAGCCTGCCAATGCAGGGGACATGGGTTTGATCCCTGGTCCGGGAAGATCCCACATGCCACGGAGCAACTAAGCCCATGAGCCACAACTACTGAGCCTGAGCTCTAGAGCCCACAAGCCACAACTACTGAGCCTGCGTGCCACAACTACTGAAGCCTGCACGCCCTAGAGCCTGCACACCGCAACTACCGCATCCCGCACGCTCTAGGGGCCCACATACTGCAACTACGGAGCCCGTGTGCTGCAACTACTGAAGCCTGCCTAGAGCCCGTGCTCTGCAACAAGGAAAGCCACCGCAATGAGAAGCCCGCATGCCACAACAAAGGGTAGCCCCCACTCGCCGTGACTAGAGAAAGTCCACGCGCAGCAACAAAGACCCAACGCAGCCAAAAAGTTAAAGAATAAATAAAGAAAATACATGGAAGCAAAAATGAAGAGAAGTGAAAGAAAAGATAGTGGGTTCACAACTATAGTTAAAGATTTCAACACTCCTCTCGTTAATTAATAAAGTATCCCCCCCCCAAAAAAATCAGTAATGATACAGAATACATGCCTATCTAAAAAAGGACCTGTATCCTGAAAAGAAAAAGAATGTGCAAAATATTTGGATACTCACAAAAGAAGACATACATGTGACCAATTAATACATGAAAACATCAACATCATTAGTCATCACGGAAATGTAAATGAAAACCACAATGACACTGCACACCCATTATCTGGCAATTATTTTTTAAAAATAAAAACAACACATTAGCAAGGTATTAGCAAAGATGTGGAGAAATTGGGACCCTTGTGGGAAGGTAAAACAGTACAGCTGCTATGGAAAATGGTATACTGGTTTTCAAAAAAATTAAACACAAAATTACTAGATATATTACATTCCTAGATATATACCCAAAAGAACTGAAAGCAGGGACTTGAAGAGATCTATTTTTAACACCCATGTTTATAGCAGCACTATTCACAACAGTCAAAGGAAGGAAGCAACTCAAGTCTCCATCAATGAAAGAATGATTAAACAAAATGTGGTATATACACATAATAGAATATTATTCAGCTTTAAAAAGGAAATTCTGACATATGATGTAACATGGGTGAACCTTGAGGACATTATGCTAAGTGAAATAAGCCAAAAGCAAAAGGACAAACATCACATGGATTCCACTTACATGAGCACCTAGAAAAGTCAAATTCGTAGTCAGAAAGTAGAATAGGGGCTGGAGGGAGGAGGAAGAAATTGGGGGGTTACTGTTTAATGGGGATGGAGTTTCAGTTTGGGATGATGAGCAAGTTTCAAAAATGGGTTAAGAATGATGGTTGCACAATGTGAGTATAATTTATGCCACTGAACTGTACAGTTAAAATGGTTAAGATGGTAAATTTTATGTTATGCATATTTTACTACAATTAAAGAAAAAGAAACTGCAGTGGGATACCACTAAACATCCATGAGAATGTCTGCAATTTATTTGAGAGTATCAAATGCTGACAAGGATTTGGAAGAAATGGAACTCTCATACGTTGCTGGTAAGAATGCAAAATGGTATAACCACTGGGAAAATAGTTCATCAGTTCCTTATAAATTTAAACATAAAACTACCACACACTTCCCTGGTGACGTAGTGGTTAAGAATCTACCTGCTGGGCTTCCCTGGTGGTGCAGTGGTTGAGAGAGTCCGCCTGCCGATGCAGGGGACACAGGTTCGTGCCCTGGTCCGGGAGGATCCCACATGCCGCGGACCGACTGGGCCCGTGAGCCACGGCCGCTGAGCCTGCGCGTCCGGAGCCTGTGCTCCGCAACAGGAGAGGCCACAACAGTGAGAGGACTGCGTACCGCAAAAAAGAAAAAATAAATAACCTACCTACCAATGCAGGGGACATGGGTTCGATCCCTGGTCCAGGAAGATCCTACATGCCACGGAGCAAATAAGCCCATGCACCACAACTACTGAGCCTGCGCTCTAGAGCTCGTGAGCCACAACTACTGAGCTCGCGTGCCACAACCACTGAAGCCCGTGCACCTAGAGCCTGTGCCCCGTAACAAGAGAAGCCACCACAACGAAAAGTAGCCCCCACTCGCCGCAGCTAGAGAAAGCCCGCGCACAGCAATGAAGACCCAATGCAGCAAAAAAAAAAGTTAAATAAATGAATAAATAAATTTTAAAAATAAAAAAAAGGTGCACTTTACTGGATATAAATTCAGTACTTCAATAAACATGATTTTTTTCTTAGTTTATGAAAACAATATATAAAAAGATGGTATTTTAAATCAGTGGGGAAAGGATCCCTTAGGTGGTCTAGAGCAGGGGTCCCCAACCCCCGGACCAGTACTGGTCCGCAGCCTGTTAGGAACAGGGCCACACAACAGGAGGTGAGCGGCAGGCGAGCAAGCGAAGAAGCTTCATCTGCGCTCCCCATCGCTCGCGTTACCGCCTAAACCATCCGACCCACCCCCACCCCCTGTCCGTGGAAAAACTGTCTTCCACAAAACCGGTCCCTGGTGCCTAAAAGGTTGGGAACCGCTGGTCTAGAGAATTAGCTGCCCAAGTGGGGATATTTAGATATCAGAACTTAGGAAAGTTAGATATTTTCACACAACATCCAAACATATGCCAAATGCAATCCAAATCTAAACCTAAATCATACAATATTCAAAAAAATGCTGAATGTATTCAGATCTAAATCTATAAATCTAAACCTATAAAGTAACCTCATAGAAGTGCTAGAAAATATGAGATTTCTGTATTATCTTTGTAAGCATGGTGAAACTCAGAAGCCATAAAGGATAGATAGATTTACCTATATCAAAAAATTCTAATCTCATGACTAGATACTATATAATAAGCAATGAGGTAAATCAGCAGTCCTACACAATGTGCTGGGAATGAAACTTGACTAAAAAGCTTTTTTTTAAAGAGTAATTGACAGTATCTATCAAATCTTTAAGCTGACATAGCCTCATGGTCTAACAGTCATTTTATAGAAATCTACCTTACAGAAATAATATGTACCATTATTTGTAATATCAAAAATTGAAAACAGGGCTTCCCTGGTGGCGCAGTGGTTGAGAGTCCGCCTGCCGATGCAGGGGACACGGCTTCGTGCCCCGGTACGGGAAGATACGACATGCCGTGGAGCGGCTAGGCCCGTGAGCCATGGCCGCTGAGCCTGCACGTCCTGAACCTACGCTCCGCAACAGGAGAGGCCACAACAGTGAGAGGCCCGTGTACCGAAAAAAAAAAAAAAAAAAAAAAAATTTTAAACAACCTAAATTCCACAATAAAGAGTTTCAAAATATATTATGAACTCTGAGTTAGTTTCCTAGTTCAGTTCTAAAGGCTGATAGAAGTCAAAAGATTGATAGTCTTCTATCAAGTTTACTTCAGGACATATGTTCCACATCTAACATTCTTTTCCTTTCTTGAGTTTTTTCTTTTGTTTCCCTTTCCACCAAGCTGATACGGTAAAATTACCTGTAGTTACGTGGGCTGTGATACCACACATAGATTTAATGCAGTAACTAAAAAGTACTGTTCAACTCCATACTTTCAGTTGTTCTAGCCAAAACCTCAGTGTCATCTTTTACTCCTCCCTTTATTTCACACTTATATCTGACCTATTACCAAATCCTACAGACTATAATTTCAACACGTATCAATAATTCAGCCACTTCTCACCAACCTGATAGGCCTCACCTTGTCCAACCGACCGTCATCACCTCCTATCTGTACTGCTGTAATAGCCTGCCAACTGGTCTCTTGATTCTGCCCTTCTCTTTCAATCTACGATCAACATGGCAGCCAGAGTGATCTTGCTAAAACCTAAGTCAGAACTTTCCACTCTGCTCAAAAACCTTCAATGGCTTCCCATCTCACTCAAAGGTAAACGTCAAACTCTTTATTATGACCAAATGATCTGTATCCTACATTCCCTTTCTGACTCGATTTCCATCATTAACTTTTCTACAGCCCCACAGGCCACCTCACTGTTCCTCAAACACATCAGGCACTCTCCCACTTCAGTGTTTCCTTACTTACTACACCCTTTGCCTGAAGTGCTCTTCCCCCAGTCATCCACATGGCTAGCTCTCGCATCTCCTTCAGTTCTTTACTCAAGTTATCATCTCAGTGAGGTTTTCTCTGGCCACACTAAAATTTGCACTCAACCCCTGCACTCTCAAATACTTCATACCCCACTTCATTTTTCTCCTTAGAAGTACTATGCAACATATGATATATTCTACATATCTTGTTTTTGATGTTTATGATCTCTCTTTCCCTACCTACTAAGTATAAGTTCCATGAAAACAGGAGTTTTGGTGGATTTTGTACACTGCTGTCTCCACTAGCACCTAGAAAAATTCCTATGACATAGTAGGTGCTCAATAAATATTTGCTAAATGAATGAGGTAGATGCACATGTAACCACTCACATGGAAAAGATTTCTATAACAAATAGTTAAGAGGGGAAAAAAACAAGTTGTACAGAATACAAGTTCAGGACAAAAATCTATACACAAGCAATGAATAATCTGAAAATAAAATTAAGAAAAATTCCATAAGCAATAACATCAAAAAGAATGAATCTTAGGAATATATAAAATACATTTCTTTTGAACAGAAGAAGTGTAAGACCTGTACAACGAAAACTACAAAACACACAAAAAAATTAAAGACCTAAACAAACAGAAAGACATCCCATGTTCATGGATCAAAAGACATAATACTAAGGTAGCAATACTCCTCAAATAGACCTACATATTCAACACAAATCTTATCAAAATCCCACCTGCGCTTTTTGCAGAAATTGACAAGCTAACCCTAAAATTCACACAGAAATTCAAGGAACCCAGACAGCCAAAAAAAGAAGAGCCAAGTTTGAATATTCACATTTTCCAATTTCAAAACTTACTACAAATCTACAGTAACCAAGAATGTGTATTAATGGCTGAAGAACAGACATACAGATTAATGGAAGAGAACTGAGAGTCCAGAAGTAAATTCTTACATTTATGGCCAGTTGATTTTCAACAAGGGTACCAAGACAATTCAATGGGAAAGAATAGTCTTTTTCAGCAAATGTTTCTGAGACAGCTGGATATCTATATGTAAAAATAATAAAGTTGGACCCCTACCTCATGTAACACCATATGCAAAAATTAACTCAAAACAGATGACAAACATAAATGTAAGAGCTAAAACTACAATACTCTTAGAAGCAAACAGGTATAAATCTATATGACTGGTCAGACAATGGTTTCTTACTGTGTTGGCCAAAAAGTTCATTCGGGTTTTTCTGTAAGATGTATGGAAAAACCTGAACAAACTTTTTGGCCAACACAATAAATAACACCAAAGACAACAAAAGAAAAACAAACAGGACTTCACCAAAATTTATAACTTGTGTGCCTCAGAGGAAACAATCATGAAAGTGAAAAAACAACCTTTTGGGGGAAAATACTTGGAAATCATATATCTGATAAGGGACTTGTATCCAGAACATATAAAAACGCTTAAAAGCCAACAATAAAAAGAAAAATGACCCAATTTTAAAACAGCAAAGGATCTAAATAGATCTCTGAAGATGGACAATTAGGGCATGAAATGATGATCATTAGTCATTTAGCAAATGCAAATCAAAATCACAAAGATACCTTCACGTCCACAAGATGGCTAAAATAAAAGGGACAGACAATTGGTTTGTCAAGGAAGTAATTAGAAAGAACCCTCATATACTGCTGATGTAACTGTAAAATAGTGCAGCCACTTTGGAAAAAAAGTTTGGCAGTTCCTCAAAACGTTAAACACAGTTAGTTAGCTAAGACCCAACAGTTTCACTCCTAGGTACTTACCCAAGAGAATGAATTTATATGTCCACACAAAAGAGCTTATATATGAATGTTCATAACATGATTCATAATAACCAAAAAATGGAAACAATCCAAAGTTATCAACTGATTACTGAATAAACAGTATGTGTATACTCATACAACGTAATATGAACCTCCAAAATATCATTTAAGTACAGGAAGACATACACAAAAGGACATATATTTTATGATTCCATTTATATGAAACGTCCAGAATAGGCAACCCATAAAGTAAGGAAGCAGATTAGTGGTTGCCACTCTTCAGGGGCTGAAGAAGGAAAGAATGGTGAATGACTGCTAACAGGTACAGGGTTTCTTTTGGGGATGACGAAAATGTTCTAAAATTAGGTAATGGTGATGGTTGCCAATTGAATATACTAAAACCCACTCTAAATGGTGGATTTTATAGTATGTGAATTATATCTCAATAAAGTTGGAAATTATAAAAAGTGTATGGAATGATTTTTTATAAACCACCCCAAAAAAGAAAAAAACTACAAGTATCTGTTACACAGATGTATTTGTTTGGTATTCACCAGATGTTTTTATGTTTTTCTACATTTAAATTGAACAACAGTTAAGTTTTGGAATTGGCTAAGAAAGGAAAACTTTCACTTCTTTTTATACTTTAAAAATACGTATTTTTTTCTGTATTTCCTTATTCTCAAAAATAATTAATTCTACACACCAATATTTGAGGGGTGGAGCAACCAACCATGACATATAAAAGGCTCTCTGGAAATATGAAAGTTCTAGGATTTCTGGTTTTATGATTTACAGGAATAACCTAACATTTAAAATTGAGGCCATGCTGGCAAATCTCGGTGTATGGTCAGTTTATATACAGGAGTAAAATTTTAGGATCACAATCACTGTGCATTAGAAAAGAACGGAACTCTCTAATGTGACCCTTGGCCCTCCCCTCTCTCTGGGTTCTGTGAACATTTTCAAAAGTAAACAAACTATGCTTATTTACCTGTCTGAAAAACTATAAAAGGTAAACCCATGATCTGCCAACATTAAAATGCTATCTTTCCCCAGTGTTTACTTAAGTGTTTATTATGTGACTTACTAGCAGTGAGAGAATCTTATCTCAGTGTAGATCCCAAGTGTCATCTATGGAAAGCCTTTAAAAATTCCAAATTACCAGAATTATTTCAATTTCCTGACTTTAATTATAAATCACTTATTACAATCAACAATTCCATGATCTGAAAACAGAAGCAATGTGCCACACACATAGTCCCAATGACTTATTATTCTGAAATTTTCCTCTGGGTTCTTTCTGCACAATAGTTAAATTGAGTTCAATCTTACATAGAACTTAACCTAAATTAAACACAGAATTACATTAGTATTCAGCGCACACACAAAAAGTATTTATAATGCAATATACTAAAATAACTAAAGGTAGGTGAGTTTTCCTAGAAATAATCATGAACACTATTTTATGTTTAATTTATTACATTTCATCTAACAAATGTAGCATCTAAAGTCATAAAATCTGAATTAAGGATAAAAGACCATTAGCTTCTAATTTAACTTCAAAATGCTTTCAAAAATTCACAACATATGGGCTTCCCTGGTAGCGCAGTGGTTGAGAGTCCGCCTGCCGATGCAGGGGACACGGGTTCGTGCCCTGGTCTGGGAAGATCCCACATGCCACGGAGCGGCTGGGCCTGTGAGCCATGACCCCTGAGGCTGTGCGTCCGGAGCCTGTGCTCGGCAACGGGAGAGGCCACAGCAGTGAGAGGCCCGCATACCGCAAAAAAAAAAAAAAAAAAAAAAATTCACAACATATAATTTTAAGTGAACTAGATTGCATCTGTTAAAAGACAGAAAACTGTTTTTCTAAAGACCATCCATACTCGAAGGACATAAATATTAAACATTGAGAACATTTAATTTTCTATTAATGTCTAGTAAAATACTTAAGTGTAACCTAATTACAAATTTTCTTTTGAGCAGTTACCAACTGGAGCAATATTTCTCTAACTGGAAAAAAAATGCAATTCTGATGAATCAGTAAACATCCAACACTGACAAATGCCTGAAACTGCACATGAAAAAGAAATGAGACCGACATTTATTTTTCTCATTGAATCTTCAATTCAAAAGTAATTATTTAATGTCAGTTGAGCTAAGTACTTATTCAGGAAACACAGAATTCAATAACCATACCGTACAAGAAAGCCCTAATACTAGTAAGTACAAAGAGATTCTAAAAGGAAGGCTTCCTTGAGTAATATTTAGGCTGAACCCTACAGGATGGATAAAATTTGTTGGCTAACTGTGTTCTAGGCAGACTGAAATGCACTGGGCAAAAGGTCTGCAACAAGGAGCCTGGATAGTTCAAAAAACTGAAAAAAAGGCCAATATTGTTAGGTGGTTCCAAACAAAGGAGAGTGTGAATTAAATCTTAGGAGGCAGAGAGAATCCAGATCAGCTGGGACCTTGTAGACCAATTAAGGATTCTGCATTTTATTCTAAAAGCCACAGAAAGCCAAAGAATAATTTTAAACAGAAAGTAACAAAGTTAGACTTGTATTTTTAAAAGTTCACTGGAAAAGACAGAATTGTTGTTTATAATAATCTAAAAGAATTATAAACTAATAAAACTGATGGAGTTCACCCAAGTTAATGGATACAAAATTAACACCAGCAATGATCAAATGTAACAGAAAAAAGATCCTATTTACAGTGCAAAAAAATATGTATAGATCAAATATCTAGGAATAAATTTAACAAGGTATGTATAAAAGGAATTTAGGAAGAAAACTGTAAAATACAGAATAAATGGCAAGATAAACTATGTCAATTCTCAAGTTAATTGATGTATTCAATGCAATTCCAATTAATATCCGCAAAGAAACTTGATACACTGCTTTTAAATTATTATGGAAGAGTGAAAGTCTAAGAATAAAAGTTCTGAAAATGAATAAAGGAGTAGGCTTTGACTCACACTTCAAAGCTTAACATAAAGCTATTTGAAATAAAACAATGTACTACCAGTGTTTAAAAAAATAAAATAAAATCAAACCCAAGCATTTGGCAGATGATACAGGTGATATTTTAAAAATTTAATGGGGAAAAGATTAAATACTTAATGTTGGGACAACTCGTTTTTTATTTTAAAAAAAAAGATTCCTAATTCCCTCCCAGATGGACCTAAATGCAAAAAAATAAACAACAACAAAAACCTCTCAACTATTTGCAGACAATATTAAAAGGGATTTCTTCAATAAAAAACAGAAATCATAAAAGAAAAGACTCATGAGCTTCACTTCAAAAATTGAGATATATCCCAAAAGAGAATATCACAAAGGACAATAAGTAGGGTTTTATATTTTATTCTTATTCTGATAACTTTCCCAGCTGCATCATAAAGAATGTTGGATGAGATGATCTCCAAGATCCTTTACAACATAAACGTTGTATAACACGTTGTCTCTTATTTTCTTTTAAACCATTTCTTTATGAAACATTTAAAACATACAGAAAATAATAAAATTCATATCCATATATCCACCACCCAGAATAACCAAGGAAATGCTAAAATGAGAGTAATATTTTGCTAAAATTTCACACCCATCAAATTTGCAAAAGTTTTAAAATCTGACAATCTCAAGTCTGGGCTACGATGCTGGAAAAAGAAATGTCCGTACACTGCTGATAAAGTATATACTGGCGTAGCCGGGCTTCCCTGGTGGCGCAGTGGTTGAGAGTCCGCCTGCCGATGCAGAGGACACGGCTTCGTGCCCCGGGCCGGGAAGATCCCACATGCCGCGGAGCAGCTGGGCCCGTGAGCTATGGCCGCTGAGCCTGCGCGTCCGGAGCCTGTGCTCCACAACGGGTGAGGCCACAACAGTGAGAGGCCCACGTAAAGCAAAAAAAAAAAAAAAGTATATACTGACATAACCATTTTAGAGAAGAATTTAGCAACATCCAGTAAAGTTATTCACAATCTATTTCCCAGCAGTTTCACTTCCATGAATCTTCCCAAAGAAATACGTGCACAAAGAAATGTGTTAACATGATCACTGCAGCATCGTTTATAATAGCGAAAAAGGAAAAAACTCAAAATATCCATTAGTAGTGGGACACATATATTTGATATTATCATACAATGGAGTACTATACAGCAGTTAAACTAAACTAGAGCTACATGCATCAACATACATATCCCAAAAAATAGTTTAAAAAAAAAAAAAGCTGATGAAAGATATGTACAGTAACAATACCATTTTGTAAAAATTTTAAAACACAAAATCCAACACCATATATAGCACTTACAGATACAAGTACACATATACAGTAAAAGTATAAACAAGGATATGAAATTCAAGAACCTCGGGATAGTTATTACCTTGGGTAAAGAGAGAAGGTAATAGGACTTGGGGGTGAGGTGGCTACAAATGCATATGTAAGACTGCATCTGGTTCGCTAAGGATCAAAAGGCATAATTTATAGTTCTGAGTGATGGGTAAATAAGTACCTGATATATTATTTACTGTTTTAAATGTTTTTTTAATTAAAATATATACATATATTTTAAAAAGAAAAAAGTGAGCATATAATATCCAAGCCGAAAATTACTTTGGAGATCTTCTAATCCAAACTACTTCCTTTATAAAAGAACTAAGGAAAGATATCAGAATAAGAACACAAAATAAATACTATTGTAGTCATCGCCATTTTAAACACATACTACGTAGCTAAAAAAGCACTTATGGGGATTAGACCTTGTTCGCTGGAGAGAAAACCTTGGTAGGCTGAATAGCGATCAGCCCCAATTTCTCAAAGTCTGGTGTCAGCTAGTAGTATGGAATGGGCATGTGTGAGCACATGTGCGCGCGTGCACGCACACACACACACACTCTCTCTCTCTCTCTCCTAGGAGTGCCTTGTCAAATTCAGCACAGGAATAGGCAGTAAAGTGGGTCTCTGGCCCACTATCCAGGCTGACCCCTAGTCCATCTTTACTTAAAATTACTTGAAGTTCTGAGGCCTAGAGGATTGTTCCAGATCATACTTCATTATATCCTGATCATAGTTCATTAGCCCACAGCACATATCTAAAAGTAGTCCTGAACTAACTAAAAAGTAGCTCATTCATCCAGCACTTATAAATACCTAAAACAGCACACGGAAAAAAAAAAAGAGAGAGAGACAGCAAATATTTAGTGTTCACACAGAATCTTCAATCCAGGAGTAAACAGTTTAATTTCAGCTGAGATAAGTGACCTATCAATATTTTACAACTTGGATCCATCTATTTTTAAGTTCACCCCTCCCTACCCTTCATCTACCTAAAACATGTAAGAGGAATTTTGAGGAGGGAGGAGACTGACTCAGATACTGAGTTAAATGAAACCCTAAGATTTTACTTTTTATTTTGAAGATAATATGAAATATAGTACACTGGGTAATAATTAAATTTAAAGAAATAGATGATTTTAAATGCAGAAATCTAGTTTTATGTATATGAAAGTCTAATGTTTGTTCAGCTTTTCTAGTATATTATACTTAAGTGTTCTCATGTCAACATTAAAGTCAACTTTTAAGAAGCAGTTCCACCCGTTTACAGGGCAGAAATAGAGACAGATGTAGAGAACAAACGTATGGACACCAAGGGGGGCAAGTGGCGGGGGCGGCGGTGGTGGTGGTGGGATGAATTGGGAGATTGGGATTGACATATATACACTAATATGCACAAAATAGATAACTAATAAGAACCTGCTCTATAAAAAGTAAAATAAAATTCAAAAAAAAGCAGTTCCATTTTATCAAGCACAATGTACCCCTACGTTAGCTACCAAACTTTATCCATTTAATTTCCTATTTTCCTCCTCTGTTCTTTAAACATGTTTGATATGTGTCCTAGTCCATTTAGGCTGCTTATATAACAAAATACCATAGACTGGGTGGTGTATAAACAACAAAAATTTCTCACAGTTCTGGAGCCTAGGAAGTCCAAAATCAAGGCACCAGCAGATGTGATGTCTGGCGAGAATCACCTTCCTGCTTCATAGATGGCCATCCTCTGGCTAGATCCTCACAGTGGCAGAAGGGAGGGAGGGAATTCTTTGGAGTCTTTTAAAGGGCATTAATTCCATCATGAGGGCTCCATTCTCATGACCTAATCAACTCGCAAAGGCCCTACCATCTAATGCCATCACAATGGGGGGTCAGGATTTCAACATATGAATTTGGGGGTTGGGGGGGACATAAACATTCTATAACAATATGTTACAGACATAGCAAAATGTGTAAGAAATTGAATATGAATGAAGCAGCTTAACTAATTAGGGAAGGTTTTCATTTCTTAGGAGCTCTAAATTTGGATTATCTTAAACAGCATAGTTTTCTATCACCAACATGGAATATGGCACATTATCAGCTCACTTCAGAAAACTAGAAAAAATGTTACCTATATATTCTTTGTGTGAAATGGGATTTATCAATTAGTATACATGTCACATACAATAGGTGTTCAAAAGACAGGTATTTTTTAATTCTCAAAACAAAAACTTTATTTAGCAAAGGTAAATATTTAGTATCCTTATTCATGGCACACTGTAAGGTTATCAATATTGGCAAATAGAAACACAAGGCACAATAAGCAGAATTCCTAAGAAAAAAGTACTAAGGTAATTAATAAGCTGGAAATAACCCAAATTTCTCCCTGTGACCCATTAGCTTTATATAGAAAACACTGCTGGGCATCTCATCCTTTCCCTTCCAAAAATCAGGATTATGCTTTACATATGATAAAAGATAGGAAAGTATTTGTTGTATGAAGAAATTCCTGTAGTGGTATCTGCAGTGCTAGAGCTATCATCTGAGAAGAAAATAAAGAACATCCCTTTTAGAAAGGGTGCTAAAGAGTGCAAGTGACAAAATGTGACATTTGTCCATACTGAGTGGTACATACATGGTTGTTGTATTATTCTTTCTACTGTTTGTATATTTAATTTGTAAGGAAAATTCAGAATTTACGCTGCATCACAAAGAATATAAAAATAACTGAGTTAGCATATTGGCTACAGCTCACAAGGGCAATTAATCCTAAGACTATTTCTCACATTCAAGGAGACTGCTGAGGTAGACGTCTATTAGAGACTTGAAATGGATAAGCCATTCTTTTTGATACAAGGAGACACAAGTCAACAAATGAAAAGAATATGTGTAAAGTACTGGTAGCATCTTCATTCAGCCCCTAGCTATGTAATTTGTGTGTAGCACTACTTGTCTCAAATGTGAAAAGGAACATTATGAATTACTGAAAGTGTGAAAAATGGCCACCTATTAAGACCTAAAAAAGAGCTACAAGCCTGCATACCACAAAGAGACAGGTCAAAAAAAAAAAAGTTTCATGTTTTATTTCTGCAACATAAAGGGATCTGTGCTTGACTAACCTCATCTCTTCCCAAAGGGTACAGAATATCAACTTCTGGAACACAATGAACTGTTAAAGAGTCACCACAGTAGTCTCCACACTGGCAAGCCAAGAGTTTCATTGAAAGAAGATTTTTATCCTACTTGGGTTAAGTGTTCAGGGCTCGTACACCACCTCCTTGCTTTATTTGCAGCACAGATGTTGACTTTAATTAATGAAGTCTTACTTAGGATTCTCTTCCACAATCCACATACGACATCTTATGTGAGATTCCAGAAGATTTCCTAAAATTGAACTTCAGGAATAATTTAATCTAGTAAGGTTCTAAGTCTCCAAAACCTCTTTTCCTTTCAGGTCAACCTTATGATTCACTTGCCTTTATCACATTAACAGGAGAGGTCAAAAGTAAAGCAAATTACAGAAGTGATTTGACTTTGGACAAATAATACTGAATAATGCATCACTAACTATTAAGATCTACTGTTTATTTCAAATGTAGCTACCAAATATAAAATAAATTCACATACTAAGTATTTCCAAAAATAATATTTCTATGGAAAGGTTAAAAATGTTAGTAGAGAAAAGCATGAAAATACACCAAGGTTCCAACGGTCTGTCCACCACTAACCAACCTGTTTTCTTGGGCAAGTCACTAAATCAGTTATAAGGTCACTTTATAGAGTACCATTAATTTACTTTTTCAAGAATGATCTCATTTGAAAATCATTCCTCAGAAACAAAGCAAGTATCACCTTTACTTGACAGAAGGAACAGAGTCAAGGCTTAGAAAGCTAAATGGCCTACTCATGCCCAGCTAGGAAGCTAGAGAAGAAGGATGAACCCACAATCTTCTGACACCAAAGTTAGTGTTTCTTCCTCCACATCAATGGTTCTCCATGGCTTTCGTTCACAGAACCTGTTGAGACTCTAAAGCACTTAAATTTTTATATATAATTTTAGGGCGTTCACAGTCACAAGGCTTAGAATCAAACCGTAATAACTGTCAGCTAAATCTCATGTGCAAACAACAGTAAAAAAAAAAAAAAAAAAAGTACTAGCCTTATTTCACTTTCAGATAGACCTTATACTTAATCTTTTTTTTTAACTTACTATCCATAATGGTATTTATGTTAAAGATAACAGATAACTCAGATCAAAGCACTGTGACAATTTTGAGATTAAATGAAAAGTTGGCAAAGAAATTTATCATGTATTTGTAAGTAATCTCATTAAAAAACTATTTATAGGGACTTCCCTGGTGGTCCAGTGGTTAAGACTCCGCACTTCCACTGCAGGGGGCGTGGGTTCGATCCCTAGAACTAAGATCTCGCACATTGCATGGTGCAGCCAAAAAAAAAAAAAAAGAAAAAGGAAAAACCTATTTATGTAGCATCTTTAAGTATTTCAAACATCTCATGTTTTGGACATAGGATATAGGCTTGTAGATTAACACTATTTCCACTTACTGTAATTTTACTTTATTTTCTTTATTAGAAGAAAAAGCCCCACTTCCTCCAGTAACTGCTATGGTCAGAAAAGGCATCTTGTTGAAGGTTGCCTTCTACTAATATCATAGAAAATACTCACTTAACTGCAATAAGGTGGGTGGGCATTCTCAAAGCAAAGTAACACTCCTCCTAACAGGTAAGACAGAACATGTACCATTATGTGCAGAGTCCTGACCTGGAGTCCAGAGGCTCAAAATGTGCCCTGGCTCTGCCACCTGGTGACTTTAAGAAAACCATCTTAAAGCTCTGCACTTCAATTTCCTCATGTGTAAAACAGGAATAGCCCTACTCAGGCTCACAACTTCTGTGAATTTATAACCAGAAGACAGAATGATGACTGTCCCAGAAAAATACCAGAGTATTTACAGGCAACTTGCCAAAGTAAATTTATTTTTTTTATACATATACATACACACAAACACTAACACACTATGTGCCAGACACTGGGTGGAGGATTGGGACCAAGATATGAAGTATCTAACATGTGCCAGACAGTGTATAAAGGAAGCAGTAAAACAATATTCTTTAGAACAGGAGCTGGGAGTAGGAGGTGTTGAGTCCACAGAACTGCCTGAGGAGTGGAAGGGCACCAGGAGAATGGGGCTCCATTATTTGACAGGGTTTCACAAAAAGTGTTATATGGAGAAAGTCACTAGACTATATACTTCCAAAAGACAGAGACATGGGTCTTGTCTTTATAGCCCCTACACCAAGGTCAGCTCAGAGTAGCCACAGTAGATACCTAATAAACGTTAGCTGATAACTAAGTCATCCATACTCTGGTAACACACTCTCTGGTAAACACTAGAAGTCCTTGTCCTTAAAAAGTGAGTTCAAAACCAGTAAGCAAAGTAACAATGTAAAGGATAATATGTTAGAGTCCACTGTCTATAAGGTGCTTTGAGAACATTCGGAAAAACTAGGTAGGAAGACTTCAAAGGATAATACTTATTAAGTGCCTATGTGTTAGGCATTGCACATGCTTTAATCCTCACAACTCTGAGTTAGTCTCACCACCCCATTTTACAGATGACAAAACTTGCGGCTCGAGATTAAGTAACTTGCCAAGGGTCAGACAACCAGGGTAAGCCAGAATTAAAAGCAGGATCTAACTCCAAAGCTATTTCCACTATACATACCATAATGTCTTTGGTTTTTATACTTTACCTTTACATTTGCAGTGGGGAGAGAGCAGGGACTATCAAAATCAGCCAAAATTTTGTCATCCTGAATCATTATGAAAAGAGCATCTAAAACTTTACCCAAGTATTTTACTTGAAAAATCACTTCTGAAAATTAGTCTTCACTCATAAAAATCATAAAACTAATTTTTTAACAGCTGTATATGTATACTTAATGTCATGTTTCTACATTTTGACCTATACAACTACAGGTCTAAACAAAAGGGCAAAACATGACTGAAGAACATGACCAGTAATCATTTAAGAAAACAGACACTTACTTTAAGTGTTTGGGCTGAAAAATTTAGGTATGATCCATAGTTTTATATTATTCCACTGACTGCATATTGAGAGAAAGAGCAAATTATTCCAAATATTTTTTTAAGGGGAGAGAGGATTGTTTTTGGAGGGGAGAGAGGAGGAGTCATTTAGAAATGATCTATGGTTTAAGGAATAAAACATTAACTGTTACGTGTCAAAGACACTGTAGGTACCCAACAAATCTTGTTAAATGGACTGGGCAAGTTGGATGAGAATGTGTCTTCCTCTCGCTTCTGACTACTTACTTACGAAGCTTTTTTTTAAGCCATGAAAAAAAGTGTAAATTTAAGAGATATGAAATACAAGCAGCATATAAAACCTGTGAAAATGAATCAGAACATTGTAATTTGTGTCTCTGTGTAAACTCCTCAGTAACCCAGCAATGTCAGAAGATGGTGTACATGATACTCAGCACATTAATGCTACTTAGCAAATACTGACACAATAAGACTTTCATAGTTTACGTTCTAATTTTTAAATTTTTTTAAAACTGTTTTTGGTTTGCTATTTAAAGCATTCCGTTAGTGCCACAGGAGTTTAAGTCTTTTTTTTTTTTAATATTTATTTATTTGGCTACGCCAGGTTACAGCTGCGGCATGTGGGATCTTTTAGCTGTGGCATTCGGGCTCTTAGTTGTGGCATGCGGGATCTAGTGCCCTGACCAGGGGTCAAACCCCGGCCCCCTGCATTTCGAGCCCAGCGTCTTAACCACTGGACCACCAGGGAAGTCCTGAGATCATTATTTCTTCAAGCTACTTCTTGTTTCTGTTTTGTCATGATTAATAATTTCTTTAATGGGCTTCTGGTCATTCTTTGGATTTAGCAGCACCATCATTAATATTGTATTGTTTCATTAAAAATGTGATAAGCAGTTCAGATTTACAAGCAGGGTCTAATTCCAAAGTTATTTCCACTTCTTTTTACCTTCCTAAACTCTAAACTTTTTTACACGGTTTACAAAATAATCTCTTAAATAAGGGTACTTACTCGTCAGAGGTGTAAAATAAACACTTCTCAGCCCTCTTGTCCAAATCACTTGACAACATTTACTAGGTATCTCAAGTGTCTTTCACAAGTAACTTTTTAACAGTTGTACTTCTGAACTTTAGGTCGTTTCCATTTCAATCCCCCTTCTCCCCCTGACCCCAGACAAAGTTCTGGGGTAATCTGCTGCTTCTCTCAATATGGAAGATAGTGGAATGATCTGAAATTATGGGTCATACCTGTATTCCTTTCTGATTGATGGAGGGTAACTTCGGACTGTAAATCCCATATGCCATTAGCTGACATTTTCGACAGCACCCTAGCCACTTAATAAATATAATAACAGACTTTGTAATGTTTCTTTTTTAACATATCCACAGAACGTTTTAAAAAATTCGGAAACTAAATTATCTTTCAAGGATTCTAAGATTAACCAACCAGCGTCATATTAAAATTATTTTTAACAATTTTATGGATCAAAACATCTGTCGCATTAAATTCTGACTTTACCAACAAAATCCTCCATACCATGACGAGTCCTTTTCATTTTCTCAACTGTAAAAAAAAAAAAGGGCCAACTGTTTGCAGGTTTGCATTTAATAGTCTCCAGCAAACCCAGCAGCTCACGTTTAATTTCAGAATCTCGATGAGTAATCTGTGAACACAACCCTTGGGCTTGATTTAACACTTCATCCGCCCTCCCTCCCCACCAGTCCGCCCCCAAAACCCCAACCCACCAAAGCACACGTCTAAATATTTCTTCACCAAGAAGGCCAAAACCTCGAAAACAGCGAGGAAGAGCTCCCCTTGGAAGGAAAAGGCCAGCCCTTCCCAGCCTGAGGCCCAGGCCGGCCCTGCTAGCCCCACTCCAAGAAGGGCCACCTCTCGATCGCCAGCACGCCCCGCCCCGGGCCCGCTCGTGTCCCCTCGGGCGACAAAACCCTCCCTCCCTGCGGCGCCCAGCCAGGACTGACAGTCACGGCAGGAGCAGCAGCAGCCGCTGCTAGCAGAGGCCTACTTCTGGCACCGGCCTCTCCAGACCGCGCGCGCCCCCAGACACTCGCCCCGGCGGGGGTGGGGGCGTCCCTACCCTCGCCGGAGCCTGCCCCGAAGGGGGACTTGGGCGGCCGAGGAGACGATGGGAGGTGCCACCCGGCCGCCCCGGCCCAGGCCCGGTCCTCAGCCACACTGACCTGTCGTCGCCCCCGCGCCTGGGCTGCGGCCCCCGCAGCAGCAGCAGCAGCCGCTTCACTGGTCGTCGCAGCCCTCACCCGCCGCCTCCGCCCGCCACCGCCTCGTTCCCTTTCGCTGCCGCCACCGCCGGCGCTCATGCGGGACCCGCGCTTCCTTCTCCGGAGACCGAGACCGGGAAAGGAGGCGCAGGGGCCGCAGAAAACCCCGCGCTCGTCGCCAGCCGCCGCTCCGCCGCTGCCTGTCCGCACCGGGGGGCTACGCGGCCCGCCTGGCCGGGGCTAGGTGCGAGGTGGTCCGAGCACAGCCCCGAAGTAGAGCCGAGAGAGGCGCCGCCGCCCGCGGCCGTGAGCGCCGGGTCGGCAGAGGTGAAGCGCAAGTCGGCGCGGCGGCGGATGGCGGGCGCCCGAGCCGGCGGAAGGCTACGCGGAGGCGGGGTGCGCGAGCAAGAGAAGGGCGGTGTGTCGAGGTTCCGGCGAAGGCGAGTCGGGCTCTATCGTCTCCTACAGTCACCCCGAGCCCAGCGCCACCATCTTGGGAAAAACGCGGATCTCGCGGCCGCGGCGTAAGCGGGGAGGACTGGCTGGGCGGGCCGAGTATCCCGGCAGGCAGCGCGCGCCACCCGGCCGGGAGAGGGCTCCAGGCCTGGACGCACGGACGCGGGGCGGGGCCGGTGTGCGGGCGGGAGGGCGCCGCGCTCTGCCCCGCCCTCCACCGCCAGCTCCGCTCCCCTCCTGCTTGCCGTCGTCGCCAGCGCAGGGGCTGTTGGGAAGGGGAAGTAGCTAGCGCCTCCTCGGAGTCCCACCAGGTTGGTCGCCATATTGGCACTGGGAAGAGGGGGCGATGCCTCTTTTGAGCCACCGTGGTCTGTGGCCCGACAGAAAGCCGGCGGTACACTCCGGAAACGCCCTGGAGCCCTCTGGAGTGTTGGCGAGTCCCGTGGTCAACCCAACCGAGGAACGTGCCTGAACTTGGACGCTCCCGATTTTGTTGGGGAATGAATCGGCTCCGAAATTGCGCCAAGGGGGCTTTGAAAGCTGCTAGCCCCGCGGTGGGGCAGAACACTCCATATTCTGGGTCTCCGATCCCAACCCCTTTACGCCCTGAGCTGCTTTGTAAACATTGCAGAGGTAGCCCAAGAGTGCGGACCAGCTTTCAGGGGACCAAGGTCATCTGCTTAGGACTTTTGCCAACACACGATGTGTCACTAGTTTACATGAAGGTGAAAGCCTGTCTCCTGCAATTTTGACCTTCAGTAGGTTGTCGATAAAGAGAAAGTGGCCCCTTAGTTGACCCCAGCTGGATACAGGCTAATTCTGATCCGTATGACGACTGAATCCATTTAAAGCCGTGCGCCTTCATATTTAGCACCAAGGTCACCATCTTATTTAAAAGGATTTTTTATGGCTCTGCAACACTTACTAGCAAAGCTGCAATGGGGTCACTAACAATTCATATCCTTAAGGTTTGCGGCTTTTGCTGCATAGAATACTGTATGAGATCCCATTCATCTAGTATTCAAACTTTATATCAACAATAGTACGTGGCAGTGAATTTAGCTGTCATTCTTAGAACATCTTTTATATATATATGTATATATGTATATATATATAATATAATATATATACGTATACTGCTTCCCAACAACAAAAAATAAGCTAGTGGAATTTAAATTATTCTAGGACAACTGATGATAAATGACAGTATTAAAGCATGCCCAATTTTAACTCAGTTCCTTATTCTTTTTTCATTTTCTTCCATTACAGATTCTCATTTGGAAACTTTGCAGTTATGTTTTATGGGAGAGATTACTTAAAATCAGTCTCTTAAGGATTTATCTTTGCATATTATCAAAATAGGCAAGTGTAAATCTTTAAAGACTTCATTAAAGTAAAATATTGCTACAATATCTAGCATATGAAGATTCTTTTAGCAATTCTACTTCCTCTTACGTAAAAATTGTCTGAATAATGTAATTTTTTTTGGTAATAACCTGGTATATCAAATGTGGCAGAAAACCATGAGTTCCAAGAAAATTAAAGGCAAGAGAAATAAACCTCTTAATTAAATGTCAGTTAAATGCCAGTTCTTTACTAAGATCAAAGAGGATCCCAATTCCTCCTTGAAATCTGGAGGAATTACCCATAGCCCTTTTAGCTCGTTAATATTAAATAGGCATTCTTATGTGTGATGCTAGTGTCAGACTTGTTTCAAGAACCCACTGTGCTGTTTGCCTTGTCCATGTTCAAATTTCAAAATGTTTGCTGGTAAAAATTACCAGTATGGAACATTGTCAGGAATCCTTAGAATACTAATAGTGTTCCATCTCCATATATATCAGTTTTTATGAATAATTTTTTTCCCAAGTCAAACCCATATTTTTCTTCAGGTACATTTTCCCAGAAAAACAACTTAGTAGCTACCAAGTTAAGTAGTAAATTTGTTAGACTATTGTAGGCAAAATGTGACCCAGTAGTTTCTAAGTTTCTCATTTCAGGTATAAAGTGAAAGGAGCAGTTTAATTTTTTTAGCATAGTGCATTAATTCCTTTAACAAACTTTGAACTTCTACTATTTACCCAGAACTGTGCCAGGCTTTGGAAAACAATGAAAGATCAACAATCCCTATCCTTGCCCTCAAGAACTCACAGTCCAAGAGGAAATCACCAGTAAAATGAAATTTATTTCGGAGTAACCCAACAGTTTTTATAGAACAGTGTTCCCCAAATTGCTGATCAAGTTGGTTTTTCAACAGGGCTGTTTTGTTGCTCAAGATTTCTTTTTGATGTGAGTCACAACAGATGAATCAATATGCAAAAACACAATTTTTTATTACCTAGCATGCCCCTGGGATCAGGAAGAAGGTGAAAGAATGGAAAAAAAATGGTTGGATATGGTGGGATAAAAGTTACTGTGCGGGCTTCCCTGGTGGCGCAGTGGTTGAGAGTCCGCCTGCCGATGCAGGGGACATGGGTTCGTGCCCCGGTCCGGGAAGATCCCACATGCTGTGGAGCGGCTGGGCCCGTGAGCCATGGCCGCTGAGCCTGCGCGTCCGGAGCCTGTGCTCCACAACGGGAGAGGCCAAAACAGTGAGAGGCCTGCGTACCGCAAAAAAAAAAAAAAAAAAGTTACTGTTGCTATATTTAGGTTGCATCAAAATGTTACACACTCAACTATTGAAAAAGACTAGGCTTTCAGTATATGAGTAGCTCTCAGTATTTAAGAAATACTGTTGTAGCAAAATTAATTCCATGAAAAACATTGCCTGGCATATGACAAGTGCTCAGTAAATGTTAGTGCTTAGTAATAGCTGTAGTGATATTAGCATTATCTGTATCATTGTTTATCATTACGGACTTCAGGCATTAACTCCTTCACACCTTCACCCTTATTCCTACAGATTACCCAAATCTGTACTCCCCCTGATCTCCTGTCCTAAAGTATGAGCCATCTTTCTTCCTTTCTACAGCTAATATATATATTATATATATATGGGGAGAGGTGCCGCTCAAGAATTAATCCCTCAGTCATTCCCTCTCCTGTTCATTAATTCTCCTATTAACTTTGTCCTTTCTGTTTGGAAAAGCTACCAGACTGCCATTTCCTTCCAAGTCCCTCTTCAACTACTGAAATTTAGCATGTGCCCCCATTTTACTAGCAACATATACATTGCTAGTATTAATGTCAGTAATGGCATAATGATCAAATTTAAAAGTTGCTTCTCAATTTTCATGGTATATGACCACTTTGCAGCCTTCCACACTGCTAACCACTACCTACTGGAAACTGCTCCCTTGGTTTCCATCACCCTGAATTCTCCATCTTCTGTGTCTTGGACCACTCTTTGTCAAGTCTTCTTTACAGAATGCTTATCCTCTCTGCTTTTGGTTCTCTTCGCCCGCCATTATTACAGTCTCTCACAGAACTGTTTATGTATACTCTTTCTCTATCACTTATATAAGTCAGGAATGAAATCTGAATCTTGAACACTGACCTCACTCAGAAACTTGAGACATGTATCTGCAGCCCCTTATTGAAAATTTGTATTGAATATCCTACAGGCACCTCAAATTCATCCACGTCTGAAATCGAACTGCTGACTGTGTCCCATTCTTCATCATTAGCTGAGATGTGGATAATTGTGGAGCGAAGCAGGTTTTGGAAGAATAAGCAGGAATTGGTTTTTGCAAATGTTAAATTTGAGATGCCTATATCTCTGTAGTACAGACTGATTGTTAGTTGGCCCCTAATATGCACTCTACTCTACTCTTCATACATGATAATGGAATATCTAGCCAGATACACAGTTGCCTGAAATAAACTCTCTAAGTGTGGCCATGTCACTAAGTTCTGACTAGTGAGATGTGAGCAGAAATGATGTGAGCAACTTCCAGATCATATTCTAAAAGAAATGAGATGCTCCTTTCCCTTTGTCCCTTTCTGATGATTGGAATGTGGGGTTGTGAGCTAGAGCAATAAGATGTGTCCCTGAGGACTTCCTGAGTCACAGTTTGTATACCAGTGAACTTTGGTGTGAGACAGCTACTAACTTCTATAATCTGCCATGGTTATTCTAGATACCTTTCACTGCAGCTGACCCTGTATCCTAGTATCCAAATGAAGAAATCAAGGAAGCAGGTGGATGTAGGCATCTGGAGTTAGGGGTGAATGAAACCAAATCATCCTACATTCTTTGACTTCATTGATGACTCTACCATCTGTGGCAGTCCCCAATCATAATGTTAGTAATCCTAGATTTCTTCCTCTTCCTCACTCTCCTGACATTTAGGAGGCAAAGTTAAATATTCCTTAAAGAATTGATTTTAGAATTAGGTAGCATAGCAAAGTGGTTAAAAGCATAGGTTAACAACTGCAAAAATGCTGGGCAAAATCATAAACTCCTCTGTGATTTGGTTTTCTCATCTGTAAAATTGGGTTGTTGTAAGGATTACAAGTTAGTATACATAAAAGCACTTAGAGTAATGCTGGGTACGTAGTACAAGCTCAGTAAAGGTGAGCTTTTTTTTTAATCCCATGCAAATTCCAGTTCTGCCGCTTACCAGATATAGAAACTTCAATTAAATATTCAATTAATCTTTCTGTTTCCTCATCAGTGAAGCAGGAAAAATAATAGTACTGACCTCATCCGGCTACTGTGGAGAGTGAACAGGGACAATATATGTGAAGTGTTTAGTGCCTGGCATATGGGAAGCATCCAATAAATGGGAATAGGCACTACTATTACTATTAATAGCTGTTATTGTCATTATTATTATAACATCCATTTCCTTCTATATAATCCCACTGCTGCTACCATAATTTAGATCCTTAGTGTTTCTTACTTGAACCAGAATATAAGCTCCAGAAGGGCAGGGCCATTTTATCTTACTCATTATTGTATCCCCAACACCCAACACAATGCTTGTCCAATACTTTCCTACTGAAGCATCTCATCATGGAATGTTTTTCAAAGAAACAAATGTGAATCTTATTGCTCCCTTGCTTGAATATAGCAGTGGCTCTTCATAGCTTTCTGGAAAATGTTCAGACTCCAAGAATAAGGCCCACTGGAGGTGGGCTCTGCCTCCCAGCCCCGTTTCCTTCCACTCCCCTCAT